>NC_055676.1:1611716-2341716 GCF_017976325.1 Chelmon rostratus | reverse complement strand
CTTCTTGGTCAATGCATGAAGGGGTCCAGCCACTGTGGCGAAATCCTTGACAAATCTTCGGTAGTACGACGCCAACCCAATGAATTGACAAACCTCTTGAACCGAAGTGGGCGTAGGCCAGTCCTGTACCTGTTGTATCTTCGAGGGGTCCGAAGCCACCCCTTCTTCGGAGACAACATGTCCCAGGTAAGCTACCTGCCGCCGGAAGAGGCAGCATTTCGCTGGCTTCAGCTTCAAGTTGGCTTGTAGTAGCCTGTCGAAAACTTGACTGAGGCGGTGCAACATCTCAGGCGCGTCACGGCCTAGAACTATTATATCATCTAAATAGACAAGGCACGTCTCCCACTGCATGCCAGCTAATACCCGGTCCATTAAACGTTGAAATGTCGCCGGGGCGTTACATAACCCGAACGGCATGACATTCCATTCAAACAGTCCCTTCGTGGTCGCCAGTGTTAACCTTTCCTGATGTTATCCTGACCGTGGTCAGGAGATCAGGGGAAATCGTCTTTTTCCTCCGTGCAAAAATTTCCAGGGCCGAAGTAATACTTCTACCTCGGGGTTAACTTCCCTCCCGTTAGACTGGGAAACAAGGAGCAGCTTCAATAAACTGTGTTCGTACTATTTATTTTCAGGAACGACAACACCGGCTCCGGTCGCACGCCCTCTCTGTCACAGACCCACACCCTCCGCTCACTCTCTCTCTCTCACTCACCACCCGCGCCCCGCCTACACCCGCTCACATAGCAGCTTATTGGCTATTTTACAACACATAGAAACTTAAACATATTCCAAAATAACATCTGGACACATTAAAGAACAACAGTGGTTACTGTCACTCAATAGTGGTTACATTTTGTTTGTTCAGATATGGGCTGGTTGTCGCTGCCAAAAATACTAACCTTAATTAGTATCAAAAATGGAGTTTGCTTTCATGAATATCTTAAGCATAACTGTTCATTTCCAGTAATCCAATAGTATGACCTTGCCTCATGTCCAAACTGTAAAAATAAAACATAAACTCACTGATGTGATTACTTGAAAGGGTTCCACTAAACAGCGTTTTTGATATGAACATCCAATGACTGTTTAATGTGAAAAAGTATGGGTCATAATAATAATAACAAGCCTAAAGAGAACACTGCAGTTCTCCTCAGCTCTACAAAGCATTTTAGTCTCATTTAGTTCAGTGTTTTGGTTTTCCAGGGCACAAACTCATTAACCTGGTTTCCAGTTGCAGTCAGCACTCTGATCAAGTCACTGTACACAACTTGCAAAGCACCAAACAGCAGACAGACAAAGCCAGAGACTAGCTGATGATCATAGTGGAGCTTATTGCAGCTAAACAGCAAGATGTTTTTTGACAGAGTTGGTGGAGACCAAAACAGAGCTAATACTCTGAACATGAGAAGTTAATAACATGTGTTTTATTTCTCCGCCAGGTTAATGGGGACTGACATGATGCTCCAAGACTTCAGTGGCTTCCCCTAACGAGGGGCCAGCCAGTATGCATTCTGATACCTCAAACTGACCTCTCCAACCTCAGCACAGTGTTTTTATGGACCATGACCTTTAACTGTAACTCAACCAAACTCAACCAACTAAATGCCCAGCTGAACCAGTCAACAAGCTCAACTATGATGGCTTTAACAGTTGGTCAATTCATGACCAGTGTTCTCTGCATGGATCAAAGGACATTGATGAAACTCAACTGAGTGAGTACACAAACTAAAAACACTGTTTTTTAAAGGTCAAGGACTGAAGAGAGAAGTGAGCTTCGATCCAAGGGAAGGTGTGTAAAAGCTTACTTTTCTCACCTCTTCTGCATTTTGTTTGATGCGTTGAGTTGCACCACTCACAGTGTGTACTGAGGTGGCACACCAAGATGGGATGCATAATTCTGGTTTAGAAGGAGCTTTTATTGCATTTGTGGTTGATTTCTTTGTGAAATGGTTAATTTTGAAGAATTAGAAGATAGCAGATTCTCCAAATTCATTTCACAAAAAATATTATTGCACCCTGAAAAACACTAAAAACACTAAAAGATGCCTAAAATGTCTGTCAAAGCAAAAGCTACAATGGTGCAGAAGTGAACAACAAACAAAATCATATTATTTTCCTGCTTGCAACATCCCCATCAGGCCTCTTCATTACTTGTACACTACCTCCTCTAAACTCTTCTACACACACTCTCACTATTTACATTTTTTTTTAAACTGATGATATTTTTTTATTCCATTTCTATATTTTTCTTCCTGTCAACAAATCCCATGTGCAGACCCAAACCAGCAACGAATGTATCTACTAAGTAATGTGTGTGTATCTAAAGCCTGACATATTTTATTTCTCTGTGCCATAGAGCTCCATTGTTGTCCAGATACTATTTTAAAAAAGCAGAGCAACAAAAAATTTTGAGTTTGGGAAAACTCAAAGAATGGATAAATAACCTTTAGCATTTCTAACCCAGAGATTTCACCAGGCGCATCTCTGTGACGTTGTGTCGGCAACACGTTTTTGTTCCGTCCTCCACGCAGCTGCAAACCTCACCTAGCCTGTCTGCAGAACAGAGTGGAGATTCGCCTCTGGGACGCTTCTGAAATGGAGACAGAACGCACCTGGTGGAATTGCACACATTGGCAGCGATCAGCACCGTCGGATGCATCATGGACAGAACACAGGTGGAATGCGGCCAGTAGAATTTAGGGATAACTGAATGATACGAATCTAATTCTAATTAAAATCTAATGTCCTTGGTAATTTGAAATGTGTGTTCTCTGCTCTGCCCTGGTCAGTCATGCAGCCTCTTCCCTGCAATGACTAAGCTGATTTGAAAGAAATGAGTTATAACCTGTGAAGACTCCAGTGTTCTGCCTGTCTCCTGACACAAATGCTGCATTTAAGTTTGTTCTCATGTCATACATCATTGGAAACTTTGGAAAGGTTATTGTGATTCAGTTGTTGCGAACCATTTCAAGACGCAATCACAGCACAGTGGCAACAACAAACAACTGATTAGAAATTTGAGACAAGCCTTGTATGAAGCCTGACAAAAACAGTCTGCTTACATTGGCAAAAGTCCAGACGATCCAATCTAGTAAAATGTTCAGTCCAAAACACTGTTAGAAGCTGTTTTATCATCTCAAGTTAGCTGGCGATGTGCTAATCTTCTATGTCATTTCCATTATAATTTCAGTTAGCATGTACACCAGGCAATATGTTGGTCTCAAAATGGCTGTTGCACTCAAACCTTTCAACTGACATGTCACATGACCAATTAGGACCTTCCATGTCATGTTCACAGCTGACAGTGGCCAGTGTTTTCCTCGTCCTCTTCTTTTGTGTAAAGATGAAGCCATTTGGCAGATGACTTGGTACTTTGTATAGCCAGTGAAACTCCAAAAACTGGGGATATGCTGCTTCAGTGGGCAATTTACATTAAAAACTTCAGAGTGCTACATTTCAAAAGAGACCAAAACCATGCATGTAGTCTACATAGTTCAATAACAGCTTTACATTTACTTTGGGTATGCCTTGGATTAAAGTAATAATTTTACAGGAATTTTTGAAACTCTCTCTCTCTCTCTCTGCCTCTGTCTCTCTCTGTCTCTCTCTGTCTCTCTCTCTCTTTCTCTCCCTCTCCTAGTAAGGCCGCCCATAGACCTGACAGGTTTTTTATGACTGATGTGCAGTCTGATCTGACCATGCAATAAGCTTACTTGAACCTTAACATCTTAACACACACACACACACACACACACACACACACACACTGTGTAGTGCACTTTGAGCAAATGCCACATACACTATCCAGCAGCCAAAAAATATTTATTGCTGTACCAAATGTGGATT
This sequence comes from Chelmon rostratus, assembly GCF_017976325.1. Lineage (NCBI taxonomy): Eukaryota > Metazoa > Chordata > Actinopteri > Chaetodontiformes > Chaetodontidae > Chelmon > Chelmon rostratus. The sequence goes on along the minus strand of NC_055676.1, from coordinate 2,337,867 downwards.
CATCTGCCACAGAAAATAGCCCCCAACAGGCCATTTAGGACATTATCATGCCTTTTTTTTTTAATAAAAAACAAACCAATATATTTTTGAGGTGATTTTTAAAGATTTACATCTTTTTTTAGGAGCAAATACATTGTTGGTTTGTAACTTTTTACATGTATTTTTTGACCATGCTCAAAGTATTGAATAACGACAGCATTGCATGAAATCCCCACTGTATGTATGACAGTCTCACATACCTGTTTGGTAAAAAAGGTTGCATTACTGCAATCTGACAAAAAGCCTACTGGTGATGTTAAACTAAGACATGGGCCTATAGGTAAATTCAGCCACTTCAGCAAACTTAAATAGAAGCTCTAGTTTATGAAAACTTGAGTCTTATTTTTTAATTTTGTCAGTACAGTCGTACTAATACTACTAGTACTAATAACATTGTACACACCAAGTTAGTTGCTGTGAATGCAGCAACATCAAATGTTCCCAGATCTCAGCAATTCATAATAATATGAATTAGTTACATCTAACTAATGAACCAGAATTATTCTTTAAGATAATACAAGATAGGCATGCCTTTAGATCCAGGGTTGTGATTATTGAACTTCATCCAGGCTTTCACCTGTGTGGAAGTGGCTGTTTTAATTGTGAAGCCATGTTTTGTTTCTATGGTTTAATATTATTAGTTTATCAAACTGTTGTTAATACTGAGAAACATTTTGAATGCTGTTTCTTCTTTTCTTTTCCTTTTTTTTAGTTTTTGTACCTCTGTCATACATATATGAACTAAACCCCATGGCTTCACTTACTGCACCTGTATATGCACACTCTGTTTGAGTGAAGCTGCCTTTTTTTTTTATTTGATTCGGTTTCTATTGTACATCATTTTCAGGCAAATATTTGTGGCCGTATTTGTCTTCTTTTTTATTCTATGATATGGAGAACTTTATAACCAGAGTCCTCTGTGTTAGTCAGTATGTATTTTCAAACCTAAAATAAACTTTTGCTTAAATGCTTCCTTCCTTTATTACGCCTCAAAAAGGGTAAAACATTACTCAAAATATTATTGAAGTCCTTGCATTTCACCAAAGATGTACAAATTAGTGGAAGCTACCATTAAATACAAAATTCAAACACCACAACAAGTACTTCTAAGTGCTATTAAGAAAAGTCTTCACAGCAATGTTGAGTTGTTTGAAAAGAGAAAGACTGTTCAAAGGCTTGTGTGGGAACATTGTTTGACCCCTCATCTTTCCCAGTCTTTGGTTGCTCCTGTCCCAACTTGTTAAAAACGTGTTGCTGCATCAAATTCAGAATCAGCAGATATTTACAAAAATCAATGAAGCTGGAGTCACGTGGGGCTGCTGACCGAGATGGCCACCTGAAGCAGACCTCCTGACGAATTACCCATTTTCCCTACTAAGGCTATACGCGACATGGCCCAGGTGAGCAGCATCTTACAGGATTTGCAGGCAGACAGTTTCAGCAGTGAAAGCTACTCAGGCTAAAATGGGAACGGATGTCTCTATGCTTCATGATAGACTGGAACAAGCTGATGCATGCATCATGGATCTGGAAAGAGATAATGAACGGCTGGATAAGGCAGCCAGGGAACAAACTCGTCTATATGAGGAACTTAAGAGAAATGTGCAAGGCATGGAAAACTGTGACAGACGAGTGAATCCACGCTTGGTGGGGGTTAAAGAGAAGGCGGAGAACGGTAAACCGAGGGAGCTGGTGAGGGCTATCGTTTTAGAGGTACTTGGCATTGACTCGTCAGAGATGGAACTTCAGATTGTACATCACACCTTGGGCCCTTTTGTTATGCGCACAACTATTTGGAGAAGAGGAGGGTTCTGGCGGCCGCAAGACAACACTCTCACGGTGGAGGGGGGATTGATAAATAACATGTGGGGTACTGGCTAAAAATATCAGAGTAATCACTTGGAATGTAAACGGATTGTCAAACTCCATCAAAAGAAGGGAATGTCTCAGTTATCTTAATTCTCAAAAGACAAAGTACATTTGACAGATAAAGAAATAGCTAAAGTTAAATGTATGTGGGTAGGCCATGTATTTCACAGCTGTTTTAATAGCCAGAAACAAGGGTTTGTAATATTGGTACACAAGAGGCTAAATTTTGAAACATTAAATCAGCACAAGGATGAAGAAGGGAGGCTAATTTCCGCTGAAGCTAAGATCAATGGGAGTAGGGTTAACCTATGTAACATACAGTATATGCACCTATCATTGAAGATGTAAATTTTTAATAAAATCGATAGTATTTTGGGAGCCTTGGGTGAGGGGAAAATATTATTAGGAGGGGACTTCAATCAGGTTCAAGATGGTGTTTTAGATAAATCTACTTATATCAAACATGTTCCCAGAGATAGACACGCAATCCATCAGTTAGTTGAGGACCTAGGGTTGGTGGATATATGGAGGCTTACTAACCCCAGAGAAAAGCAATTTACTTTTTATTCCCACAAACACAAATCAGCTTGGAGAATTGATAATTTCTTAATTTCTAATAGTTTGAGTGGTTCTTGTGCCAGTTGCAAGATTGGAGCCATTGCACTCACTGACCATGCATCTGTATTACTGGATATGATAATTGGGGAAGAGCCAGTTAAGAGTAGTAGATGGAGGCTCAATGCATCTTTATTCCAAAACCCAGAATTAACAGATATGCTGAAGGAAAATATTAAATCCTTTTTCCAGATTAATACTGGATCCACCGATAAATTTAGCTCTGTTTGGGATGCGTCTAAAGCTTTATTTGTGGCAAAATTATTGCATACTCAAGCAGGAAGAAAAAGAGAAAAATTGGCATATCTTGAATCTCTGTCAAAAGATAAAGAAACACAATTATCCATCAACTATACAGGATCATTATTAAAATAAGTCTGCAAATTAAAACTAGATTTGAATGCAATTTTACTGTAGACTGTAAAATTCTTACAAAAATCTTGTCAATGAGATTGGAAGAATTTTTACCCTTGCTTATACGCTCTGATCAGGTTGGTTTCGTTAAAGTGAGGTCCTCTTCAGACAACCTAAGGAGGCTTTTTCATTTGATTAGGCAAACCCATGGGAAATGTGTGCCTGTGGCTTTCTCCCTCAATGCAGAGAAAGCATTTGATCGAGTCAAGTGGAGCTTTTTATTGTGTGTTCTGGAAAAATTTGGATTTGGGAACGATTTTGTGAGATGGATCAGGATAATTTATGCTAAACCAGATGCAGCTGTGGTCACAAATGGTCTGATTTCCCCCTTTTTTAGACTGTTTAGGGGCACAAAACAGGGGGACCCTATGTCCCCAATCATGTTCATATTGATGATTGAGCCATTAGCAGCAGCAATAAGGAAAGAGGCTCGTATTAAAGGGGTAGTAGCAGGTGGGAGAGAACACAAACTTTTCCTTTATACCGACGATATCCTTTACTTGATGTCAGACCCGGTGTCCTTTACCCAGGCTCTTCTTGATAAAGTTGACTTGTTTTCTCAAATATCTGATTATGAGGTTAACTGGCATAAATCTGAGGCCATGGCTGTCTCTAAAGCATGTCATCGTCAGTGCAGGCACTTTCAAGTGGCTCTCGTCTGGTATGAAGTGTTTAGGTGTAAAATTATGTGCTAACCTATCAGACATAATGCAGGTTAATATGACTTCTCTCCTGTCTAAAATCAGGAGTAGCCTGGACAAGTGGAAAAAGTTGAATTTGACTCTGTGGGGAAAGATAAACACGGTAAAAATGAATATTGCACCACAATTCAATTATTTATCAATGATACTCCCACTTTCAATACCTAGAGAATATTTTATTCAGTACAATCAAATGGTAAAAGATTATCTGTGGAATGGCAAAAAAAAAAACCAATGATAAAATTGCAGAAGCTGTATATAACAAGAAGGGATGGTGGGCTTGCGCTGCCAAATGTAGAGTTGTACAACATGGCCTTTGAGACAAGTAAACTAAATCACTTTAAAGGGTGCTGATTTAGGATGGGTGGCTATTGAACAAGAAAACACTGCTCCATTTAGTCCACTTCACGTTCTATCACAAAGAATTCCATTTAGTGACCAGGAGCGTAACCCAATTATTCAGCATTCTAAAGAGGTCTGGACTAAATTTCACAAACTCTGAAGGATTTCACCTTATAAACAATTATATTCTTCACTTTGGAATAATCCGGCAATAAAAGTGGGAGGAAAAGTTATTTGTTGGCGTTCCAATCTCAAGGGGCAATAAGAGTTTAGCAGATCTTGTTGATGATGAAATGTTTAAATCATACCAAGACCTGAAAGCACAATTTAACTTGGTAAGTAAAGAATTTTGGAAATATCTGCAATTAAGAAGTGGTCTGAGTGAAGTAACTAAGCAACTTTGGGGGGCAGCCGTGGCCTAGACGTTGGAGAAGCGGCTTGTGATCGGAAGGTCCACCCACTGGACTGGCAGAAAATTTGGGTGTGGTGGAGTATTCCCTCCCCCTCCATTAGTCGGCCCCCCAATATGCTCCCCGGGCGCTTGATTGCAGCCCACTGCTCCTGTGTGTGGTTCACTGCATATGTGTGTGTTTCTTCAGACAGAGATGGGTGAAATGCAGAGAATAATTTCCCAGTCTTGGGATCAATAAAATTAAAAAAATAAATTAATTAAAACTACCTGAACAGGACAATGTGGTACAGCTATATTTTAAACTGCCTCATAAGTGTCAATCAGCCTCTTTGTTTTATAAAATGGCATCCAGGACCATGTATGACAATAGTGAGAGTCTGAGACTTGTTTGGCAGAGAGATTTGAATGTGGACATAGATAAGGACTCGTGGCTTAAAATAATTTCCTCTACAAGAGAGGCACGAGGGAAAGCTTACTCATTTTATTTTACTCCTGTACAACTTTTCAAAATGGGTATTCTCCAGAATAGTCTATCTTGGAAATGTAACAGTCAGGAAGGCACGTTTATTCATGCCATGTGGGCTTGCCCAGTCGTCCAACCATTTTGGAGGAAAATAATTCAAACACTACAAGAATGGTTGGGTACACATGTGCCTGTCTCTGCTCAATTGTGCCTATTGGGGGACAGTTCCTGTTTACCTAATGTTTCTAAAAGTGCAATTGCTTTGGTCCTAACAGGCTTTATTTTAGCTGCGAGAGTAATTCTTTGTAAATGGAAGAATCCTGATGGCCCTGTTTATAAGGACTGGGTTAAGTCCGTGATGGATGTGACTTCCTATGAGCTATTGGTAGCTAAGTTACAGAATCGAAGGGAAACTTACTTACAAGTCTGGGACATGTTTTTGTCTTATTTAAGGGGTCAGACACATTAGCAGAGGCGGGGCTTCCATGGTGGCACGGGGGGCACCCGCCCCCCCTGCAGTCTGATTGGCCACCCCGTGTGCCCCCCCAACAGCCATTGACTCATCATAATGTCAATCATTGTTTTGTGTAAAGTTACCGACGCTGCATGATAAGACGGAAGCAAAGCTGAAATCTTGTTTGATTAGACTATGTTAAAAACTCATGAAGGCTTTTATTTTGGAAAAAGAAGGAAGTGGCTCCTCGGGTCCGCACATGAACTCCTGTAACTTCACCAGTCACGGACTTTTTTTTCGACGTGATGCTCAAAGGTGCACCGGGCTAAGGTAAGAACAGAACACTACAGGTTCTTAAAAACAATGTTTTGCCAACTTCTGTTCCACTTGGGCCTAATTTGGTTGAATTTGCATGGGAAATTGTTCACTGTGTTTTACTTTAGTTAGCTATCCACTGTTTCAGTAGCGTTAGCATCCTTCGTAAGTTGAGCGTTTTGCTACATGAATTAATAGTCAACAACAGAGTATCATGTTGCCACTGTGATGTGACGGTACAAATAACATGTTGCCTTTCGTTGTGTTTGTGGACACGTTTTTCAATGTAGACTATAGTATGAAACGGAGGCAGGGAGATATCTCCAGCTTCTTCACTAAGAAGAAAATTAGGGAGAGTGACCAGGAGGAGTGTGAGACTCAGGGTGAATGCAGCCAAGCTAACATTGACCAAAGTTCCCAGGGCCAGAACAGCGCTCATGGACTTCCAGGTGAAAATGCAGGAATTAGGGAAATGCTTTAAAATGTGTAATGTGTGGGGCTCTCTGTACAATTACAGTTATTTAGTGAATTAAGGAATTTAAATAGGCTACCTCCTTTTAATCATGGTACTAAACCAGCACGCACTTAAAATTGTGTAGTTGTTAAACAGTTCATATATTCATGCTATATATTATTTAAAAAATAATCATGTACACTTTATAATGTATGTTCAATTAAAAAATGAGTTAATTAAGTGCTGACTTTGTCAATCAATACTTTCAGATGCACAAAGGGAGAGGACTGACAATGGTGATGAGTCTGACCGTACTGAGTCAGATGACAGCTGCAGCTACAGCAGTTGCAGCAGCTCCAGCAGCAAGGGGAAGCCCCCAGTTCATCCGCCCTTTGCTACACCTAAAGGTCTACAAGGTAGAATATTTATTAAAAATTACGTTAACCTATCACCAGCAACATCTGAATAACTCTTTTGTATTAATTTCTGCTGAAATGCAGTCGTCCCTTTATCTATTTTAAAGACAATCAAAATGTTACTTTCAAGTTGTTGTTGCTTAATGATCCAACTCAACTTTTATAAAGTTTAATAAAATCCTCATTTAAAAAATCCAGAATCTTTGCATATATTTATATATATATATAACATTTGCCATAGGAACAATAACAAAAGCATATTTCTGTCTTTAATTGTCAGTGTTGATCATGAGTATTAATTTCCACAGACTTATTTTGGATTTATTTTTAATATTTTCAGACATTTCTCAGACCAGAGCTGCAGGTCCTGCGCAACCTGTCCTGAAGACCTTCCCTCTCACCCAGCACGGACAGGGTAGGACCAGAGCGTTCAGGGCCTCGTGTTTGTAAGGTTGTTCAGCAGCAAACACGGCAATCGCAAAATACAGTTATTTTGAATTGTCAGCACCTTCAAATGAGTGATACATTGAGTGGTACGTACTCTGATTGTGATACAGAACACATAAGTGTTTAAAATACACAGTGTAAAGAGCCGAGCACTAGTGATTTTGAATATTTTTGTTGTTGTCCATTTCACTGTGAGAATTTGAGTGTCAGTGGGGAAGAGTAACTACAACATGGAGCAACCTGTTCTTTGCTGAGCCTTTTTTCCTCTGGTTGAAAATTGCATATAATTAATAAAATGAGTATATCTGGAACCACAAGGTCTGTTTGAATAATTTGGGTGTCATAGGGAACACTTTGAGGATTTGTTGAGATGGGTAATTATTAGTATATGTGTTACTGGTGAATAGTAAATGAAGATGACACACAAAAAAAATTAAATAAATGTAATCCCCCCCCCCCCCCCCCAAGATGTGGCCAAGAAAAGCAAGATGAAAACATAAGCAATGTAATATTGAAGTTAGCAGCCTTCATTTTTGTTACTTTTGGGCGCCCCCCCCAGATTTATTGTTGTCACCCCCTGTGCCCCCCGCCCCTGCACATTAGAGCCCAAAATTTACTTTATTTATTTATTTTTGTTTCAACATGGTGGAATTTTGCTGTAGTGTTTTAGTCTGTTTTGTGGTTTTTGTCATTTTGAAAACTTCAATAAAAATTTAAATTCTAAAAAAAAATCTATGAAGCTTATGAGCTCAAACATTAAATATATTGTCTTTGTGCTGTTTTCAATTGAGTATTCGTCAAAAATGGTTAGCAAGTTATCACATTCTGTTTTATGTATGTTTTGCACTGTGTCCAGACTTTTTTGGTATCAGCGTGATTGTGTGTACAAACATATGTCTAAACAAATTCTAATTTTATTTCCAATTTTGATGAACAACAAGAAAATCCCCATACACTGCAGTAACTGAAATCAAAACAATATGTACACAAACTAGTGGTAGAAAATATATTTACTCAATTACTGTACTTGAGTACAAGGAGGTGTGCTCCTCCTTGGTTGGAACGAAAACCTGCAGCCACACGGCCCTTTATGGAATAGTTTGGACATGCCTGCTGTAGCTGAACCGACAACGCGGTGTGGCCAGCCGCATGATTCCTCTGCAGGAGACAGCGTCATTGAATCCTTTCTCCGTTCATGAACAGATAAGAACACATCAGAAAAAATCTACCCGGGTAGTTCGAACATAGACATCACAAAGAAAACACACACACATGCACAAGAGATCTTCACTCTTTCTCATAGAGGAGCAGTGCACACTGGACGTTGAACATTGCTCTTAACTGTTTTTCTTGTTTTTTGAGAAAGTCTCCAAAGGGGACACTATTATTTAATTTTATTTATTTTATTTTCTTGGGGCCCATTTATTGTGCGAATGTGCACATTAGGAAGCCGGCTTAGGTAGGCAGGGTCTGTGACTTTATGCTTATATGTCTTGTTTTATTGTTTGTACAATATATCGCTAAATCACTCAGCTGTGTTGTGTTTGATTATTCTGCTGATACCCACTTTCAGGCTCTGTAGCCGTTCCTAGATCTCACTGATACTAGTTTACATTACATTATTATTAACATACTAATCTGTGGTGAACGTTACATGTGTGTTTATGTATCTGTCGTTGTGTGTGACTGCGTCACGTCTGTTTGTGTGTGTGTGTCTGCTTGAACTACACATTTATCAAATTGTCTCAGGAATAAAATAATGCTGATAATTACCTCTGTCCCTCTCCAACTTTTGACCTGTTCCTGTTCAGTTTTGAGGTGCTTGTTTTTAATCACTTTTTAGCTGTTGGTTAGCCCTGTTTGTGTATCTGTCATTGTGTGTGACTGCGTATGTGTGTCTTCGTCTGTTTGTGTGTGTGTGTGTCTGCTTGAACTACACATTTATCAAATTGTCTCAGGAATAAAATGATGCTGATAATTACCTCTGTCCCTCTCCAACTTTTGACCTGTTCCTGTTCAGTTTTGACGTGCTTGTTTTTAATCACTTTTTAGCTGTTGGTTAGCCCTGTTTGTGTGTGCGTAATAATAAGAAGAAATGCGCAAGATAACAATAGTGACTGGGGGCTGACTGGGGGCTGACTGGGGGCCCCCAGTCACTATTGTTATGGCCCCTCTGCTGGCCCCTATCATTCTCAGGCTGGTTGTCCTGCAGATGTGTGTGCGTGGGTTATTGACTGGTATGTGTGTAAATGACAGTTGCACCTGTTCAACTCTTCCCTTGAAAAGCTACTTTTTCGCTGTCGGTTTCTTCCGAACAACTTGTGATTCTGACAAAACCGTAGCTGCTATCAAAAAAACGATTACACTGTGAGATGCGGACAAGTCTGGACCAGATGTACGTGTGTTTTATGTCCAGATATTCTTTCGAAAAATAACTAAAGGGTTGATTTAAACAGACACACTCCCGCAGGCTGCGATTCAGAAAACAGGAGATTGTATGGGTTTAAATGGAGAGCAGTTCCCCTGAACTAAAGCCTCCTATCTGAGTGTACTATAGATCATCGGACTCCTGAGACCTGGTGCTCACAGAGCTAATAGAGCAGCGTTAACAAGGGGGCGGTGGGATGGGGTTTTCATTATGCATTTGTCTGTGTGTGTGTGTTTATGTATCTGTTGTTGTGTGTGACTGCGTATGTGTGTGTCTTCGTCTGTTTGTGTGTGTGTGTCTGCTTGAACTACACAAGCAGCCCAACCACCTCCTACATGGAGATGTATCTGGTATATGTGTGTCTGAATGTGTGTGTGCGTGTGTAACTTCTGCCCCACCTGCTGATAATTACCTCTCTACCTCTCCCACTTTTTACCTGTTCCTGTTCAGTTTTGACGTGCTTGTTTTTAATCACTTTTTAGCCGTTGGTTAGCCCTGTTTGTGTGACTACTGTCTCAACCTTTTTGCGAAAGTGTTTTCTGAAGCCGAGTTTAACTGCTTGTTGGACGGAGATTGTTTTCAAACAATGCCCTTGTTTTGACTGACCTCTTTAAGAGGACAAGGACATTTAATCAGGCTGGTTGTCCTGCAGATGTGTGTGCGTGGGTTATTGACCGGTATGTGTGTAAATGACAGTTGCACCTGTTAACTCTTCCCTTGAAAAGCTGCTTTTTCGCTTACGGTTTCTTCTGAACAACTTGCGATTGTGACGAAACCGTAGCTGCTATGAAAAAACTGATTACACTGTCAAGTCTGGGCCAGATGTACGTGTGTTTTATGTCCAGATATTCTTTAGAAAAATGACTAAATGGTCGATTTAAAAAGACACTGTCCAGCAGGCTGCGACTCAGAGAACAGGAGTTTGTATTGTATGCAGTGAGATTTGGGTTCGAACCTCCTGAACTAAATCCTCTCGTGAGAGAACCGTACCTCCTATCAGAGTGCACTATAGATCATCGGACTCCTGAGACCTTCCTGAGTCCGACTATCTCCTCATTTTATTCCTGAGACAACAACTTTTCTTTTTATGGCGATCTAACGACAGGAGGCATTTCTGCTTTTCTTCCAAAACAGCTCTGAATTTTAACATTGGAGTCAATGGAGAGAAGGAGGGAGCTGGCTGCACAAAAAGTCTCACTATTTAAATTCAGTAAGTCTCTCTGCTTTTTTGAGGACATCACATGACAGGACAAGTTTGTCTACAAAAAGTTCTAAAAATTATGTGTCTCCTATTCACCGTTTGGATTTTACGGCAATTTTAGAAACACATTTCAGGCGATTTCTCACTGGCTGTGTCACTCTAACTTATGACATCACCCACTCCAGGGGGAGAAAATCTGATCATTTTTGTGAGAAACTTTATGGTGTTCAGATGGTCATAGCTCGAAAACCGTAAGACATATCAAAAAATGTGCAAATTATCTACGTTTTAAAGTTTGAATGAAGTCTCTAGGAGAAAGTATGGCGAAGCAGCGGACAATTGAAAAAGGCTGAAATTTGAGGAAATTCCCCATTCATTTCTTATGGGAAATTTAACGAAGTAATAGCACACCAATCCCGATCAAACCGCAGCTATTTCATAGCTTTTAGGCATTGCGGTGGAGTGTGCAATATTAAATGAAAATGTAAGTCTATGGTTTGGCGTTATTTTTTTTTTTTATTTGATGTGATTTTTTTTTTTTTTTTTTTTTTTCCATTTCCATTTTGGCAAAGTGGGAGGAAACCGGAGCACCCGGAGTAAACCCTCACACCAAACACATGCATGCAAGAACATGCAAACACTCCACAGAAAGGGGCTACAAGCAAGTAACATGGGCAATGGGTATGTAGGGAAACTATGTGGAGATAGGGGATGCAGACAAGAGAGCTGGGGAACGGGAATGCTTTAGATAAGTCATTTACGTCCTATGAGCTGCAGCTTGTTATGCTCCAGGGGCTGTTTGGAAATGGTTATATTGGCCATTTTAGACTTCCTGAGCTGGAGCTTGTTGGTCTGGGAGTGTTTAGTAGTGTTCCTGGTTTGTGCAGGGGCCAATCTGGGCAGTGATTCACCGGTACCCTGAGAATGGTCGGGGGAACCCTGCACGCCAGCAGGTGGGCAGCGTCGTCCTGCAAATGTTTCCTTTCGGAAGATGGATGGGAGGTGGGTTGACTGCAGCTTGTTCTGTTCCGAATACTGCTTGGTGGGCCGAGATTGAACAGTGGCCAATTTGGGCAGTGATTCACCGGTACCCTGAGAATGGTCAGGGGAACCCTGCACGCCAGCAGGTGGGCAGCGTCGTCCTGCAAATGTTTCCTTTCGGAAGATGGATGGGAGGTGGATTGACTGCAGCTTGTTCTGTTCCGAATACTGCTTGGTGGGCCGAGATTGAGCAGTGGCCAATCTGGGCAGTGATTCACCGGTACCCTGAGAATGGTCGGGGGAACCCTGCACGCCAGCAGGTGGGCAGCGTCGTCCTGCAAATGTTTCCTTTCGGAAGATGGATGGGAGGTGGATTGACTGCAGCTTGTTCTGTTCCGAATACTGCTTGGTGGGCCGAGATTGAGCAGTGGTCAATCTGGGCAGTGATTCACCGGTACCCTGAGAATGGTCGGAGGAACCCTGCATGCCAGCAGGTGGGCAGCGTCGTCCTGCAAATGTTTCCTTTCGGAAGATGGATGGGAGGTGGGTTGACTGCAGCTTGTTCTGTTCCGAATACTGCTTGGTGGGCCGAGATTGAGCAGTGGCCAATCTGGGCAGTGATTCACTTGTACCCTGAGAATGGTCGTGGGAAACCTTGACGGCAGCAGGTGGGCAGCGTCGTCCTGCAAATGTTTCCTTTCGGAAGACGGATGGGAGATGGGTTGACTGCAGCTTGTTCTGTTCTGAATACTGCTTGATGGGCTGAGTTTTCGCAGTTTTTGGCAGTCTAGGCAATGCTTTGCCTGTGTCTTTTGAAGACCCCTCAGCACCACCAGTGGAAATATGCTGTTGAGTAACTGCTTCCTGCGCAGATACGGCACCTTCGGACAGCCTGTTTGCTTTGGAAGACAGTGGCTTATGGCCAGGTTTGTTCTCCTTCACTTGTTTAGTGTGATGGTCTGCCCCAGCCTGGTTGTAAAGCTGTCCCTGACAAGCTGTCGTCCCTTCCTTTTGACTTTGAGCCTCCTCCTGTTTGCCCCTCATCCCTCCATTCACTGTTTGTTGTTCTCCAGAAGCTTTCTGTGCCTCCATTTTATTCTTTCTCTTATCGTTAGCACTCTTTTTTTCCTCTTCATCTATGGCCAAGGAAATGCGATAGGCTTCCACTATATTGGTGTAGTCCGTGATGAAGGCGTTGATGTCCTCCAGTTGTTGCACTGTGTCAACCTTCTCAATGTCTGTCGTTTCAAATATGTCCGCGCTCCCATGAATAGTTGCATGTATAGAATCAATTAGGCTGAGGGTCACGAACTTAAACACTGCAAGGTCCAGTTTTTTCCTTATTGATGTTTGCTCAATGTCATTCCACAAGTCCCTCCATGTGCGAATCTCAGAGGTTACAGCGTTTAGCTCTGTACTGAGCTCGCCTATCTTGTTTTGGTTTCTTAGCAGCTGAAACTCATACTGGTTCTTCAATTTCTGCACTTGTTTTCTCACCTCATATATCTGATCGTGCACCTCAAACACTTCAACCTTGTACTCCTTTTTAATTTTGAGAAGACCCTCTATAGAACTTGTGAACATGTGCAAATTTTCAAAGGTACCATGGTTTTTTTTAAGTACCTTCTCCATAAGGTCCGGAAACACACTGAGTCTCTGCATCTGATTTTCTTGCTCCTGTTTCCTCTGTAGCAGTTGAGCATACTTCTCTTCCAGCCGTTTGATCTCTGCATCCTTTCGAACCCCCTCTTCCCTCTCCCTCTCTGCTTTCCTAGCAGCTTCATTGGCATCTCTGTCACTCAAAAACGTCTCAGTGCCAAACTCCTCCACTTTCAGAAATGCCTCCTGCAACGTTTTTACGCGGTGTTGCAAATTCTCCAACTCCTGTTTGCAGTTTTTTAAGGTTACATTTCCCTCTTCCTCCTCTCTTCTCTTCTGCTGTAAGGCAGCAAACCTGTCAGACGTACCTGACATCTGACTGCTTGATGGTGAAGACGTCATGCCTTTTTGTCTATTATTTTCCATCTCTTCTGCAATTTTTCTGCTGCTTGCACCTACCTGTTTTGGACTTCCTTCTTGTTTTCTTTCTTCCATGTAAATGTGTGTAAATATCTACGTAAAAATGTAAATTATGTTGCTCTCTACTACTGGAAATAAAAATACTTCTTGTAACTAGTTAGCGTTGTGTTATGTCCTGTGGCGTGAATAAGACTTCTAAAGTAAAGACTTTTTCTTTAGATCAAAGCACTTGATGTCATCACTGTCCTTTGATCTTTGTGAATATATATTTGGATCTATTCTTAGGCTCCGCCTCCCTTGGTTCACAAAGATAAAAGCAGTTGATGTCATCACTGTCCTTTGATCTTTGTGAATACATATTTGGATCTATTTTTAGGCTCCGCCTCCCTTGGTTACTGTTGCTATGGGTGTGAAGCCCTGTCATTTAAAATCAGATATTTGAGTAGAGTTGAAAGTCAGTGTAAAATTTTGCAGGCATGCAGTGAAAACTTCAACTTTGCAGAGTGATGATTATGGGCCAGCCTTTGTAACGTTGTGACTGCTGAGCCGTCACATGCAGGGAGTTGTCTGGAGTTGTGCCACAGTATGTAACGTTAATATTCCCGTGTCCACAACATCGTTTAATAATTGTTTTTCGACTAAACACGGTTTTGTAGTTTCATAGATGTCGACTGGGGACACTTTGTCAACGTACTCAACGGTCAGTTTGTCCCTTTTCTGAAGTGACCAAAGTGGTGCCTACGATTAACACAGACAGTGGTCCTTCTTCACACAGCGCCGCGGCCATTGCGCTGTGCACACCGTACTGTTGCTCGCTCTCGCTGATGAATGAAGGAAAATAAAGTTGTAATGTGGTGCTTATGCACAGCGGGACACGCTCACCCATAAAGCCACAAGGAGTGCTGGAGTAAAACGTCCGTTTACAGCGGGTAGTGAGCCGCTGTCGCCGACGTTAAGGCTCTTCTCATGCTACTACAGCCGCTTCAGTAACTATGGGACATTCCGGCAACTTCGTTGTTAAGTCATTATTGAGCTGACTGTGGCAGTGAGCTCTCAAATCAGCGGTTTATCTGACACCCCCCGGTTAACTTTGTGGAAAACTTGAGATGAAGGTTATGGAACAATATAAGAACATTAATAGGTTACTCTTTGTTCAGCTGTTTTTCTTGGTTGTTATTTTTTCCCTTTTCTTGTTCTAATAGAATATGCTGCTGCGTGTTTTGTTTGGAGGGGAACAGAAGTATGTTCGGCTGTCTGACCTAACATTCGATATCTTCATGAAAGAAGGTTAGTGAGTACATCAGGATAGAACAATATCACAACTTTTTACTTGGTTGATACACCTAATTCATCATAAATCCATTCCTTCTGAATGCTCTGAGTTGGTGATTGTTTCTGCTATGCCTTAAAATGGATGGGAATGACCTATTGACTTAAGTTTCAACACAACAACATTTTGTGAAGACATGAGGCTTACTCTACTAAGTTGACATTTTGATTCTCATCAGAAGGAAATGGTCTTTCAAGCTTTGTTACGATTTCTGTAATACCCTTTTCCTTCGCTTTACTTCTGTGTGCCTAAAATTTAACATACCAGAAGGCAGGCAGCCAGATATGAAGATTCAAGATTCAAGATTCCTTTGTTGTCATTGAGCATGACATGTCAATTAAATTTGCATTGCAACCCCCGTGTTAGAAATAAGATAAGAAAGATAATAAAATAAAATTAAGGTACTAGAATCAAATAAACCAACATGCAGTAAAAATATTCATAAATGCAACAAAAATGTACCAGAAATGAAAACATTCTAAAGACAATGAAAATATACTAAACAATAAACAATAAGATATACCAATGAAATGTACCAACAGCAGCCGAAATATACTAAAATGTATATACTGAATGCAAATGGCTGAGCATGTAGTTAAGCGTGTGTGTACTTAAGGTCAGGGAGGGGGCGGCCCACGATGCCCTGTGCAGTTTTAACCACCCGTGCCAGCTGTTTTCTCTCCTGAGCCGTGCAGCTGCCATACCACACTGTCACACTGAGGCAGAGGATGCTTTCAACTGTGGCCCTGTGGAAATTGACGAGCAACTGAGAGGAGACTCCAGCCCGTTTCAGTTTCCTGAGGAAGAAGAGCCTTTGTTGTGCCTTCTTCACCAGGTGGGAGGTGTTCATGGACCAGGAGAGATCAGATGTGATGTGGAGGCCCAGGAACATGATGTTGTCCACACGCTCCACTACTTCTCCGTCCATGAGGAGGGGGGGGCGTGATCCGTCTGCCTGGACCTCCTGAAATCCACAATGACCTCCTTGGTCTTCCCTGTGTTCAGCACCAGGTTGTTGGCTGAACACCACTGGGTGAGCTGGTGTGTCTCCTCTCTGTGAAGGTGCTTACATTTAATATGCTTCTGTGTTGTTTCTTTTCCCTAATGCACAGAAGCTTCTCTGTCATCATCATCATCATGCTCAGTAACATTTGAAGATACTATCATTCTGAACTTCACGATGTGTGACCATCCTGAAGAAGCAGCTGCTGCCGAAGGAAGTGAACCTTAAAGGCCATGCCACATAAAAAATGAGGCAAAGAGGTGGGTAGTGGACCTTGTTGTTAAGTCTAATCTGGATTTTGTTCCATTTAATGGGAAGTGTTTTGATGTTATCATTTTCCAGTCATACATGTGGTTTAAAAAATTCTGACTGCATGTTTTTTTCCCATTTAAGTTGATTGAAAAAATCCTTGCAGCAAGTGTGGCGGTGAGCACATCAGGCAAGAGTATGCAGAAACTAAATCGCCACCACAAGACAGATAATAAACATACTTGCTGCTGAGATGACACAAACACATGGGTAAGAATCGTACATGGAGAAACATTGTTTCTATTTGGATTGTTTTTAATTGTGTCCAATTAATTGATTGTCATCATTGAATTCATACATTAGGACACCCCCCCCTAAAAGTGTCAGAGTGATGTATGCACAGGGCATAGTTGCTCTGGAAGACCCATATTCACAACATGGATTTGTAAGTAAAAGGGTTATTACAACATTTAACACATAATTGTCCTTACAAATGTTGATAGCATAGTCAGTCTGTGTTTAGTTAATTATATAGGAACATTACTATGACCTAGAGAGTTGTTCAGGATACCTTGCGTGGCGGTTGAAGACCATTCAAAGGAAAGCTGCAGAGGAAAGAGGTTCCTCTGTTAGCAAATCTCCCAAAAGTAAGTTTACTTATCAGTCACATGATATTGATGGATTGTGTAGGCAGGGGTCAATAAAATGGTGTTTTGTCTTCAGCTGGTGGGCCATATCACATGTCAAATTCTGATCTTGCATGTGTACATATGTGAACGAACTGTCTATAAACTGTAGGTTTGGTCAACATTAAACAAATACAGTGTGTCCATAAAGCACTTTATGCATTACCTGAAGGAAGTATACTTTAGTCCCCCATCCTCTCTTATCCTTTCCTAGCATGACCTGCACAGATCCAAGGAGAGGCCAGAGCTTCAGCAGCTACAGGGAAAGAGTCTGCAGTGAAGTATCGGGGAGCGTTTGGCACCGTCACCACCATGGTGCTCACAGAGGGGCCCCGGAGTCTTTACAGTAGACTGGTGGAAGGTCTACAGAGGCAGATGAGCTTCGCATCTGTCGGCCTTGGTCTCTACGACTCTGTAAAACAGTTCTACACTAAAGGCTCTGATTGTGAGTATCTATGAATGTCTATTAATTATTTATCCAGGAGTCCTGCACCAACCAGCCCTGACATCTCCCTCCTCTCTGGTTCAGATGTTAGAGGGTGTACCGCTGGTGCCATTTGCTCAGCCTACGGATTTGGTGAAAGTCCGTTTCCAGGCACAGGCAAGGTCACCTGGGCATGCCGGACGCTACTGTGGTACCATTGATGCTTACAAAGACATCCATGGTCTGTGGAAAGGTAGCTTGATCTTAAGAGGATAATATTAGTCTTGCAGCATATCCTTTCATTTCTTATGCTAAATGTTTTGATGTGCTTTTATATTACGCTGTCACACAGGTACAGCTCCAAACATTGCACGGAATGCAATTGTAAACTGCACTGAACTGGTGACATATGATTTCATCAAGGATTCACTCCTTAGGTCCACTCCACTAACAGGTAAAACAATGGCTGCACAACAACATGGTGCAGAGACATAATCTCTTTGGAGCTGTAACTTTGAGCTTTTACTCCACAGATCATCTGCCCTGCCACTTTGTATCAGCCTCTGGAGCCGGCTTATGCACAACTGTGATTGCCTCTCCTGTTGATGTGGTGTGTCCTGGAACGTGTTGATGTTCGTAACCTACGAGCAGCTGAAGCGGGCCATGATGGCAGCCAATCACAACTGCACAACTCTACAGTAACCATTGCTGTCTGTCAGAAGGCTGATTTCTACCACAGCGGTGTTGTTTGCAAATTTCTGCCAAAAGTGTTTATTTCAACTCTAAGTAAAATTACACAAACTGTGCTGACACCGTCTCTCTCATGACAGAAATGTAACCACATTAATTGTTCGTCATAGGAGAGCAACACATGCATCAATCTTTAATGTAAGGGCTTGTTTGATCAGATGCTTCTTCTCAGTGGAGAGCTTCTCTGGAAACTGGATGTCAAAAGTGATGATGAGGTTTCCTCTCTGGGAAGGGTCCTGGGACAGCGGCATTCCCTCTCCAGTCACCACTTTTTTGTACGCAGGGCTGGTGTGATATGACAAACAAATCAGAGACAGGAAAATGCTAACTGATGCAGATGAAACCCAGAAATGTCTCTGCAAGTGAACAGTTTGTATTAAGTGCCTGAATTTGTTATGTTTGTCTCTTCCTGCTCTTATGTTGATGTTCAAATCGTTCACTCAGCTTTTAGAATGAGATTAATGTGAAATTAATGTCATTGCTACATATGGTATCATACATGAATGTCATTTAATATTCCACTTTGGCCTTAATATAGACGAGCACTTACTGCACAGTGTCATTGATGGAAATACTGAGTAGCCTCCCATCAAGTGTCTCCACATCCACAGAGAACCCAGTCAAGGCCTGTGCAAAAGGTTTATGTAAGGTTTTTATTCTAATGAAGCTAAATCTTTAAGTATGACTAATAATGAAATCTAATATTCTGGCTATCATTAACATGACTTTCCTTCTCCAGAGAGATCTGCAACTTGTAGATCAAGTCATTGAGTTCTCTAAATGACAATATTTTTATGTGAAAATTGGGAGAAATGTTGTCAGTAGTTTATAAAATAAAACAAAATGTTCTTTTTACTCAAACACATACCTATAAATAGTAAATTTTTCCAGAGCTTTATATATATATATATATAGCAGAACCTTAGAAAAGGGTAAGCGGGTGTGTAAAACAAAAAAGCATCACACAGGGGTGCTGTGGATGGGGTAATGGCAGAGATTGCCAGCAAAATAGTGATTAAAACATATTTTATTGATTTAAAATGAGCCTACTCTCGTCTGTCACCGCTCTCACTGCGCAGCGGCTCTGAACGTAAACACGTACGTTGCGTAGCAACCGCCTCCCACTGTGAGCAGGCCGGCAGGCAGGAAAACTTATTTCTTTACAGAGAGATCAGAGAAATCATGTCAAATGTGGAGAAGTGACGGGATATCCCAGACCTGAGAGAGACGTAGACGTAGGAGTTTGGTTTACCGCTGTTATTTCAACTGATGGATAAAAGTCCCGCAGCAGCTGATTTCTGCGTTCAGCGTCAGACATTAAAAATCTGTCTCCAGTTTTGTCTCCACTCAGCAGTCTTTTATCTACAACCTGTTCTAACACTAACACATCGGCCTCTCGTCACTCGTTCTGCGTGTTATCTGAGTGAAATAATGTGTTTCATGGCTCGTAGGTTTGTCTTCACTGACAGGTCTGAAATGTGTCTCATTGAACGGGACAGAAGACACAGCGAGGCTGATAAAGTTCAGGTCAGAAAGTGACCACCTGTTCACCTGGAAGAGGCGTCCAGCCAAGAATGAACTCATTAATTCTCATGTGCGTTAATAAAAGTGTTTCATATTTATTTGCTAGTGCTGGAGACTTTTTTAATAATGTAAACATAAGTATAAAATGTAAATATATCGAGGGCGGGGGGCGGTGGGGGTGTGAATATAACGGTAACTGCAGCAGACCCAGCTGTGTCGCGTCATCAGAAACAGACGCTTCACGTGACGCTTCTATGGAAAGGACGTCTCAATTCTCATAAAACATATTTCCTCTTTTCTTCTCTCCTTGCGTGGTTTCCTTGCGTCCTCTCATGCATCCCCGGTGGGAGGGACTAAGACGCAAGGAAAAGACGCAAGTGAGGAAAACGAGGATGCAATTTTGAGAAATGGGATGTGCCCATTGTCTCTCCCCTGCTTTTGACTTAATTGGAGAAGAGAATACTTCCCCTGTCAAACTTTTATGGTTTAATCTGGAATTTACGTGCAGAAGTTGGTTATCAGTCCTCTACCATGACCCATTAAAATGCCAGAATTATATGAAACTAGTCACAGTGGTACAATGCCATTAAATATGACTAAGTATACAGTGACAGTAGATGGCAGCATGGTCATATGGTAGGACTACGCAATTGACCATTGACAAGGAGTGGACCAACATTCTACAGACTGCAACAAGCAATCTGATCAACTCTATGTGAAGGCCAAAATGCATATAAACGGCGATGTTTTGACAAATACTTGTGTATGTGTGAACTAGGCATTAGATCTGTTATTTCAACTCATGAAAAATGGGAGAGAGAAAAGTGTTGTTTTATTTTCGTTCAGTGTAAATTCCTTGAACTCTTGCGTGCGAGCATTCAGGAAGGTTCATACCATTTGTAGTTTTCCATTAGGTAATGCCCGAGGTCATGGCAATTAGTAAATTTGTTTACCATTAAAACAGGCGAGTAATTATTGACCTTTGTAATGTCCTTGCTTCTATTTGATTTGCCACACATTAATTGTCTCCAGATGTCTGAAGAGGTGGTGCACCAAAACTCACCTCAGTGCACTGAAAACAAAATAGTGTACATGATCATTTCTATGTAGCTGACATAGAGGATGTTTCAGGACTGACATAGAAATGACTGATGATGATGAAACATTTGAATTTAAAATAATTAATGATTTGCATTGTGCATACTTGCTATTATTATTGTGCTATTATTTTAATTTGAAAAAGGAATGTAATTATTGAACAAAACACAAATGTCCTATTTTCGTAAGCATTCACCCCCCTGAGTAAATACTTGGTAGAAGCACCTTTTTCAGCAAACACAGCTACCTGTCCTTTTGGGCGACTCTGCACAAGGTTGGCACACCTGGTTTTGGAGAACTTCTCTCTGCGGAACTGTTTGAGCTGGGAGAGGTTTGTTTGTTTCCACTGATGGAAAGCAGTGTCGTTACACACATTTTCTATGGGATTTAGTTTAGGGCTTTGACTCCAGAACACTAACCTTGTTCTTTCCAAGCTGTTGGGATATTCGCCATCCTTTGCGCAGCAGCACTTGCGTTTTACTTAGGATTAACACAGTGGATAACTTTATCGGCTAGCATTGCCAACAGAAACACTCGACAACTGTCTTTTCTGTTGGCTGGCACACAACATCTCAGACTCAGCCGTTTATTCAACAACAACAAAATATGGTGGTGGTGCGTGTGGGCACCTGCATGGGCACTGACGTCATTATGTCATACATACTCGATTGGATGCTTATTAACATGGCTTTGCCCTAATAACAAATATACTTAACACAAGTCACTCCACAAAAGCTTCAGCCTTGTGCCTTGGGTCATTGCCCTGTTGAAATATGAATGTCTGACCCCTTTTTAGTCTTGTAGCAGTCTTTATTCGGTTATATTATTATATTGGTGCAAAACGCTGCTGCACGTCTTTTAACTGGCACACGTCTTTTAACTGGCACAAGCAAACGCGAGCACATTTTCCCCATTTTAGCCTCACTACACATACATTTTAATTTTTTTATTTACTTTTAAATCCCTCAATGGCCTCGCCCCACTCTACCTCTCTTAGCTGCTGCAGCCTTATTCACCCTCCCGCTCTCTCAGGTCAGCTGATCAGCTGCTCCTGAGTGTACCAAAAACTAGGCGCAAGCTCAGAGGTGACCGTGCCTTAGCAGCTCCTAAGCTTTGGAATGATCTGCCTCTCCATATCAGACAGGCCTCCTTCCTGTCTGTTTTTAAATCCCATCTGAAAACCCATCTTTTCTCCTTGGCTTTTGACACCTTGAGATGTTAATTGTATTTATTATTTTATTCCATTTTTATTCATTGTTTTACTGTTATTTATTTTATTGTTTTACTGGTACAACTGTTTTATGTCTTTTAATCTATTGTTGTATTCTATCCTTGCATTTTATTTTTCTTTATTTTTTCTGTACAGCACTTTGGTCCACCATGGTTGTTTTTTAAAGTGCTTTACAAATAAAGTTGGATTGGATTGGATATATTTGGCTCCATCAATCTTTCCTTGAGTTCTGACAAGTTTCCCTGACCCCTTTAGATGAGAAATGTTGCCAGATGTGGACAGTGAGCACACGTTTTGGTATGGGTTTAATATAGGCAATATGGCACCAGACTTGGAGGACCTGGAAAGTGTACACAGTCACTGCACCTGACTGCTTGAAATGGTAATTTCAAGTTTTCACTTACCGGAGCCAGGCTAGCTGTTCTCCCCTTCTTCCAGTCCAGTACCTCCAGAATATGTGTTAATGCAAATGTAAAGTTTCCTGACTCTAGCATCACCCTCAACTGGCAGATATGAGAATGCTATCAACCTTCTCATCTAACTCGCAGTAAAAAAGTGAATACGCCTATTTTCCAAACCGTTTAACTGCAGTTCTACCCAACTAAATCACTTGTTTAGGCAAAAGTTGTAATTATAGTTAAAAAATTAATTATTAAAAATTAATTAAGAGGAATGACTTGCTGCTGGGCCATAGACCATATTTCCCTCTGACATTACACTCAAGATGGGATGTAGTTTAACTCACACCTAATGTCTTGCTGTGTCTTCACCAGACCCAAACCTTGTGTGGCATTATGCTCACTGGAACACAGTTCAGATGTGCAGTGACACAGTAATGTTAGCTGCTGTCTAACAGTAGCTAATGGATATTCAAGTATGTTGTTTTACCTCGAAATATGGCAGACGTCCACCTAGATTTTCACTATCCATTGTCTTTTTAGTTGCGGATCAATCAGGAAGTGATGAAATGATAATGATTTGTCAGATTCCTTATGTTTATACCACTTGCAACCCAGAACACAGCAGAGCAACATTATACTTTTGTTTACAGCATTTTGAGCTTCCCATCCTAAGCATGACATTAGAGGAAAATGGCCACCAAAGGCTGATCCATCAACACAACCTCCACACCCTTACATCCACACTCCTAGTATAATAAGATAGTAAGATCTTTTTGGTACCGGACCTTACAATATGTAGACAATATGTTGCTCCTTAACACAATTTTCAGAGGCAACTGTCAGTAATGCAACCCTCAACCCACAGGTTGTAGTGAGTTGCTAGGTTTTACAATAAACATTACTAAGTATCACCGGTGGTGAGGGGTATACGATACTGGACAGAGCATCGAGCTCGCTCTGATCATTAGAGCTTTGCTGTTTTATTAACTGAAAGGTCACTAAATGCCTTATGATAACACATGTTCACATGGTTTTCTTCTCAAACGCCCTCTGGCAACCTCCCACACATCCCCTGCTATAGCTATCAGCCCAGACGAGAGGATAAGACTTTTTTATAAGAAGTATGCAAACTAGAATCTAAACCCATCTTTCCCCTTTCCCCATTCCTACCTCCAACAACCCCAGGTGCAGATCTCCACCCCTAGCTGCCGTATCTAATTCAAAACCCATCTGGGGTGAGTAATCATAGCAGTGCAGGGGAAGGAGGATGTTGTGGTGGTAGCAGATGCCACTGAGAGATATTTCTGCTTCTCTTACCCTCCTCCCCCTTTTTCCCCCAATGGCTAACAAGTTCCCTGTGCACCTAATATGAGCTGACACATCGTAATAACAGAAAGAAGCCTTTCCTGTCCTGTGTCATGCACTGAGAGATTGGATCTCTCTTTGCGACACAGCAATTTTCTCTAGCTGGAATACATTTGCGGGTGGTTAAGTTCGGCCAGGGTTACATGGGTAACAAAAAATCAACACCTCTCCCGGCAGACTCACCTCCCTGGAAAATGTTTTGAATGATATAATATCAGTCTGAGGTACATTTTCTCTTTTCCTGTGGTGTTATTTCTGTGAATACCAGCAAAGCAAACTTCAGAAAGTCAAATTCTGTTTTTCTCATGGTTCTACTGCATTAAGCCCAGTTTTCAGATATCACAAACAGGGAATGTCATGGGGATCAGTGTATTCTGTAAGTGAAACATAAAATTAGGCTTTGTTTTATTGAGCTGCTGGGCTCCTAACTATGTGTTCTCTCAGTCTCTGTGCATTGTCTATGATATTCCTGCACTGGAATAGAACATTGTCCCTTGCACATTTGCTATCCGGAAAATTGATTAAAAACAAATTAATCTGGGAACATGCAACATGTAAGCACGACGTTGAACTATTAATTAAAGGCAGATTTTGACAAAGTGTGTTATGGTTAGGTTATAAAAAAGGACCTAATTGCAGGTCTTATCATGTCAGGTGATTGTGTTGTAGTCATGCATATTCCCAAACAACAATTACATTACTCAAATTACCACAAACCAGTTGGGACCATTGACCTTGGACTTGGGGGCCTGTGGGAGGTTGGGGACCATATCTCAACAACTTAGGGCCAAACTTTGGTATGGATATTTTAATTCCTAGTGAATCCTCTAACTGTTCTAATGTACTTAACTACAAGTACAGCAAATTCATCATCAGTGAGTTTTTTTGTTTGTTTGTTTTTCTCCAACACTGTCTGATGCATCTTATTCCTTTGGGGCACAACCTCTTGCAGCTGAAACCTCTTTGCAATGAGACAACTACAGTTTATTTTTTCTAAGATGTGCATAAAGTGTAAGATAATTTTAAAGGAATTCAAAGGAATCTAACACTGGAACAGTCAAGCAGCTGATAAAGTTAGGCTGATAAAATACACATTCTTATTGGCTTATTTTGCGGCCATTTAATTTGTGTGTGTGGTTTTGGAATTTTGTGTCAATATTACCCTCTTGTGACCAGAGAGCAGAACTGTGGGGGGAGAGCACCAAGAGATGCACCAAAAAAGAAAAGGAAGACACTTCAGGACCCTTAAATTGGAGACTTTGTATTCTGTTACCTGATTCATCATTACTGCAAATCAACACATTTCCAAAGCATACTCAGGACTGCAAATGACTGAAGGTAGACTGGCTTCAACCTCTGGGTACTAAAGCTCAAAGACCAGAGAATGCTGCATGCTGACCCATGGCTTTTATTCTTTAAAAGTTTTTATTTGTACGCAGTCATTGGTTTGCATTACATACAGTAAATTGACTTAAACATGCAAAACAGTGGTGGGATCTTTTAAATACACGTAGTTATGTAATCATTGTATGAGTGACTGACCATTTTACCCGCACCTCGGCTGTGAGATAAAACCTATTAATCCCTCATTTAAAAAAAAATCCCTGCTGCACTGTAGTTCCCTGTAAGGGCCTCAGTCAGACCTCCCTGAAAGCTTACGAACTCAGCCTCGACACTTTGTGTGTTTTAGGGAATGGTGCCAGCTTTTCTTGAGGGGAAGTTGTGTTTGCGCACGTGTTTGTTTAGAGTTATGAAAGTCCTCTGGTCCTCCCATCAGACAGATTATATTCAAGATGACATTCAAAACATACAAGTTCACAGCTTACATCAGTGAAGAGGTTCTTTTCAGGCCTCTTATAAAATGTACACAGCACATGTGCAGCATCTCGTGGCTGTGAGAGGCCTCACTGTCTCACTGTATGCAGTCTATGTGCACACAAAGGAGTTCAGGTCTTAATATAACTGTGTAAAATATAACTTAATTTATATTTTATTATACGTTTATTCATATTATTGTAATTATGGATGAAAAGAAATGTTGATGTTTTCACTTGGTCACCAGGTCAGATTTTAAATTCTAAAAACCAAAGTAAATATAAGCACTTAAAAAAATCCACATTCAGATCCACATCTTGACTAAAAACAGATATTTGCTGCTGTTCTATCATAACCCACAGCTGATGTAGGTGTATGCTAATAACTGACATACTGATTTCATAGTTTTTTTCTTAATTAAAGTGACACTACTCATTTGCACACATTAACTACAGTATTTGCAATGGTGGTAACAGATTAGTTAAGTAAACAAGTTGCTCTCTCCCTGTGTGAATCAGATGGGAGAAAGTGCAATCAAAGTGCATTTTATAACACCAGACTTCTGGGTATTAGATATAACTCGACTCCCTTTGACTCTTAAACACAGACCTCAGGCCTGTAGAGACCTAGAACCATCAAATCCATTAATTTCACTCAATTAAGATGATATCTGTCTGCTATTTTCAAACATGTGTTTTTATGCCTAAATTGTTGAATATCAGTGTTTTTCTTATGTTTTCTTCTAAAAAATGTATAGTACTCCTGAAACCAAGGTATGTCAAAGCGCTATTTTTTATTCATAACAGTAACTCTAGTACGCCAAGTATGAATCAGATGGTTTGAAGAATTGATTCCCACAGTGCGAGCTCAGTGGACAGGTGCTCATATAATTTCAGTTGCTGGCCCTGTGACAATCGAAAGCCTCTACAAGTGAAACTGGTGTATAAACAGGTACATTCTGGATGAAGTCAAACAATGAGTGCATTGGCATTAGGGGTTTCCTTATTCTGCCTCATGGGTTTTACATGCCGATCACACTGCCCCCATTCAACTTCTCAGAAAAAAGTAAAAAAAACAGACAGGTCTAGCATAAAATTGACCTTTCCCTACAATTTTCTGTTGAATTTGCTCACTTTTGAACAGTGTGATATGTTAATGTCAGGACCGATGAACCAGCTTGGGGGCCTGGGGACAAGAATTGCATGCAGGCCCTACTGATCCTCCTCTTTCCACCACTCTTTCTATATTGTGTATGTGTTACAACAAGAAATTTGTGGTAGCCTTATCGACCACAATTGTATATAATAAAATACACCACTTAAGAACAATATTACATACTTAAACAATATAGGCCATAAAACGAGGTTTTAACCCAGGGTCCCTCCACAAGATGGGACCTCCGATCAGGTAATAATGCTAAAGTTTTTGTCACCCCTAACATTTCAGTTTCTAATAGGATTTAGTGCTGCATGCAGTATTCACAAGCAAATTTACAATCAATTCAATTATTACAAACTAATTCCTACATGGTGAACCTGGAATCTTTGCCCCCTCCCCTGAGAGTCTGGGGCCCCGGTGCAGTTTCGTAATCCAGCTTTGTACATAAAGACAAATTGGAGAAAACCATTTCATGTTCGACATGGTCCCGGAACTCTGCATTCATCAGTTTTTCTGTAGAGATCCTTCACTGACAGCGAAGGTTTCTCAAGCACTGAAGAGAAAGCGTCCAAGCTCCTGCATTATTAGCAAACGTTCGTGTTTACATGTTTACATGTAGGCACCTGGGAGGGAGTGGGTGGGAGGCTCCTCCAGTCGGTTCACTGATCACCCCCCCCCCCCCAGTCCCCTCTAACAGCTCCACTAATGGCACCCTCCTGAAACCGCTAGCTGCAGAGCCACAATGCAAATATTTACTAAGCAGCTTATGTTTTGTGTTGGTTCGTTGTTTCCCAGTTTCGTAAAGATGCGAGTCTCCCCGAAGCTGTGAAAAGGTGTAAGAGACGATAGCACAGAAGAAAACACACGACGACCGATCGGATTCAACTGTTAACCTCGCAGGGTAAGAGGGCTGTGCTACTCGGCTAGTTAGCTAACATTAGCAGCTAGTGTTACTGCAGATTCTGTGTGTTCAGAGGCATTAAGGCGTGTAACATTGCTTTGTCTTGGGCGGCTGAATACCACAGTGACTTAGTGTGGTTTGTCTAAATTAGTATTTGTATGGTAAGCCGTTTAAACACCCGGCGGATAACGTTTGCCCACTGGGCTAACCAGGAACACCCTAGCCAACGTTAACGTCTGACAGCCTTGCCCGTTTGTCGCAGCTGGTGTTTGGTTACTTCTAGCGTGCTAGCTGACTAGCTTGTTATTTGTGTCACATAGCTAAGCTATCTCCGCTACGTTACCTTTCAGCTAGCGTTACAGCTGACAAACCATGGTCCGTATTAAGACAAGTAGAGTGATAAACGCAAACTGGTCATCGTTTAGTGACATGGATGGGGAGAACTACCTGGGTTAATGAAGTTTTCTAGCTAACCGACACGGTTAGCCAGTTCTGTTGCACGACAAAACCAGAGGGTACCATGGCCATGGTGAAGAGTACATGCCAAATTCAGATTATCTGTGGTCTCAGTTATTGGTGCTTTTCTATTCACAGGGGTGCTTCGCTTACTTGATTCAAAATGATGTAACATTAGTATTAATGATCAGGGCGTTGTGGTGAATTCGGTATGTAGCTGGTCAGCAAAGCTTTTCGTCAAATTGTCTTGAAATGGTTCATGCTGCTCTTTATTCCCATATATTGCCTGCTGCCTGTAACACTCGAATTTCTCTCGGATGAATAAAGTCTTATCTCTCCTATCGTATTCAAAGGGCAGCAGTGTGATTGTTACTTAAATCGGTTATTTATTGATTTAACAGGGACAATACAAGTGGGCTTTGTTACATTTAAATAAAATGTAACTAATGCAATATGTATGAGACCTGTAGCTAATTTGCAGCCCTTGTCCCTGGTTTAACTTTAAAGAAATGAAATGCACAACACTGAACTGTAATACACGCATAGATAATGACCACAGAGACATATACAAGCAACCATTACAAACTGTAATTGGTGCAGTAAATGAAATTAAGAACAACATAAAAACATAAAACCAGCATTTTCAGTTAATGTTAAATACAGCGCTAGCCAGGTGTTGTCTTATCACACATAACACTAATTCCTTATGTCTTTACACACGTATGCTCCACTTTCCTTAAAAACAAGTGCATTTTTAACTTGTTAATGAAAAAAAAAACAGGTTTTAAAATAGTGTAAATATAGTGTAATTTCCTGCAGATGCTTTCACCTACCTACTGGATCAAATAAAATTAAGCTGGCAATATTTTCTCCATATTAGCACTGAAAAGATCTATCCATTTGCAAACAAGCTGTGTTCACCAACAGTTTTATGAAGTGTTTTTGGACCATTCCAAGTCTTTTGTTGCTCTTGTCCCAACTTCTTTGAAATGTGTTGCTGTTAAGTTAAGGACCAACAACAAACCTTCCTACGAGAACTTCTTGTTGGCGTGTTTGACAAAAGACCTTTAGGAAGACTCAGCAGACTGGCGTAGCAGTGCACTGTTGCACAGTGTAGCGACACCTGCACAGATATGACCTTCATGAAACAGTCAAGAAAAATTCTGTGTCCTCACCACAAAATTGAGCAGTAAAAGTTTGCAAAGGAACATTTAAACAAGCCGGGTGCAGTTTGGAAACAAATCCTGTGGACTGAATTTAAAATACAACTTTTTGGCTGCCATGAGCAAACACTGTGTTGGGATAGAAGGGGTGCAGAATTTGATGAAAAGAACACCTCTCCAACTGTTAAGCACGGGGGTGGATTGATCAGGCTTTGGGCTTGTGTTGCAGCCAGTGATACAGGGAACATTTCACTGGTAGAGGGAAGAATTCAATTAAATACTAGCAAATCCTAGAAGCAAACATCACAGGGTTTATAATAAAGATAAAGATGAAAAGAGGACAGGATACTGATCCCAAACACACCTTGAAATCCACAATGGACTTCCTCAAGAGGACTAAGCTGAAGGTTTTGCCATGACCCTCGCAGAGTCCCTGACCTAAAAACGACTGAAATCAGTGGATAGACCTCAAAGGAGTGCATGGAAGACAGCCAAAGAACCTCACAGAACTAGAAACCTCTTGCAAAGAAATATGCGGAAATTCCCCAAATAAGAACTGAAAGACTCTTAGCTGCCTAGAGAAAGCCTTTACAAGCTGTGATGCTTTCCAAAGGGGGTGTTACTAACTACTGACCATGTGGGGTGCCCAAATTTTTATTTACTTTTACTAAATTTTTACTATTTGAAAACTGTCAAAGATTGAAATTAAAAATATAATAATTTTGCTTCACATATGAAAGAAATGTGTCATCTTTAACTTTATGTATTTGGAAATCAGGAAATCTTTTACTCTCTTAGCTGTTCACAGTGACAGAAATTTTTAATCAGGGGTACCCTGGTAAACCTTTTCATGCTACTGTGAAACATTAAATATATTGTCTTTGTACAGTTTTTAATTTAATATATATCCAATGAGTTTATCCTTATAGTTGTCCTCTTTTCAAAACTGTGCGTGCGCGCGTGCGTGCGCGCGTGCGCGCGTGTGTGCGTGTGTGCGTGTGTGTGTGTGTGTGCGTGCGTGCGCTGCTTGGTAACATTAAGTGTTGTCATGTATCTGGATTGCAGTCCAAGACCAGCGATGTTGAATCATTGCAGCTAAATGTTGTATTTCCTGTCTTGAACATGCTCCAGTCCTCCTGCGATCGAATGACATGAATCAATGAGTGAGTGTATCCCTGCAAGTTAGCTCACAACTGACTGAGAGCTCAGCTGAACTAACAGATGAATGGATCATTTCAGGAAGTGATTCAGTTCAGTTCATTCACTCAAAAGATTTGTTCTTTCGAATGACCATTCCCAAACGACGCAACACCAATTCACTCAGCAGCATTCAGGCCTCTGTCTCTCCTTTCATGCCACTACATTGCTGCCACAATTGCACTGCTCAGTGTCCAAGAAAAGGAATCTTGTTAGTAATCCCTTAACCTGACTAATGAAACCAGGTTTGTTGGTTACATTGATGTTTCTACATGGTAAATGCTGAAAAGTGGGTCTTAATCAGAATAGGTCACTGATGTGTATGTGAATATGTACTCAGCTACAGATGCCTGTTTGTGATGTCTGGATCAGTCAGGAGTTTATTTTGTCAGATGGTTGGTCTGCACCGTCCAGGGATCAGTTTTGTTCTTTAACCTGACACACAACTATTGAGTCAGTCAGCCTTTTCTACAGAGCGTTATTCTTTGTGTCACGGCTCTGAACAGAGGACTGTGGTAGTCAAGGAGATGCTATGCAGGAGGCCTCTGTTGTCCAGGCAGCTTTTAGACAGTTTCCTGCTCTGTGCAAATCCCACACTTACATCTTATTAATATGCTGCTGTGTTGCAGTATACCACAAGGCTGGATAGTTGGGCTTTCAGTCAAACATGTAAGAATGTGTCTCTGTGGGTGTGGTCGTATGTTGTATTATTTTGTGGTGTGCTGTTTTTAATGTGATGTCATGCAAAGGGAATGCTCACCAGTGAGGGTTTGTTGGCTACATGGGATGATATGAAACTCTGAGGGAGCTGACAGCCGACAAGTTTTATCTGCAAATTCAAATTCTTTAGAACCGAGTTTGGTTGTACAACGTTCAATCTATGAACCAGTCAGCACTTCAGATGCACACAACAGAACCAATCACATCGTCATGTCCCTGCACTGCTCAGTGACAGCAGGCAGAGAATACACGAGATGAGAAAATGACACCCAGTGGATTAACTTTATGGAAATGTCACAACAAGAACACCAACTGGAAAACTCTCACTATATTACTTTGGACGGCTTTGAGGGCCAATACAAAGCAGGATTCACTTCAAAGCTGAAGCTCAAGGATGGATTAATACAGACTTCAAATGTAGGAATTGGATATTTTGCCATTTTTGTGTTGCTTTAGTGTATATTTTGCTGGTTAGCCACTGAATTTGGCTTTAGCAAGTTCCACAACTAATGTGGCTAGTAGCATCAATTCTAGACTCACACTGGAGCAATGTTGCAGTATTCAATATTGAGGGACAGTCAAGAGAAACTGTATGAACATGAAGCTTCATTTGAAGCCAATTAAATAATCAGAGTAGTGGGTTGGATGTGGGAAAACATCTAACATTATCTCCACACTTCATACTGGAACAGAAGCTCAGCTGGTTTTGTTGTTACAGGAAAGCCTCCTCTGCTGTCTGCTGTCAGTCTGTCTGTCTGACACCAATTCTTTGGCTCATGCCTGCAACATCTCTGCTGCAGGGGGATACAGACATGCGAGCTAGAGCTTATTTGATGCAAATATGGCAGAGGGTGATGACAGAGAGGAATTGATCCTGGTTTGAGTTGAGTTTCTAAATTTTGAACAATGTCCTGGTTAGATTTATTACAGTAGCTGTTTGCTATCTAAGCCAAGGAGAGCTCAAACTTATGGTGGGATAATGTGTTTAAAATCAATCCATATTCTTAAAATTGACCTCTGCACTGCACAAAATGTTAAGCACTGACCTTTCTACTTAACCTGCAGTGTTTTTTCTGTCCTCAAACAAGAAGTAAATGTCACAGAGCCTTAAATTAATGTTCAATACATAACATACCTAATACATGTAGACACAACAAAGCGTGAACTGTTTCTGTTCTAGAAAAAGAGAGGGAGAGCGAACCTTTGGACTTTTTAAATTCTAATAAGGCTTAAAGTTATGCATTATGGGCATGGCCACTGTGAGTGACAGCTAGCTGCTAGCCTCAGGTCTGCAAGGCTTCGCCTCTTTTTGAATTAGCTGGGAGTTGGGTGGAGTCTGATTAAATACATTTTAGCGTATTTGCAAAACTTAATTGTAACTTAAGTTTACAGAAAGCATCCCAGTATGTGCAGCAGAGGACAATACAATTTTCCTTCTGCTCACCTTCATTTCAGGTGAACTGACCAGCTAATGCAAATCCCACCCATCTCCTACTTCATTAGACCAGTTTCCAAGAAGTTCATCTATCATGGTGCTTTTTGTTGCAGAACCCTCCAAAGATGCCTGAAGTTCGGGAGCTTTCTGAAGCTTTGCCAGAGATGCCCATGGACCCAATCACTGGAGTCGGAGTAGTAGCCTCCAGGAACAGGGCTCCCACTGGATATGATGTGGTAAGTCACTCAACACAACTCAGGGCAGTTCGACAGCTGAATAACCACACTGCCATTCAAAATAACGATCAATTTCAGTTATGTAACCCAAATAATTTCTGAGTAGTACTGATTTTTTTGTTTTGTTTTTTTACTTGATTGAAAATTAGACCTTACTCTAATTAAGTTGTGACAATTTCACTCATGTATTCTGGGTAATTCCTTGTTGTATTATGATTTGGTGGTTCATAGACATGTTAAACCATTGCTATAGTCGTGTCTTGCAGTGAGTACTACCAACACTGTAGATTAACAGTCAGAGGTTTCGTCTATCGTTCAGACAGACCAACATTATTATCAAAGGTCTGAGAGGGGTTAAATGAATCATGTGACAACGAGATGTTCTAGCTTTTGTCTCAGTTTGATGACCCCTCCTCCCTTGACGTGTCTGCATCCAGGTCTCTACAACAACAGACGGCCTGGATGCTGACCTGTGGAAAGATGGCCTTTTCAAATCCAAGGTGACCCGCTACCTCTGCTTCACCAGGGTCTTCTCTAAAGAAAATGTGAGTTAACTCACCTCACCAACCAGGGCTGTATGTTGCAATCTTATGTCTGTCAAACTGGTTTGAGCAGGTTATATTCACTCCCCCCTCTTCACCCGTTTCTTCTTCTTTTTCCCACCATTGCACATTTTTCCCCATATTCTCTGTCCCTCCCATCATTTGTCCCCCTCTCTCCCCTGGTTCTATCCCTTTCTGTACAGAGCCATTTAGGCAATGTTCTTGTGGACATGAAGCTAATCGATATAAAGGACACTCTACCTGTGGGTTTCATTCCAATCCAGGAGACTGTTGACACTCGTAAGTTTCCAAGTCAAGTAGAAAGGCATTGATAGCATCACTGTGTGCTAAATGTGTCTTAAAATTACTCAAATTGAATCTTTAAATGTCCAATAAGGGTCCCTGTGGATCCTTAAGAAGACTTGAAATGTCCTTAATTTAGTTTTTGGTATTCAAGGTCTAACAAAAATGTCTTAAAATGTTACATCTGATCTGTTGTTGGTTTGTTGATAAGTCTGCCAGTATTTGTTTTGGGGAAGTTGGACATAATTTATTTTCCCATGTTTCGAAAAAGACACACATTGAGAGTCTTTACGGTTGTTGCCGTTAGCATTGTCGTTAGCAGTGGGCTGTCTTCCTGCGTATGCTTTTAAAAGTTAGATTTTAAAGGCTCATTATTCCACTTTTGTATTTCTCTGTAATGTACCACAATGTGAATAATGTCCTAACATTCTTTCTCAGCTTTTCTCAGGTATGTGGGTAATATTATCAATTAACCAAAACCATCTATTTTAATAATGAACTTAATATAATAAACATGCATCAACTAGAACTAACGGCTTGAACTAACAACTACTAGTTGACTAGAAAAATCTTTTGGGGTGCAGCCCTACAAACAACTGATGTTTCTGCCTGAGGTTCTGAAAAGGTATGGTTCTTGATGAACCATATGAGTGAGTGATGAGTAATGAGTGATGAAAAAATAAAGAAAGTAGGCATTATTCCTCCCCAGAAATCCCCAAGGCAGACTTTAAGGGTTCCTTGCTGTTATGTAGAAGTTGACATTGTCTTAAGTACGTTTTTGTGATCAGAGGTCAAAAGGTTGTTAGTGACTTTACTGTCAAGTTGTCTCTGCAGTGTGTTTATTTGATGGTAAATGCAGGTAGAAATTGTTTTCCATTGGACTAGGTCTAGTGCCATACAGTTTTATTTTCATTAATGAAAAAGCTGTTATGTTAGCTAACGTGCAACTAATATTATTATTTAAATTCAATAAAACTCAGTAACGGTGAATAGTGTAGTGCAAATAACCTGTGAACAGAAATGTTGGGTCCTAATAATAGAAAGTAATAAAAGTTAATCTTCAGAAAGCCTCTCAAGCATTAATGTGTAGTAAATGAGCAGACTGTCTGTCTGTCTGACTGTCTCTTTGTCTCTTGTGCCTCCCATAGAGGAGCAGGCCTTCAGGAAGAGGCGACTCTGCATCAAGTTTATTCCACGGGACTCCACAGAGGCAGCCATTTGTGACATCCGCATCCTGGGACGCTCCAAGCAGGCCCCTCCTCAGTACACCTTTATAGGGTCAGCAGCTCCGGACATGATGGGACCTTAATTTTGGTTGTAGACATGACGAATAGTTGTCAGTACGAGAATCTAAGTATCCTTACATTATCCAGGTGTTTGGACTGTAGTTGAGACCACATTACTGTTTGCTGGGGGATTAAAAACTGCCCTTGCTTAAATGGACTGAAGTTGGTAATTGCAGGTCACAGAGCCTCTCAGGGGAGCTGATGCTTACAGTACCTGTCGAGTTGTGTCGACCTGGTTATGGGGCTGGGTTTGTAACAGAAAAGAAAAAAAACATGTAAAATGTATGCACTAAATATACATCCAGGTGTAAAAGAAAGATATACACAAATGTCTCTCAGCGACTACCGTATACATTCTGTCCAGTACATCCAGAGAAGCTTTTCCAGCCTTAATGCCTCAGAGAAAGTATTCATGAGGACAGAAAAAAACAGATGTAACATCCGCTCATATTTGAAATGGGTGAAGCAAAAGACAAAGTGGACATATTCATGTTAACCCTATAACTTTTCTACATTATCTGAGATCTTTTCAGCTCTCTCTGCTTATTAATGCTTCTGAACTTGTTTGACAGAGAGCTCAACAACATGGGAATCTGGTATCGCATGGGGAATGTACCTCGGGCCCAGGACTCCACCCACACACCCACCACCAACAACATCCAGAATATGAACTCCTCCTCCAGCTCAGCCCCGGTCCCAGCAGCTCCTTTGCCCAAGTATGTACACCCAAGTGATGTGTTTGTACACATGTTTGATATATCCTCACTTATCCAGCTAGCACACATGTACACATGACTCAGACTCTTTGCTCAGTCCTTAGAGCTATCTTTAGATTACAGCTTGAAAAGGTGATGCATTCAGCTGCCAAACAAAGAGAAGCGCTGTCTGATTGCTGCCATGTTGACAAAAGCAAAGGAGGAAAGTTGTCTGTGAAGTTGTATTTCTGATACACATTGTTTTGTTGGAACTGTCCAATAACTTTGAATACCTGTTTTGAATGGTGATGCTATCCTATGCTATCCATTTGTCAGTTGCAGAATTGGCCAACCAAAAACACCACCACTGCAAAAAAAAATCAGCCACACCAAGGCACACACACACACACAAACACACACACACACACACACACACACTCTCCAGGCAAGTTAGACAGACTCCTGTTAACTCAGCTTTCCTTGGTGATTGGAGGGTATCTCTAGCCCATTAGCAAATGCAACCCCCTGTAACTAACTAATTATCACTAATTGTTACTACACGTTTGGTTTTGGCCTTGGTGTCCTGCATTTTGGCCATGATACCCCAATATATTTGTATTTATGAAAGGTCAAAGTGGACCTGCCCTGATTTGTGTCACAGGTTTTGACAGCATGGGCCCTCAGACAAAACAGAGACAACTGTGCCTTTTTTCTGATGTCTCTATATGGATTTATGGACGTTTATTTGCAATAGATACAAGACACAATGATGTCCTCGGACTACGAGAAGGAGTATTTGATGTAGTAATTAAAGTAATAATGATTTGTGGTGTTAATCGCCAGTTTTGAATGGTGTAGGTTTTATGTGATCCATGAATCCACTTAACAGCACAGTTGGTGACAAATCCGTGTAACACAGTTCTCATCTCATCTTTCTCCAGTACTCTGCTCCTGCCCCTCCAGGTTTAGAGCTCGGAGTGTGTGTCAGCAGTAATCTAAGGCTTTCAGAGGACATCATTGAACATTAGCACAGTACGGACATGTAGGACAGATGCATTGACTCCGTGTTTTATTTCCATTAAACTAACCAGATGCTGAATTTCTTCTTTTTGTCCCAAGGCATATTTCTATGACTCTTCCGGCCAGCTTCAGAGGGAAGAACACTACCAGGCCAGATTATGAACACCAGAACTCCAACCTGTATGCTATCTCAGGTCAGCGACATTCTGTGACTGTCTTCTTCTCAACATCCCAAATGTCTTTTTGAGATGTGCCAGTCAAAGTCATGCCACTGATGGTGCTGTTAGTGTGTGTAAACATGTACTTTAGAAGCTACAATTTCCCACATTGGCTTCAATGTAATCATAGGCTGAAGAAGATAAACTGGGAAGAGCAGGAGATGCAAAAGTATTCGCAAAGCCAGCAAAAGACAAAGCCTGAAACCAACGGCCTTTAAGTTACAAGGTCTAATTAGTATTTCAATGATAGCATGATATCAGAGCTGTGCAGTTCTCGGAATATAATGCAGACGGGTCCAGCCATTTAGAATGAAGTATTCTGTGCCCATGTTATGATAAGCATTCATGTCTCTGTGCACAAAATAGTGCAGCTTATTTTTTGTTTAAAGTGAAACCACTGGTTTTGGGAAGATCACTTCCAAAAGTTTGCTAAAGTAATTGGTTTGATGTTTTGTGCTAGGCTTAGAACACTAACAAGTATGTGTGTACTTAACACAGATATTTACTGCTTAGTTCGCAGGCAGGTGTTTTATGTGCAGCTTTATTTAACAAACATGGGCAGTCAGTTTAATGCTGGCAAAATCTGAACAGATCCAACTTGAGACAGGACTCACATTATAGGGGGAGGTTTAACCTGCCCCATAAATAGTTATTGGGCAGTGGAACATTCATGTTCCCTCAGGATGAGTACCAATAACTCTCTTTTTTTCAACAGACCACATCAAAGCTTCACTTCATTCAATGCTACCTGCAAAACTGATAATGTTCCTATCAGCTTCAGCTGTACTTTGTGTTTAGTGCTATTTAGCAAATGTTAACATGCCAGCATCCTGAACCATGGTAAATATTGCCTGCTAAACAGCATGCTATGCCATTGTGAGCGTGTTATCACTTGCCCTTCAGAGTTGCTGGTGTAGCTGATTAGTTTTTTTTCTTGCGGATGATTCTATTTTTCGAGACTTGGTTATTTATAGTTTTTAGCTGCAGCCTCATCATCAGAGCACGTTATAATTGTCAAAATGACAAGTGTCAGCAGGTTCAGTCCTTTTTGCTGTCCAATGTAGTAGGAAAGTATCAGATAGAGGTACTGTTTGAAAAAGCCTTGAAAGCTGTATTATTTCTCAGTGGAGCTATTTAAAGGCATGGTTCAACAGAGTGCCTCGTTTTCTGATCCCCTTTTGCTTTGTGTTTTTCCTGTACTACTGTCTTAGTGAGAACTAATTCAAGCTTTAGAGCTTCACAGTGTGGACATTTTTATAAAGTGAGGTAATTGTGGTCAGTGCTCATGTCTTCAGAGGGCTGTTGAGTTCAGATCAGGCCTTCACATCATGAGGAAAATCTGCAATGTAATATTGTGCCAACATGTACTGCAGTGTGCATATTAGTGATTCAGTTCCTGTGTCTCACTGCTTTAATAGGTACACTGATGAATTTGACCTCACAATTAAATAGCCTATAGCAACTGAATAAAGAAGTGAAAGAAATTGCTTCAAACATGCACATTTTGTTGTAAAATGTTAATATGTATGCATATTGGAAACGGCATTGCCTCCTTTTCTGCTTTATTTCAAGCAGAAATGGAGATTTTGAGATACTTTGCAGGGCAAATGCTGCTGCTGTTATGATGTGACTATTTACAATGTGCACTGTGACTGAAAAAGCGTCAGATTGATGTAAATGGCTTCATCAGCATTTTTGTTTTATTTCTATAATCATTGTACTAACTAACTGTTGAAACACACCGCCTGCCTCTGGCTGCAGATTTGTGGACCCTCTGCTCCATCCAGACAACAGTTTGATTTCCATTTCGTGTTTATTGAATCACATTGTCAAATCATGTTGTGATTGGCTCAAATGTTTCAGAGCGATGAAACCTTTGTTGTGACTGGCTGGGTGTGTCTTTATTTACCAACACACTGTCTAATAGTCTACATTGCACTTCATTCAGCCCTTTTGTAATTTTCACTGCTGCTCTTCCATAAAACAAAATAGCAATCAAACAGTCAGTGCACAGCACCCTTTGGCCCCCTTTAGCGTTTTTTTGTTGTTGTTTTTTTGTGAATTTTCTGAATAAATGCTTTTTTCTCTGTTACTTCTTTGGTGCTGCTGTTATATAGCCTTTGTTTGTCTCTTTCAGCAATGGATGGAGTGCCTTTCATGATCTCTGAGAAGTTTGCCTGTGCCTCGTCCGATGTAAGTTGCCGGACTTGAATCTTAAGAGTTTTGGGAGCAGGTTGACCTGACAGTGGTTCACAGGTTTCATCCTCCTGCAGCAGAGTTCTACAGTCTTGTGCTGCTCAAGCTCACCACTTACTGTATGTTTAATATAACGAGTGTTAAAAAAAAGAATGCTTA
Organism: Chelmon rostratus; assembly: GCF_017976325.1. Taxonomy (NCBI): domain Eukaryota; kingdom Metazoa; phylum Chordata; class Actinopteri; order Chaetodontiformes; family Chaetodontidae; genus Chelmon; species Chelmon rostratus. The sequence continues at coordinate 2,298,736 of NC_055676.1, read as the reverse complement.
GCCTGTAAGCCAGCCCTTTTGCTTGACTGGATATGATTAGAGTCGTTGCAACTGAATGACAGGACAACTAACTAACGTCACTGCTCTCCATGTTCAGCTTCAGCAGGTGGATCTGATGGGTATTACAATCAAGTCACTGGCTGAGATTGAGAAAGAGGTGAGTAGACACATGTAATCAAGTGAAAGTTATTACAGTTCTATAGTTTTAAATTCCAGTTTGTTACAAATGAAATCTTATTTTCAGAGCTTTACTCATCATTTCTGTTAGCTATGGTAATACAGTGCTCACCTAATAGAGAAACTTGAAATATGAGAGCTGGTGTTATCTTGGATCCACGTTGCCATTTATGGTCCCAACAAATTGAAACGTCCCTGTAATTACACACTATGTCCACCAGAGGCCACTGTAGTCCTTAGTTTGAACTGTATCATTGTACAGCCCAGATGTTGATTAGATGAATGATTGATGAATTGAGAATAGGCTGATTTCTGTCAGACCACATGACAAAGTAATGATTTTGAACTCTCCCTCTCTCTGTCAGTATGATTACAGTTTCCGGACAGAGCACAGTGCAGCAGCTCGTCTCCCTCCCAGTCCAACACGGACCTCCCTGAGCTCTGAGGCCTGAGCATGCCCTCCTAACCCCTCCCTAACAACACTCTCCTGTATGGACACCAGAAGGAGAGACCTGTACACAACTACTGAGGACTTCACCACTACAGTCCCAAACATCTGTACTAAAAACCAACAAGGACTCTGTGGGTCTGACTGAAACCACTATATACAAGATTGATGAGCTGGCCTATGAGAGGGAATCGCCCATTGTTGGACAAAACAGACCTTTCTTGCTCAAGGAAATCTTAAAATTCATTTCTTTTCCTAAACAGTTGTGAGTGTTGTTCCCTGTAATTGAAATAACCACTCTCCATCTGAAGGACTTGTTACAAACAAGGTAAAAGGATTAAAAGGATGCTTTATTCTGAAGGAGGGCACCTGTTGGGCCTTTGCTCTCTGAAATGCAATGAGGGCTGAGAGCAGCCATCGTATTCGCCTTCCTCGTTCGTGACACACCTGCTGCTCTGTCATTGGCCTGAATCAAGGCACCTGGAGGGCACATCATCCCAGTATGTATTGGTCTTCTTAATGAGGAATGATTCTCATTGTTCTCTAGATGTTTCTGTAATGTACTGGTGTGACAGTGAGTTCACTTTGTGTTTGGGAATTTCATTATGGTTCCTGTTTGTGACAGATATTCTGTTAACCACTCCTTTACTGTTTATATATGTGAGCCAAAAGCTCTGCTTACTTATGGAACTGTTACAGTTTAAAGGTCGCTAAACCGATGCACAGGTCACTGCTGGACTACACATATCACCGTCAGCCACAGTTCATGTAATGTCAATGTATTGCTGTTTTTTCGGGCTGGGTATCATTTTTCCATATTGGTGAGTTTTGGTACCAATGCTAAAACAATACTTTTTTCATTACCTTACCCTTTAATAACTATGAATATAACGATTTTTAAAACAAATGTTCTTCATGAAAAGAGGAACTCTCATTTTAGCTCATACGCCCCTCCATCACATGTGTATGGCACAGCACAGTACAGCTCCAGTGTCCCTCACCGCTGTCTAAACCAAGCGTTTCATTTTTAGTCATCGATTTCAGTTTGTCAACACATTTGTCTATATCAGCAGTTTCATTGAGGTTGAACTGCTGTTGGTCCCGCTCTGTCTGGATGATTTCTATCTGGCTGCTGTTACACAGGCTCCTGAAGCTCCATGCAGTCTAAGTGTCGATGCTGAAGATGCACTAGAAGAGCAGTATTAGATTGTGTGTGCACTTGGTGTTGTTTTGTTGAGGGTGTCTTTGACAACACAACATACTCACAGATGCCATCTTTTGGTGCACATTTCGATCGATGGTACCAAAACATACACAGGTTTGATATCCAGCCCTAGTTTCTCTGCATCATCAGAGCGATCCTCACTATTTGCAGTTACTTTTCTAAGCACAATGCTTACGCACAGAAAGATGGTGCAGTGTAAGTGTCCCAAATTGTAGTCAGTTTTTCATGTTTTACTTTTCTTTTTATTTGAATACATTGGTTACATGTAAAACAGCTTTGTGCCTGCAGTGCATGTTTATCCTCCAACAATGGTAGATCTTTAATTCAGCTTTTTCCCTTTTAAAAACCTTCTTCTTTTAGCTTGAATCCATTTCCATAGTCTGAAACTTTAACTTAGCTTTTTTATTTATTTTTTTTACCCATTTGACATGTGAAGATCACACAACTCTGAACCTCTACAGTTCAGTTCCAGGAAGGGTCAATGCTGGGTCTGAGGGGCAGTGCATCTTTAATCCAGACAAACTCTTCACTTATCCGCAGTCACTGCTCCCCAGCAACAAACACATTGTACAACAGCATTTGATGTAGCAGCTTGAAGGGGCTGGCATGGAACCAGTTTAGCCAGGTAACAACCAGTTCTTTGGCAATGGAAGGGTTTCACATGACTCAAAATGCAGCTCAGGAACTGGCTCCAACCCAGGCTTGTCATTGGTAGGAAGGTCCTGTGGCAAAAAATGCTTTACAAAGAAAAATATTCAATTAAAAATAAAAACGTCAAAGTTAATCATCAAGGGAGAGTATCAGGTAATGCCAATAACATCGATAATGCCTGATAATTGTTTTTTAACATAAACAGATGACACAACCAAAAGGTATCCTTTAAGCTTTGTTCTTAAGGAATTGTGTGTGAGCGGGACATTTTACAGTCCAGTAATCATCTTGTCTCTCTGGAGGACAAACTATGTAATGACAGCACGTTTCTAAAGACCTCAAACAGTTCTTGACATTTCTGTGCTGATGTTTCTTGTTGCTTAGGGGCAAACATAGATTTTGATACAGATTTTCCAGAATTTCTCAAATACTGTCCAGGGCCTCATTTCCTCTGATTTAGAAATATATTTTATCATCTTTTTCAGATCTGCTCCTGTTTTTATTTGCTGTTTATGCTAAATCAAACCTCCATGTTTACCATGTCCACGTCAGCAGTGCCATCAGTACAAGAGTGTTGTGACATGCAGAAATACTGCTCACTCATTTCTACTTCTACGTTACTGACAATTCAACTCAACCCTTCCTGCCAATGCTTCAGAGGGCAGAATGTGTTCCACACCCGCTGGAAGGACTCTATTAAATCCAATCACGCATTTATTGCGACATTACTCTCAAGTTCAGTCCAGCTAGTTGTCTCAACTACATTTTTTTCTTTGTGAAATCAGTATTGTCTCAAAAAGCACCCAGGATTTTGGTCAGGAACAATGATCCTGTTTCATTTTGCTTCTTTCACTCCATTTGTTTCATAAGATGGATCTTAAAATATTTTTTTTACTTTTTTTCCTGCACATGTCTGCAATATTATCAAGTTATAAATGCATGGACTTTTAGTTTCTATTTTTGTTGGTCTAATTTATTAGTCATTTCAGTATTGTGACCCTGTTGTTTTCAGAAATGTAACATAGAATTGTCAATTGCACTGCTGACATGTTTGATGAGGGTGAACAGAGAAATGGCTCATTTCCATGTGAAGCTGTGTGTGTTTGAGCTGAGTGTATCAGCCTGCTCTGTGATAAGCTACACATGTATCACTTCTCAGCTGTGGTGTTTACTTCCAGCCAGTTTTGCTGAAACATTTAATAGCTAAATAATATGGCGTCTACATTAACAACAAATAACAATCCTGCTTTGATATGTCTGTTAGTTTGCATGCATGGTGACATGAGATGTCAGAGGTTTCAATAGGACGGTTATTTTTGTAGTTTGTTATTGATCAAAAGTCACAGATTTTGTCTCATAGATTTTATTTACTGAAGAATGAACAAAATGGCATCAGTTGAATTTGTATTATAAGGAAGTTTCATTAAACTATGATGAACTCAAGTCCTTCACCTAAAGTTGAATCTTATTTTGGGAAGGGTGGTGGTGTCACTCAGCTTTGAGCCTTATCAGTACTGTACAAAACCATATGTTGTCATGCATTTTTAAAGCCTATTTTTGATAGATGTGCCTCTTAAATCCCCTCTCCAGTCAAAGCCTTCAAGTGGATGTTTGACCTTCACTCTGCAGAGTTCGACGGTTGTTTTCACTTTCATCTGCTGAAGAGTTTCTGTGTGCTCACCTTAATCTCAGTTCAACAAGTGGATGCACCATCGGCTTCTGTGACTTCACAGCTGGTTTGAAAGCCAGCCACTGTTCAGTGTGATCGGGGAACCGTTTCCATTTGAACAGACCCCAGTACTAGAACCTGGAAATCGGTCCCCTGCAGTATGTTTTAAAATAAATCCAAACCACGGCCAGTTGCTGATTGTTGGCTGGGTTGACATAGCCTCACTCTCTCCCACCCAGATGTGCTCTCAGGTACTGAAATTTGGCACAGATCGGTACTCGAGTCAGGCGGTACCCTTAGAAGTTTTGAGTTCAGTTCACATGACCTTTCCTCCAGTGCCTCCATAAGGACAAATCACAACAGTGGAAATAACAAGGTTGTCAGTATATTTGCTTTACCCAACACTCTCGCACTCCATTTTAAAAATACAAGTGTAAGTGTGGACAAGGCTTCAAAGAATATAAGACAACACACATAAGCCTCTCAGTGTGGTTGTCTTCCGATGCCTTGAATTTGTACACATACTGAAGGCTGTGATAGCAAACTGTTTGTGGTTCATCCCGCCTGCAGTGTTTCATCTCTGTGTGTCTTTTTTTTTCTGTATGGTTCACTCAAACATGAATCAATTAGCTCTCCAGAGAACACATGGCTTCTGTCAGTGCCACCGCAGGAGGAAACAGCTGTGGCTGATAGACATCTGGAGCTGCATCACTACGCTGCCACAGAGGGCAGAAGTGGAAAAACTGTACGACTGCGCTGTGCACACAGGTAAGGACTGTTCATGTTCTGAATCACAGCAGCTTTCCATTCCAATGAAAAGAGGTGAGTAGACACAGGCAGGTCTGTGGTTATTCACAGTAACAGGCACGCTTTGTTGGAACGGCAGTTGCTATTTCATTTTTTGAATGTTATCTTTCAGTGCTGTCAGCATTACGAATGAAATTCTAATCTTCTTCATTGTATTGTGGATCACTGTGTCAGTTCTTCGATCTGATAGCTGTGGAAATTCTGGATCAGATGGTGATGACGGCCCCTGCATTATGGTAGTCTGGATTTATAGTCTGGAGTTCTAAAGACAATGGGACAGAATGGGCCTTCGTGGGCATCATGGTCTTCAGGTCCCCCAGACCTGGGGCACGCTGCATCTCTTCATTTCACTGTAGTACAATCATTCAGCAAACCTCGACTCATGAAAGGATCCAGCCATCAGCCTGAATATGTCTAGCAGCCCTGCACTACACACTGCTGGTACCTGCATACACACAGTCCCTTTCAAGTGGCTGTGATACCCTGTTAGTGGTTCCCTGTTACCTGGAAGAACTGAATGTTCCTTTATCTACGTAATTACTGTCAAATGTCAAGCTTTCTCCTGTTTCATCAGACAGAAATACACATCACAGCGCTTTCTTGTCATGTCACGGTAAATCCTGCAACAGTGACTGGAAGACTCCGTCAGTGTATCATCCAGAAAGGTGTAGTGTAGTTCAGTCTCTCTCTCACACACACACACACACACACACACACATTATCTCTCAGCCCTCCTCACAGTCGTGCACACACAGTCCACCACCTCCTACAGCACTTGGACGAGTGTGAATGAGACGGATTGTCATTATGTGTAATTAACATGTCAGCAATTACTGTAAGATGAATGCTTGTATTGGTGTGATGATGGTACTTAGTCGATGATTAATGGAGCGCCGGCTTGTTTTCACATAAATGCACAGGCAGACTGGCCTGAGGGCAGCACAGACAGGCTGTGGAGTGATGAAAACTGGCACAGAGGAGCTGCAGGACAGCTAAGTTATTTTTTTGTTGTTAGTGGATCCCTGAGTAAAGTTTTTGCTAGGAGCAGTAGTTATTTAGATGTTTTAGATGATTTTTGTGCTGTTTCATCATGTGACATGAAAAATCGAATGTTGTAAAATGTATTTACAAAGAGTCTAATCAGAGGTTATATTTTGACCACACCTTTATAACATTTTTTTTTTTTTTTTACGTTTTGCGATGGGTGGGTTAGCCTTCGCTGGACAAGGGGGCTTTTGGGGGGGGCTATTTACCATGACTACTCCTGCCTAAGTTTCGGCAGACTATCACAAACTCCTCACTGAAGAGTAAGTCAAGCCACCAATCCACAATCACACCAGGACACGTGACCTACTTGTTGCTTGACTCGCACTGAAGGATCTACAAGTCTTCACTGAGACACAAATTGTGAACACACCAAGCTGAAGTCACAAAGACCTCTTGTGTTAAAAAGCTGAGAGCATACCATAAAGGCTTAAATCCCTACTTGACTTAGACAATTCCCCACAGAAGTGCCAGACACTGTAAGCAGTGTATGTGCTGACTACAACACCTGCACCATCAAACTTCACGGCTTATTCGCTCTAGCAATGGAGTTGAACCAAAACTGCATGTGTGAAACCTCCTCGGACCATGGGCCGGACCAAACAGCTGAAGCTTGGTCCAGTGAAAAGAGGTGGTCTTAGTGCAGATCAAAGTGGACAATGGTTCAGTTCCTTGCTGATATGAAAACATTTTTTTGAAACAATCAAGGAAGTGCTGGCAGGCTATTGTCAGAACTAGTAAAACAATAACAAAACCACAAAACAAGATGAGGAGAAGACCAGATATTTAATTGATGTTTGGTCCGGTGACTTTTAAAAGAGTCAGTTTGGGGAAATAAATGGAAATCGGACATCACTAAGATCTGATATATGATTGGGCTGTTGAGATGGTCGGCTTTAGAGTGTGCTGTGGCAAAGTACTCTAGAGAGCTGCTGGAGGACCTCACATTCAAAGGTGTCCAATCAGAGCTCAGGGACATGTTCAACCTATCCAACTATGTTGATAATGTGGCGAGTAGGTTGGGGAGCCTGAAGCAGGGCCATCGGACTGTAACTGACTATTCTGTGAAATTGAGGGTGCTGGCGACAGAGAGCGACTGGAGCGTTAACTACTATTGCTTATTTAAGATGGGCCTTTGTCTAGGTGTATAAAATACATTTTTCTGCTGACCCTGTCCACAGCAGTACACTGCTTTGTTTCCATGTTTATGGATCAGGACCTCACACTACCCCACTTCAAATCCCAAACTATCCCTTTGCCTTTTTTTTACAGACACGTTTTTATTGGCCAGTCTGGTGATAGAGTTTACAGAAAACTTGTAAATGGTTAGCTGAACCGATGTATTTTGTGAAAAGCACAGTGCCTGTCGTATGTGAAAGCTCCAGTGTAGCTTCAGTTAAGATCTTCTTTTTTTTTTATCAGACATTTTCCATTTAGTTTGGAGAAACTGCCATTTGTCCATTATGCTGCAGTGATGCTTTTTAAAAAATATGTTACCTTGAAGAAAGAAGAAACATAACGAATGAGTGGAACAGAAGCCATGGGTTAGGCTTAGAGTCCAACAGTAAGTAATTATTTAGTTAAATCTGAATGGCTGTGACTGGTCCAGTATGAATGATGCTAAACTGTTAGAGTTTAATAGACCACACAGACCAGCACAGACATCGCAGCATGTGACTGTTCATTTCATAAAGGACATTCACATTCTGCACATTTAAACCTGACTTGTTGACTTCTGCTGCATCTCTTGCACACAGCCACCCAGAGTGCTTTGTGTCGCTTCCACCGCAACTTCTTTACAAGTGCTGCCTAATTTTCCACAACCTTTCCAGCGGCGCAGATACATCACACGGACAACATAATAAAAACGTGTTTACGAGGACGTTGGCTGCTGCTGACTTCCTGAGAAACACTTTTACAGCCCTGTTTGACGAAGGCTGCTTGTTAAAATCAGAGAAATGATGGAAGTCAATGTGTGGGGCATGTGTCATCAAAGAGTCTTCAATGTACTTTGACACTCTTGTCCTTGTGTATACATGTGTTGCATTATATTTACAGGCAGTGAGTGGCATCTGATGGTTAGGGAGATCAAACCTCCTCTTGTCTTTGCATCTGTTTTATACATCCACAGCTGGAGAATTAGCAGAATGAGCTGTTAGGGAGTGCATTAATTAGGCTTCGCTCAAAACTAGCATGGCACCACGGTGTGATTAACCCACCACAGGCCCTGGAGCAACGTTTATCTGTGGGTCCAAGTGACACATAAATAGTTAGTTGCTTTGTCACAAATATAATAAATATAATATATATAATATAATAAAGTTCCATCATTCATCATAATTTATTCCAAAACAGTCTATAGTTAAAACAAAGCAAAATAATAATAATAATAACAATAACAATAATAATAATAATAATAATAATAATAATAATAATAATAATAATAATAATAATAATAAGCAATACAATTTTTTTTTTCACAAAAGAAAACGAATGTTAATTACCAATGCCAAGTTATAAATGAGAAATAATGTGCTTCATGCACAGTGATTCCAGTTTGACATGATTTTTGTATTTAACTTTGTTCCTTACAGTTTGCTGGCTTTATTTTTCTTTGTTTCCCAGCTGTGCATTCTGACCTCCAGGGTTGTGCTTTTGGTGAGCTTCAGCTTTTGACCACAGGGCGTCAGGATTGGCCACTAGAGGTGGACCATACCTACTCTGAGCAAATAAGAAAGAGCTGGTTTGATTTTGTCTGAACACACATACTACATACACATAACACCCTGTTCAAAATGGCTTTAACACCTACCTTCTTTTTCAAATAGACTAAAATTATTACTATAATATTCATCCTTATTTGAATTCTTAAAAAATGATTTTTGATTTAAAACAACAAAAACCTTTTTTATATTTCTTTAGATATTTCTCAGCATACATTAATTTATTAATAGCATTATTAATTGATTGATTAATTGTTTTTGAAATGAACATTACTTATCATATTAGAACATCCGCCCTCACACACATTTAACTACTTTTTACAGGTTTCCATGATGCAGTACACTAATATGACTAACATCAACAGCATTAATGTTTTGTCCTTTGAGATCAGTTCAGTCTATAAATGTCATGGCACTGTCATCCCCTGCCAGGACAACGCTCATGAATGAAAACAAGACATTTATCAACATTTTTTTTCCTCTAAAAATAAAATGAATTTCTAAATACTGCTTAAAACACCTGCGATGGTATTTCATGTTTTTTTTTTCTTTCATGATTTTCTATTGTCAAATAAAAATCAATCAAATCAAAAAACAGGCCTCCATTTGTCTTTTTGAAATCGACTTTTTTTCTTTAGAAATCGCTTTTATTTAAGAATGTTTGATATTTGCTTGAGAAACTTTGAGGAATGATTGAGCCACTCACACAGGCCTGCTCCTCTTTAGGCTTTTTATTTAGATTTTTTCGGCAGAAGTGCCAATGAGGCAGCGTAAAATCGGGCTGTTTTCGTGTGTGTTGGAGAGGCAGAAAGTGTTCCGATCAGCCTCCGGCTTCTTCTAGCACTGCCCAGAGGACAGGTCTGTCACCGCCGGCCTCTCCTCACCCCTCGGCGGCTGAGGCTGACTGTCGCGCATCCTTCAGCATTTAATTTCCGTTAATAAAAGCCTCCTCCCGCTCCTCGTGCATCATGGGGATTTTTATCTGCCAGCTAACTGCGAGTGCAGCACGAACAAAGGAGCAGACAGCTGATGAATATTGCTGTTTATTGCTGTGCACACAGCTGATGGCGGCCTGCGGCGCGCATCTGATCAGCTTCATTTCGCATCAGCGCGGTCACAAAGCTGTGATGATATCTGTGGCTGATCCAGCGGCCGGTGTCGGTCTGGAAGTTGTCCCTAACAGTGCGGGTCAGTGCGTGGATTCAACAGCTCGGAAGCTCAAGGGAGCTCGCCATGGCTCCAACCTTCAGGTCTACGCACACCAGGACAATGGCCTAAGACTGAATTAAGAGGGAATGTGTGTAAAAAGATTCACAAGACACGTAGAATATTTCCACATGACATCATAAAATGTTCTAAATAATTCATCAGATAAATTAGCCTCAATAAAATGTTTTCAGGGCAGACACGGTGTTATATTGTCAAATACACAGTAAGGACAAGGCCATAAGCAGAACGGCTGAAAGTGCCCCAGCACAACCCTTACCTCCTTTACAACAGCCTGAAAACGCGGAAAATATCTCCATTTTATTTCTCATTCAATAGAATTTGAAAAAAAAATAGTTAAATGTTAAATAAATTCTAATTGACAGGTCTAATAGGTGGTACCTGAGCGCTGAGGTCAGGACTGGTTTGAATGGAGGAACTCACCCTTCATTTTTAATGCCCTAAAAGTAGTCAAACTGAAAAATATTGAGTCTAAAAATGTCGGAGTCAGCCTGTAAAATATGAACCATGTGCAGATTTTTAATTGTAATGTCGCTCAGGTTGCCAAAAAAGGCCAAAATGTGCAGAAAATGGCAGAAAGCATGACCTCGTTACCACGGCGAGCAGAGGCGGCTAAAGGGGCTCATAGACCAGAAACAGCCCCTCTCCTCTGAGGGGAGCTGGATGTTACCTGCTGGAGGTCCACACCAGTGTCACTTCACGCTGCTAACCCTGTGTGTGTGTGTGTGTGTGTGTGTGTGTGTGTGTGTGTGTGCGTGTGTGTGCGTGTGGATATTTTCTTGGATTTCAGCAGCTATGTGGACTCACTGTGCCTGCCCGTGAAGGCGGATCCATCCGGACTGCAGCTCGGCGGAGGGCTGGGAGGACAGGCTGAAGCTCGGGATGGCACACTGGGTTCAGGACTGCCGGACCCTCTTCACGCCACGCCTCTGGATCTACATCAGCTGATGCTTTTGTGCTCTGCCTCTGTCCCGGAGCCTGAGAAGTAGTGGAGGTCTGAGCGGTGCGGACTGTTCCCATCCTGCAGACTGTCTGTCCGCCGGTTCAGCGGTGAGGAGGAGCGCGCGGGCCCGGTCCACGGTGCGTCTCTGCCGCGCGCTTAAAGATGCTAAACGACATTGAGCTGGAGGACCGTCTGCGGACCAGCGCGAGCTCTCTGGACCTCCTGATCGGTGAGTCACAGACTAGAGGAGAAAGCAGCCTGTGAGCCGAGTCTGCACGGAACTGGACCGTTTCTGGTTGTGAACTTGTTTGTTCCGGGTTAATTCTTATTTTTTTTTTTTATTCTTCTTTCCACCCGCCTTTGCCGGACCCGAGTTCAGAAATCGTGTTTTTATTTTGGCTATTTAAATCATACACTACCACGCCTTTAATATTTCTTCAATATTATTTATGAATCTATTTAATAGTAAATAATTTATTAAATAATTTAAATTTTATTTTGTTGATTTTCTTACGTAATTTATGGATTTGTATTTTCTCTGAAGGCCAGAGAGTTCCCGGTGAAACGCTGCTGCGGAGGAAATCGTTTTTTCCATAAATCCGTAGTGAAACGGAATAAATACGGTTTGACCAGCAGTCGTTGTGTTTCAGTTAAAGTGTGTTTTTATATTTTAATCATGCATTGACCCACTTCGTCCCGCCTCCTGCTCCTCTGCTTTAACCACTCGCTTTCTACGTTTCCTGTTTTATTAGACTTGTTTTAATTGTTTAAACACTGGCATGGCTAATTCCAGCTCAGTTCTGTTTTTACATCCAGCTGGTTTTAATACTTTAAACCACATCACGCATTGTTTAATGTTAATTTTTGGGCTATTACAAAATACAGAGGCCTTTCCCGCTGGTTTCTCATGTGTAAATGAATGCTTAGGCCTGTATGAAAATGCAGTCACCATGGTGATTCATTCTGTAGGACACTTGTATTGATGCACCTAGAAGGCGCGATGATGACATAAAGGCTACATCGGAGCAGGATGGCACCATATTTGCTCTTCACTATATTCTAAAGGAGAAAAAGAAAAGTGCATCCAGGTCCAGTACTGCTGGTCTTATTGACTCAGTCAGAGGACACATTCAAGGGAAAACTTAGTCCAATGTTACAAGAGAGCACGAAATGAATTCCTCCATCGGGCCTTCAAGCTTTTTCCTGATGTGAGCACCAGCATTAAATTAATTTGTTCTCCCAAAAACAAAGCTAAATCTAAAATATTCATCCATATATATATTTTTTTGAATTTGTTCAGGTTTGGAGCTCCGTCTCTGACATGTCTGCCTCTTTTTAAGGCCACAGCATTAAAATGTCATTTGAAAAGCCAGCAGAAGCTCCTTCCAGAAACAGTCCTGTCATTCTGGATAATCCACAGACCTCAGTGTGAACACTTTCCATTGCTACTGTCCTGGTCTACACTCCTGATATCAGCTCTATCAAAACTGTTGAGGTTGTTGAAGTCACTGCATGGCTGGAGACCACTTTGGCAATTGAGATTTCATTATTATTGTTATAATTTTGGAGAACCCTTTACCGTGTAGAATAAATAGCTGTACAGCCTGAAATAGTGTTTGACCTCAGATCATACAGGCACACAGTGCCTGTGAGTGAGAGCAGTGATTCACTCTGTCAGTCATCCAGGTCGTTGCTTGAGTGTGAAGGTTTGTGGTGTTAAATTGTGTGCAGTAATGAGTCCCTCAGTCTGCTGAACCACAGCCTTTTTCACCTCCTCCTCCCCGCCACAGCGCCCACGTTTCACGGCTCTTTCTGCCCCTCTCTGTCAGGCGCCGACTCCCCCCAGCAGGCCGTGTGTGAGGGCTGCACACGGATCATCTCAGACCGCTTCCTGATGCGGGTCAACGATGCTTCCTGGCACGAGGAGTGCCTGCAGTGTGCCGCGTGCCACCGGCCGCTCACCTCCACCTGCTACTTCAGAGACACAAAACTCTACTGCAAGGCTGACTACCAGCAGTAAGACGCTGTTTTTCTTCATTACACCTACTGCTGTGGCTCAGCTGGGCCTTCATGGTGGAATGTGCTTGGCGTTGGTGCTGGGGGGACATTTTTAGTAGCTAGAGTTTAAAAAAATTTACCTTTGAGCTGTGTACTAATGGCTGGTTTTTGTTAAGTTGTTAATTCATTCAGGTTTGAAGTTGGGAAATGTCCCAGAATAGGTGCATTTCTCTGCTGTTTCTTTTCACCTACACAGAACTACAATTTCAGAATCCAAAAGAGAAAGGCTTGATGTGCAAAGAAAATCACTATATAATTACTGAAATTAGTATTTTAAATGAATTAACATATTTGGCATTGTTTATTGTATTTTGTCGCTCACGCCACCGGCACAGTGGTCACAATTCACACAACTGTTTAATGCCTACAGGAAAATAAGGCCACCATGGCTGTTTTTCTGCGGCTCTGCTTTCCTTTGACTACCTGTTTATTTTAATAAATGGAAATACACATATTTTAGTGACAGATGAAAAATATTATTATTATGAAAAATATTTTATTTGTGAAATATGAACAAATTGCCTCAACATGCTACTGAAATGTAATGATCTAACCTTCTAATTTACCAATTAAGAGGTTGCCTGAATAATAAGAATAATTTGACGTGAAAGGCTTTAGCAGCAAACTGTGCAAGATGTTAAAAATGTCAAAATATGCTAATTTTATGAAAACACAAGTAGCTGCATGATGCTGTGTTCTTCTCAATATAGGAACACTAACATTAATGGCACTCGATAATTTTGAGTTACAAGGGAGCAAAAAATGGCCCAGAAGAAGAAGAATTAAGTGTGAGGAAGACAGCAATTACAGTTAGACTAACTGGAAATGTTTTCAGAGAGAAGCGTGATGCATTTGATGTGGTTGTGGTTAGCAGCCCTGTGTGATGGGAGCAGTGTTGTTGGAGGGGGTACCCTGCAGCTGGGTGGTCTTGAGGTTTTTTCCAGACAGCCTGGGCAGCATGCTGACAGCGGGCCGTCTGACTGTCAGATCATCTCTCTGCTGGGTTTCTCTGTGAGCCTGTCTTCTTTTCTTAAAGAGCCTTTGTCCAGTCCTGGAGCTTAAAACACTCGCTGCCATGTGTCACCGCTGCCTGCTGGAGGTCTGCGGACCTACAATGGCCAACAAGCATCTCCCATACATACACTACAAAGACATCCTGGTGCAAGCTTTCAGCAAAAGCAGTGACATCCACAGCGCGGGCCATGCATAGATTGGCCTCATTACCTGTGACGGAGATTCTTAAACCCTTTCAGAGTGCCGATCCTTATTTGTTGATGTTTCAGTTTGTTTTTTTTCAGACCATCTGGGCATGAAACAGAAAACAGAACATGCAACACGAAATAGATTATAAATTATTAAGACTGAATAAAACACAATAAAACAAAGCAAATTAGGAGAGCAAATGCCCTTAAAAGCACATGAAGACACAGAGTATGAATCCTTCCAGAAAGTCTAAATAATGTGTTTTAAAGCCTGAATGCCTCCTCTGATCTTCTCAGCCAGGTCATTTCAGAGTTGAGGGGCCCAGCTTGCCAAGGCCTAGTCTCATCTGGTTTTTAGTCTAGACCTGGGAATGACTAACAAAGACCTGAAGGAGCCCAGGCTACACTCAGGTTCAAATAGCAGGTCAGAAATAAAGTCAGGAGCAAATCCCACATGGGTCTTAAAGACGATCATTAAAATGTTAAGATCGACTCTGAATCAGGCAGCGTATGATGTCACACTGAGCCAGCTGGAGTTTGGCTAAATGGCATCGGCTTTGACAAGAATATAATAAGTCCCAAAAATCTAAATGGACTGAAATAAAAGCATGGATGACATTTTCCAAGTGCTTTGCAGATCGAATAGATGTTTTTTTTTTTTTTCTCAAATGCTGAAATAGTGCAGGAAGCAGGATTTGTCCACTGAAGTCACATGTCAATCAACAAAACACCAGAGGGCATAGTAGTGATGTTAAATATAGATTTACATTAATATCTGGTTTTATTATTGTAAAACCAAACCAGGCAAACTATAAAAATAATCCTGTGCTCCATATGTTTCAGTCATAGCTGTGTTTCAGCTCGTCTTTAAAGACTCAGTGTACGGTTTGAGGAGGGAAGAACTGCACTTTTTCACTGAATTAGTCTTTCATTTAATACAATCAGTTTTTCTGGAATTTAAAGATAATTTAGAGATAAAATATCAATGCTAACAATGGTGTACTGGATATTACACATTTAAAGCTATAAAATGCTGTCAGTAAAGCTCATTATGAAGGAGAACACAATCTGTAGCTTAGAATATTCAACATGCTCTTTTTAGATTCTATGCCATGAACTGTATTTTGTGCTCCTATCATCCACAGCTCCTTGATATTATTCTTCCTATCTGTCGTGATCAAAGCAAAAAAGGCCCAAATCCTTAAAACGTATAGACCCTCTTATGAATTTAAGTCAAAAATATTCCAGACACTCCATGATTTGAACAAAAAACAAAATAAGTGTGTTATTATTTGCATTATATTAATCATTTGTCTATGATCATATTGTGGCTTAGCAAACAAATCTCTTTCACTGTACACAGAACGTGTGGACGGAACACACAGACTTAGTTTGTGAAGCAAACTGCTATTAAAGCAGGGAAGAAAATATTTTGCAACTCAAACAGTCCCTGTATTGGTATACTGATATGAGAAACATAGCCATTTGTGAGATTTAACAGCAAATTAGTTGCAATAACAAAGTAAGCTACAGTTCAAATATAGTCACAATGCCTGGGGTTCACGCAGACTGCCAGCACTCACATGCAGGTTTATTAGACTAGAAGCACTTGAATGCACACCACATGCATGAATTGCCACATTGTTGGCAAGGAAGGCTTGGCCGCCTGGGGATTCAAGCCCTGGATGTTTGTATCCTCACAGAAGGTGGCTTACTGCTGCGCCACTGGAGAGCATGGTTCGCACACACCTTCTCACATTCAGAGGCAATGACATGTGAACGTGGGATATGTCTGAAACTCTGAAAACAGAACAGTCAAAAGGTTGCAGCTAAAACTCGGTGACGTTTGATCAAGCATTTGGTGAATGTGCTACGTTGCAGATTTTGATACTAATTGCTCTGAATTTGAAGGAGGAGGAGTGAAAAAACAGATTTGGACAAATGGCGGATATTTATCATGGCTTATATGTATAGACGCACAGAACCCAGAGGAAGAAGCATCGTTTTTTCTCAGACTTGTGATTCAAAAGTTAAAGGACAAGATGTACAGTTCATTGTTGCAGCGCCACCATGTGGCCCATCTGTATAATTCTTTTTGTCTGAGTGGTGGGTGAAAAGTGTTGGCTGAGTTTAGGAACTGTAGCTGTTACAGTTCCTTAGACCCAGAGGAGAGGAGGACGAGAAGAAGGAGGAAGAGTAGTCTGAACTGATACAGTATGGTTCCAGTAGCTTTGTTCCTTAACACTACACCTCCCATAAGTCCAGCTCAGCTGGATTCTTATTGCAAACCTCGTTCATAAACACAGTGTGAACAGTGGCTAACTGTCAAGTTCAAATACTTTTAAGCAAATACTGCTAGTTAGTGAATATAAAACTTGATGCCACTGCTCAACATGCAGACGTCAGACCCACAAGTACAAATGTGATCATGTGTGATGTGTAAGCTTTCAGCTTTTTAAGCTGAGGTGATTTCCGTTATTGAAAGAAGAAGAATTTGCCTTATTTTTTTTGGGAAATGCAGCTTATTTTAGTATTAAAACTGATGCAGTTTGATCATCAGTTTCCAAACAAGACAAATGCCTTGTCCAACAGTTCTGGAGCTCTGTTTGGTTGAAAGTGATGCTAAACAGCTGCTAAAACTGTTAAATTGTGTCTGGTCAGTCTCAGTGTCCCACAAAAACTGTCCTGATGCCTTTTCCCCTCTCTGTGAGCAGTCTTTGACTTTGTCTTTGTTGGGAAGGGGGGTTGTCTTTATTGCCTCTAATTTTAATTTTATTTTTTTGCTCCTTGCCCCTCAGTGTAGGCCCTCTATCATTCATTTGGAAACCAGGAGGTATATGGGATATGTCATTGTAAAACTGAGCAGGTTTATTTTATTAGAAACCAGAGGACCTGGTGTATTCAGCATAAATCAAAGCTGAGACCCCTGCAGGTGAGGATCCAGGAGTAAATCCTGGACCTTGACACAGCAGGCTGTCCAGGGCTCTAAATACACTCCATCCCCCCTGAGAGCAGGGGGTGAAGAAAAGAGGAGGGGTGGTGGGTGGACAAAGTCAACCCAAAGAAACAACACAGGAAGCAGCAGGAGCTCCTTAAAGGCCTGTTCTGTTTGGATACCGTAGCTGACCAACGGCTGAGCTCAGCACTAGAAAAACAAGCCTGCATGAAAACTTTGCAGATTGGGTTTCATCACCTCTGCAGACTCTTGCCCCGGCAGCCACAGGTTGTCCTCCTCCCACAGTCTCCACCATCAGCTAACTACTATGATTTATGCCACTGGTCCTCTGACCCCACCTTGACTTCAAGCAGAGGCAACATGAAACAGCGGGTGGACGTGGTGTACAGGGAGCTGTGGAGAGAGACTTTTCAGCTCGGAGTCTCAGGGTGTTTTGAAAATGAGTCTAGTTCTAATAGTAGCTGTATGTTTAGACGAATGAAAAGCCCAATACAATACAATGCAATACAATACAATAACATATATATATACTTCTTTAGTGTAAAGATACTAGGAGCTTGACTTAGATGATCATTTGGAAGCTTTTTTCTGTGTAGAATGTTTTCATTCGTACTCCTCATATGAATATGTTTAAGCTACCAACCAAATATACAAAATAACCTTGAACCACACTTTAAAAAAAGACAAAATAAAGTTTAAACTAAATGAGAGCTGTGTAACTGAGCAACAGGAGAGTTGAACAGCGGGAAAATGCTAGAGAGCATCTTGTGATGGGATCAACCATCAACATGTTGACCTGTCTGCCCATGAGTACTCAGTAGTCAATACTACATTGTTCCATTACTACATGAGCACTCAGTACTCGCGGCTCAGACCACACCCATCGGCCTTCATGGTAAAATCAGATACACGCCTGTAAAGGTTCATGAGTGCATCCTGCACTGTTGTGATGCTATCGCGTTGACAAAATCTGTCCACACACAGACAGACGTATAAACACCTGGCAAGGTGCTCAAAACTGCTTCTGCTATAACAGGTGTCTTCAGGATGACACACACACACAAACACACACGCATGCACACATACACACACAGGTGAAAACAACACCAAGCACGCTGTCATAGCTGGTAACAAGTCAGAATGATTTTTTAACCTGGTGTATATAATGGGAGGGGGCCAGAATGAATGGGAAGATGAAATGAAGTGTCTATGAAAAGACCATCCACATCAATCCGAATAGCTCTTGTGGCTGCATCCAATGTGGAGACAGTCCTTCACTGCAGCTCCTCAGTTTCCTGCCTGCTGTGGAACATCTGCCAGTTCCATCTCACACTGCACAGCTGATCTGGGGAAAGCTGCTGACACATTACTGAACTAATGCCTGAACACTGAGCTGTTTTTAGGTCTTACACCTATGTGTTTACACTGTGGCACATCTGCAGGTATATCATGTAAAGTGCTGCCGCTTTGGCCACCGGCAATTCTGACAAGTCTTCACAGTGTACAGACAACAATCCAAAAATTCTGAATCTGAAGATCCCAATCAAGAAGTTATAAGGAGCTTGTTTTTTTTGTTTTTGCTTGATTTCTGAATGGATTTCTGCAAATGTATCTACAAGAAACATCCAAGACACCAGTATAAAGAGTGTAGCAAGGTGCTAGTGATGGCTGTGTGTATCCATTTGACTCTGAGAGGAGGTTGCTTGCTATTTGTTGTAAATTGTGTGGGGGGTGGTGGGGGTTTATGTCTGTTCCCTCCCTAAAACATGCACCTGCACGTCTGGTTTTTGTGTCACAGCTGTGGGCCAAATTGTCAGTTGAAATTGTTGAGTATTGCATTGATTTGTGTTTGCACCTTTACCGTGTTTCTGAAGAGCTTCCAGTTTGTACACAGAGCACTTTTTATTGCTACGGCACAAGACACCGATATACACTGCTAACACTCGCACTTTACATACAGTCAGCTTCCTCTTTTATCACACAAGGTTAGGTGTTAGCGTTTTTTAGGAAGTGATCTGTGTTTCCTCCCACTGACCTCAGAACAGTTTGGCATTCCTCCACCACACTGGGACACACTCTAAAAGTCGACAGAGCCACAAATCATTGCGGGGCTGCAGGCAGTCTCTGGCGAGTGCTGGGTGATGATGAATCTGCTTGTGAACATTCACGCCACCCCATCAATTATGGGTTAATACCACAGCATGGCTGTTTGAACTGATCTGAGCTCTGCCACCGCTGCCCAGTGAAAAACAGTGATCTATCATTACTACAGTGTTGTTTTCTTTGCTGTGGAGTCTCAACAGGGCAGATGGTTCGAATGATCAGGTGTAGCTGCAGAGGGGTTTTGTGTTTTTGAGATTCAGAGACAGATTCAGAGATAGATGGCCTGTCAGTGAATTGTTTTGGAATCAGTGGACATGAACTGATCGATACATGATAGATAACTGTAAACTGTATTCTGCACAATCAAGTCCAAAACGAACAAATTCAGTGTTTCCTGGTTTGAGATTTACGAGTGTCGTCCTGTGAGAGTGGGACCAGCTGCATGTGATGAGAACAGGAGGAAAAGTAACGCTGAAACTTTGTTAATAAATTCCAAACTGTAAGGGTTCACCATGTCCATAGAAGAGGACGTTTCCAAGATGGATTACACAGATCTTCTCTCTGAGTTTGATGACAGGCTCATGCCAACATGACAGCTGACTGGCATGAACATTTTTAAAATGTAATCTGGGGGCATTACTGCTCCTTCAAATGTGTTTTCTGTTGGACAGTAGTAACTAAGCAGATAGAGGACAGGGTTGCCAAGTGTCTCTAGGAATTGTGTTTGTACCCTGAATTATCCTCCAGCACTCGATTCATGTCCACCACTAACATTCAGAGGTGGTGCAGGTGGAAAGCAGGGTGATGCTGATCTTTGTTTTTTACTGTAGCCATAAACCCCAGCTAAGTGTTGAAGTTGCCTGACCATACACATCCCTTAAGTGGGATCACGGGGAAGTTAGTGTTGAATTAGTTTGTACTGCGTTTGGAGCAGCGCCCATAAGCATTAACAAAACGTACACAACGTACATACATTAACCTCATTTTGTGGTTAATGTCATGCTATATACCCTCGCCAAATGCTTAACAAATAGAACAGAAATAATTGAGGTCTATCAGATTTGGTGACTCTGAATGCAGCTTTGATGGTGGTGAGACGCCACATGTGGAGTTATCTCAGGCACAGGTATCGTATACAGTAATACACAGGAGCACTTAAACATATAATGTAATATTTCTGCACTAAAATGTCTAAAAACAACCAGACATATGTGTATATTCTGTTGCCTTCTGGCTTCAGTAATGATCTGCCAGTCTCTCGATGTAACTGGACTGATTTAATTCACATCAAACAGAAAGATAGGCATTTATTTTTGCATTGTTGTCCAAATCAATATAATTTCTTCCATCTAATTTGTGCCTCAGGTGACCATAATGTTGTTTTTCGCTTCTCACCGCATTAAACAATTACATATATATATTTTAAATGCAGCAGCAGCAGTCTTTCCACACACTTTCTCAGCTACTCTGTATAATCCACAGACCACAGTATGAACAGATTTTATTGAAACTACTTTGGACCAAGAAAATAGTGCCAGTGAAAGCTGCTGAGAGTGAAGTCTGTGGATTATGCAGTAATGGCAGACTGTGAGAGGAGATGTCACTTAGTCCACATTATTTTGTTATTCTATTATTTAGTTTTATCATTGTTGTTCGTATATGCACTGGAGTTATTCTTAGACTTAGACTCTAATGTTTGTAGGTGAAAAACTTTACTAACAAGATGTTTGTGACATGACACAAGGGAGAATTTGAACCACACGAACAATCTGACATCACGCAGCTGTTTTTAGGATTGTGTGTACACCTCAGGCTTGTGTCTTGTTTATGCCTGAGAGAAAGTCAGTAGCCAATGAATAGCATCTGTTCTGTGGGTTTTACTTTGTAGCAGACATACGACGTTCTTACCGCTCACGGTTTCATCTGCGAACATTCTCTTCTCCACCCCAGCACCGCCTCTGCACTTCATCCACGTCTATGTACGGAGAGCTGCGGCTCTAAACATGTCCCTGACACGAAGCCGTTTATGCAGTAGGTTCATAATGGGTCTGGGGATCAAAGAGTGAGCCACAGCAGCAGAGCCAAACCGCCACCAGGGGGTGGGGGTGGAGGCGGGGGGCACGGGCTAGTTTGCTGTATGGACCATAACAGTGGGATTTATAGAGCATCGTAGGGTGGGACAGCATGTCCGAGGAGTTTGCTGAATTCATTCTTTTTATTACCAGTGACAAGCCACAGAGAAAATAAGAACCAGATCCTGGCCGTCCCTCACAACAATGCTCCATATGAGACAGACAGACGTCATAGTGTGGACCCTGTTTTATAAATCCCCCACTATGTCATGTCTTTACCCAAGGCTTGGCCAGACTGCTCATTGGTTTATTGTTTTAGGTCCTTTTCCCACAACAGCAAATAGTCTGTTTTTGTGCTTCCAGCCCACATCCTTCTAGCTGCACGTCGGCTACTTTCAGGCACATTTCCACCAATTAAATCTAAACTGGATAACTTCAGTTTAAGTTTACAACTTGGGTGTTTTTTTCATTCTCTGGACCATCACTTTTGACCATGGTTTATGATAACACTGCACCCACCAGTGTTGTTGCTGTGTGTGGGAACGTGACATTTGATGCAATGACAAATGAAATCTGAACTTTTGACCGAATCACACAGTTACCATGTGGGCAACACAGTTGAAAGCTCCAGATCGAGTGAGTAAGCACAAGTGTCAAAGCATACACGTAACTTTAAAACCGGGGGTGCTGCAAAGTGACTCTCTGGTGTCAAATACACTCCATACAGTAATCTGTCCCACCCGATCGCAGACAGGAAAGCTGTTACTGGATGATTCTGCAAAAAACCCAGATCACGTCCAATGACATTTTATTTCTTGATTTTTTTGCAGCGAGGGGCTGCATTGATGTGGGTCTTCTGTTTTAGGTAACTGTGAGATGATGAAATATGACCCAGGAAGACCATTTTGCACAATTGATTCACAAGTCTGCATGTTTATAAACCTCACAACAGTCTGTAATACTATGAGACAAAATATCTACTCTGAAAAGTCGTCACTGTCAGTCATTTTATCGTCCAGCACCACAATCTCCAGTTAACTGTAGAGATCCAGCGTTCACTTTCCAGAATAATCGACCAGGAATGGACGCTTACACACATTTGATTGGCTGACACCTTGCTGCAGAACTTGCCATGTCCAACCCTGCATGTTTCTTGTTGGGACAAGCTGAACCAACCCTGTTTGCTCTCTCTCTCTCTCTCTCTCTCTCTCTCTCTCTGTGTGTGTGTTATTTCAGCTCAAGCTCTATGGGGTGGTAATATTTCTGTTGTCTTAAACACACATACATCAACCACAATGTAGCTACCATGCTACATCATTTCCTGTTCTTTGAGCGTGATCACATCAGAAAGTGTCACAGTGGAGTTCAGTCTTGCTTCATGTCTTGTGCTCCATCAGGCCGCCAGTGACACTTGGGTGTGTGTGAATAATTCGACCAGGGTTGGATGCCAGTGTTTCTATCAGGAACATGATATCAGCGTCATTATCTGACTCTCAAAAAGGAAGAAATAATGGCCATGAGCTCCAACACGGGTCAAACACATGGATCATGGCTGAAAAGGGTTGGGTTGAGCCTGACCAAAGCTCATTTTTTAAGGTAGTTACTTCATTTAAAAAATCCAGTTAGAATATTAGTTGATTGATGATTCATTTATTTTACTTTTATTTTTTACAAGAACACAACACATAAGCATTTTTGCTGAGGACAAATTAATGATAATAATGAGAAGAAAGAAAATAATTATAAAACAAGTAGAAAGTTTGATGTCATCTGATGTGAGTTGCTACACGGGTTCTTTGCGTGTCAGCTTTACATATTAACAGTAAATGAATAGATCAGCCTGGCAGATTATATGTTAAGTTAATTTCCTATTTCTGATTGTCTGGTT
Source organism: Chelmon rostratus (assembly GCF_017976325.1). Classification (NCBI taxonomy): domain Eukaryota; kingdom Metazoa; phylum Chordata; class Actinopteri; order Chaetodontiformes; family Chaetodontidae; genus Chelmon; species Chelmon rostratus. The sequence goes on along the minus strand of NC_055676.1, from coordinate 2,275,543 downwards.
CTCTCTCTTTCCTCAATGTTCAGCGCTGCCAAGCATCTTTTCAGCTTAGATATACACGCATATTAATGTTTAAAAGAAACAACTGACAGACGTAGCACGTTTTCAGCACATGCTCACACGCAGCTGAATTGGTCAATCAACATTTATGACCACAGAGAGTAGCAGCAACAGGCTGGAAGAGTGCCAGTGACCTTCATCCCTTTGTGGTTAACGCTGTGAAACGGCTGCAGTTTGCTGAGGTTTAGATACCAGAACTGCTTGGTTAGACTTAATTGAATGTAATTATTGCTGACTGGAAGGATTGTAATAATAATCGATGTAATAATCGATGAAGTTCTTTTCAAATATCCGTCTCTCTCACTGCATCAGCTCCGAGCACAGCAGCTCTGCTCTGACAGATACGTGTTCGCCAGTCGGTGGTTGGCGATGTCTGTCTCTGCCCCCCTCTGCTGTCCCCCCTCTCTCCTGTTTAACAGTTTTATCAGTGCTGCAGGCCTCTCCTGGGAATCTGGCTGGCATTTAGCAGGCTGAGATGACTCAAGACCCCAAGGGCTCATCCAAAACCTGCATGCTCCAAGCTGTCCACATTATTAGCTTCCTGCTCTCAGAGGAGACCTCAGCCATTCACACACCAATACAAACACACACTCCTTCACTCTGTCTCTCTCTCTCTCTGTCTGGCCTTTGTTTTCCTTCTCTGTGCTTCTTTTCAGATCATTTCTTCTCTTCCTCCTGTGTTCTGCGTGTGATTCTCCCTGGAGAAACACGTAGATGTGTGTGTTCTCCACCACCAGTGTAACAGTAATTACTTCATTGATATTCCTCGCCTAATTACACTGCTGTGGCTCATTTGCATAAATCTTTCCCCTTTTTTTAATCATGGGGACAAACAGATGTCTGTAATATTGTCGGGCTCGTTTCACTGCAGCATACATTATGTCTGCCTCTAGGATCTCTGGCTCTGCTTGGGCCTGCCTCTCTCTCTCTGTAGACAGTGATTGACACCAGGCTGACTGTCTAACACTGGGCGAATTTTAACCTGCTCAGAGTTATGAAAGGATGCAACAATTATGGCAGATGCCTCCCAAACAATCCCAATATAACTACAAACCTGTATTTGTGTTTAAATAGCAGCAAGATGTCTAATAAAAGTTGATTAATATTTGCCTGCCTATTAATGAACATACTCACTGCCACACTATTAAAAGCATAGGTTAAAAAAACAAGATTTAAACATTTAGATATATGTTTAACCCTGTCAGGCCCAAATACCCCCAAAGTTTGCAGGTTGTCTGAGTTCATGGCCTGATGGCCGGACCCATAAACACATTTACCATCCAATAGCATTGCAGGGTTAAACAATAGGACCCACTGATTATGTAAAATGCAGAAAAAATGCAGATTTTTTTGTTAGTAAAGCTCAACCTGATGTTGTCATTTTGCAACAGGATTAAAAAATAAACTCTACATAAACTCTGAATCCAAGCTGATAGTGACCTTTAATATTCAGAAGTTATTTTAAGTTAGCGCTGTATGTTAAGTTTATTAGGGGATGTGTTATTTTTTACTGTACCAGTACAATAACCAACACAGTGGCATTTTTCTCTGAATCAGTACCTCTGGTTACTGTGCCATCACTGAAGAATCATCATTATTACATGACTCAGATCTAACTGAACTGGCAATAGACAAGTGTTTGCTCTAACTGATCGTGATGACGCTAATGTTGACTGCACAGTGTGAGGGCTAAAGAAGGATGACTTGGAAACAGTTAGGAAACAAACGCAGTGTGTCCTGTGGTGTTTCTGGGCTTTCTTGGAAAATGGAAAGTGATTGAAACTGGGCTACACGTGTGGATGGAGTATGTGTGTAATGGTAACACCAAATACTGAGGAGTTATCCAGGAATATAAGACGAATGAAGCGGGAATGACCTGATTAATGATGAATCGCTAAGAAGTATTTCTTTAATGACTGAATTGAGGACTGTCATCATGTAGATAAGTTCCTAATGAACAGACTTTGAGATATCGTGTTAATGAAGCATCAATCTGTGAATCTGCATAATAATCCCTTTCTGACTATTTCAGACACTGCTCCCTGCTGTGAGGACAATACGCTCAGTTTGGGGAAATATGGTGTTAATCAGAATTATTAAACAGAGCCACATTATTATAACATTATTTAGCATGCGATATAATTTCATAGTCAGTCAAACAAAACCAGTAAACCGTGAGTCTCTTCCTGTTTGGTCTGATGCACAACAAGGAATTAACTCTAGCTCATAAAAGTGACACATAAAGTGACTGAATGTAATGACTTTATATATGTGAAGCATTTATTCCCATCAGTACAAACACAGAATGACTCAAAAATGACATAGTACAGTGGAAACGAACACATACACGAGCGACACAGTTAACAAATAGATGAGTGCAGGTTAGGAAGGTCAGCTGTAACTCATTAAGCTCATGTATAAATTCCAGGTCTGGAACAGGGACAAGAAACAAACAGGATACCTGCTGCCGTGAGGTGACTCACCGCTCACCACCAACACGTTCTCAGTCCAGCTCGTCACGTCAATGTCCAGTCAGCAACGTCCTGTCAGACTTTCAAAATAACGCTTTCTGAGAACAACATTAAACACGTGGTTACTGTGAAATGGCCACAGTTTGGTAAGGTTTAGGAAACAAAACTGCTTGGTTAGGTTTGCCAGCACACACTCATTAACACATCCTGCTGTGCTATTGTTTGACACTTGTACTGTCTCTCAGTTTGCATGGTCCTGGCTGTACACGAGGCTTTTCTTTTCTTGTTCTAGTATACTTGCAGCTGTTTAGTGTCGTCCCTCTCTGGTACATTTTAATTCCTTCTTGACCGCAGCAACAAACACACGATTAAAAAAATCCCATTTGGCATTTTATTGTTTAAGCCTTTCTATTTAAACATGTCTTTGGCTGTTCATTCTTATCTGTGAATCACCTCATGGAGCTGGCGTGGGGGATTTATAAAGAAGGATGTTTAGCTCTGCAATAAGGGGCTACAGTGTAGCTATAGAGGCTGCACATGCAGCTGCTGCAGATGATGAGTGAAATATTCTGTGTGTATATCCGTCAGTGTTTCTTTTCTTTCTCTCTCTCTCTCATATACTTTGGTTGGGTAAACATGCTCATGCTGTGTTCAGTTTACTGGCTGCATCTCTGATATGAACAGTTACCACCTTCTGCCATTTGGTGCCACCGAAGCCCAAGGTTGCCATGTGCGGCTTTATGGGGATATTCCAAACTATTCAAATATACATTACAAACAATGGCATCTTTGTTTTTCAATGCTGCAGCACTTTCGACAATCTGGAGCGCAGAGCTCACAGATTGTCAACAGCCATTCGTGTATCAGCTGACACATTATAGACAGGAAGAAAATAGCATGTTTACCACAAAGGATGTGATAAAGACATGCAGCAATGTTATACCTCTGTGTGTCTGCAACATTTCGGAGGCTGCTGTCATTCCACATAACATGTTAGATGTAACAGTTTGGATACACAGATGATCAAAGTCTCTCCAAATAATCCCCAACTCAGTGATAATTCACCAGTCGTTGTTTCGTGTTTGATGCTGTGACAGTGGCCATGGGTTTATTGATTCATCCACACACACATCAGCACCATCTTTTACCCCTCTACACTTCCAAAAGCCACTTCTCCATCTGCCACCAGGTTCCTTGAATTTTACATCTATTCCCAGCTGTTGTACACCGGCTTCTTAGCTGCATAGCTGCCATCTCAGGCTGGATTAAAGCTGACTGTGTTAATAGAGAGCCTGTCACATGAGATCCATGCAGGCTGAGTCTGTGTTCATCAGAGCCATGACACAGGGTTTCCTCATCTGAACCTGGGTTCACCTCCCTCTCAGCTGTTAAACAAAGAGCTCAGCAAGAAAACCCCCACCAGTCTTACTGCTGTTCCACACAGCATCCTCGCCCCGTCCCCTTTTATTGTTGGGCCTCAGTATGATGATCTCATCTCAGAGGTTGGAAACGGTGAGGCAGCACATCTTGTTTTCCTCTTTTTGTGGCAGTGGTGTGTGTGTGTGTGTGTGTGTATGTGTGTGTATGTGTGTGTACTTTCATGTCTTCACATGCAGGCCAACATCATATAAACACAGTAGGAGTTACCTTTGTGATAAGTGTCGAGCACATGTGATCCAGTTTCCCTCTTCCCTTCATTTATGTCTGCAGGTTCACTGCAGTGTCTGCTGCTGTGGACAACAACGCTGTTTCAAAATATGGTCAGTTGTTTCATCATTAAATTATGCTGCTAGAGTCTCTAAGCATTTCCACATGTGATCTGATCTGATGAGGTCAAATGTTAGCAGCAGTGACATTTTCAGAGGAAGGAAGACTGAAGCATCTCTTCTGATGGGACAGCAGAGTCTGTCTTGGCGTCTTTGCCTTGCTCTTTGAAATCTCATAATCATTCATTAATTAAGTGTTTCATTCATTTGATTCATGTTTATTCAGCTGGAGAAAGTTGTGAGACAATCAAACATTATTTCTGATGGAGACAGGAGATGATGATTTTTAATGGGGTGTGTGTGTTATTGTAAAATTTTGTCCATAGTGTTTATTATAAACTGCTGTGCAGTGTTTTGTATCTGATAAGCCTTTAGACTAATGGATCTATTATTACTGAAGCTGGATTTACTTTAAGGACTTTAAGGACATTTTTAATAAACACATGTTGAGCTGAACAGTTGGAGAATGAGTATTATCTTTTCAGTGTGACTGTTAAAACCACAGCAGCAGTTTATGGGGGTAGCTGCAGAGAGTGGGGCAGCCTTATTTTTCTGTCTGCCTCTGCTCTCCCTCCCTGGTTTTCATCATGAAAATCACTGCTGCTCACTGACGCTGTTGTGATGAATGGCAAGATGTGTTTGTTCTTCTGGAAACCTCGATGCTGTGACTTATTAGACCTTCACTTTATGAATGTGTATGTACACTATATGTCCAGTACACACTGTGTGTGTGTGTGTGTGTGTGTGTGTGTGTGTGTGTGTGTGTGTGTGTGTGTGCGTGCGTGTGTGTGTGTGTAAGTGTTTTTGGCTTGGATAGGGACATTTGTGATTTTTTTTTTTTTTTTTTGGTGGTGAACACCAAATTAGAAAAATATACATTTCTATCCCCCCGCCAGTTCTATGGCTTAAATAAACCATTCATTTCCCCCCCACTCTGCACTGTACGCCATAATGACAGGTGAAAGATGTACGGAGTGACTTGACGACATGCAACACAAAGTTATAAATCAGACTTAAACAACATGAGTTCATTGTATGAGAAGTCTGCTACATCATAAAAAGCCTATAAACGAGCCCGTTTTCCAAACATCATATGATGGTTTGACAGATTCTCCTCTTTTCTATCCAACATTAAGTAAGGCCTGTTGTGTCAGGACATCCCACTGTTTAAATGTTGTCCAATAAGACCATGTACTGCTGTTAAAAAGAACTAAATCATGTAATCCTGTGAGCAGAAAGAAAATGGTCCTGTGGTTCAGAAAAACCCATTTAATTAAGCTCCCTTTGGACGTGGCCCAGATGGCTGTCACGTTTCATTTTTGTGAGTCTTGTGCTGCTTCATGCTGCAGACGCCTGACCATGCAGGCACCACCAAATCAAAGTAACCTGACCATCATGTTCGAGGCTTAAAATCTACAAGAACTCACATGTGAATGAGACTTATACTGTAGCTCCTGACTGACTGTAGTATTTGTGTAATGACTAAAGCTTCTAAAGGCACAAGACTAATGTTCTTTTTTTGCAGCTTTTTGCAGCAATCTCAAATGTCTGGGAGAATGAAATACAGCAAATAAATGTGATATATCAGTAAAATTCTAGGGCATCTGCTATTAAAGCACAGGTTCCAGACACTCTCCAATCCGTATGTCCGCGACCCGCCTCCCCCCACAGGCAGTCCAAGTGGAGCTTATTCAGTTTGTATTCAACAAAGCTGAGCTCTGCATCCTCGCTGCAACACTGCTGCCTGAAATGTAGCTCCCTCCACCTCCCCAGCATCCTGCTGTTTAGCTTTTAGCTGGACCTATATTGTGTCTCTCAGGCTCTGGCAGGGAGTTGGGGGGTGGAGGTCATCCCTCCTTTGCCCTCAGTCAGAGTCAGAGGCAGGTGTCGGTCGGGTGCTGGTGCTGTCTTGTCCTGGTAGAGGACTGTGGAGGCTGGAGGGGCCGCACAGACACTCAGAGAGAGACGACCTGCAGCGCCAGCAGTGATGAATTCTCTTTTATACAAATGTCTGGGCTGGTGACGGGGGGAGGCATCCCCTGGGAAATAAAGTCCCCCCACCCCGCTCTCTTCATATCTGCGCAAAGCCTTGCCTATTTATGAGGGTACAAGTGGTGTTAAGTCCTTGTGCGTCCGGGATGTTTATTAGTAGCAGGTCCAGGCTGACGGACATGTTGAATGGAAGTAATGTCTCACCTTTAACCCACATAGATTAATGTGGGTGTGTTAAAAACAGAACAATAGTTTTTAGAATAAGGCAACACGAGAACTTAGTGGAGAAACTGAAGAATTGGGGGAAATGGAAAAATATTCATACTAACAGTGTGTGTGACACTAATCATCTAGGATGTCTTTTTAGCCACACTATCTGTATATCTCAACAACTGCTGGATGAACTGACACGGTTCACACATTCATGTCAGTCATGATGAATTGTACTAATTGTGGTGATCCTCTGACCCTTCATCTAACACCACCATCAGGTCAGCATTTTCATTTGTCCACACTTTGATTTATTTGAAATAGCTGCAAAACTACTGACCCACCCCATCAGCCTCAGCTGTTCTTTGTGTTTAGAGCTAATTAGCAAACGTAAACATGGTAAATCTGCTAAACATTAGCATGTTATCATTGTCATTGTGAGCATGTTAGCATGCTGATGCTACCATTTAGCTCAAATCACAAGTACAACTTCACAGAAGTGCTAGCTTGGATGGAGACTCTTAAAGGGATATATGCACTCTTAAAGGGATTTGCATCTCTATTTTAGGCACCAAACAGTCCAACCATGTTTGTCCTAATTAATAAAGGACCACACTGAGGTTTTGTTCTTGTAAAATGGAAAAGTGTGTGTTCATTTTTTGTGTTGTAGTATTTGTTTCATGTTGGAGATGGTATGATGGTATATGAAATGTGCAGCAGTGTTTTCACAGACACACACAGAGGGAGAGAGACTAGCTGAGAAACAGTGAGCGAGGCTGAACTCACCTCTCCAACATGTGACAAAAGAGCAACAAATGGACTGTATTATAACGCTTTTCCAGTCTGCCGACCACTCAAAGCGATTTACAACACGAGCCTGCATTCACCCATTCACACATCGATAGGCCACCTGCTCATTAGGAGCTTTAACACATTCACAGCAACTTGGGGTTCAGTATCTTGGCCAAGGATACTTGAACACCTGACTGCTGAGGCCAGGGATTGAACCACCAACCCTCTGGTAAGCGGACGACTCTACCTCCTGAGCCACAGTCGCAAGAAACAACCTGTCTTTACTTTGCAATACTTTACCTTTTTGTTTCCTGCAGGGCCTCCAGCTTATTTTTCCTCACGTTAATCGCTCATAGCAGCTCAAGTCCGGACCCTTATTACTGAAGTTGCCAATAACGAAGTCGGATGTTATATTACCTTTTGATCCAGTTACAGAAATGAAACTCTAAGGAGTTTAAAGGTTTTATCAAGTCAATCCAGTGCTGATCTTTTTGTCTTTTCGTTTATACGAATCAGATGAACCTCAGCTGGGCTCATTTACATGTGTCCTCTCAGTAAATGCGCTGATATTTTTAAAAAGGTTTGCACCCTTGAAAGCAATTTTTAGCAGGCTTCTGAAAAAAGTCTTGCCTTTATAAGGGTTTCAGGTCATGTTACAACATCATAAACACATATTTATATCAAAACAGAGAAAGGCCCGGTCTGTTCTATTGTCACACATACAGCACAGACACGGCTCACTGTTTCCAGCATCACAGAAAGCTTGGCAGCAGGGCGGACTGTGGTTTACTTCAACAGGCCACCACCCTCTGAGCAGCACACACACACGCACGCATGCACACACACACAGACAAACTCACACACACAACTCAATGAAGCCCAAACATTTTGACCAATTTGTACACAATGTTTAATTGCAGATTCATTGGAAATCATTTCTGCAGAGGCTGCAGGAGCTCTGTTGAGGTGCACAATAATGGGAAAATCTCTTTTAACTGATAATATACTTTTTAACATTATCACTTTCAGAATCATGCCTACATTTTATTTACTAATTACTTACTTATCAATGCCTGATTGTAATACATGAACCAGAAGTAGCTGAGACAGACCACTCCAGGACAATGGTTTTGTTTCTTACAGCTGTCTTTTTTGCCATGTATCAGGTCTGTGGACCAGAGACGATGCATTAATGTTTCTTTAGGCACAAAAGTGGGCGTACAACCAAAACCTAAGAAAAATATTGGATCTTGTCACTATTATTGTTGCCGCTGAGACTTTGAATGGCGTTTTTTCCAGACAGGCATGTGCAGCGGTGTGTGAGCAAGAACAAGAAAAGTACTCCATGTTCTCGCTCACCTACTCGTTCGCCTGGTCAGTCAGTGGTTAGAGGATACAGGTACAACGTCACAGGGATGCTGATGCAGCTGGGAGAGAGAGAGCCAGCGTAAAAAACATAAAAATAAAAACAGGCCTGATGAGTCTGCTGAATAATTTCTTTTAAACCAAACACAGCCTTAATAGAGCAGCTAGACTGACAGATGACAGCCTAGATGCTGTGCTGGATGTGATTTTTCTCTTCAAACATTTGGCCTGATGCTGCTGCTAATGGAGGCCTCAGGAAGTGTTCAACATGGAAAACATTAATCGTATGGGCAGCATGAATGTGCTCAGTCTGGAACAGTAATATCACAATGAAGTTTTGATATTTGTTGAAGGATATAATATCTATTGTCATTATGTATTTACCTTCACAGCTACAGCTCCCTTGTTGACATGTTACAATATTTTTGCTGGCTAGGTGATAATTTTATGGCCATAAACAATAATAAAACTCAGGCTTCTGTTCTTCTACTTTTGCTGGAGGAAAGTAAAATGACCATGTTCCTCTGGTGAAAAAAACAAACCAAACAAAAAAAGATGAAAATAAAAGCAGACACGCATTTATTGTATCCGCTAAGCTTCATTTACTCTTGACGTGCTGTGTAGACACCTAGTTTAATCCAGCTCAGTATGCTGCATTTACTGACCAGCATGGATTTGTTATGGCTGGATTAATACCGTGCTAAACCTGCTGCTGATGTATCTCTATCAGATCATTACTTTGTTTCCTGTGCTGCAGAATTTTAAGTCACATTTTTAATGCCCAAACAATTTCATGTGTTCATAAAGTACTTAATACATGTGCATGCAAATGACATTAAAGGGTGTTGGATGGTGCGTTTATTTTTAGCATACCAGTAAATCCCCACCATGTTTCCTTTCCTGACTTTGTCTACAAAATAACACAATTCCCATCTGCCGTGCTGGGTTTCGGATGTAGAGATGATTTTCAGCTGCAGAAAGCCCCGTGATCAGTCTGTGTGGGTGTTCTGCTGCTTTAGTGTGCTGGTCACATCGGACACAGGCTTGTCACCACCTCTCAGTCTGCAGCTGGGCATCAGTCCACTGTGGGTGTGTCTATTATCCTCTCGCACACAAAAGACCAATGAAGGTTGACACGCTCAGCAAAAAACTCCAGCACTGGTGGCAATGTTCAAGTCCCAGTATACCATCACTGCTGTCAAATCCATGTTAGAATGGCACCTGAGACTTCAGCGAAAGCTCGACTTTTTTTTTTAGCAGTGTCTTATCCATTATTGGATGAAGGTATATGTCATATGTTGTGTATTAATTTTATTTATGTGCTGGCAGTGTTGCATTGTAGGCTGTGGAATATCGTTTTAACGTGAGCTCATGTGACTTTTGCTGAACAGTGGCCACAAGAGGCAATAATGCAGTAATGCACAGTCAGCAAACAGCAAGTCTGCTAACATTAGCTACAAAAGCTGCTTCTGACATCAGAGCAACAAATGGCTGTGGCAGTAAAACCCCTTTCACTGTTCATCAATCGAATTCTTAAAATAACTATAATGTTCTCGCTCTCTCAACTAACTGAGTAAATCACTCACTCACTAAATCTTACTAAGAGTGACAGCATTTTATTTTTTCCTAATAATACTTTGCATTTAGATGCAGCATTTGTCAAAAAAGTGCAAAATCTCGACAAAAAACATACTGTGTTCAGTTTTTGATCAGCTTCTGGTGCTGAAGGGGTAGACCAGCAGCAGTGAGGAGCCCAGGTGAGAGGCTGGCCTCGGGGGAGGAGGGGTTAGCGGCCTGAAGGCAGGGGTATTGAAAGCATCATGTGGTGACGGACAGCAGTGTGAGGAAAACAAATGACTTGTGACAGCCAGCTGCAGCACCAGTCGCACCGGCCAGTGAGCCCGAGGCTGTGTCATCACTTTAGGATGTAATGATGAGGAGCAGCCGTGATCCACCTGGGAATATGACTGCTTCATAACCCAGACCATGGCGAATGGCAGGGATGTGCATGGGCTAGTTGGCCCTGAGTGGTACCCATCAAGTGCAGTGGGAGGACATATTGCATACAATAAGTACTGTCACAGCAACCATAATTCTCTTATCATCTTTATGAAATGCAATCTCAATCTGTTGAGGGGATGCAGGCAGGTTTGACTTTTGGTTTTCCTCCTCCAGAGGAGAGCCGACAGCCTTGTCTGGAGACAGATCATATAGCAAAAGGCGAAAGACATGCACACACCACAGAAGTGTGTGTTTTGGTATACAGCTGTTGGTGTATCTCACCTTTTAAGAGGATAATTCTAGTTTAATACAATCTGGATCTTATTTTTGTAGTTTACTCCATCATTTCTATTGGTTATGAGAACATTGTAGTCACCAAAGTAATTGCTGACATCTGGGTACGCAGTGACATCACTAAAAAAAGGTCTGCCAGTTCAAGAAATGCACGCAGTGTGTGTGTGTGCGGTTGGTACACCTGCATATGACTGCTCTGTACAGAAATTAAGATCGAGACAGAGATTACAAATGAACAATAGCACAGGTAATAGTCAAGTCACCCGAGGCTCTTGGTCAATCACCTCCACCACAGCACACACAAACACAGAGAGAGAGGGGGGGTGAGAATCCCCCTCATAGAGATAAACATAAATTTTAGAGTCTCAGAGCGGCTGCATGTTGAAGCAGGATCCACAAAGCTTTTCTTCTCTTCTTGAACTCGACTCTCTTGTGGTTTGCAGCATCAAGGGCTTTTTTTTTTTTTTTTGCTTTGTGGTGAAATGTCTAGACAGCACGTTGGGCTCCAATCAGCACGCGCGCCGCGGTGGCCCACCCGCCTGGCTTCCTGCACCGAGCCTTCCTGCAGGAGCCTGGCGGGTCACCTGAGAGGTGGGAGGAGCAAAGGCACAAAGGGGCTGCCCTCCCAGGCTGCGTGCTCTCAGGCAGGCCAGCCTCAACACATCCTCATGGCCTCCACGCCTCTTTAGTTTGGTTTAGGTTTGCATCTGTGACAATGCTCACAGATCTTTCATTCATCCGTCATGCCTGACAGCACTGACTACATCCATATGCCCACTCTCCACCTTATTTTCACTACAATATGCATCATTATCGTCTTTGTTAAAGTATCTTTTATTTGTTCATTTATTTAATTATTTATTGATTTATTCCTTTGGCATCAATGAATGGTAGTTCTTTATTGCATGGATCATGCTACCTCACAGTATATTTCACAGGAATGAGTCAGAAATACTGCAATATGCCTCAATGGGCTTTTTGCATTTGCTAGTCAACCCTGTGTTCTGCATCTGACTTTAAGTACTCATCCACGTTCTATATGTTCTCTCTTGCGATACACCTGAGAAACAGTCTCTGCCTGATCCATCTCTTGGAAATCTTCTGCAGATTGTCAGCATCCATTGTGTCCAAGAGGGACATCTGACCACAAACCTCTTTGAGGAAAGGAATTCCTCTATGGGGTTGGTGAATGGCGAGTAAGGTGGAGGCAGGTGACACCATCCTAGGATGGGCTGTAAACTCTGTGAGTGCAGGAGAACAGTGACACTCCATGTTGTCCAGCTCACTTCCTTCCTTTCCTCACCTACCACAAGTCTTTCAAAGAGGTTATCGAGAATTGAAGTGTTGAACAATATGTCCTACTTTGTCTGAGGAGTTTTTACAGTTTTTATTTCTTTTCAGCTGTAGATGAAGCAGAATTTAGTACACCTTTCTCTGATAGGACTGGAGTAACTTAGCACAAAGACTGGAAGCAGGGTGACTCATCTCTGTGGTGGAGGGAAGTTTGTAAACCTTCTCACGTCTGTCTGTTTAGACTCTGTTTGACAGCAAATCAGCACATTTCCCAAAATGTCACACTGGCTCTTTAAGGCCATAAACCACATATTTCTACAACTGAATGTCAGCCACATGCAGGTTTGATTACAGTGTCACCAAATAGACCTAAGGCTCTCCTGAGGGCCTCTCTGCTATTGACTAACCCTCCCTCACTTTCCTCGACTCTCTCTCTGTGAAACTCGGCGTCAGATTTTATTCTGCTTTGTTGCCAAGAGAAGACAATTTCAACTTCAGCTCCCTTCCTGTCCGCTGTACGACACTATCCAGCACCGAATAGTCACCTCCACCTGCTCAGTAAACATGGAACATGTAGCTGAATGATACAGCAGTGTGTAGTGCATTGGACACTCTGCTATGTCTTGCACTGCAGTCTTGAAGCATCTTTCAGCATAGGTACATTCACTCTAAACAAGTATGCACAAACATACACAAATGGTCATATACAAGCAAATGTAATGTAATAAATACACACACACACACACACACACACACACACACATACACTCACTCACACAGGGTGTCCACCACCACTCCATCACAGCCAAGATTTAATATCACATCACCTGCCAACAGCTGCCATGGCAACCTTCCCTTTCCCACAATGCAATTTTCCCACTGTCCCCGAGCTCCGATGTACAGTGTCTTCTCTCTCCCTGTTTGTATTTCAAGTTGCCTGAACATCTAGAATTAGCAGCTTTCATGTGGTTACACTTAGCTGCTGAGTTTGATGTCATGTTCCTGGTCCTGTGGATTAAAGCACTGCCCTGCAGGGCTGTTGTTACAGTTCACCATGTGTATTGTAGACTGTGGCTATTGATTAGCTTCTTCTTGAAATGTCATGACTCAGTTCTGTAAACTCATCAGAATCTTTACATTAAGGCACCAGCAGTATTCACAGATTGATGATCAGACTGAACTGACGTACCATTTCATGTTCATATCATGTTTTCAGTTGACACAGAAGCCATGGTAGTGTTTGCTAACAGCACATAGCATTTGTCACATTGAAGGACAAAGGAATGTGCTGATATAAAGTATAGTGAAATAGTAAGTATAGTGTTCGTAGCTTGTTGGCATCAGTTGTTTCACTCCTGTTTTCAAGTCATTGTCTCATTTGCAGCTGTGTGGATACTAACTGACTTGTAGCATCAAAAGAAACTAAGCACATTTACTCAAATGTTATACTCACACACAGTTTTGGGGTACTTTTACTTTACTTGAGTATTTCCATTCATGCAACTTTATACATTTTACTGGCAAAAATTGTATCACTGACTGTTGACTGACCAGTGATCCCCCTGCAGCTGCTGGTGCACCTCCAGTCATCAGTCCTCATTGGACTCGTCTGTGGTGGGGATGAGTGGACAGGTGGCAGATTGACCATCTGGTGACCTGGTGCTGGCAGAACAACTGCTGGTGGACTTCGGGAAACACCCAGTTCCACCTGCGCCCATCATCCTGTGTGACTCCCCAGTTGATACTGTGGAGTCATCCTGCTTACTGGGAACCGTCATCACACAAGAGAAGTCCAAGAAAGTCCACGAGAGTCCAGCAGAGGATGTACTTTTTGTGGCAGCTGAAGTTCAACCTGCCAAAGACTATGGTGGTACACTTCTACACCAGCATCTACTCGTCCATCACCATCTGCTACGCTGCTGCCTCTGCCAAGAACGGGGGTCAGCTACAATCTGCCATCCCTCCAGTAGCTGTACCCTTCCAGGACCCTGAGGCATGAAGGAAAAGACTGAGGCTGACCCTCCCACCCGGACACAGACTTGTTGAGACAGTTTCCTCCGGCAGGAGGCTGCGGTCCATCAGGAGCAAAACCTCATGTCACTGGGAGTTTTTTCATAACCGCAGCTGGCCGAATTGACAAGGTCAGAGGCCGACAGTGATACTGACTGTCACCCCCATACACACTACACATGGCCTAATACATTACATTAACGCACAGTTTTCAATTTTCTATTTACAGTGGCATGCAAAAATAGAACAAAGCTGTAGATCAGCTAATCTCCAAAAGCCATACAGTTAAACATGATACATTTCAACATTTTAATCAGGATTAGCGTGTTTTTGTTTTGTACTATTTTCAAGGGATAAAAGGAAAGGATGACCATGCAAAAGTTTGCAAGAGATCCGAGCTCTCAGATAACTTTTCCCAGGTCTCTGACCTTCAATAGCTTCATAGTGCTATGGTTTGTTTACAGTCATGTTAGGAAAGGCCAGGTGATGCACATTTCAAAGCTTTACAAATACTAAATAACTCCTCAAACCTTGTCCCAACAATCAGCAGCCATGGGCTCCTCTGCAGCTGCCTCACACTCTGAAAATTCAAATAAATGACGCCCACAAAGCAGGAGAAGACTGAAAGAAAAAAGCAAAGTGCTTTCAGGTAGTTGTTTCCTCGGTTAGTGACATAATAAGGAAATGATGGAATGGTGGAGGTCAAGTCAACAACAAACCTTCTCCAGAGAACTACTTGTTGGCCTTCATGAAGCTGTAGGAGACTCTGGAGTGACACACTGTTCTGCACAAATATGACCTTCATGGAAGAGTCATCAGAAGAAAACCTTTCCTGTGTCCTCAACAAAAATTCACCATCAGAAGACTGCAAAGGAACATCTAAACAAGTCTGATGCAGTTGTGGACTGCTGAAGTTAAAACTTTTTGGCCACTGTGAGCAAAAGCACGTCTGGAGAAAAAAGGGTGCTTGATGAAAAGAGCACCTCTCCAACTGTTCAACACGGGGTTGATCGACCAGGCTTTGGGCTTGATGCTGCAGCCAGTGATACGGGGAAAATTTCACTGGTAGAAGGAAGAATTCAATTAAATACCAGCAAATTGTGGAAGCAAAAACTGAAGCTGAAAAGACGATGGCTTCTACAACAGGATGATGATCCTGAACACACCACAGGGGTGAAATCCTTGACGTGTCTCTAACTGAAATGTTGTTATTTGTGTAAGTGGCAACTTGAATAGCCTTATGAATCTCGTACATAATTGTCCCAGGTTTTTTATGGAGCGGATTTTGTAAAGTTATAAAGTAAAGTAAAAAATGACTGCAATTGGTATTTTGTTTAAATATTTTAACCATCATGTTCTCAAGACAAAAAACATTAGATTTCATGTCCATAAATGTGCTAAATCATTCTCAACTTGGGCTCAGTTTCATACTGCTTTTAATATTAGATCAATTGAACAGTTTCAATTATTCTATATTAAAAATGGCAACATAGGGTTAGAATACTGTCAGTCCAGTTTGGACATCCTCCTGGTTTGGGCTGCAGCATAGAATTATATTTTAGCTAATAGTGTTCTTCCAGCTCTGTGTCAACACTATGTGTTTGGCCCTTTCCTGTTTCAACATGAAACTACCCCTGTGCACGAAGTCAGCTCCATAAGAAGTGGGTTTCCCAGTGTGACATTGAAGAACCTGACCTCAACACCATCCATCACCTTTAGGATGAACAGGACTGTGATCCAGACCTTATCACCCAACATGAGTGTAAAAATGAAATGAAAAATGATTAAAGGCTGCCTCGCCTTCACTTTACTATTCGTCTCTTTCTGCCCTCTTTTCCCTGCACCACCTCTGATAGACTCGTTCAGGGTAAAGTGAGCATCCAGAAGGTGAATAAATGAGTGCATCTGATTGATTGCTGAGATCATTTCCCTGGTAATAAGCATGTTGAAGTGAGTCTCCAGAGAAATTTGAGGCCTTACTCTGACTTCTTGAGCTTTGGCTGAGCAAACAGCACATCCCCACTCTCTGAATCCTGCTTTTATTTCTCCCTGCCTTCTTCACAATCATCTTTTGATTACTCCTACTAATTAAAACTCCAACAAGCTGCCACCCGAAGCCACCACCCACCCAGCCAGCCTCCTCCTTTGGGTTCCCCAGCTCCCTGAGGAGTGAGAACAAACAAGAGAACAGTGCAGGAACACACACAGTCTGTTTTTACTGCTTCATCCTTTCTCCACTCTCTTATCCTCTTTAATCCTGTACCTCTTTATGTGTGTTAAGCCGCTGGAGCGGTGTGGAAGCATAGGGCACTGGGCCAGGAGGTCAAGGAGGCTCCTGCAAAGAGGTGGCCTCTAGCAGCGGTGGTCCCGGTCCTCGCTGAAATAAACGGCTGAGGGCTGGTCTTGAATCCTCTGTTGGAACAAACATTCACTCTCATTGAAAGCTGCACCAAACAAGGTTTTAAAATAAACAAGACTAAAAGTCTAAAGCCTCACTTGCTGCTCCTTGAAGCCACAGTGTTCAGCAGACCCCACATGTGTTGGACGGAACTCAGAATGCTAATTCTGCTGTCTTTAAAGCCTTTAAGCCGCAGCAGTTGTTGAGTCAGACATGTAAAGCTTGTCCTGAGGACAGGTCATGGGGCCATTAAAATCAAATAGCATAAATATGCTCAGTAAATTTCATTAATGATCTGGTGCATAACTGACATTTGCCATAAGGGCTGTGCAGGGTGGAAAGTCAGCACGAATCCAGGGTGGTGTGCACCATGGCTTGACACTTTGCAGAGAGGTTCGACACACATGGAGCCAAACAAATGATGAAATAGTTCGGAGGTATTTGTAGTTATTGTGTTTTGTCAACCCGATCCTCTCATCCGACACTTACTGAGGTGTTCTGGTGTTATTTTCAGTTTGCTGTATTTCGAGTTCAGTTCTTTTTAAAGGCCTAATTTGGTTAATCACTTATCAATTTTAAGTTGATCTTAACTTGATCTTATCACTTTTGTTTTTTTAAATTTTTTTGGGTAAATTAAGACCCACTTGAAATCTGAAAGCTGCTGCCTGCTCGATCCCTAACAGCGCATGAGACCTAACTCAGGGTTTGCCGAATCTGACAAAACACTTGTATACACCAGCTTAAAGAGAAAGAGAAGGTTAGAATAACATTAGGAAAATGTTCTTGCATGAGACCCAATCCTTGTGAAATTTGGTGCTTTAAACAAGAACACAAAGAACAGCTGCTATCATTTGTAATAGATTTCAAGTTTTCATGGTGGAATAACATACCAACATGCCCACACTAATTTCTAAACCCACTCCTGCATTTCTAATCATTCCCCTACTGTATGGATGCGCAGCAGCTTAAGTTGGAAGTAGGCTTCCTCAAAGACGCATGTGAACAAGTTCTGAACCTACACCTAGAAGAGTTTCAGGAGCAGACTATAGGGGAGTTTAATGATGACAGCAGCTCAGAGTTGTTGTAGTTTGCATTTCTGATGAAAACACTTGACTAGTAGATCGAGTAATGTGCACTCTGTGGTCATCATGAGTGAAGTCATCAATGTTCCTGTTGATTGAAGTGAATCACTTCCAACTTGGACTGATGATTGTCTTCACAGGCCTACGCTTGAGTTACATCTCGTCTTCAGAGTGACTACCGACATACTCTGAGTGTGACTGTTTACTTAAAACAAAGCTTTGACAGTGCATTTACAGCTTTGTCGGTATTTTAATTCATCAGTCATAGATGTTTTCAATTATTCTGTCCTCACTGACAAAATAACACAGAACAGTGGGTTTTTTTGTCAGTGGTTTTTAATTTTTCTTTTTTATTTTTATATGTTCTGCATCCTGTCCTCTGACATCCTCTATATGTTGGCTACAGAACAGAGCAGATGGTTGATTTGTGGAATTTGATTTAAAGTAGATACTGTATAATACATAACAGCTTGACTTTATGCTGTAATTTTCTTTTGTAGATTATAATAACCATTTGAGCTCTCGGTAGGCCCATATGTCAGCCATGTGTTGTTCAGTTCTCCTGCACTGAAGCCATTTGCATCATTATAAAAACTGTGCAGTTGACCAACACAAAGAGTTCCTGTTGGAGCGTTGGAGTGATTACAGTAAATAAGTCTGTCTAACTGAACTGTGTGAGAAACGACACGAAAACTATTGAACTGGTTGAAAAATTTGTTTGGTTTTCCTAAATTTGCAGTGTCTTTGTCAGTTTCAAACGTTTTTAAAGGGCAATGGATCCAATTTCAAATGAGTGCAAGTAAGTCTATTTGTTTCTGATTTATTTGCTCACTTCTCAGTAATACAATATAAAGAAAAGACCAGCAAAAAATTCTTAAATAAGACCAATAATATCCTTCAAATGCAATGGTCCTCATTGTAAGGAACATAGAGACAAAGTTGTGAGACTGTTTTTTGATTTTAGCTAGTAGTTTTGATTTTAAAGCTGATTTTCAGATGAATTTTGAAAAAATGGTGCTTGTAAAAGATGGAAAACTCATGTTGTCAGCATGCAGCTATCTTCCAGGACCCCAACCATCGTATTATTCATTTTAAGTTTTTATGCAGAACATTCTTCATTCCCCACACATTTACCATCACCAGAGTGTACCCTATGCTCTCAAAATGCATCGGACACACTTTTTAGATGACGTTAGAGCGCCCAGCGGTGTCAGAGTTCTGAAAGAGGGTTACAGAGATGCTATCAAGCACAAAACGATTCCTCACTTTACAGAAGTCCTGTTACTTAATGACAGCTCCAACATGGAACTCTGTGTTAAGCAGTGATATCTCTGGCTAGCTGCCCTCACAACTTCCAAGGCACTAATAACCCAGAAAAACAGACGGAAAAGTGGGTTAACCTCAAACTTCTCTCTACAGGGCTCTGGGTTTATTGCAGTCTAGACCTGCACCTAATGAATACATTTTTTATTGATTAATTTAACTAATTTATCTAATCCACTGGTTACTCTAAAGAGTTTGTTTATTCTTTGATTAATACAACAATGAACTTACCCAAATTGAACATCAAAATATTGTCTCATTAATATTCCACGTCACTATTGTGTTCTGAAATTAATAATAATAATAGACCATATTTGTCAGACGCCTGATCAGAGAAATACTGGACCTCAGCTTCAAACGGTTGCTGTGATGTACAGTGGTTGCATGAATCTGTGTGTCTCAGGAGGCCTGTTTTTTCTTCAGTACTTAAAACGGTTATGACTGATGATTTATGCCATCACTGGAGTGATACACGGTTAAGATAATGACTGGAAAATGTGCATCAAAGTTGGGCAGGGAAAATCATTTTAACGATTTACAGACCGGAACAGCAGACTGTAACTCTGTCAGTTTAAGCCATTTTCACACACATACATGGTGATTAAAGCAAACAGAAAACAGCCCATTAGATGACGTTTGGTGTAATGTTACATTACCATAACAGCAGCGCTGAAGAAATTACCTTCGACATGGGCACGACGAGAAACATTTAGAAAATCAGCTACTTGTGACAGAAAGCACAATATATCATGCTTGGGAGGGGGTGTGTTCGCTTTCACCTCAAGTGTCCGTGCATACCAGTAGCACTGCTGCAATAAGCCATTTCCAGTTAGCAGAGCTTACAGAGCTCCACATTGTTGGGTCTCTGTTTCAAACTCTCCCACGCTTTAAATGGTCATCAGCAGGTTTTTTAGCTGCAGTTTGTCCTTCATGCTTCAAGCCGGCATGGATGCCATTGATCCTGAACTGGGCTGCCAACGTGCACCATGCAAGAACATCTCAATGGAAGCAAGTGAATACAATAATTCTTCACGCAACTGTTGTGTAGGTGGGTAGCCCCACCAATATGTAATCATGTTAAAATACCAGGAAAAAAAATGATCACAAAGACTGTGTTACAAACCTCTGGCTAATTTTGACATTTATCAAAAAACGCTGTCGACCTGAATTTTTATGCATCTTATTATTATCAGTATTATTGTTGTTGTTGTTGTAGATACGTGTATTTTGGCTCCATTAGAGCAGGCACGTATAGTCATGGCTTTTATTAGAAGCAACATTGTCAAAGCAGTTCATAAAGTGTTGTTTTTAAAGAGCACAAACAGCTTCACAGTTAAAACACAGATATTGATATCTAGAGTAAGGCAGCTGTCTCCGTCTCCTGCTCTCTCCATCACCTTCCTCCACAGGCCTGGGGTGTCACTGTGCAAATATCAGCTTCTGAACAGACAGCCAGAGAAACAGGGGTTGGAAAAGAGGAACTGAGAGAGATGGAGGGAGGTGGAGAGCAGGGAGAAAGAGCTGTTGAATAGAGGAGGGTAGTCGCACTCAGAGAGGAGGAGGAGGAGGAGGAGTGCAGCTGTCCAAACACTGAGCCCTTCTGTACCTGCCTTACAGCTACGACCTTCCTCCTCACATCCCTCTGTCCTGCACTCCTTTAACCCTGCACCAAGTTTCAACACCCAGCCTGCCTGCCTCTGATGCTTGTTGTAGTTTTCATTGTCACCATGACAACAAAGGTCCACTATCCTTCACACAGTAGTCACTGATCTTTCCCTAAAAATATTCAAGTTGTCCACTTGTGCAAACAGATTTATTGTTCAGCAGATTTGTTACAGTTGTGGTATCATGTCAACAGGGTCATCAGATCAGAAAAAACATGTTGTTCTAAAGCGGGTTTAAAAACACAGAATGTAGATGCTTATTTTGTTGTACTATATATAACTAATATGCATAAAATATCCAATGCACCCTTTGTACTACAGCAGTGTACGACTTTACACTGTCATTGGATGGTTGAAATTTGGTACAGACAGTAATTATCTTATTCTTATCCTTCCATCCTGTTTTTACACACATTTTTATTTGGTTGGTATGGTTTAACGGCACCAGACTGGAGAACTAGCGCCACCAACTGTCTCTGTGTGCCCTACTCCCTACTCCTACTTCTCCTAGAAGACATTAATCCTTTTTTTAAAAAAAACATTTGGGTAGAAACATGACTATTCATGCTCCCCTCAGGATGAATTATAATACCTTTGTTAATTTTCC
Source organism: Chelmon rostratus (assembly GCF_017976325.1). NCBI lineage: Eukaryota > Metazoa > Chordata > Actinopteri > Chaetodontiformes > Chaetodontidae > Chelmon > Chelmon rostratus. The sequence continues at coordinate 2,254,218 of NC_055676.1, read as the reverse complement.
CTCTAGTGCCATCATCATTTACAATACTTACTGTATGTCCAAACTAATGACATTCCCCTCAGCCTCTGCTGTGCTGTATCAGCCTCATAGAGCTGCCAGCATGGCTGTAGACTCACATTGATATGACATATATGAAACATTCAGTTTTAACGTGTCTGTGCTCTGCAGTAACATACAATGTGAACTTTATCCTGGTGACTGGACTGTTGCATTTCTCTAAACACAACTCTAAAAACATTTTGTTACAGTCAGTGGATAGTGCAGATATCAGTACAAGCTGTTCAACTGCATATTCATCTAGAAGCTATTTTCAACCTTTTTAGAAACTGTCAGTTCTTGTCAGTCACAGAGCAAGGAGGTACTGAAAAGAAAGGATTTCTTCACTTCCTTGAGTGCTACTCTACCCCAAGACACACACACACATGCACACAAACACTCCCCACACCATTCTGCATTTCCAAAAACACCCTCCATTCAGCTTTCGTCTTTTGTTCCCCATCGTTCTTTTCTCTCTCTTTGGCTTCTTTAATCTTGTCTCTGACTCTGGGAAGTTTTCTCACTTTCAGAACTGAACTGTCAGGTGGTAGAATGTGTCTACAGAGGTCGATGCTGGCCGTGACTGTAGCTTCATCTGGACTCCCACTCTTGGCTCTTCTGCTTCGTTGCTCTTGAGCTTTAGGTCATCATACTCATCATTAATGAATCCAGACACAGCAGCACACTACTCGACTGCGTCAAACTGCACCCCCCTAACAAGCATCTGCCAGGCCACCAGTTAAATTCTGTTCTGTCGTCAATAGTAGTACTGTTGATTAAAGTTAATGATTTTGGTGGAGATGCAATGAAAAAGCCCTGCATGTGTCACCAGAGAAAAACCTCTCACTTCGTTGGACCTTGGGGGGGCAGATAAAGTCATCTGCCATCTGTCATTTGCAAATATTTGAGTTTGTTGCTCATGGAACTTAAAGTTAAAGGCCATTCATTCATTCATCATCATCGTTAAAACAATGGCAATGAAAGATATAAAATGTGAGTGGATATAGCGCTGCGTTTTGCAGAATTATCCAGTGTCCACATTCTCATCAGACAGTGGGTGGAAGGGTTTGCTGGTGCCATTGAATCTTGAACACTGAATCTGGATGCAGCATGAGTGAGGTGAGTTGTGGTGGTGTTCTCATCCGTTGCTCTCTGCTGAGATTACAACTTGCGGTGACATTTTAAAAACCTATTCTAACTTGTCCTGAGGATCACGGCAGGGGTGTGTGAGTCAGTCGCAGGGCTCTCACATAAGCTCTATCCACACTAATACGTTTTCACTGTAGAACTGTGTTTTAAACCCACTACACAAACGGTCATAATGTGCTACAGAGGTCACTGCTACATAACAGAACACGACACAGAACTTGGCACCAGTATCACTGGTTTTGGACAAAACCCGGTTTTCACTGATTTTAGAAATGCCCATATATGTGTGGACTAGGGTCTGCAGCATTTCCAAAGGTCTCCATTTTATGGGCTCTAAAATGCCAGAGCACTATGGACACTAGGTGTAAATGGAGCAAAAGTTTTATCAGTGTGGATGTAGCCAAAGAGACAAACAACCATTCACACCTATGGGCTTCGTATAGAGTGACCTGTTAACCTGCGTGTCTTTGGACCGTGGGAGGAAGCCGGAGCATCTGGAGCCTTGTTGCTGTGAGGCAGGCAAATAAATCAGATAAATCAAATAGATCAGGCATCTTGAATTTGTCACAGTGGACCATGCTCAGTTTGCATTGGTTCAGTAATATTCTTTCATCTAATAACAACCACAATCACATATTGCCCCATTAAGTGGTTGTGGGGAGTGGTTGGAAAATTGCCGCTATGCTTTCCATCTGAATGAGGCCTCTGAGCAGGCCTCCTGCAGGCCCATTACAACATCAAAAGCCTTTTACATACACAGAGAGCTTGAAAGGGTTAAAATGAGCGCTAAGTAATTGCTCATTCGTTTATCTTGAACACATCTGGCTTCTTTTCTGGTTTGTGGTTACAGCAAATACATGCACAGTAATGACACACTGCTCTGTGTATGCAGTACGCTCTGCCTGCTTTTTCTCTCTCTCTGAGGACATAAAGGGTTCTGCCAATTCATTCTCCTGACTTGTTGCATTGTCACCCGATCTTTTCTTTGTCTTTGCTGACGAAGATGTTCTTATTGTGCCTGGATATTCTTAACCTCGACCTCTACAATTGAAGTTCAAAGCCTGTTACACTGACGAAAAACAAAGGTGTAATAAAAAGCTGTAATGACATCAACAGTCCACCAATGATGTGGACTGAGTCAGTGGCCTTAAATCTTTAGGACAGAAGCATTAGAGGCATTTTTTGTTGCTTTTGTTGTCTTCTGACAGCAATCAGTAAATCAAATGCAACCAATGCACAATGTTGACCACACGTTTATTACTGTTCTCAGCGAGCTTTATTTTGAAAGTTTCACTGGACTTTGCTAACTGGACGTAAAATACTTACTATTGGTAACTTGACCTTGCAACATTGAAAAATGATGCTGATTGGCTACCAGTGCCTTGAAAAGTGAGACCAAGGTGTCCTGACCAAGTGTCCATATGCAAAGAGCTGGGAGTGAGATGTGTTGCAGGTACCCAGCAGCACAGTGCACACACCTTTGAGCTGAAGAACAAGTGAGCTGCTGCAGCAGCGACACACTGACGAACTGAACAGCAGCACATCCACACGCACACACACACACAAACACACAGCAGAGAGCAGCACCTGCCAGGCCGGGCAGACTGGAAGACTGCACAACCGTGACGGCTATTTTTCTTGTATCTGTTGTTTATTTATGCATTTGTGAAAAGAACTGTTCTTCTCATCACTACTCTCTCCTGGACTCATCCTCCAGCAGTAGTCAGGCTGTGCTCGGTCATGTGTTGTCGGGGAGAGAGGCATGAAGGGAGGGGATGGGGTTTTTCTCTAAAGCGGCGCCTTTCTCTGCCGCTGTCAGCCGTCATTCCAGTGTCAGATCAACACAGCCCTCCTCTTCTGTCAAGGGTCCTTCCACTGAGCTCACTCACATGTTCACCCATTGCTCTTCACCCCTTCACCACTGCTAGTGTCATGGTGAAGAATGGGGGTAATTCTTGCACAGCTAATGGCATCTACGCCCCTTAAAGGAATGACATCACAATGGCGGCTCCTGGTATATTTCTTCAGCTTTCCTATTGTGCACTGTGTCAAATAATTCAATTATCGTTTAAGCGGCTTCTTTTAAGTTGCTCCTGACTGGAATGTGGTTATTGAACATTTTGTCCCCGTGCAGTCCACATTGTTAACATTCCCCCTCTCTCATGTGTGTCTTCAGGTTGTTTGCCACCAAGTGCAGCGGCTGTCTGGAGAAGATAGCACCCACAGAGTTTGTAATGCGAGCTCTGGGGAGTGTTTACCACCTCAGCTGCTTCTGCTGCTGCGTCTGTGAGCGCCAGCTGTGCAAGGGAGACGAGTTTGTTCTGAAAGAAGGTCAGCTGCTCTGCAAGAGTGACTATGAGAGGGAGAAGGACCTGCTCAGCACAGTCAGTCTAGACAACACGGACTCAGGTAACACTGGGCATTCTGTAGCAGACTACTGGACACCCAGTGAATTTGGAAACACTCCAATTAATTCCTTTATGTACAAATCCCTAAGTGAAATATTGATTCTCATCAGCATCAGTGCGGTTGAATTTTTACCTTTCCTGTAATGCAGAAAAAGAGAATTCAATACAGCTAGACATGAAACAGCAGTCAAGTCTGTAATGAAATCATAATGTGGTGACAGATAAAAGTGAGGATGAGAATCTGGATGTGAAGTCAGAGAAGTGTCCTGCAGCAGGGAAAGGCGGCGATGACGGCAAAGACCCTCGGCGGCCCAAACGGCCACGCACCATCCTCACCACCCAGCAGAGGAGAGCCTTCAAGGCCTCCTTCGAGGTCTCCTCCAAACCCTGCAGAAAGGTGAGCAGACACGGTTCTGTACAGTGGGATAGTTCACTGAAGATGTGAACTTATCAAACTGCAGAGTGACATTTTGAAGTTTTGTTTGGCCATAGTGGAAGTTTTGCACTCTTGTTTCTGTTCTGTCAGTCCTTTGTTAAATCAGGAAGTCAGATGGGGAACACTAAGTATTTCAGTTTAAGTATTTCAGTATTAGGAAGGCACACAAAACAGAAGAGTGTGTAGAAAGAATCTACAGAGTCCTGTAAATTCCTTAAGATAGTTGCTGTTTGATGTTAGAATTGAGTATGAGTTAGACATAAAAGAAGGAAAAATGTGGTCTACCAGTTCCTACATAAATTAAGTTAAAGGGTTTTTTACCAACTAAGCTGTATTTTGTCACAAACAACATTTGTGGCCCAGACATTCAGCTCTTTAGATTCAACGTTACGTCAAGATATCATTGTTTAAATGTTTCCAATAGGCCCAGCATTTACATAATGACATGCCACTAACACACAATGCTGGTTAAATGGCTAATGAGTGTGTCTGTGCTATGACTCGCAGGTGAGAGAGACCCTGGCTGCAGAGACAGGACTCAGTGTTCGCGTGGTCCAGGTCTGGTTCCAGAACCAGAGGGCAAAGGTCAGTAAAGTAGTGTGTGTGTGTGTGTGTGTGTGTGTGTGTGTGTGTGTGTGTGTGTGTGTGTGTGTGTGTGTGTGTGGTGGCTGGGCAGTCAGGGTGCAGAGGCTATGGTAGAGATTTGGAAACGATGCCCTCGCTGGCTGCCAGTTTTACGGTGCCTCTGCTCTTCAGTCATTAGTTGAGATTTCAGCTGTCTTACAGTCTTACTGCCATGAATTCAGCTGTTCTGTTGTTTTGATCCAAAAACGGATCCATATTGGCATCAGCAAACACAGGCTTACAAAGTCAAGGATAAGAAGTTTGACTATCAGCTTTCATCTAAATAGGGGTTCGGCTCAGAATGAAAATTTTGAATCATGCGTTCTGGTGTGAGTGTTCTCAGCCAGGTGTAAAGGCAATTTGTACAGTTCAGCCATATTCATAAAAATGTCTGTAAGTGCACTAACTCAGCCTGTTCCTGCTGTCTAAACCAATCCATCACGAGCAAATGATGGTACTTATCATTCCTCTGAAGAGAAGGAAGTCCTTACTTCTAACATAGCAATGAAAATCACACGTATGGATAACATCAGCTGTCTCTGTCTGTTACCCTCGCCTCACACATATCGCCTCATCCTTCGAGAGATGCCACATCACTTCCCTTGACCTGAGAAGCACCGTGTTTGATATGATCACAATGCAGGCAGAGCTGACATCGTGATCCAAATCCAGATCATGTGAAAATGCGGTCTTACTGTCCTGTTTGGCAAAGCGCTTAATTGTCTGAACCAGTTCTTCATCAGTTAAGCTTCAGTGGATCAAGAAATTATAATCTATCTACTAGTTGCTCGGCTTGGTGGCATTTGGGAGAATAAGACTGTCAAAGTCTAAATATCCAGTAGGCCTTTTCCTGCAGTCAGTTAGCAATCTATAAGCTTCACAGCTTGTTTAATGTTTAATGAGCAGGTCAGGGATGTATTTAGGAGCATAACCATGAGGTAATTTGTAGACAGTGAACAATATTTTTGAAATCTTTTCTGTATTTTATCAGAAGCCAGTGAAGTTAATATGAGTATATGAGTAATGTCATCCCAGTGAGTTCTCAGGATTTGGAATGAGCTGAAGCTGTCCCCATCTTTTTGGGAATTCCTGCAAGAAGGCCATTAGAGTAATCTACTTGTGAGGAGATGAATGCATGAACCAGCTTTTCAGTGCTGACGGAGATAAGATGGATTTATTTTTGGAAATATTCTTTAGGTGGCAAACTGCTGTCCCAGTTGTACTTGTAAAGTGGCTCGTAAAGTTGTTCACTGGGTTTCACAGTTTGGATCGAACCTCCTATCCCTGACCCCCAGCACCTCCCACGAGGATCTCAGCCTTGTCTTTGTTTAACTGCAGAAAGTTTTGGGTCATCCAGTGTCTCATGTCACTGATATAGTTGACTGGGTGATATAGGGCTGGGGTTATCACATGAAAGTGAAATATACAATTGTGTATTTATTAAGTTACTTTATGTCAACTGTGAGGTCCCTTAACAATATTTTTCCTGTAATAGTGAAATTAATACAGGGCTATCTCTCCATTTCTTGTAACCATTCCTTTTAGTTTATCTTCTTTGAGTTATGTCTTGTTAGGATTTTGTTGGTGAAATACATTTTCCTTGTAAGCACAATCCTGATTTGTAACGTCTTATCAGCTCAGGCCCATCCTTTCACTTGACAATGATGTCACTGCATGTTTCCATCAGTGGTTGCTGATCCTGAACACCACAATATGCAAAGCAGCAGGTGTGGTTTGACCAACTGAGGGAATTCCATTTCACACACCTTTCTAAGTCATTTGATATTTTAAAAACAAAATTTAGAGGACATTGATGAGTGAGCTCTCAGTCTGTCATTGTCAATAAATGCCTGTCAGCCACATGCTAAGATTTCTACTGTTTATTTATTTACAGATGAAGAAGTTAGCCCGCAGACAACAGCAACAGCAGGAGCAACACAACAGCCAAAGGCTAGGCCAAGGTGAGGATTTATCATTTGTCTGTGTGCACACTGTGCTGGTTGGCGAGTTAGCTGCTTTCTCTGATGTTACAAAAAGAACAATGACGTCCGTCTGCAAGATGTAATTTGTCTATTATAATTGTAATGAGTGGGATTACTTAAAGCTAGGTAATTTATGAATTATTTGGAGAAACAGCTTGAAATATTAAATTTATTACAGGAACAATAAACAGAGGACAGTCACTCAGCAAACACTCCCAGTTTTGTAGGCTTTAGAATGAGTCCCATACCCTGAAGTCTGCTGGTAAATATGAGTTTTCCGACGGCAGGGCTGTAAAGTGTGGGCTACAGCCATGATTCTTGCTGCAGCACATCTCCTCATCGCTAGCCGGCTTATTGCCACTGTGGTCTCACAGCGGATATGAGCATACAGTTTAGATAAGTGTCTCAGTGCTTTGGCAAGCACTGCCTCTATCTGTTCAGGGACTTCCAGCATGTCAATATTGGCATAGCAGCACGGTTTATTTCTCGAGGAAGCTGCCGCTGTTAACCAAATGAGCTAAGCAAACCAGCAAATGGGGGTTGTTTGAAGTTGATGTTAGGATGATATGAAGCCTCCTGGATGACTGGTGAGACATCTTCAAGGCAGTCAGTTTAGACAATACATTTACAGTATATGCTTTTAACAAGCCATTTGTTGTGCAGCATTCATACTCTGAAGGAAAAAAAATGGATGTGGTGTCTTTGTTCACATCAATATGGATTTTTGATGATCGGTGCTCTACAGCAAGAAAATCCTGTTTTTTTGCTGCCTTGACTAATTTCCTATATTTATTTGGATTTATCAAAATAATATATATACATGATTTATCAAAATAATATATATACAGTGGCATGCAAAAGTTTGGGCTCCCCTTATCAATATTTCTGTTACTGTGAATACTTAAGTGAGCAATGATGGAACATCGGCTTCAGCATTTTAAGACCGATTAGTGTATTATTTTAGTTTTGTGCAATTTTAGAGGGAAACAAAGGACCGGTTTGGGCACCCAAAGAGATTTGAGCTCTCAGATCTCTCTTTTCTCTCTGACCTTCATTAGCTTGATAGGACACACAGTAAGACACATTTACTCTTTTTTCAATCAACACCTCTCAGTAAGTAAAAAAAATAGCACTGCTGATAGAGGGATTCAAAGTAAAAACACCCAGAAGAGTTTTTCAGTGTGCAAAAGTTTTCATTGAGCTTCCACACATTACTAAGTAAGGTGTGAAAGTCCAAAACTATTGGAGAAGAAGTTAGAAAGAAAATGGTTTACACAAACAGAGTCAGCGAAAGTGGGTGGAGGTTAGAAGCCCACACAAATATAGGAAGCCACTGACTTCTTTAGCTGAGAGTCATAACCCTGTTCTCACTTGCTGCCACTGATTTTTCCAGAGGTGATATCAGGTTGTATGGAGGGCCTGCTCAGCTCCTACTCAGGGCCTCTACCTCCAAACCATCATCAGCTGGTGACCATGGAGCACAATAGCTACAACGCTGACCCCTTCCAGCAGGGCCTCACTCCACCACAGATGCCTGGTGACCAGCTGAACCCCTACGGTGAGCATCATGCTCTGCAGTGACTGTGCCTGTGGATGACTGTTAAGCACTGTGGCATTTCTTTTATGTGTTCTTTGTATTCTCCTTTTTTCCTCCCATAGTAATTTGAACTGTGACCCTTGTCCATAGCTGTCTCCAGCTGGAGACTTGTCCAAAGTGTTTCCCTTCCTGCCACCCAGTGCATGCTGGGATAGGCTGCAACCCTCCAACCACATTAGGGGAGTGTTGTAGTGAAACTGCCTGTTGCAGATTTGTGACACTTGTTGCTTGAAGATACTATAAAGTTGCTTTATGGGAAACATATAATCCAGTGTCAGAGTCAGGATATCACTACCTCTGTCTCTCTCCCTATGATTTTGATCATTCATTTCAGTTTGTCTCTTTTGGCTCCACAAATTCATCAAAGTGCAATACTAAACCACTGTGTTACCTCTTTAATGCTTTGAAACTCAATACACTCACAGTTGGGCTTCAGAATATCAACAATGGGTTGAGAAAAAAATAGGAGGCAGTTGAGTGCCATAATAAATTAATGAGTTTATCTACACAATAAGAGCAGACAATAACATAATATATAGACAAATCTATTTAAGTGTTGTGCTATGTTAACAGTTCACGCAGCTCTCTGATACAATGAAAATTACCCCTGTGCTCTCTCCATCACCGCAGCACCTATCAGTGTTCACCTCACTCCTAAGTTGTTGGCAGTAATGGGAATTAACCAGTAAAGCATGACGGCTGACTGAACATGAATAACCCATCAAGTTGTTATCATTTAGACAGCGTGAGCACAAAACAACCAAGTGACACCAAGGAGAGCAGTACTGCACACACACACACACACACACACATTTGTACTACTACTTGTAAGGACCCTCTTTGACATAATGCATTCCCCAGCCCCTTACCCAAACCTAAACCTTCACAACTATCACCTAAACCTTAACCTTATCGTAAACCTGATTCTCACACAAACAACCACAATATTTCATATTTAATGTAGAAAAACAGGTTCAAATGCTTTCTATTACCAAATACATTATTGTCACACTCTGTAAGAGTTATTTTATTATTATTATATCAATATCCTAAAAATATCCTTGAAAAAAAAAGCTAAAAAAAATGTGTTTTTTAAAAGTTTTGATTGGTTTTGATATTGTTGTTACAGCACCACTGCTAAGACAGGTTTCAGTTGAATCCATTTATCCAACCTACTTTTCTTAAAGTGAGAACAATATGCTCAAAATGTCAGTTAAAAGATTAAAACTCATCTTGCAAACATTATACAAGCAGCTTATGAGGGCAACCTTTACTATGACGTGCTTTGTGAACAACTCTAAAGTCATGTCACATTTATTGTGATGAACATGCCTGTCACATCCATCGACAAACATTATCTAGCATACCGCAGATTTGCTTGGACAACGACCTTGTAAGGGGCAAATGAGTCGAGAGTATTGGTGCAAGTGAATATTGTGACCAGTTTTTCTGTGCCCAGGCCAGCAGGGCATGCCAACAGGTACTGTTCAACAGCTTTCATCAAGTTACAGAGGTCCTGCTTCAGTAGCTCCGATTGCTGAAGAGGAATGTCTTTTGTACTGATATGGAGTTGAATCTTAATCGTTGGGAGTTTGTCTGTTATACCACCAATCTTTGCACCAACTCTCCTTAAAGTCTCTGATGATGGAGTCACGTACAATCAAGGTAGAAGGAGAAGGTAGCAGGAAGCTGTAGGAAAGTGGAACACATTTTCCACAGTTCTTGTCAGGCGAAGGCCTGGAACAGGGACGAGGACGTACTGGATCACCAGCAGACGAGCTCCACAGTAACATCCTGGGTGGATGGTGAGGAGAGAGCTCGAGGGGAGAGGACATTAGACTGCCAAGTTTATTCAGGACAGTAAACCTGTTGCTCCAGCTCTGAGGCAGGTGGATGGGCAGAGAAAACCAAGATTTCTGCTCTGAACCAGGGTCCGCTGATCTGGACTTGGACAAGGCAGTGTCTCATGCTCTGCTACTGCTTGAGTCAAAGAGCAGTTCACTATACTCGTTGGAGTACGGGCTACAGAAGTGGAGGGAAGCCAGAATACTGTTGTTTCCAGAGACACAGGATCAAAGAGATTTCTGGCCGGAGCTGGGCCAACACACAGGACTGTACAGGACTGGTTTGCCCATCCCCTCTTTTTTGCTTGCTATACCTTTCAGAAAAAGTTCCAGTGTTCCAGTCTGACTGGCCTCCCTATCTGACATCCCACGAGGCTGAGCCCCCCTTCATGTAGCTTGGTCACTGTCCCACCCACTAGATACCTTGTGAACCTACTTAGCGGCCGCCAGTGTTATTACCTTGCTCTCACTGTCTCCAATTTCTCAGTTGTTGGCTGCAACAACCAACACAAAAATCTCCATCTACTCTCACCATCCCAGGAGACAAGACCCAGTGGATTATTTGTATTTTTGTGATGGTAACGTGACAGAAATATCTGCACAACACTGCAAAATTGTGTGTATGTTTTTATCCCGGACTGCTTTGTAAACGAGGGCTGGGAACAGTATGAGCACAAGGATGCATCAATACCAGCAGTCTGTGACCTGACTTCAAACTTGGACGCTTGTTTTACTGTTTATTTTGTACATTAGTCTGTGGAAAGTTGCATTAGCATGTTGCTCAGCTAATGTGGCTACTCACACGGTCGGCTCAATGATGTACTATTGAGGGACAGTCAAGAGACACTGTGTGAAAGGATAATTTTGGTATTTTTAAAACCTGGGCCCTATTTTGAGCTGTAAATGATGAATAGGACCAAACATTTTTGGATTTGGTCCTGTAGATTGTCTCAGCCGGCAGCTGTGAAACAGGCTGCAATGCCTGCAACATAATCCTTGCAGGCAACTGCGCCAGTCAAAGTATGTCCAATAAAAGCCCTTGTTTTTTATCATTGGCAGGCTCGGTTTGTTATTGTAAGTGACAACATTATGGAAAGGACCGCTGATGAGATAGACCTTTTGTTAAAGAGTAAGATCCTTTTTGTTTAACCACAAACAGCTGTTGTTTTTCGTTGAAGCCATCAGACTTCATTTACAAAACCAGTCATTTTTCCTCACACATCATCATAAAGCATATGTTATTCAAACTCGAAAATAAAACTCACCAAAACTGTCTTTGTTGAACTTCTCACTCCTCTCTCGATATTTTCAAATCTAACGTACTGAGGTAAGGGTTTAATTCACCCAAACCTCATTTGAAGCCAATAATAAAAGTATTAGGTTGGATGCTGCTAATCGCTTTAAATGTTGCTTTCTTTAGTGTACCATTACTGTAGCACTAGCTCAGCTAGCTTTTTTGTAATACAGATGCCCTTTGGTGTGTGTGTGTGTGCGTGCGTGCGTCAGTGTGTTGCTGCTGTATGTAAATTTACTTGACAACCATACCCTGAAGGTAATGATATTCCTACGTGTGAAAAAGACATGGTCAAACTACAGGATTTAATTTTCTTGGCAACGTTGTTTATCCCTGATTAGCACCCAACGGCTAGCTTGCGCAGATTGTAAAAAGCTGTTATGTTACTGCCATGTTCAGTGGATGTTAACAGTAAAAGAATGCAGCTAAAGACACTGGCAGAGCTTCTCAGGCAACAGTCTGGGTCAGGCCTGAGGTAGCTGACCAATCAGAGCAGACTGTACTTTTCGGAGATATGAGCTGAAATGGAGAGTTTCAGACAGAGGGTGAATAGAGGTGCTGCAGCAATGTACAGGATGAGGAAAATGTGTTTTTTGAACATTAAAGCATGTAAACCTATTTAAGTAGACGACCCAAATAAATCTATGAACCTGAAAATGAGCATAATATGTCACCTTTAAAATTCAGTGGGAGTGAAAAGGTCATGATGTCTACTAGAGGAGGTGATGTTCTCAAGAAACCAGAGAGAAATATTATACACACCCAACACTATGACACTGACTGGACTTGATGACATGATGACTTCGGCTTTTAGGCTAGGACTGTTTGCAATCTTTTGAAACCCACAAACTATGAACGTGACCACTGACCATATAGCATCATTCTTAAGATTACCCTACAGTGGAAAATGAAAAGGGTTTGTTCAAATTTCCCTTTATTGCCATCTAGTGTATGGTCTGAATAGTGAACCAATGATGACCAGAAAGAGTGTTTTGTGAAGCTTCATACTGTATGTAACGCCACTGATTGTTACCAAAAACTCTGTCATTGTGTTGTTGACTATGTGAGAAGTTTCTGACTGGACTTGTGTGAGTTATTGGGTAACATTTTATTGATTCATTTATTATTTCATACATTTATTGTTCCGTTTGTGGGTCTGAGACTGAGAAGTCGGAAAGAGACGCACAGGAGATAATTCATAAGTGAAAGAAATAATAACCTGCTGCATGCTCATGTTTGAGTTGAGTTAGGCTGTGGCTTTTTAAATGAAATGAAATGATGTGTTTAAAGTAGCCTGGCAGCGAACCAGACAAATTTGCAGAGCTCGTGTTTTATGTGACAATTAGTCTGGCTGGTATTTAAACTAAAATGACTCTTTTTTGTGTGTGAGCACTGAGTGATTCGAGTGGAGCAGGGTCAAATCAGAGTGGCGTGTGGGGGGATATTAACCGAAGCGCCTTGGAGCAGCTTGGAGCAGCTTGGAGCAGCTTTGAGCTCTCCAAGCCGCTCACATGCTCTGTGGCCCACATGCCACAAATCCACACACTGACTGCCTGCACATGGCTCAGGAGGATGGGGAAAGAGATTACACTGTGTATTTCAATAGTCCTTCTAGACTTACCGTAGGCTACTTGTTACATTGCTCTTTGGGAGTTCTTTGTACTGCTCTGTTGATTGAAAGGACTAAGTAAAAGCATGTTGTTGACAGAAGAAAAAAATAATAAGATCGACTTTTTGTGGTTCTTCATACAATGCAGTCACACAGCATTTATATCCCAGGTTATGCTGCCACCTGGTAGAAATCCCAATACACCAAAAAGCAGTCAAACTAACCTATAGGCTTCACGCAGAGATTCCACCGGGCATGGCTGCGTGATGCTCCTTTTGGCTTCATACCCACTGCCTGATTTTGTTAATTTATTCAGATTTTGCGTGGAGTTTCTTGATGGAAAGATAGTAGCTTGACTTGTTGCTAAAGTAAGCTAAGCCCCAACTGCTCCTAACTGACTCCCAGCAACATGGCCAGACTGGGGCCAGTTTAACAAGTGGTGCAGTGGTGATTTATCTAGTTTTCTGAAGTAAGTCAAGTATTGTCAAACTGACCTCTGTTGGACGTGGTGGCTGTGCCCCATCGTAAATTCACATCCCACTCTGGCCATGATATTTGGGAGTGACTAGAGAGGGACTTGTCCCTGGAAAGAGTCAGCTAACAGGACTTTCACTGCTCGATCTGAGTGAGACAAGTATAATGTAGCGCTGTGTCCACACACATACTGATTTTTGTACTACTGTTGTTTAATATCCTGCTATCACATCTATGCAATACCTTGTGCAATATTACATTCTTTTATGTTCTTATCATTTATTATTGTTTTATTAGTACTACACATTTGCACATATATTTTTATTCTACTGTGCAACTGAGCATACCTACCATGTGCCACCTTTTATGTCTATTGCTTTTGCTATTGCTACTTTTATTGCTTGCTGCCTGTAACACCCTCATTTCCCCAGCAGGGGCTTAATAAAGCTTTAGTAAAGTTATTATTATTATTATTATTATTATTATTATTATTATTATTATTAGATCAAAATACTGCAGGATATGTGTGGCATAATGGTATTAATAATCAGAACAAATAAAACAACTTCAAGTGTCAACATTTTGGGTGGAAGTGAACTTCTTAAAAACCGCTTCTAGACATACCTTGCCAGATCTCAGCAGTTAAGCTAGTAAAACACCACAGCAGTTGCGTTTGACTTCTCCATGTTTCCTCTGCTCTTCTCAGGTACAGACTCCATCTTCCATGACATTGACAGTGACGCATCACTGACAAGTCTAAGTGACTGCTTTATGGCCACTCCAGATGTAGGGTCCTTGCAGGCTCGAGCAGGGAACCCCATTGACCGTCTGTACTCCATGCAGAGCTCCTACTTTGCCTCCTGAGACCCCGCCATCGCTTTTGGTACAACACAACCCACCACCCCGCCTTCGAGGCTATGAACAGTGGACACAAAACAGTGCGGACACAAGACACAAAGACCACAGGATTTTCCTGCAAGACATGGATTTACAGGGGAACGTGACTGCAGGATACAATCCACCAAATATACCTGACTGACCTCCACCAGCCAAAGGAAAGGGAAAACTTGAAAATGAAACTTCACATGCCGCCACATGCCCCCCACCCTCACCCCTACCCCCTGTCTGCATAGGGAGTTGAAGCAGTAGGCTACACTCTGCATTCTGCTTTTCACCTGGGTTTTTTTTTTTTTTTTTTTGGAAGGGATAGATGTCAACATTTGTACAGATTTATAATGGTGTTTATTTGTGGAATGAACATTTTGATTAAAGTTTCAGAGATTTGTTGAAAACTTTGTCCAAATCAAACAGTGTCACGGAAACATTAGACTGCATGTTTCTCTGTGCATAATACAGTTTACTAGGTGCATTAATACTGTTGTAAGTTGTTTTCAATGGGACAATTACACAAATGTAGTTTTGGTGATGTAAGTTTAGCCAACTACCAAGCTTTTCTGGTGTAAAAAAACATAATCTATGAGCCAATTGATACCTGTTGCTGAATGTATATAAAGTCTATATATTATTACTGTTCTTCAGAAACATCCAAATTTGCATGTTAGGATGGACAGCAATTTATTTATTTCTCACCAACGTGCTGGTGTACAATAAACCTAAAATTTCTATTTAAAAAGTATGAAATGATGACCATGAAATACAATCCCATTGTAACATACAAAAAACAAGCATCCTAATTCATTGATGATTTGATTCTGCTATTTATCATAGTATTTGTGTTGTCTTAGTGAGTGTGTAAATTAGTATCACTTTGCTATTTATTTTTTCAATTGAGATCATCTGGACATTCTGAGGAATGCATTTTGAATTTGCTAACTTATCAAAAGTGTTGGTAATTAAATAAAAAACTCCTCTTGAATTCTCATCTTCATTTGTTGAATTACATGAGAAACTGCTAGCAAACTTTGACAAGAAAAAGAGTTTTCGTACAAAAAGACATTTAGTCAAAAATACTGTATATTCCTACACTGACCAACAAGTTTAGACTGACAAGCCACACTGTGACTCTGTGAGGCTCTCTGAGCTAACCGCTCACATCAGCATGCCAACATGCCCAAAGAACAGACAATGCTGTTCATGTTTATCATGTTCAATAGCCAATGTTGGCATGGTAGCGTGTTAACATTTGCATTAACATTTGCAAATAGCATTCTACCAGTTATGATTTAAAAAAAATATCTTTGGGTTGCCATGAAATGCACCATGGATATGGATGGTTTCCACCACATGAACTCTAATGATCTTTGTCATTATTTGACCCTTCTTCCTCTAGCATCACCATCAGGCCTAAATTCTCGTTAGTTCACAAGAAAATATAAAATCACATTAAGATTGAATTTGCTGAGCACATTCATGTTCCTCAAAAGAAGAACCCTTTTACCATAAGGTCAAAGCCTGAGACTGATACCTGTATTGGTGGTCTCTTCACCACTGATATGGTGAGGAAGAAACTAAGTCTGAAGGCATTATGCCAGTCACTCTGCACTGAATCCCTCACGTATGGTCATGAGCTCTTGGTAGGACAGAAATATTTTGAATATATGTGACTATAAGTTTTTCATTACAGGATGTCTGGGTTAGGTATGGGATGCTTGGACATTCAGAAGTACCATAGCTCACATTAGAACCACCGGTCATTCTTATTGAAGCAACTCAGTTGATGTGGTTGGGGCATCTGAATAGAATGCCTCCTGGAAACCTCCAAACTGCGGTATTTCTGGGAACTCGAACTGGGAGAAGCCGTGTGGCCCTGGAATGGCCTGGGAACCCCAGGATGACCCAGGAATGGCCTCGGAATTATGGACAATGTCATGGTTTGCCAGTGATGGCAATGATCAGTGCAAGAAGAAGTATTCCCTTCATGTACCAATGCAAAAAAACAGGGTGTGAACATCAGGAGTTGATTTTCCTTTGCATCAAGTCCTGCACACAGACATGCAATTAATGCTCACCTTTTTATTAAATGTCACTAATGACGGCTCAATAACCTTAACCAAATGCTATAATTGCCTACCTAACCCTACCTGAACCAATGCTTGCAGAATTATCCACTATTGATGTACTTGATGATAGTGTTGTAAAAAGGATACTATGAAAAGTCAGCATTATATTCGCCACTCAGATGTTGTGATTGCTGGTTGGGGCAGACCAGCAGAGTCCTCAAGCCCCAAGCCAAAAAAGAGGGAGGGATGTCTGCCACAAGCTGGGATGTAATCAATTAAAAATCAGAAAAAGGAGAGGGTAGGGGAGAATGACAGAGATAAACGATGAGGAAAGTCAAGAGAGGGAAAGAGTCAGAGTGCAAAGAGTGAGGAGGAACAAGAGGAGAGGAATTTACAAGAATCAGCGGGTGACAGTTTTGCCTGAGGTCTGTAACACTGTGAGATGTTAGTCAACACCTGGCCAGCTCTTCCATCATCCTGACAGCAAATCATTTTGGCATTTGAGCTGCACCTCGTCCCTCCCAAACATATACTTTGTTAAAGTTTTCCCTTGTGTGTTGTCTTTGTCTGTTTTTTGTCATGTCCTGTTTTATTTTGAAGGTTTATGTTATGTTTCTTTGTTTACTTTACTTCCTGTGTTTTCCCGTCCTCGTAATTGTCTGATCGTTTCCACCTGTGTGTCATTAGTGATTCCCCCTTGTGTATATAAGTCTGTGTCTTCCTCCCAGTCTTTGTTGGGTTGTTGTCTGTGTCACCTTGCTGTCTTCGTTTCCCTTGCTGATTGAGAATCTTACCATAGAACCATAGTGAGGGTTACGTTGTGTCATCTTTGTCCATGTCCATGCCTCTGTTCATGTCTGTGTCATCCCTTGGTTTGTCTGTGTTCATGTTCATGCCGTGTTCCCTGTGAGTGTTTTTGTTTGTTGTAATTTCTTTAGTCTAGTTTTGTTGTTTTCTTATCGCTAGTTATAGCCGAATTTCAGTTCTTTGTTAGATTGTTCTTTGGTTTTGTTTTATTTCTTAGTAGTGTTATTTTCCTCTGAGTTTTCAGGAGTCATTTTTGTTTCTGTTAAGTTCTTAAGGTCTTTGTTAGCCGTTTGTTTCCTCCTCCTTCGAGAGCGTTTTCTGTTAATTTTATACATTGATAGTTGTCTTAGTCTTGTCCCTAGCTCTGTTGTGTTGCATGTTTGTGTTAATTCAGTGTTTCCCGGTGTTGTCTTCTCTTTGTGAACCCTTTTTCCCTTGTGTGTCTTTAATCATAGTTCCCTGAGTTTTGGTTTTCGTTGGTTTTCTTTGGTTTTCTAGTTTTATTTGAATCTGCGCCCCCTGAGTGTCTGCATCTGGGTTCAACCCATAGTTCCCCCTTAGATCCACACCTTCCTGACAGTCCTTCTCCTTTCCTTTGCATTGTTTTTCTCCTCTCAAGGCGACATATGTATAGATTGTTATATTGATCTTAACTAAGCTTACAATAAGCCACACGATAGTGTTCTTAGTGTTGCAATTTGAAAGCTTCACCTGATGACATTATCCCCTGTCTGCACTGTTACACATCCATGTGAGAATCCATCCAGAAGAGGCTTTCTAGAACCAAAACTGGGCTAATTTAGGAAGTTACCACACTGGAAAAAAAGAAATAACAGAATGTCAATTCTAAAGCCAAACTTGTCAGATGGATCAATGTATATTATAACATGAAGTCCTTCAGGGAAAATTCTAATTTATTTCAACTTGGCATACTTGCCATAAATGTGGCTATTGTCATTTTATGGGTTATGCTAACTTTGCTCTCACCATCTTTGTTGTAGAGATTTGTGGAAACAAGGACTCGTGTAAAAACACCTTATATCTGGGCAAGTTGCAGGAGCCTATTAGAGCTTAAGTATTTTTACAGGAATCATTTCACATGTCGGACAGAAGGTAGCTCCCTGTAACAGCCACTGAGGCTAACTGCATAGGGATCTACATTAACTTGCCTACTGACCTACTGTATTAACTCCCTAAGTCAGGGGGTACCAGGCCTTTATTTAAAGCAGGCTAATATTAGAGATAGGCCTTTATATATATATATATATATATATATATATATATATGGATATCTAAATGGAACGATGAAATTCCAACTCCCAAGTTCAAATGGGAAGCACCGTTAGCCACAATTGGAGTCTTTTTTGAGTCATGTTGCAATAGCACAAACACATGCTAAATGGAAAGCTATTCACGGTCTCACATACCAAACTGTTCACACTCCCAACTCATCACTTACAGACACTTTGTCAGGACCCCTTGGTGTCACTTTTTAAGGGAGCGGGTACCACTTTAGCAAATTTTTCAACATACAGGGTAGTCCAGTACTTCTATAGCGTGCCTGTTCTCACACCTAATGCATCAATTTATGTAGCACAAAGAGCAGGAAAAGAGCCACCTATGGAGGAGATTGAGGTGGTTGGACAAAGCAGTCACAGGACCTTCACCAGGGAGACTGGGATTTTTGTCCCATGTGAAACCAAAAGCACAAGTTGATGTTGCCTAAACCCAAACAAGTAGTTTTGGTGCTTAAAACATGTGGCTCTTTCATCCATCTAATGCGGCTTCCTGTGGCTTTTGAAAATAATTCATGAGTATTTAATTAAAATGTATTTTATTTTAGTTCGTTCGTTTTTAAAACAAACATTACGCGCATCTCACAGATGACAGCTTATGATCCTGTGTAAAGATGAAGGTGACGGTGACAGCAGAAATCACATTAATCAAGTATGATAAATATATTTTTGCTTATTAGTTAGCATATATATTTATATTTTTATTGTTCAGTGAAATAGTCCTTTTATTATTCAGGTTGACAGCTGACTGTTTTTGTTTTCATAAATACAAGAAGGACTCAAATAGACACTGAGTATTTTACTTGAAACTAACCTTCAACCCAACCTCTTTAATTCAAAATGTTTTTGTTGCATGCAGAAATGTAATTTCGTTTTCTCCGCAGTCGTTCATTGATTTCATAAATGCAGCACGCTATAGTTCGTTTATACATAACATGAAGGCAAAAAAACGTTATATGCAGTGTTATTTCAATTCAATTGTCAAGAGGGTTTTGCGGCTCCCAGTGTTTTCTTTACTGTGGGAAACTGGTCCAAATGGCTCTTTGAGTGGTAAAGGCTGCCGACCCCTGGTCTATACTATAATAATGATTCCTCATTTTACCATGTTGTGCTATTTCTTCATAACAGTATCAGTTAGCCTGTGTGGAAACAGAGTTTGTATGGTTGAAGATTGATGTCTCAGGCAACTCAAGACAAAAACAACATATTTAAAGTTATAATCCTTAAGATTTCAGTCCTGGCTCATTTGGCAACATGGCGCTCAACATGGCGCTCAGAAGTTTAACAGAAAAGCAGCTGGTGTATCTGTTGACAATGGAACCAAACAAACTCGGTTTGCTAAAATAAAAAAAGTCAGTCAGTTATAAATGAAGCCACTATCTGATTTCATGCTGCACATGGTGTGGGTTGTTTCCACACAACAGCAGGGGACAGAAAAAAGTTGGTTGTTTGATATGGTGATATAATTTCTGGATACATTTTAATTAGACATTTAGATGCAAACAAAGCTGATAACCACAACCTTGAAAGCATTTCTAATCATTTCTGTGCAAAATCATATTTCCTTATTTGAGCCCATAACATTTTCCTTATTTGACCATGACTGACATCTTTTCCATACTACATACCAGAGTTTTAACTACATAGACCTTGCTTTACACTTCGAAGTCTTATTATTTAAACTCTAAACCCTATCCTCATCCTTAAGGTCCCTCACTTTCTGACCCGAGACATTTGATCCTTTAACAAATATAACACACACTCCTGCAGGTCCGCTCTACAAAGACCAATCAGCTACACAATCCTGACAGGTTCTGCAAACACTCACACCTAGGATTTGAATTTAGTATTCCCTGTAGTGTGATTTCCACTTTACAGCTTATTCCTTGTACATGCACATGCTGTATTGGGGTCACTGAAGAATACATGTAGTCCACCTATTTCTGGAGTTAGTTTCATGACCGACAGACGGCCACAATATTTACCCACTATGCAACAAATCCCTTCCTCCTCTTTGTACGAGCTGTGAGTGAACATGAGTGGAATAACTTTGTTCCGCCCCGTCAAGCTGCTGGGTGAAAGACAAACAGCCGCCTCTTTGCCAAACAATTGATCATAAAAAAGTGATGCGTATACACGGCAGCACACAAAGACAGCTCATGGTTTGAGTTCAGTCAGGTGGAAGATACAGAGTGAAACAGATGTCAGTGGCTTTATGCACGATGAAACCTGCCACCCAACAACGTTTGGCCTCAGTGTTACCTGCAAACATTTCCCAGGTGTTTCAGAGGCCAAGGTGACAAAACGTGCTCACAGCACTCCTCACCCAGCTTACATCAGATACCTAATAATAACGAAAAGAAGAAACATGTATTTCTAATATTTCAAAAAGTTAGGTTTTCTGTATCAAAAAAAGTGCTTCATTAACAACAAGCAGCAGTTAGTTAAATACAGCATAACTAACAATGACTCTAAAACTATCCATCCTAGCAGCTCTGTAAGGTTACTTGTGTTGGGGGGATAACAGGGAAATGGTCATTTAGAGGTGAGGAGAGGAGAGAGGAGTTGCTGCTGATCATCCCGTTACATTGATCTGAATTTTTACTTGGAGGCTGACATGAATGCTTTTTCCCAATCAGCTTTTCATAATTACGGCCTGAATGATTTGACCTGAATATATATATATATATATCTTTTTTTTAAACTGGCTTAAGTGCAAAGGCTAGTGTATGTATAACAAATGTGACAAAGTGCAATGAACAGACTTAAAAGGATGACATTCGTAAAGTATGTGAATTATATGTGACTCAAGCTTCCAGTGACAAGCTGAAAACCTCATGAGCCTTCCTGAATGGAGAATTAGCTCTCCATGAACCACCTCCTAATATTCATACAACAGTATGGATGACACACACATTCACTTGCATTTTCTTTTGCCAATAATCTTTGTGTTGCATTGGGATGGAAACTTGACTCGTTTGACTTTTCAGGTAATGAAAAGCACAGGTGTTAATTACAGTAGCAATGGCTCTGTTCTATTCAAGTGTCTCAATTAGCCATGACACTGAACAATACCAGGATCCTGAAAGTGAAGCAGCTAAATGCTATTCAGACTTTACTCACACCAATATGATCTCACTGTAGTGCATTCATTATTTTTCAGCTGTGAACAGTCATACTGTAAAAGGGCAAAGCTGTCTGAGAACAGAGCCACAGCCTTTGAGGACTGAGAAGGAAAGAGTGGAATGAGCACTGAATGCAACAGAATAATAACAATAAATAAAAACAATGTGCATCTAAATGTGATGGAGTTGAAGTATTGATTTCTACCAAAATGTACTCATTCAAATAATTAATTCAAAGATTCCAATATGTACTATTTGGTCATAAAATTACTAAAGTACATGTAGTGCAGTGATATAACTGTGTATAGCCTGCTTCTAGGCTCAGGTTTAGTGCTGGTGCTTACCTAGTCATTTGCTCAAGATCAGCTTCTTGGCGATACGTTTTTTTTGACAGCAGTTTATAAAAGCTCTTTGCATCGTATCTGTTACCTGCTGTTTTTGGCCACTGGCTGCTTGTCACTGAGGTACTGCTAGCAGATTGAGCTACCTGATCCTGATCCTGTTTCCTGCATGTTTACAGCTTTCAACTACATTATACTTCACCTTCCTTGGGAGTTTGGTTCTTAGTCCAGTTCAGTCATAATGTTAAATATGCCATCTGAATTAAAAATAGATAACATCGCGATTCTGTGATAAACACACATACAGACATGAGTGGATGCAATAAAATATAATGAATAAATGAAAAATACATTTCTGTACAATCTGATAACAGCAAATTTAACAACCAAACTAATACTGCCTTTTTTACGGCAACAATCTTTTTAATCTGATTGATTGATTTTTTTTTACTGAGGCAGGTCAGAAAAGCTCATTGTGGTGATTTTATATTTGATGGCATGACTGTACCTTCAAAACTCCTCCAAAATAGTGTTTTCAGAAGGAATTCTTAGTGATTGAGACCATCTGTTATGAACCTCACAGTACTCCATATTCATATTCTTTATTTTGTGATCTGAAAAACATTGTGTAGCAGTAATAGTCGGTGCAGTTTATGAACATGACGCATTTCGTGCAAAGACGTATGGTGTTCTGACATAACGTTTGAAAAGAAGTCTGTATAACATGATTTGTTTTTGGATTCATTTTTGATTGACAGACACTGTTTCTTTCAGTGGGTTAGGGTGAGCATTTCATTCTGTGGCAGCGTGTCAACCTGTCCATATTCTATGTATGTGTTGGAGCAGATTGAACGTTTATGTTCTTTGGATGTGAAGCGCAGATATAGGACGTTGAAGAGTTTTGTAAACACATATACAGGCCCGTGTGCTGCAGCGACGAACAGGTGAGGTTTGCTTGTTGAACATGAGTGAAAGCAGCTTCGCCTCCTCACACGTCTGTAGATTTGATCTCACTTACAGGAATGCTAATCCTCACACATGCCACATTCTTGGTACCGTCATGTAAATATGAGATAAATAGTGAGTGTCTGTTGCTGGTGTCCTCAGGGCTCCACTCTGGGCCCGCTGCACTCAGCTGTGAGATACTTTCTGACAACACAGCATTTCTCTGCGCCTTATCGCCGTGGTAATCTACCATCACAGGTGTGAACGAACAGAGCAGTCAATCTGGCCAAGCTGCCACTCACGCACAATATAGTTCTCTGGCCTGAGGACAAGTGTGCTGTCAGAAGCAGCCCTGCTATTGTCTGACCCTGAATCAGTGGCTGACACCACTCACTTTCTGCTCAGCTCTGTAACCTGTTGCCTGCAGTCGCATTACTACCATACTTTTCCTCACCTCAGAGAGAAACACTCGAGTGAGTGTCGACGGCAGATGAATGGCTGCCAGAGGGCAGCCAGGTAGTTGTCCACACTCTCCATGTTTGATGGCTTTCACCCCCTCTTATCTGAAACCAGAGCTGTCACTCTTGACACTCAGACTCCTTTTACTGCTTTATTTTCAAGTGTGCACAAAATGACAGACTTCACACAAATTATTTTAATAGTTAAAGCTGTAACAGGAAAAAGAAAATATTATTATATTATTTTTAAAAATATATGTGTTCATTCCTAAAGGTGCCACAGGTGTGATTTGGTCCAGGATTGATGTAACATTATCCCAACTCCCGAATGTGTGAAGATCCCTGGAAAAGGGAAAATTTTGACAGCTGGACAGTTTGTGCACATGTTTATTTGCCACAAATAGCCAGAGTACCAACTGTATGTTAGTTGCAGCTAGTGGGTGATGGACCACACAAAATCATTAACAAAGGGTAAGAGCACGAGCCACTGTGGGAGATCTGCAGCCTTTGCAGCTTTAAAAAGGAATATGGAAGAAATGAAAGTGATCCTGTTCATTTTTGGGCCTGTGAACTTCAAAATTCAAAATGTTTAACTACAAAACGGAACTTGTTCATTTTAATGTGTATGAACTGAACTTTAAGCTGGCTCTTGTACAACACTGATGTTAGCACTGTGTCACTGTGGAGTGTATGTTTATGACATCTCAGCTTCTGGTCTCCAGACCTGAAAACTGACCAGGAAGCACAGTTCTTTCCTCCAGACCCCTTAGCTTTTCTCCTTGTCTGGATATGTTGAGTCATACAACCTCAGGATCAGCGTGAAATTTTCTCTAAAGTTGAAACATTTTCAATGTGCGGATGTGTTTGAACACATTAATTCACCCAGAGCGAATTCACATCTGTTCATGTCTACGCACATCTGACTTTGTCACTTTATCAGTCACACCGCCTCTATAATTTGAAAGGGAGATGTGGAATCATCCTTGATATCCTGAAGTTTCTTCTTCCTCTCAAGTACATCAAAAGCCTAATTCTTGTCTTTATCAAGAAATGTTCAGTCCTGTTTGCTGTTTCCTCTCAATATGTCTCTCTGCAGTAGTTCCACTTGAATCCAAACTGGCTGCTGCACAGTATGGGAACGGCTGAGAATGAAGTTAGAGCTGTTCTATTTGTCTTCTGCTGATGAACTCTCACAGATGAATTTCTGTGAGAGTTCACTTACTAAAACCAAGCAGGCTAACATGCTAATAAACATTAGTTAATAGACTTAAAAGAATGATCTGGGTTAGCAGCAGCTCTGGACATGTCATCAAAACACCACCAACAGCACTATTTTCTTATCTTAATAGAACAATAGTGTCCAATTTCTATTGTTTTTTATTGCTATTATTATTCTCTGAGTCTCTTTGTATTGCCTTAAAGAAACAACCAGCTCACTAAAAGCCTCCAACTTGTTGCTGCCACCTTGTGGTGAGGGTGTTGTATTTCTTATATACAATATATCATTTTAAAAACTTTTTAAAGTAAAATGGAATTTTCATATAAACTGAACACTTATGACAAAAAGCAAAAATCAAATCTCATGAAAGGACACATGGATCTGAGTTATGAAAAGGAGGATGCTACTATGAAAAGAAAAAAGAATGAAACCACTTGACCCAAAGTCAGTTCAGTAATCATCAGAAAATACTAAAATTTCATTAAAAGGTCACTTACAGAGGTAGCTATATATGTGCATTTTAATCTGTTAATTTTAGGTCAGTAGCCATTTTTTTACAATCTCAAAAAGATGATTATTACAAAGAAACAGCAGGAGCTTGTGCCGTCAAAACATCGGGCTTGTGAGTAAAGGTGCAGGCTCCCCCAACTTTTACAAAATTTGGATTTCTGAATCCTAACTGACTTTGATAGAATGATCAGTAAAGCAAATCCAACTCGCAAAAGTGCCTTCAGGAAGTTGTGAGTGATGTCCCTGCAGCTACAGCCATTTTCGACTACACTGAACAAAGCAAAAAAATGTGTAGTGTATTGTAGACGAATAACAACGGACTGTAGATTCACAATATTAGGACAAACTGTCTATAGAAGACATGCAGCAAGCAGCATGTCTTGCTTATACTTGTTTGGTTTTCTTCAGGAACCTCTTAATCAATCACATAAAGTACTGTAACCTAAACTCGTAAACATATTGAAAAGAATTACACCTAACTTCATGTTCTCTGTGATTTTCACCTCTGTCCTCACTGCCCAAAAAAACATCACTAATATCTATTATTAACCTACGTCATTATTATTAATCCTGCTAGTATTATATACGTTATTACACTATATATTCTGTTATATGCATATGCTCCTATAAAAACAGAAAATTACTTTTACTTTACTCACTGTATGTAGTACTCATACCTTTCACCATGAATATTCAAATGTATAATAAACTCTGCTATTTACTATGACTGAATGTCGTTTGCTTCATTATAACTTCTCTTTCAAATCAAATCTTCTATCTTAAGATATGAGTGGAAAGCATTGTTCTTGCAACTACACATTTAGAACATTTTTTCAAGCATCTTAACCATGTCATGTGATCTGCTACCTCAGTACACTTCAAGAACAAATTTTACTGTGAGCACTGCAGAAAATTGTTTTAATATGCAGGAATTCCCATTATTGTCAATTTAGGACATTGACCATACACAGTTCAGCCATATGGGTTTTCACCTTGTCTTGTTTTTTTAGCCAAGTCTGCATGCACTCTAAATGACACGTAGAAATGTTTTCTGATCTAATACCCCGACCATCAGGACATCATTTATCTGTGCCTTCCAAACTTTTACAAATCATACTTTGGCTTGGTCACGTTTAGGAAAAGATCATGGACCCTCAGGTCCACCGTAGCTGGACCTGAGGGTCAACATCTCACAGAAAAACATTTCACACAAAAAAAACATCCCAGAAAAACATTTCACAAAACACATTTCACAAAACACAACATACAAATAAACACGATGAAAATATTTGAGAAAACATGACATGTGCTATTATAGAGAAGATGGGAGAACACCTTACAAGGAAGGAAGAGGAGGTTGAAAGCATAAGGGAATATTTGAACAGTGGCCATTCATATGAAGTCATTCTTGATATGTTTTCAACATCCCTGAAAGCAGGTTTGAAACAATAAGGACTGAGGAGAAGGGGGGGTGGGGGTACTCCTCAACAAGACAGAAAGGCCATCTCATCAGCGGTGGATAAGGTGGCATGCTAACGCATGCTAACACATACCGAGAGTGTGATCAGCTGACTGACAGCGAAATGGCTAATCGCAGCAGTGAAGAACTTAGATTGCCCCTCTGGCTGATTCAACTTCAACCAACCCACTTTAACGCTTGTATTGAATTAACTCTGAATTGACTTGGGTTCTGTCCAATCACTAACAAGAAGTATTGTCCCGACCTTTCCTACCAACCAACCTTTTACTTCCCAAATCACATTGAAATCCAGCAAATTTCTGCAAGGATTTGAATTCTGTCTTCCCTCTCACTCCCTCCTCTTGCCACAGCTGATGGGTGTTCAGTATCAGACCACAAATAGATCTGTGTATTTCTTAATAAACATTTTGCGTCTGCTGGTAACCTGTAACTTATACAGGAGCCCCTCTGTCCACTACAGGTCCTGACACCCAGGTAATGCCAAGGCCTCCTTTTACATACAGCTGTTCTCTTCTGGTGACAGGGCCAATGCATTACTAGCTATAGATTTAAAGAATTGGACTGACGAGGATGGACTTGATCCCTAACCGGCGCAGTTCCTTTACACAGAGGCGGTGGAACAGCCAAACTAAACAACTACAATCCTATTTATAAATGATCATGATTAGCTAAACTACGAGAATTTCAAATAAATAATCAACTTAAATCAATCTTTTTGGGTAAAAAAGGACACTGTGCAGCTCATTTTATTGATCTTTCCAAGGTATTTGATGCAGTTGATTCTACTTTGCTTTAAAAATATATTCACAGCACTTCACTTTCAACCAAGTGTCTGGTTGTGACCACATAACTGTAGTCACTTAATGTAGGAACTAGTTAGGTCAATCCTTGTTGCTCTGATATTTTAAAGCAGGTGGTTGCCTAGTGGTGATTTTAGGATTCACTGTGTATCTCTAGTCTTGTCTAAACTGCTGAGCATATTAAAAATTATAAGATATATTCACTGCCATAAAACGTGTTGGTATTTATTTAGACATCTTTTCTATCACTTTTTGATTATGGTAACATGCATACATGTATTTTTCAGCTGTGACTCTGAAGCCCTTCAATGCTGTTAATAACTGGTGAGAATAAATATAATCGTCATTGTGAGCTGTAAGCTAAGGTTGGTAGGCCCCCTCTCTCCATAAGGTGTGATAGACGCTGCATTTGATTTATGTATAAGGCTCTTTTTATTTATTATTTGCTGTCTTTTAGTTGGGGCCCTTACACACTTAACCTGTTTTTGTCATTGTGCACCTGCAACCTGGGATGTCATGCAGAACAATCTTTCACCTCATTTCTTATGGTAGTTTAAACTTTAATGTAACTTCAATCAGGTGTCTGCCTCTGTGTCTTTCTGAGTGAAGTAAAGGTTGAATGAATAAATGAAATGCTGAATTTTCAGAAATGTGGTGTTTAGTGAAACGTCACTGTTTTTTGTGTTGAAAACTTTTAAATTACTTGAATTGTGTCTATATGCATGTTATTTCATAAAGCATATACTTCCAAAGCAAATACTACTGTACTGTATGAACCTAAGCTCCCGGGCCATCACTAGGCCCGTTCTACAGTCTGTCACTGAGTGAGGCCCCTGTGGCCCTGTTCTGCCCTGTAATATGAGTTGTTCCCCAAACTTAAGAGACTGATTTGTTTATTGTTTTATAAAGAGCTGCTTCTCCCCCTCTGCTGACTTCATTTGAAGCTGTGGAATCATTTTAGCTCGAACTTGCACTGAAACCTGAACTCCCACATTATTCATTAATAACAGCAGGCTCCTGATGACATCAGCAGCACACAGGGAAAGAGCTCTGTCATAAACATTAAAGATAGCTGACACCTGTCCACAGTTACATTAGCCACACTGCCAGCAGTGTATATGAGCTGCCTGTCCCTCTGTCACTGGCTGCTTCAGGTGACATGCTGGCTGCTGGTTTATACCATGTAAGCTGTGATTATGTGCTTCCTGTATTCCTTAGCAACCAGGTTAACATTCAGAGCGCAAACTAATGCTGAAATCCAGAGCACCCATAATGATCCATGGATGGAGCTGAAAAGATCAGAACCTACACTGCAGGGATTTCTTTAGACAGATTTAGAATTTACTTAGAGCAGGTAAGTGGGGTAATCCAACAATAAAAGAGGTCCCAGCCATGTCTGTGTCTCCGTTTGTTTCTGACACATACAGTGTGTGTAAGCATGGGTGGATGAATGGAGCGAATGATTATGTATAACATGAAAAATGGAGAGAGAATTGTCACCATCTCTGTGGGTTGTTCCTTTTAGCTCGTTTTGTTTTGGTTCATTTTGTTTTTCATTGTTTTGGCCCTGAAACTTTGCTCACATCAACCTCCAGCTGCTTTCAGTGAACACACTCCTGCTCAGCACCAAACAGTAGACGGCCACAGTCAGCAACCAGCTGGTGAACATAGTGGATCATTTAATAGCTGAAGGAGTTGGTGGAGATCAGGTGGACACAAGGACTACTCCAAATGAATGCTCGTACTCTGTGTCGACTGAATGTGTAAGTTGCGACTGTTAGCTGCTAGCACATTCTCCATAGCAACTTCTACGGATGATAATATGTCAGTCTTGTCTTTGTAGCTTGCTCTGTTACTCCCAATGAAAAAAATAATCTTTGCTAAACACTTCTTTCAAATTTCTTAAACTATCCCATAAGTGGAACCTACATTTGCTCCTGCAAAAGGTACCAAATATGTCTTCTCACCTCCAGTAGTGCAACTATCTTCTCTATCCTTCTCAACATAATGTGCAAACACATCAAAAGTTTATTATTTGTGAATTGCGTTGCAGTGAGCCTTCCCGGTTAAATTAACCAGGGATGTTGAGGCTCATTCACACTTTTGAGCTCATTGTGATTTCTAAAAGGAAAAGTGAGGGCAAGTGTTCCTATGCACAGTCTTATAAATAATATAATATAATATATATTATATAATATAATATATAATAATATGTTTTGTGTTTTGTGCACATGCACAATAAATGTAGAAACTTGATGAGCAGACATCAGTGGCACCTCTTTGTCAGCAGAATAAGCCTAAAAGAATATCTTGTTGCAAACATGTTGAACATGTCTTTGAAATTAATATAGGATTTGAATATTTTGTCTGATATGTGGAATGAAAGTGCATGTTTTTCATATTTAATCTGACCTTCTAGTCATGAGTGAGCACAGATCAATGTGAAGAGCAGTTCAGTCAGCCTCAGCCTCACTCTTCTCACTCACTGTTCAGGTGAGGAGGTGAGTTTTAATGATGCGCGTGTGTCAGGCTGCTTTATGACGGCTTTCCCAAAGACTGCAAAGGTGGAGAAGTAACTTTCAATAATCTTTCACTTCTAGCGCTGGTGTCTCTTCTCACAGGAAGGTTGAACCCCAGGGCGCTCACATTGTTCAAAGGCATTAAATTTGCTCCATGTATTGATTGGTTTGTTATTAGTTGGGGGATACGTTCGGAGCTCTGGAGAGGAGAGGGGAAAGGGTTTCTAATAAAGATGTAAGCTATGAAGACTGAAACATGCTCAGTCTTCATAGCGTACATCTTTATTAAGACTGAATCATGTTCACTGTAAAAATGAAGAACTTGTAACTGCAAGCTCAGCTTTGAAATTTCTACAAAACTTTTATTAACTGCAGATAGTTAAGGATTGTTGTTTTGAGGCAGTATTCTGCTACTGTTAAATCACCTACTGTAACATTGGTAGTGTATAATGTAAATCATAGCAATGATTTTTCATCAGCAGAAAATCATTATGGTATAAACAATACAATTAAAGATTAAAGTTGATCCCGATTTATTATGTGCTTTGCCCCCCAGGGAGGCCATGTCTGACTCAACATTTTGATCCAAAATCGACGTCTCGACATGTTTTCATTACCATTACATTTTCTATGGATATTCTCTAATATTAATGATTAATAAATGATTATTGTGACCCACTGACTTTTTATTCTTGTTAAACTACGCTTAACGTGACATAATTTACCACATCCAGATGGAAAAAGACCAGAACACACGTGTATCCTATACTGACTGTAGCAAATGAAAACATATTTGAGCCAAAGATTTAGTTGAGATCAGTGAATCTCATATAATTTCTTTGTTGGCTAAATCAGTAAGAGGGATTATGAGGTTACTGTCATGGTCATCACCTCTCTACCAATCAAACCTGACCAAAATGGTTTGTTGGACTCATGAGAGAAAATCAATTTAATTTAATATTAAATTTTTTCAATGTGTCTGACAAAGTCTGAACAATCACAAATCTTATTTTATTTTTCACAAAAGATACCCAGGCTTCCATATAGACCATGAAAAAAACCAACGCGAGCCTGAGGCCACATAAACAGAGAAAAAACTGGTGAAAGTTGGATTGCACGGTGCTCTTCCATTTGAATACACATGGTTCACATTTTCTCCTCCAAATCCCACTTAGGTGCTTCTCAAACAAGGCGCTTCAGTGTGGAAATCCCGAGTTAGATACACAGGGAGGATCCTTCCTGAAGCTCATGTCCCCCAGACAAACTCCGCTCCTTATGAAAGCATTAAAGACATGGTAGCAGTGGAAGCATCCTCAGGCCACTGCAGGCAAAAAAGTTTGCCTTTGAAATGAAAATATGACCAAACAACAGAACAGAAGCGAGGAGGCGTGTCACCCCTCGTGTCATTCAGAGAACTGGGGAGGATTTCTCAGAAAACTGAGGATCAGTGTGTGTTACTGTACAATACATTTATTATATTTGTGTCACATTGTACTGACTTTGACTTAACCAACCAAAACAGTTTGCTTATGAGCTAGTTAGATTTTATTGGATAAGGAATAAAAGGTTGTCCATCTATCCGACAGTTTGGTCCAGTCCAAGCAGTGGCAGCCTCGAGCATCAAGGCACCCCTGCCTCCATACACACACACTCAGTGGGCTGAACCTCCACTTCACAGAAATGATACTGATTAGTGCAGTATCTATTGTGCTCATCATTTGTGCTAATCTAATGGAGTGGGTCAAAAAAATAATACAAAACAAAAAAAAGCAGTCATCCACAAACAACAAACAGATGCATCAACATACTGTAAGCACACAGAGGGAGGATGAGAGTGTTGGTGTAGAATATACAGGTATGCAGAAGTGCTCTAGGTGGAACAGCAGCTGCATTGTCCACATGGAGAGACTCTGCTCATCAAACACAAACCTCATTAGCAGCTTAGCTATCTGACAAGCTGTTTAGACTAACATTTGCTGTAACTTTCTTCATCAACACACTCGAGCCATATGAAATGTCCTGTCAGCATTTGATCTTACAAAGAACTTATATTGAAGTTATTTCTTAACCACTGGGTAGCTACTCTATCATCACAGTGTATGTATGACTTACTGAGCAATAATCCTGAGTCTTGGGACGTAAACATTGTTGCTTCATAATTTGGGGGTAGCCTGCTTAAAATAACTGGGTGCATCTGTGCTTTAACTTCAGAGCAAAGGTCCAGGAGGCAGCGTACTGTCATGGATACTGGCGGCCTCTGAGGACTGCCCCAGCCGTCATTCACCTCACCAGAAAACTTACTGGATGCTTGTTAACGGCCTCGTGGCTCGGCCTTCAGTCAGGGGACAGAATTCACCCACCCTGGAAGTCATTTTAGCCAGCTTCTTGTAATATATTGTCACTTCTATCCAACACTATTTTACAACCACTTTCCGATGGTCAGTTTCTATACAAACACAGTGGTGGAAGGGACATTCAGCTCAGGTTGTAGCAGTGGCAGCCTGGGAGCCATTCTCTCACTCTCTGCACTTGCTAGCCTCAAATCATTTCCATATTTTAACAGGCGATGTGCTGCCCGTCTCATGGCAGAGCTGAATTACCAAATTAGTGATCATTGGTATGCTAATTACTAATCGTGATCTAAGCTAAATGCTAATCAGCCGCCATGCCATACAGCAGTTACGCCTCCAGTCAACATAATAGTTAACCTTCATTTTTGTTTTAGTAAAGAATAGGGAAGATTTGTGGGAAAATATTTAAAGGGAAGAACAGCGGGAGAGACAATCCAGGAGAAGACCAGGGAAAGTGGGGGGCTGACAGGTCTGCACCATATCCCTTCTAAGTGTATGTAAACGATGCACCTGAGCTGGACAATAACACACAGCCCTCATCCTGTATGCATCCTGTATGCACGGTGACTGTGCAAGAGCTGAAGCAACAAGCTGACATTCCTCCTGTCTTTGCACATGATCACACACTAACCAAGGGATGTGGTGAGTAAGACTGGAATACAGATGGAAAGATGTGCTCTCTCCAAACAGGTGGAAACACTTTCCAGTTTAATGAAAAGATCATTGGTTGGGGTTGTCTGTTCTGTATTTCTGTTACCTTATTTGACAGAATCCTTAAGTAAAATGAAATAGCTGTGACATATTTTTGAACTGAGACACCTTTAGGAAACCCAGCACACAACTTTAACCCTAGCCTTGCACAGTACGTGACTCAACTCAAAAAGTCATGATTAAGTATGAGGTTTATACCTCGTGCTGTTTGCTGCTTACATTCCACGCTCATACAGAAGGAGGACAGCACTCACCTTTGTCCATAGCACTGCTAGTAAAGCAGGCTTGGATGTGCTGTGTGCAGGAACCCTGAGCAGCCTGGCTACCTGAGCTCCTGCCAGAAGCGCCTGCAGTCACCCTGAGCTCCTGGATCACGCAAAGCTTCCCCATATCCCAGCAGATGCTCTGACCGCCTGTGAACTCCATCCAGATGCTCCAGCTCTCAGCTTTCCTATCGAGATCCACACTGGAAGGACCAAAAGTTCAAACATCTACTGCTGCCCGATCTTCTTTATATCTTTGCTATTCCAGCATTTCTCAGTCTCTTTGAAGTTTGACTACGGGTTTAACACCACAGAAGGAGAGTTTTGATGTGTTAGAAGAGCAGGAACTTGCTGACATCGTATAAGAAATGCTAACTTCTAACGGTTATCATGATGAATTGAAAACAAGTCGTTCTTCAGTAACTCTGAATTGATGACTGAATAAGATGAGTTATTAGAGAACAGAGTGAATAATCCTGTATTAATGAATAATCATGATTAATTCATAAATATCTGTGAATCAACATAGACTACTTTCCTCATGAGTATTTTCCTAACTGACTCAGCAGCTTAGCAACACAAGACTGGGAATTACTCATTAAAAATAAATGACTTGAACATGGGTTACTCGTTGTGTGTTCCCTCAGATAAAGTGGTCCATCATAGTAAGAAGTCACTAGGAATCCCTCATTACATCATCATTATCTCACCCTTTTTGTTCACCTCAGTAATGCTGATGAGCCGCTCTAACACTTCCAGTTCATCAGTTATCAGGTCATTCCTGATCCCTGATTCGCTCTTTAGTGAGAATTCTGTGCACCTTCAGGTAAAGGAACTCCTCCTGCCGGTTTCATTCATTAGGTGGTGATCTGAGCCACGACACATCTAAACACTTCCAGTTTAAGAATTTAACCTGCAAAGTAAAAGTTTGGAAATAGTTTGGGAGCTGGAAAAGCAAACATTTGGACATCACATATGGCATACTAATCTGACACATAGCACAAGCATTCAACAGGAAACAATTCAACAGGAAACAATGTGGTCTGAGTTCAGTCCTACTGAGGAGAGTGATAAAATGTAAATATTTAAACATTTGTCTTTATTTAAAACAGTGCAATTGTCATAGGTAAGTACATTTGAATCATTCATTTCTAGACATTGAAATGTCTTTGGTTATAGAAGATAGCATGAATCCAGTATCTTTTGATGGTAGCCTGCCTCAGATTGCCTCAGAAGTTTTATGCCAAATCATTTGTCACACGTTGATTGCACATAGCTAATCCCTTATTACGGTTAAAAAAACAACTGTCTTCATCTTAGACATGATTATGTTGTTACTTTAATGGGCTATTATTATTATTATTATTATTATTGTTATTATTGTTGTTGTTGTTGTTGTTGTTGTTGTTATCTAAAAGCAGTTAATGTACAATTATTTGATTGAGGATTTTTCTTAATGCATGACTTAAGAACAAATTTTACAAAAAATAAAATTATGGATGGATAGACAGAGCACCATGGCTCAGCATGTGGATCACAGATCACAGGTCTGTAGATGGAAAGCAGGAAGTACTCCATTATAAGGATGCATCACATTTGCTCTGCTGCCCTGACTCTGAATGAAAATGCAGCTGGACTGTCGTGGACGTTTGTAGTCTAATGCAACA
Organism: Chelmon rostratus; assembly: GCF_017976325.1. Lineage (NCBI taxonomy): Eukaryota > Metazoa > Chordata > Actinopteri > Chaetodontiformes > Chaetodontidae > Chelmon > Chelmon rostratus. Next base: position 2,219,314 of record NC_055676.1, on the reverse strand, counting down.
GCTCTATCTACTGGTCATGAAAATACTGCAACAAAACTTGAACGGCCCTTTTCCTGTCCCTTCCAGTATACACCACACCACACGGTGTGTTAATGATGTGAACTGATCTCTCTCACTGACTCCTGGTGTTGTCTGTTCTCGGTGTACATTCAGTCTCTTGTCCAGGCTCCGTACTGTTTCACTGATGTTCCACAGCCGTCACATGTGATGTCCCACACCAGTCCAGTCTTCCTCTCGTCCTGTCTGTGGGGTGTAGAGCAGAGCTGTCAGTGTGACCAGTGGTTTGTGGAAAGTGTTGATACCTTGTGACTGCTCCGCTCTGGAAAAGCCACTTAACTGATCCCAAAATTACAATGCACTTCCATGGCCTGAACATTTCAGAGTTAGAGCCTTACCAGGAGTGAGGTTACTGGATTTGTCCTGAAGGTGGCACTAGAACAAAGGTCATGGGGTCATTAAATAATGTGTTTCTAAGGAGCATGAAAGTCCTCAGCATATTTGATGTAACCTCTTTATTAAATCAGTAATTCCAAGCCAGAGGTACAGTATGTGAACTTTTGGGGATGTTTCAGCAGTTGCAAGGCAGCACATAGAAAGATAATAGCTAATACAAAGAAGCATTATAAAAAATTTAATTAGGATTTGGTAAAAATATATGTTCATGAATTTATGTAAGGGAAGAAAATAAACAGATAGGATGACATATGCAAGGATTTAATATGAATTTCAGCTCTATTCTCTCCACCCACACAAAGTCATTCTTTACCTCAAACAGAGAGAGGAAGTGTCTTCTCAGTGTTCTCAATGTTACATACATCACAGTACGGAATATAAACCAGCATACCACCTTCAGTAGATTAATGTTAAAGGTAATAATAACTTCACAGAAAAAGCTGTTTTAGGCACAAATGTGTTTTAAAGACGCTGCAAGAAATTTTACCCGTCATTCGTAGTTTTATTCAACCATTTAATCAGTCGTTCGCATTTAATCAGCTCTTTTCATGTTCTGATTCAAATCACTTCATACATTTCAGCTCAAATGTGGTCCACACATCATCCGTTCACTGAGTTATTTCATTCTGTCTGGAAACCAAACAACTATCAGACACTCAAATGATGCAGTTCAGTGTTCATGTGAGAAATGAACCGTTACTAGTGTTGACAGGATGGCCTGGAGCAGCTGTAACAATCACTATCAGTGGGCTTTATTAGAGCAGAGATATCCTGAGTTAAAGCTCCATCAGCTGATCACTTAAATGATCATGACTTATAGGTAATGAGGAGTCTTTAACCTCTTTCATTTCCTCCTTTCAAATGTGAACAGAAAAGGATATATGTTAGCATATAGTCTCGAACTCTCGATATGCCTGCATCATCTATGCAAATTTATCATATCTGCCAATCAAGTGGTAGCAACTCAGTGCAAAAACACATGCAAAATACTAACTTGTATTTTGATCACATAGCAATTCAAACAGAAATACCTCAAAAATTAACTAAACTGACTATAGATAAACTGACTAGATATATTTGCTATATCTAGCAATAGAATACAGTATATATATTAAAATAAAAACAGGTTTGTCAGGCATGACGATGCACCAACTGAATTGAATGCTTTCTTTTTTGCTTTTTTTTTTTTTTACTTGATCTTCATACTCTATTGTGATGATGAGACATTAAATAATGCCACTAAAGGCTGAGCTACAAAAACACCAGTGCCTCACCAGACAGACGGCAGAATGAGGATGCAACCAAAGTTCAGGTATATTATGTTAAATACTACAAGCCAACAGCAGTGACAGGAGCGAGGAAACATTACAGCTCTGAAGGTATAATGTGTCCAAACACAGAAACAGGTGAATCAGTGATCACGCAGCTCATTGGCTGGAGCCTCAGAGCGGGTCAGCACCTGGGACAGCAGCAGGGTGAGGAGCAGCCTCCCTCCTCCACAGGATGGTGACATGAGGCTTGCTGGAGGAGTGAAATGCATTTCCATTTCCACTGACACCTGTTGACTGAACACTCAACGAGCTGCTGAGTATTTAACAGAGGCTGGTTGAACAGGTAGGCTGGTCAGAACACGCTAACAGTATCAAATGGTAGTTTTCTCTTTATCACTTCATTGTTTGTACTGTTTTGTTTTCTTTTTGATCCAGTTGGTTTTTATCACAGAAATTAACCGGGTGCATTTCTTCTTCTTTTTTCATTATCTGAAGCTAATTTGACCTCCATTACTGATTTGTTGTAGTAGACTTGCAGTGAGCAGATTTGATCTGGTTTTAGACTCGATCACAGCTTGTGACGTTGCAAAGCGGCTGCTGCAGCTTCTTTATATTCTAAACCTTCCTTTCTAATCTGTGCACAGCACAGTGTTGTGTTTTTGTCACTGTCACTCGATTGCGTGGAGCAGACAGCAGGCGGTGCCTTTTCCAGATCCGTTTTCCACAATGGAGTACAGACATGATGTGGGTTTGGAGGACCTGTGTCCAGTGTGTGGAGATCAAGTCTCTGGGTACCACTACGGTCTGCTCACCTGTGAAAGCTGCAAGGTGGATTTTCTTTCCTGCTTATATTGTTCTTGTGCCCCCCCTGAACAGTTATTGTTGTGTTGTAAACAGCTAGACAGTAGAAGTGCCTGCTTCAAGTGGATCCTTCCTCTCCAACACTCGCAGGGTTTTTTCAAAAGAACAGTTCAAAACAACAAGAAGTACATCTGTGCAGAGCACCAGGCGTGCAGGATTGATAAAACTCAAAGGAAACGGTGTCCATTCTGCAGGTTTCAGAAGTGTCTTCGTGTTGGCATGCGACTGGAAGGTAAGCAGTTAACGTACAGGTTAGTGGAATCAATGACCTGCTGCTGGAAGGAAGACCCCCACACTGTAATCAAACATGCACACACACATTCAGACTGACAGCACGCTGAACAGTTCAATGCCTACTTAGATAGAAGTAGTTATCAGAACCACCATACATGAGAGGAATCATTTTGAAAAAAACATATTGAAGAATAACACATCATATATCTAACAAGGACATATTTAACGGAGGTGCTGTGACTTCAATGGTTTCATGCTGTTTGTTTGCCGTGTATTCTTTTCAATTTCTTCCAACAGCAATAATAATAATAATTGAAAGTTTAGTATATTCAACTTTAATCGGCGATCCTTTTTGATCTGGTCTCGACACACTGCCCGGCTGTTATAGGCCTCGCTGTGATGTCAGAAGATCATCAGTTCTCATCAGTCATGAAAGAAAGACCAATGAGAACAGAAATGTGAAGGATTGGTGGGCGAAAACATCTTAGCCATACCAACCAGGGTTGGTTCCCTGAGAATCATCCATCATGTTTACTTGCTCTCTACAAGCAAACAGTGAACAGACCCACAGGGTCACTGTGTAAATGAAGCCTTGGTGAGACATACCCTTCAAATGCAGTTGGACTATTTTGTGCATTTTATTCCATTAAAATACTTACTGGGTTCCTGCTGCTCAGCAGGTTAAAGGGGCTAACACATTTGCATTTATAATGACCCAGAAATAAATCACACTGTCCTTTTTTAACTGCCCATTATATATCAAATAGCTCCAGGTTAATTACTTAGAAAAAAAAATGATTTAAATGCTTTCAGTAGTGGGAGTGTGCTCTACTGTGTGTTTCTCTGCCCTGAAAAAGAGAAGAAGACACTGCAGAACAGGACAACCAACAAATGTCACCCACTGCCAAACCTGCTAACCTGTTAGCCAGGCTTATTCAGCATTATCCACAGGCTGCCAGTTTCACTTCACAGCCACACATCTGCAGCCAAATCAGTTACTTTGATGATAGTCTGCTGTGTAAATATACAAAGATACCTGAAGCAATGCTACTATTCTGAACTACTGCTTTCCACCAAAGGCAAAACAAGTAACAATAATAACAACAACAACAGCAACAACAACAACAATATAATAATAATAAACACTGCACACTCGTGCAGTGTTCTTTTTTAAATGTGGTAAAGAGAATATAACGTAATCTGTCCAATACACCTCAATAAAGTTTGTTTTCGAATAGATGTAATCTGCCCCGTAACTGATCTAATGATATGACAGGACAAAAAAGCAGGTCTAATTTACTGTCATTTTGAAAACGTACACATAACTATCTCATAGCCATGGAGATGCACTCTTGCTCCCCAGCAGCAATAATAATTTATTATATAATAACTTTAAAACACAATGAGTCTTAATATTGCTAATTTAATCGTAAAAATCACAGATACGGTTTTTCATATTCCTCCTGTCTTGTTAGCCAGTGACAGCATTACTGTACCCTGTAATTCTTTATAGGTACTCAGAAATTTAGAAAATACTTGCAGTGTCATTCATTTCACTCCCGCCAGAACAAAATATTGCAAACCCCTGATTCCTTTTGTCTTCTTCCCTGTATTTTCACATTTGTCCAAGGTAGCTGGCCAGTATCCTATTGATAGCCCATATGTACTAACTAACTGTGGGCTGTAATCTAAAATGTTACCTTGGCTTTCCAGTTTTTAATAGGATCCAATAAGGTGTCAGTAAGTTCAGGTAATCTGTCCTGTGATTAAAAACAGCCACTTGTGTGTGCATTTATCTATGAAGATCATCTTTTAAAAAAAAAGCTCTAAACAAATGAACTTTTTTCATCAGCTGTTCGGGCAGATCGGATGCGAGGTGGCAGAAACAAGTTTGGCCCAATGTACAAGCGCGATCGTGCCCTCAAGCAGCAGAAAAAGGCTTTGATTGAAGCTAGTGGATTCAGAAGAGAGAGCAGCCCACCGCTGATCTCCTCAACCCAGACAGACTTTACCTTCACTGCTGGCCTCCACCCAATTCCTATCCTCCATTGCACCCCACTACCCACAACACAGCCCCCATTACTGTGTTCAATCCTGCCCTCCAGCTCACCTGATGCCACCCAGTACGAGTGCACCTCCTTCTCAAACTGGACCATCAAGTCAGAGCACTTCAACAACTGTTCAAGCTCACCAGGCTCTGCTGCAGGGATCAGCTCAGATGGGCTTTACTCAAGACCTTTCTCTCCAGGAGGTCCCAGGATGCCTCAGCTGGTGACGGAGTTCCTGCGCTGCGATCCAGATCAACTGCAGCTGCAGGATAAGATCGCTGCTCGACTCCTGCAGGAGCAGATGGGCTGGGAGAAACCAGGGAAGCCCAGCACCTTCAACCTGATGTGCCTCATCGCTGACCAGACGCTGTTCTCCATCGTAGAGTGGGCTCGCACATCCATCTTCTTCAAACATCTCAAGGTATGATCCTACCTGTCAGGTTTGGTTTTTATACACAAACAAAGCAAACTGCCAGAAAAACCATCACTCAGTCCGCATCACCCTTCTCTGATGTACACTTAAGAAGAGTCTAATATGTACGTTCATCATGTGTGTCCATGTAGTTTCTCTGTTGTTCCATCATAGTCATCGTTCATTTGTTTACTGTATGTTACTGCAGGGTCGTATCTCATTCTACCAGTGGTGGAAACACTGTACATCAACTCAAGAACTGTACTCAAGTACAATTTGGAGATATTTGTATTTTACTTGAGTATCTCCATTTTCTGTGACTTTCTACTTCCACTCTACTACATGTGAGACGGCAATTTTACTTCTTTTCTTCACTACATTTATCTGACAGCTGGAGTTAATAGTTACTTTGAAGATTTTACATATAAAACATTTTCAGCTCATTAAATAAAATAAACATCTACAGATTTAAGATGCACTCACTTTGCAGTTGACCTCCAAATAAAATGGTCGACATGGTTTGGGATAATCTCGATAATGTCTTTGTGGTACAATTTGCTTGTGTTTCCCACAATGTTGGACATGTTTTTAGTGGTGTCACCACACTTTGCCATCCCGGCCATTGCTTTGGTGAGCACGCTGTTAAAGCAAGGTTTCCTTTAATGAACTGAACCCTTGTTGAGTCCACATGGTCCAAATATGTTGACACACATAGTGACAAAAGATGGTGATGTATATTCCTTAATATAGTTTGTATTTCCTTTTCCATTGTTGCACCCAAGTTTTACCTCCAGGCCTAAATAAATGTGTCCAGGATGAGCATGACGGCAGAGCAAAATGGGCACCATGTGAACATGGGCTTTTCGTGCACTTTGAGATGGAGTAGCTCTGTCGATGCCAGAATTTAAAAAAATCAGCTGTCCAATCACAGCTTTTTGGGGGTTGCCATGGGCAGAGCTTATCATGACTGACACCAGCTGATAGCAGCCTTGACGATGCTGCCTACAACTTGTAACATGTCCTTCACTTTGGTTTACCTTTGGTGGCAAAGCATCGTCAGTGTGAGCATGTTAGCATGAACCTGTGTTTGAATCATTTTATTCTCTTTCTTTCTGCTCCAAGGTGAGTGACCAGATGACGCTGCTGCACAGCTGCTGGAGTGATCTGTTGCTCCTGGACGTCATCTCCAGACAAGTCCTGTACGGCAAAGAGGGCAGTCTGCTCCTGGTCACTGGGCAGGAAGTGAGTCATCTCTGCTTCGTTTGTCTTTTCTTGCTACAAAGCACTATTGTACTTCCCTGAGATTTATGCAGAACGCCCATGTTTTTTTATGTGAGCATGATCCAATTCTCCCATTTTCCGTGAGGGAAGTCCCCCGTTTATTCCTCAGGGGAAAACACCTGATTTCCATGACACATAAACCCCTTACTACGTGCTTTCATTGTGTTGGTGGTTCTGATTTCCAGGAGTTTTGATTGTCACTGTTTTGCTGCCAACCAGTAGGATTTTACAGAGCTGCAAGCCACTTCTAGACAAAAACATATGCTCTCAAAATGTGTTAATCTTTTTACATGCAGAAGATGAGAATGATTAACAATCAAATGACCACACAGCCCCCTGCTGTTTTTATTTTATTTCATTGTCTTCATATAATAATTCCTAGCTTGTCGTGTGTATTATCCATGACTGTTGCTGATGTCAGTACATATATGTGTTCTTCGGTTCAGATGCCGCTGTCAGACATAGTTGCTCATGCTGGTCCTACCTTGGCCAGCCTCGTCCAGAGAGGACAGGAGCTGGTCGAGAAGCTTCACATCCTAAAGGTGGACCGCCAAGAGTTTGCATGCATCAAGTTCCTTATCCTCTTTAACCCAGGTTAGTGATAACTGATGCTTTTTATCCAAAAAGCTTCATAGTAGAAAAAAAAGTCTTGAAGTTCAGGACATTTTGACGTATTCTTGGTGCAGTATTTCATAGATGTGCTTCTGGTCAAGGGGCCTTTCAGTATCTAATAATGAAAACAATAATACATGCAATTATAGCCTGTTTGCAATGAAAATTTGTTTTGATTGTTTGATTTCAAACACTGCCATTGTTTGTTAAACCTTTATTTGACTAATTTGCCCAATGGGCACTGTTCCTCAGCTCAGAGGTGCTCCACAGTTACTGGAATTATGGTCCGTCTAGAGAATTCAAGGGTTCTTGATGTATTTCCAGGGGTTTTATTATCAAAAGAACTGTCAATCATGGCAGGTAGAGAAGAAAGGAAAAATAACTATTAATCAAATTGGTACTTTATTATCAGATCGCTACTCCATTACATGAAAAGGTCTCACAACTGTTGATTAGTGTACATTCATTGGCTGTGACTTCCCCTCTCACTGATCAGATGTGAAACAGCTGGACGACCATCAGTACATAGAGAGTGTGCAGGAGCAGGTTGAAGGAGCCCTGCTGGAGTACACACTGTGCACCTCTCCTCACCTTCTTGGACGCTTTGCTCATCTGCTGCTGTGTTTGTCTGAATTACGCTCTCTCAGCACCCTCGCTGAAAAATACCTGTACTGCAAAGACCTGAGCGGTGAGGTGCCTTGCAACAACCTGCTCATTGAGATGATCCACGCCAAGCGCAGCTGGGCGTAAAGACGCTCTGTGATTGTCTGTAGTTGGGTTATAAATAAATACAGTTGAGATCCTATTTTTGTACATCCAGCATCAGAGCTGGACTTTCAAAATGACTCCAGACAATGTGTTGCTTTCAGTCCTTCATTTCTGTGTTCTGGGTCACAGCTATGGGAGGGATGGAGCACTGTGCACTGCACAGTGATATTCTTAATACTGTCACCAGTATCAATGTAAATATCCATTCAGATCACACACAATACAGTCTAAAAGAAAAGTTGTCCTTCTCAGCTTTACACCTCAAATGCCTGTTCTGTTGTGATGTCTGTCCCGCTTTGTGTTCAATAAAGTCATTTTAAAATTTGTGTGGATTGATGTGTTAACATTTTCTTTGTGTATTGTTTATAAAGTAACTAACCCACTTTGTGGGAATAGAAAGGAAGTTTATTTCTATTAAAACATTTTGCATTCAGGACCTACATGACATGCTAACATGATGATATATATAATAATATGACATGTTTCATGGCCAGTGGTTATGAGTATGTCTTCCATGAGTCTGCATTACAACTTAACTTTTCTACATGGTGACTCAAGACAAAGTGACACAGTTATTTGATGTCACACTGCAACAGAGGCACAGGAACACATTATTTTTGTGTTGTACAAAAGCAAAATGCCATGATGTATCAGCATAGAGAAATTATAAGAAAAATAGAAAACAAGGAAAATAAGAGTACAAATATGTGCATTATTATATAACAACAATATAAATAGAAAAATAAGATACAGATATATGCAAAAATAAACAAGTGGAAATCAGTTTAAAAAGGTAAAATATGTGCATAATACTACAATATATAAATAATATTTGAAATAAATTCTAATAATTATAATAACTGCACAGTATAAATGCACCATAATGCCAGAGTACACCTGAGTATACCACAGCTGAACAATTTCATGGACAAATAATTGCACATTGCATTGAGTACTGCATAGTTGAAATTATTGTAGAGTTTTGCACAGTTGAAAATCTAAATTGTAAATAAAAGGCCAGTCTATTGACTCAGAGTGACCGACACTCTGAGGGAGGAGTTGAAAAGTTTGAATGACTTCCTGTGGAGCTCTGTGGTGCAGCTCAGTGGAATGAGTCTTGCACTGCATGAACTCCTGTGCTTGACCAGTGTATCATGGAGTGGTTGGTGTACAACATCTGACACACAGAGAGTGTCCACCACCAGAGTCTAGCTCCACCCAGATCAGTTTGTTGAGTATGTTGGCATCTCCTACCCTCACCCCGTTGCCCTAGCAAACAACAGCAAACAAGAGAGCACCCTCCACTACAGACCCATAAAACTCCTTCTCATTGTCCAGCAGATGCTGAAGGACCTCAGCCTCCTCAGTAAGTAGAGACGGCTGTGGCCCCTTTTGTAGAGGTCTTCAGTGTTCTTAACACGGTCCAGCTATTGTCAAGATACACCATGTCCACACTGACAGGGGTCACTATTTCCAGTAGTTTGTAGAAGTTCAATGCCACCACACAGCATCTTTGGCACAGGAATAAGGCAGGGCATCCTCCACAGAACAGAGACCCTTTGAAGACTAGGTCCACTCCATTTCACAAAGCTGGGGGGCACAGGCATGGAAGATACTTGGGCTGACTCCATCAGGGCCTGCAGCCTTGCGTGAGTGGAGTCTCATCAGCTGCCTTCTCTTAAATGGTCAACTGTGAAGCACATTGTAGAGGCTACACCCAAGGGATTGGGAGGTTTGGAGTTGTCAAGTTGGAGAGGGCAGTTTGTCTAGGAACCAGAGGAGGGGTGAGTAGGACTGTTTTTGTAGGATGGGGAGCTGAGTTGGGGGTCTTTGTGATCACAGGCTGACTTTTCTCAGAAGCACACAGCAGTGGTTGCCTTACACCAGGTTGTAGCCTGTCCTGACCGGAAAAGCTGTATGCATCTCTAACTTTAGCATAGAGCAAGTCCAGGGTCCTCTCCTCTCTATTTGGACAGTTCACACACCGGGTAACGTTGGGCACCCAAGATTGTGATGAGGGCACTAGGGTATTGATACTGGAGTTGAACTATAAAGGCTGAGGGTTTGAGGCGAGGGGTATTCAGCTGGTTTTTCACCACTTGATACCATTGAATGCTACACACAGGTCTCTGTTTAGCTTAATATGACAGCTCTTTTAGCCACTTGGGGGCAGCAAAAACAAGCTGTAAACACAACATTGACATATCATTACCATTTATGTTGATACGGTGAACTTCAGCAAAAAGTTCCCTATTGACACCCCCAGCAGACACAGAGCAACATAATCATTCATTTGGAGTTGTGTTCTTGGCAACCTGATGAATGCAAATCCAATATTTACTTATTTAGCTCTGTTTTAGCTTCCATGGAAAATGATCTGGCTCTAGCTGCTAAACGCTCCATTATGTTCACCAGCTTGTTGCTAACTTTGCTTTATGATGTAAGGTAGGTTGTGTACCGTGGGTGTCTCAGAGCTTTTTACTGAAAACCTGAAACCCAATTAATGAGAGCACTGAGAAGGAACCAAAGCAGTAAAGGTAAAAGCTAAAAAAACCAAAACAATGAACTGAAAGAGGTTAAAAGGCTGTGTAGATGAAGGAAACTGCAGAGTTGGTGATACTTCACCATTCTGACGCTTACATCAATTGAAATGTTCAAAATCAAGACATCACGTTCAGGGTGACATTCCATGACACCTCCAATGTTTAATTTTCCTGAAAATTCAGCCTGACATATGTGGTATTTTTAAAACCATACTGAATTTCAAACAAAGGCTTGTGGGTTTAAGTAATGCTTACATGCAACATGAGTTTTGATGGAGCCACTGATCAGTCTAGCAAAGTTCTAGCTTGTTGCAAATCTTCAACACATCCTTTAGGAATATACATGCTGTGATATGTGAAGCTTGTGATTTAGTACAAAAAAATGTATTAGAACATGAAGGCAGTGGATGATGAGAAAACACACACACTTCCCGCAGAGTCAGAGTAAGAGCACAATAAACCTTTGTTATAGGTCACTGAGATCCAAACGATTACACCTTCTACCACCTGTTATGCCCACTCTGCTTTAATTAAAGGCTTAATCAACATAATGCACCCATCTTACTGTGTGGAGGCGCCCTATCTGATCTCTTCCACCTCACTGGAGCCCATTTCCTACTCAACCTTGACATCCAGCTGGCATCAAGTTGGCATCCATCCTGTTCAAGGACAAAATATGGCAGCATGATTAGATGCACAGTGTTACCAGCCCTAAAAACAGGCCGACTTCTGGGATGAAGCAGAATATGATCAGTACACTTAACCTCTTGCAGAAAGTGAAAAATGCAAACAGTGCAACAAAAAAAAACTCATACTAATATACATTGATTGAAGTGAATTAATTATGGGAACCTGTTAAAATATTGTTGATATTTTTGTGTGTGTTTAATTATATTTATCATAAGTGACTCAAAATCTTTTATTGCACATAATAAGAATAATAGGAAACAGTAAATAGTGCAGGTAATCAGTGCATTACAGAGTGTGTTGCATCAAGTTACAATTCATTGCATATAGTACTTCAGGAATTGTCATTGGTTAATTTAAGTCATGTTTTTGTGGTTTATACTTTGATATTATCCTTGTGACATGCGGGTGAATTTATTCATGTATTTATTCTATATACATACTTGTGAATACAAATCTCAGTGTGGATTTACTGCTAGCATAACCAAACTGTTTTTTAGCATGGGAACCAGCTAACCAGAGGGGCGATATCAGATCTTAAGATGCTACCAACTTTCAACTGAAGCCTATTTTCCACAACGGGTACATTTAATGGGGCTGTGTTTCCACCTCATCTATAATGCATGGGTCCCCTCACTTCCCAACCTGTGTCAGCTGCACCTGGCTTGCTGATAAGATTATGGAGATGAAAGGAAGATTTTCCTTGCTATACTGGATCCCAGACACTGTTCATGAACACCATCCACCATCATCTTCAGCCCAACACAGACTGAGACAGCCTGTGCCCAAGAGTCTAATGCCACCTCTCACTGTCCCGCTGCCCATTCTGACATCCCTCCTGTCATTGTCCCCGATTAATCTTCATGAGCTTTGGTCCCTGGTCAGTCCTCATAGCAAGAGAGGGAGGTGCTTCTCTTGCACACCTCCTACCTATGTCATCTAGCTGGAGAATAGATTCCACATCTTCTCTCTGCAAGACTACCCCCATTTGGATTGGGAACCTCCGCCATCTCCCCGGCTGTTGAGTGGGTCCTGCATATTCCTCCACCTGCTATACCAGGGTGGTCCTGCAGTCCCAGAAATCGCCACTCCGCATTGCACTTTACACCAGTGTCACAAAGGGTTTCTGCCCTCATCTCTCACCTCCTTCCATTCCACCATCACAGGTATATTCCCCTCCACCAGCTGTCCCCCTCCCACCAGGTTCATTAATACAATGGACAGTGATTTTTTTTTTTTTTTTAACTTTACTTGTCATTGTGTGGTTAACTCTCACATACTACTACTACATACTACATTTCTCTGCAGCAAAGTTTTCTGCTGCTGTTATTGTGTCAGACAGTGATCTTGATTCACAAGTACAATTGTTTAATGAGCACTGGCTTTCAGTCCTGGATAAAGTTGCTGCTACAAAATCTATATTGGCTCCTCTGATTAATTCCTCAACTTGGATGAACAACAGCATTTTCTCTTTCAACTGAACCTGTTAGAGAATTAAGCATTTGTAGAAATCTATGCATGTACTTGTTCACTATCAGTATCTAAAACAACTTTTAACTGATTTTAATAAAATGGTTAAGGATGCCAGAACTGCATAATTTTCTTACCTTGGTAGGAAAGATAGAAATCATGGGGGAGGAGGTTGCACTACGTCCACCACAGAAAATATTCCATGAAGGCTAAAAAAAAAACAAAACGGGGGGGTAAACATAACAGGTATTGAGTCAAAATTAGATATTACATTAGTGTCTAATCCCTGGAATTAGTAACTAAGACGTTTGGAGTCCTATTTCCAGTAGTCAAGAGAGGAAACAATGACAGGGATTGACATCTCTGGAGATATAGAAGAAAAAAAAACAGTCAGGTAACCTCAGCAATTATTATGGCAACAGATAGATTGGAGAACTTTTTGTGACAAAAAAGAAAACTTGTGGGAGAGGCATGGGCATTGATGAAGAGGATGGGAGCAGACAGAAGAGAATGGGACTATCCAGTTATGACATCTGAGGGGCACAGAACAGTCTCCAATAAAGACACCATGGCCGAGTAATTTGCAAATGCACATAATTCAGAAAAGTTGTCAGAAGGAGGGAAGAAACAGATGATATGTTGGATGAAATGTTTACTTTTACTTTTACTTACACACTTTGGCAGTGGTCAATGGAATCTTCTCAAAGGCACCAGTGGATATAGGTTGGTCCAAACGTTTGCTGATGATGGCGCCTTGTGAAAAAAGAGGAAGGATCTCTGAAGTATTTTTGGTATTTGTTACATAATGAAAGGAACGAAATGATAAAATTGAGTTGATAAGTGCATCTAACTGTCATTGTATGAAAGAGTAAAGTGAGTTAACGCAGATATATAGAGATGACACAAAGAAACCTTAGACAGGAGTGACAGGATTTGGGGTAGCTATACGAGCAAAAGGAGAACATTCAAACAGTTAGGGGTATATATGGTGGAGATGTTGGCCATTTTGATTGCACTACGATGTGTAGAACAAACTACACAAGAAAAAAAAGCATGTTGGCTTGCACACTATGCCCTTTCTGGCACTAAATAGTATGATTGAACTGGTATTGGAACGTAACACAAATGTACATGTTTTCAAGGGGTCCGCAAATGCAGCATCACTAATGAGCCGCTTCCTTTACTTCCCGGAAACACAAACCTTCATTCACCAAGATGGCGACATTGACAGTGAGCCGACCAGCGCTGGGGGGTTTCAGTTTCGAAAACTGCAAGAGGTAAGCGCTTTTTAGTGGATGAAAATCAGGCGACAATGACTGCATTACTAACTTCCACACGTTTCGCCTTTGGTATGTAGACGTTGTGTAAAAAAGCCGTGTTTTGACACGGTTTTCCGAGTGATGTTAGCTCATGGTAAGTGGGCATCCATACAATGACTCAGGCATTTCCCCACGCTACCATTAACGTTAAGGTTCACTTAATCGTCTGCGTTTGAGCATAATCCATCTTTTATGTTTTAAAACAGTCAGCTTTTTAACCTTCATTTTTAAATATCCCAACAAGATACAATAGTATATTCCTTTAATATAATTTATATGTGTTATTTTAGAATGAAATCAAGAGGGCGGAACGTTTCTTCGCTTGATATTCATCCCGCTGTTTTAGTTAAAATCACGTTAAAACATAGTTATCGAACAACAACACCACGAACTATCGAGTAAAATGCTACAGAAAAAACATACTGGAGGTGCCGTGTGCGAAGACTATGTTATATATTAGTCAGTAATATTCATGTTAATATAGTACTAAGGTTTAAAAGTGGGGAGCTCAATGTTGTGCACCACAGGTCCAGTTAAAAGTCCTTCACCCGGAAAAAGGAAATGTAATCAAACATTTACTTAAAACCACTGTGCCATTATATCCACATTCTGAAATTACTGTAAAAAGATAGATTAACTCTATAAATTCTGTTAGTGAACCCAGATGATCACATGAAAAGGTTTTCAAATGCTTACCATAGTTACTCATTGATTTGATATAGACTTAAGTATTACTAATGTGATCTCACTGTGGTCAGAACCTGCATCATAAGTACCAGACTCTGTTCCTGCTGACAGATTTCCAAATTTGAAGTGTCATGGCGTTGAACAGCTGACGGCCTGTTTAAAGTCATAGTCTCACTGCAGGACATTTTTGTTTTGTATAAAATTGCAGCCTGTTGCACCAGCTGTATGTAAGTTTAAACTTAGCCTAGTTATAACATGATTTATTACTAAGTCGAGATTTCTGCATTACTACAGTAGAAGCAGCTGCACCATGGAGGTATTATACAGTTTTCTGCCACACAGCATAATTTTTTCATTAACTGCGTGCCATTTTTCAACACAGTAATCCAGTAGAGATTTGATTTATTTATGATGATGATGATGATGATGATATTTCAGTATCTAGCGTGCTATAATGCCAAGTGGCTTTATTGTCCAAACCAGTAAGGTTATTCTCTGTGTAATCACAGTTCAACCAATTAGTATCTGATTTACTTTCAAACAACTAGTAACTAATCCTCTAATGTTGACTTTCCACCCTACCATAGGACAACTTGTACATATCTGGTGCAACCCAGCGCAGGTTATTAGCAGAGTTTAAGATTTAGAAATGGTTGTGTTTGCCTTTTTTATTTTTACAGAGCCACAGGCATTCAGTGAGACAAGTGCCTTATTGACTTTTTTTCATTACTATGATTTTCAGAAATGCAGTTTTGGAAGGTGAAGCTAACAAAGTGGGATGCAGCTTGCCTGGTGCTCGGAAAACAGGAACTACGATCTGTGGTCTTGTCTTCAAGGTGAGTGACACAAACGAGGCTGCTTAGAAGTAAACCAGGCTTAACTGTAGTTAAGTTGGGAGAAATAAGTGCAATGTGTGCTTGATTGTTTGATCTTGATCTTGATTGAGATTGTTTTTCAGCCCATGGTGTAAATTAATAGTCAAACACACAATATTTTAGTTAAATCTAGTTCACTGTGTGTTCACACTGGGCAGCAGTCTCCTACTCCTCCAGCATGACTCCCGTCAGCAGTCCTTAACAAAAAGACACACAGAACACTGTCATTAATGGAACTTTTCCCTCCTTCTTACTGTGGAAAAGCTTTGGCCATGCTACCAGATCATAATGAAGACAGGCAGCAAGTGGCATAAAACTGTCCTGAAGCATCACATTTAGGGCCTTCTATCAGTGTGATTTCTCCATCCTTTTGGGCTGTGGAGGGCCTCTTAAATTAGTGTAGTTTCTTTTGTAATTTGTAATAGAAAATAAAGGGATATGTGTGGTTGTCTTTGCAGCTATTTTCTCTCAGAAACACTGGCCCCTTGTCTAATCTTTTGAACAGCAGCATTCCAAGGAAATGCAAATAAAAGCTGGTTATGTCACATTTATATCATAATGTTAGTTATTGTGCATTGTCAGTGATTTAAACAGGATTTATTCATCGTTATATCGTATCCAGACTAAATAAATCCATGCTGTCTGCAGCTCATAACGCTACAAGCTGTCTTTATTGCTTTTATTTATTTATTAATTTTTTCCAAGCATCATAAAATTGAGTAGGTAAAAGTGTAGTGATTGTTGTCTATTCAAGTGTCCCAGCTGAGCTTGTGTTGCAGTTTGAAGTGTGGAGATAACGTTAAATCTGTCAAATCATGTGATACAAGACAAAAAGTAACACGAAAAACCAGTTTCCCACATCCAACCTACCACTCTGGTTATTTCATTGACTTCAGATGAAGCTTCATGTTCATACAGTTTCTCTCGACTGTCCCTCAATATTAAATACTGCAACATTGCTCCAGCGTCAGTCTAGAATAGATGCTACTAGCATGAAATGTGCTAATGTCAAATTCAACAGGCTAACCAGCAAAATAAAGAGTAAAGCATCATAAAAATGTGAAAACTTACAGGCTCTAAGGTTGAAGTCTGTATTAATCCATCATTGAGCTTCAGTTTTGAAGAGAATCCTGCTTTGTATTGGCCCTCAAAGCCGTCCAAAGTAAAATGATTAGAGCACACATATAGCTAGAGTTTTCCAGTTGTTGATGTTTCTATCAAGTCAATTCACTTCCTTGGATGGTGGGAGTAGGTGAAGACTTTTGTGTTGCTTCTTTCTGCCAAAAACAGACAAATTGGCATGTGTTGCTTATAATGTTACCTTCCACATCTTCCTTGTGTTTCTTGAGTTGGCATTATTGTGAGGCAAAAAGTAGTTAGTGGATGTAACTCCACTTCTATGAGTACATGCGCAGCCCTCTAGCTGTGTGTTATCACAGCAACAATAAAGCACATTATTTTTAATACAGTAAAACAGCTATCACAGTGATGGTGACATTATGAAGTCCATGCGGGGCAGAACGTGACACCGGTGTAAGTGACAAACTGGTGTACCCTCCACACCTACTGCATTCTAACTGAAACATGATTATATACTTGGGAACTGAAATTGTCAAAAGCTAGAAACAAATCAGAAGGTCTGTACAGTATACCACACTGTACAGAGATATATAGAATGATGTTTTTGTGTTTTCCTCTGAAGGATGGCGTTGTTCTCGGAGCTGACACCAGAGCCACTGAGGGTATGGTAGTGGCAGACAAGAACTGCTCCAAGATTCACTACATCTCCCCCAATATTTAGTAAGTGACAGGAGCTCAGGTTTGTCCAGTTCACTGAAGCCCCGTTCAGGTCTTAGACTCTCAGACAGAGTGTTTGGGTTATGTGCTCAGGACTCACATTGTCCTTGCAGTGTTTGACATGCAATCTTTGTGTATTCAGATGAACAAAGATGAAATTAGGTGTTATAGCCATGCACCATCTTGGGTGGGAAAACAAGTTTTTGAATTTTCTCATCCAACTTATTGTGGCTTTTAAGAAAATATCGGATTTGTAGAGATTTATTCTTTCTGACCTTTATGTACTGGAGCTGAGGTGATGTATAACTCATAGGCTGCTGTGTTATTGTGTTGTCCAGCTGTTGTGGGGCAGGAACAGCTGCAGACACAGAGATGACCACTCAGATCATCTCTTCCAACCTGGAGCTGCACTCCCTCTCCACAGGCAGGCTGCCACGCGTGGCCACCGCCAACCGCATGCTCAAACAAATGCTCTTCAGGTACGTTCCTCAAGCTGAATCAGTATGTATCGTGATATAGTGCATTTTCTGGAAAAAACACATGAGAAACTGTTGACAGATAAAATAACCAGTGAAATACATAGCTGACAAATCAAGGTACTGAACCACATGGATGCAAAAATAAGTTAATATCCAAAAATCAGTCTTAGTATGAAAAAAAAGGCTTTGTACCTGTGAATGTGCTGCTTTGTCTGTTCAGGTATCAGGGCTACATTGGAGCTGCTCTGGTCCTGGGTGGAATGGACTGTAACGGTCCTCACCTCTACAGCATCTACCCTCACGGCTCCACTGACAAGCTGCCCTATGTCACCATGGGTCTGTTTCAAACTCACCATGCCACTGTTTCTACATGTTTCTCATATTTCACTGAACGCTTCTCCTCTGGCATTGATTGATTAATCCCCTAAAAAATCTCTTCATGCATTAAAATAGCTAAGATACCTTCATCCAGTATATGCAAAGAGTCCCAGCCTCTATCTCCACCCACCCCTCTGCTGTCTGCAGCTCGAGCGTACCTGCTCACATTCAACACTGCTTATCAAACACACTGATGGCACTTTCTGTCAGGAAGCCCTCGAGCCATATGCACCTGAATTACCTAACCATATCTTGCTAATGCTGTGTATCATGACGTGCTTTCTTAGTGAACAACCCAAAAGTCGTGACATTTTCTTTTAGAATATAGTCGTAATGAATATGGCCATCTAATTCAGCAGCTTAGCTATCTGACAAAAGTTGACTGTTTTACGCATGATAAAAACACCATATGGACATGTTAACAAGGTTTAATTGAAGGGGGTCTCTAAGCAGCTTTTTTTCATTTTTTTTTTCCAAAAGGCTCTGGGTCCCTGGCTGCTATGGCAGTGTTTGAGGACCGCTACAAGCCTGACATGGAGGTGAGTACAGCACTCACATAGCAACGCAACATTAGCCTGTAAGGAGGTTGGTGCTCTGAAACAAGTGTCAGCACACTAGTTTTCATTTTAGCATCAATGCTGTTTCTTC
Source organism: Chelmon rostratus (assembly GCF_017976325.1). Classification (NCBI taxonomy): domain Eukaryota; kingdom Metazoa; phylum Chordata; class Actinopteri; order Chaetodontiformes; family Chaetodontidae; genus Chelmon; species Chelmon rostratus. The sequence continues at coordinate 2,200,491 of NC_055676.1, read as the reverse complement.
ACAGGAGGTTGAGGCCAAGCAGCTGGTGCGAGACGCCATCGCAGCAGGTATCTTCAACGACCTGGGCTCTGGCAGCAATATTGACCTGTGTGTTATCACCAAAGGCAAGGTGGACTATCTCCGGCCCCATGACGAGGCCAACAAGAAGGGTGTTAGGTGAGAACAGTCATGCTTCTAGAAATGTGAAACTGTACTTTGTTTTCATCCCCAGCTGTCAGCCACATTTCCTTTGATTCCTCACGTATTGAAATAACCTGGGTGTTAGTTTTAGGCATAATGTTTTACTCACCTTAATGACTAATTTGGAGTTGTGGGGTGAGGCTTAAAATTGCAGATTTCAAAGTGAGCAAACTCATTTGGAGGTCTGTTCCAGAAAGCAGGTTTCCATTCCTGAAACAGAGATCACTTAACTCTCTCTGAGTCCGTATACTGTGGTTAGAGCCCCCCCTGTCTCATGAATCAGACCCTGAAGGAACTGTCTGATTCATGGTTTCATGTCCTCATTCACACAGTCAACATCAAAGCTCATTCATTTGCAGAGATATACGTCTGGAAAGGGAGATCACAATCCTGGTTGGATATTAGTTACTAATGCAACAGTGCTCCTGTCATAGTGAGAATATGTGAATATTTCTGAGTGAGGATCATTGTGGTTCAGCTGAAATGACTTTAAGATTTTGAAGCTGGACTGAATGTAGTCTAAAGGTGAGTTTTTTAAACAGGCTGCATGCAGTCTTTAACCTGTTTTAACAGCACTTCAGTGCTCAAGTGTTTAAATGCAAACTGAAATCGTTAAATGCAGATTTCTATATAAAACAGTTGTCTAAAGATTACTCAGTTTTACTCTCAGTTTTAACCAAAGAGGCCTTTTCAACTGCAAATCACAGAATCATGATTAGCAGCTGGACTGTGAGGTCTCCAAGTAAAAACATCTTCTCAGTTTGACCTACATTTTTGTATTTTGTCCTCAGTTGCTGCCACCTGCATTTTATCTCCGTCAGGCTACACCTGAATGAATATATAGAAAACATTTCAGCTCGTTGTCGTCCATTCAGGAAGTTTGGTGAATGATGAATGAGTGGACTTGGCACAATCAAACTCAACAGTGTTGATTATTAACTCTTTCCTCCCTCTGTGTTTTAATTATAATGTCATAACAGTCCACGCCTTCATATTTCTATAAATCCACAGGGTTATAACAGAATTATTTATCCGTTGCCATGGTGAATTGTAGTGTCAGAGTCCCAATGTTGGCGGCTTTTTTTTATTTTTTTATTTTTTTTTCATTCACCACACAAACACTTGACTCAAACATAGCCTTGAAAACTCTTGAGCTTCCTGTCCCAGCGTTAGTCAGGCTTAGAGTCAGTTTGTTCAACCTGCTTTCTGGTTGGAATCATTCCACAGTGAGCTCACTTCAACTTCAGCTCGTAATGTAGGCCCAAAATCAACCAGCAGCTATACAATAAACAGTGAAACTGGAGTGTTTAAATATATTCTCACGGTGCACACTGGGAATGATTTTCCAGATTGTGACATTAGGAATCCAAGATGAAGAGCAGCAGTTTGTCGAGTACAGGAGGAAGTGTTGTTGTGTTTCCACCCCTGCTTTAACAGAATGCATCATGTCATCATGCACTCATGATCATTAAATCATTAACTTCCCATTACCTGGTGAACTGCTGGATGACTCGTTGTTTTATTGCTTGTTCTGCTTGAAGAGTAAATGAGAGTGAAGCCTTGCAGCAGTGAGTACAGATGAAATTGATGTGGTAGAGTGCAGACTTAACAGCCGCCGCCTCTCACGCTGAACTGAATTTGCTACTAACCCACTTTGCTAAAACGTTATCCACTTGGCCTGCTCCGTCTTACTTTGCACAACTAAAATGCATGGCTGTATCTGGTTGTCTAAAGCGGCATGCTGTGCTGATGTAGATGTGTGGATGCACATTAAACAAGCCCCACCAAAAGCTTGTTTAATGTAAGTGTTCAGGCCTAGGTTTGATCAAAACTTACTATTTCATGTGTATTACTTTCTCCTGACGTAGAACTGGCGACTACAAGTACAAAAGAGGGACCACCGGTGTGTTGACGAAGGTGGTGACCCCGCTGGCCCTGGAGGTTGTGGAGGAAACTGTGCAGACTATGGATACCTCCTAAAGTACTTGTACTATATGTTCCTGGATGTAACTCACTACCCTTCAGAATTCCTAACACAAATGGCATGTTTTTTCCATGATTTACAATAAAAATGTTTGAGTTGATTTGTTTTGTGTGTGACTATCCTGAAGTTGTTTGTCTTTAAAGTTGTTTCTACAAATAAAAAGGCTGAGTCCGTTTTAAAAGGACACTTGAATTAAAAGCTGCTTGCTGTCAGATGGCTGTTGTGAGGTACTTTTCATCTGACAGGGTCACCAAGGATGGAGCTTATGAATTAGTTCATACATTTGCTTTAAAAATGTAAAGAAATGTAACAAACAAAATATTAAAAAGCCTCTATTGTAGTGGCTAAATCATTGAAACGTTGGCTTTTTTGAGTGGTTTAGCCACTACAGTAAAGGCTTTTTAAAGTCATGCTTTACATTTAGCTACCAGCAGTTTAAGATCATGTTTTTGATGTTTCAGCTGCATTGAATAGGTTGACAGTAAAGATACAGAGAGGGAAGCTGAGGAGAGAGAGATGGAGCAGTAGACCATACAGCAAAGGTCCCTGGTCCAAAACAAACCAGGGAAGCTGACTTGATACCAACTTAACCATGAGGCTGCCATTTTAACTAAGAGTCCTTCTTAAAACTACTACTTTCAGTATTTCCTGATGATGACATGAAAGTAAAATGAATAAAAGGCTGTGGTGACTCAGAAATCTGCCAGTTTAACAAGTGAAAAGATGTGTAAGAGAAGCAAGTGAAAGACTGCAGTTGAGTAAGTATTAGTATGACATTAACTTTGTATCATGACATAAGCTTATTTTGGAATGTATTTTCTGTGTGTGTCGTGAAAATAGTGGAGACAGACAACACTTGATCAAACTAAAGAAACCTGAGTATTCATGGAAATAAAACATGCCGTATAGAAAAATCATATGGTGTTAGTCATATGTCTCCACTCTTCAGGTTTTTCCTTTCATTTGTCACAGATCTGTAATTCAGAAATTCATGGAGTCAGACATATAAATGTCGCACTTATCCTCCAGGGGGTGTAGTATGTCCACAGGACAGATGCTGAAGATATTCCCCACCATCAATATTTAGAGGTCTTTTACTGACCCATCAAATGTCACCTTCAAAATAAAAGACTGCAGGTTGTCCTCTCTCAGCAGGTTTGGTCACTGTGTCACAAACATTACTAATTATTCCTTTCACAATGTTTGGGCCACATGAGAACAGCACTGTCTATATAGGAAACATGGAAATCATTTAGCTGGGTGTTGATTTATAATTTCAATAAAAACAGTACAAGACTCCGTTACTGGAATAAGAGCTTCCTCTGCATCTTTAATTTGAAAGACACTTTACTACGAATGCAAGCAGGAAGCACTTGACGGCGATTCCACAGAGCTAAACTGATGCCATGCTGCACAGAAAGGTACAGTAGCTAAAAACATAGTGGCACAATACTTGGAGTGAAAAGTCACAATTCAATGAGTACAGTAGATGGAAGACAAAGAAACAAGAAATAAGTTGGCTAAACATGATGAAAACTAAACTTTCCCCTTTCCTGTGTACGTAATACATTAACTCTATCAGCACAGAATCCGAGCTGTCATTACCAAATGAATAAAATAATGTTCAGTTATCCTGTGTGGTAAGGCAATGTGCAATAGATATGCTCCTTAAGGACATTTTTAAACATGTTCTTGTTTAGTGCTATCGATCAAAATGACTTTCACAGCATCTAACTTGAACAGTGTTCACAGGTTCACAGTAACAATGGTCCTTACGTGCACATATAAACACTTTGAACAAGGTCCTAAACTGCATTCTGGTAGTACATCTCAAAAAACTGCAGTCATATGCAACATCTTTGGAACATTTAACACCCACCACCATCGAACCAACTGTTACTCTGATAAAACAGGTTTGTAATGAACAATATTGTGTTATTTCTTCAGTTTCCCAGGAATAATGATGACGATCTAAGTTCTAAATCTTTTTATTGCAAGGTTTGTCCTTTACTCAAACAAAAGATGCTTTTCTTTCCTTCTTCATTCCACTATCAACAATACAATGAGATGCATGATAGAAGTATTAAGGCAACATGAAAATTGTCACAAATTCAAAATACACTGAGTTAAAGGTATGCTGTGCAGGATTTCCCTAAGAAACAATGTACAGACTCATACAAAAGTAATCCTTCTCAATCATCACTTCTGACCCATTAGCAGTGTGTGCCCTCTGCCTGTGTTTTCTGATTTTCTTCTTATTTTCCTGTGGTTGGGACATTTCTGGGCTGCGGCCTGTGAGCAATTGGCCAATAACAGCACGCAGGTCAGGTCAGGACATTATAAAAAGTAAGCAAGTAAATATGTCTGACACTGTGATAAAAAAAACGCAAATATAGCGAAACGCCAAGCAGACAAAGCACATTCCACAATGAGCATGAATCTGGGGTCGGCCTTCATCGGCTGGTGAGCACTGAAGAGAGGATGGGGATGACATTGCTAGTAGCTTGCAGTGTACATACAAGCAGTTTGCATCTGGTGTCGAGGAGGGGGGGGTCAAGTCTGAATGCTGTATACACAAACAGTAACCGACCATTCCTGCATAGTGTACCTTAAACTAAGGAGCCACAAGAATAAAGGCAGAGGCGGCAAAGTTTGGGATTATTACATCCAGGAGCAAGGACGACGACTCAGTTCACACACTGAGACTGGGCAATAAGAAAATAAATTCAGACAACTGGAAGCCAAGAGGCTGTGGTGGATGATGATGGTGATGATTTTTTTTTAGGCCCATTATCTTAAGATCACAACTGAACTGTCTGAGGTAACAGTGCGATCATGACTTGTCCTGTTACAGTAATTCTTTAATGTTGGGGGACTTGCAAGGCATTTAAAAAAATGGTCAAACCAGGAGCAGCAGAGCCTGCAGTACCCTGACTGCTGGTCTACAGAATGGCTCAAGCTCCAGAGGCACTGGATGCTATTTTTCCCATCATGCAACTCAATAAAATCACTACCCTATGTTTTAAATTCTGTGTCTCCAGTTTATCACTCAGGCTTTCTGTTGTTAATCTGCAGTCTGCATACCCAAGATAACCCTGATGACATCACAGGGTTACTCTGATGCTCTGATTTGCTGAAGTTCCTCCAGAGGACAGTATGCTGCTGTTTTCACAGGCTGAGTGAGGAACGCTGTGATCCTACTTATCAGCTCTGTGAATATAAAATCAAAGTAAAGCACCTGAGCACCACTGATCCACGTGTTTGTATTTGCATGAAGGGCAAGATGGCCTCATTATCCGGCTGCGTCCCACTGAGCTCTGATAAACCTCCACTCTCTCTTAGTCTTAGTAGGCACCTGACCTCCTGTAAATACTGCAAGTGTTGGTATTAAGACGATGCAAAGTTAGAGACCAGCTGATGAATTTAGTGGAGCAGCTAAAGAGTCAGATATTTTTCTCAGGAGTCGGTGGAGATCAAAACAGAGCTAAAAGACAGTGAATATAAACGCTAATGCTGTTCTGTGTCTGGTAGATGTTTAAATAGGAAACTGTTTGCTAACATGTTCACCATAACAACTTTATTACACAACTATCAGTGTTGTGGTTACAGCTTGTTGTGCTGACACAAGTGGCCAAAAAGTCATGAAATAATGAATAAAAATGAAATTATTATCTTGAGATTCTGGACCTAGAAAAGTTAGAAATCACCACAGTCACTCCGGCTTCCACACAGAAGAACGTTGGATAGAAATATATGTATGGATCACGTGTGAAGTTGTCTAGCTGACCTCCATCACAATTAGACTCACTGCAAGCAACAGTTACTAAACAGTTACAACAGTTCACTAATTTTCCTCTTAGACCATAAATGATGTACTTAAATTGAGAAGATAAAAAAACGTATATGATTACATTGATAGACAATAGATTGATAAATATTCAAATTGCCCAGCTTTACAGCGCACACTTACCTGATACAAACGGTATGAACTTGGAATGCAACCCGTGGAGTTATACAAAAAAGCTTGGAGAAATCTGCGATCATAGTGAGACACAGCTCTCTATATTTAGCTAAAAAATTGGCATAAATGCGATCGCCTCTCACATGAACAAGTGTGGTTTCATAAACTCCACTCTCCACGAGTGCTACACCACGAATGCACTTCCTCACATCCTCCATGACAGAAAATAAGTGGCTGTTTGGATGTCAAAACATCACAGCCCACTCGCGCAAGTCTTTCCATGGCTTCCTCCTGTCGAGATGAGGGCAAAGCAAACAATTTTCTGCAAGACCAGGCAGAGCTTACTTCTAGTGGTTTGAGATCCTCAGGCTGAGCAGAGCGCCGGCTTGGAGCAGAAATGGTGCTCAGGTGCTGGAAGTCCACATGTGCATCTGCTTGGCAATCTGCAGCACAAAGACAATGTCCGGCCGCTGGTCTGGATCCGGGCTGATGCACATGCTAACCAGGTTCCGCAGCTGTGAAAAGTGCGCTTAATTAGCTTACAGGATAACAATCGCGCTATCCTAATTTTTTCTCATTGTCAACAACTCCCAAAACCAAAACCAATAATGTGTTCGCGAGTTTCTAAATGCTGACAACTACCCTGTCTGATGCAGTCAGCCGCAAGACATTAACGGCTAAAAAAGCCTCACAAATATGCAGCTTCATCTTTAAAAAAAAGACTCACTACTTTCATAGAACAGCTGGTCGCTGTAGTTTTCTCAAACAGGAAATACTGCATTGGTTCGGGACTATTTTCAGTGGTGGATTGATCCACACGTGGTGCCCTACTGAGTATTTGGGGAAGCTGTCACCAGTGCAACAGTGGCTCACTGATGTGTTTTTAATAGTTTTTGGACAACCACTGAGCTCTATGGCACTAAGGAATAAGATATATCAGGCTACAGATACACACACAATGCTTGTTAGTAGGACACATTCACTGTTCGCCCTGCACATGGGGTTTGTTGACAGGAAGAAGGCATTCTGCATTCTGATATGTCATGCCTTGGACACAGTGTGGCAACACCTTTAGTAGCTCAGCTCTGTCTGTTTCATTGAAAGGGGATCAGTCTACTAATTTTACTGGTTTTCTGGCAACTCAAAAGTAAGTTCCTTCCAACAATAATATATTGCTAATTTAGCTTTTAGGGAGTTAGCATGGTGATAGCATCTCGACAACAACCACTGGATACATTGCACAAAGGATTGCAAAAATCCTGTTTTCACAGTGCAGTTATCAGGTATGAACGCATCACAACTCTGAACAACACGTAGCTAACACACACAAGACACAACATAACACACCATAAATAAGAGTTTAAGAGTTTTTTTTCTGCTTTGGATTGTGCTAGGCTAGTAGTTTTCCCTGTTTGCAGTGTGGGCTAAGCTAGGGTAAACATGTAATTGCATATGCCAAATATGACATATACAAATAAACAACCACAAAAAACAAAGCAACTACATAACCAGGATATAGCTTATACAGTAACTGGCCTCCGAAGTTTAATGACCTACCTTTAAAGCAATAGTGATTAATTATAGACAAACAAAAATAACTGTATTCATGCTTATTGATATTACTGGCATTAGTTTTTGACTAATTAAGTATCTGTATGCACAGTATACAGGAGGCCGCACAGCCGTTAGTTTGTGTTGCTCTACCTTCTCGGAGTAATGGTCAGGAGGGAGTGGAGGGTAATCACACTGCTCAATCTTCTGGCAGAGGGAGAGGAGGTTCATCTTGTCCCCATAGAACGGACTCTGCAGCGCTGCCATCTAGAGAAAGAGGAAGACAGTCTGTATAAGAGAAATTCTGGGGAGAAGAAAGAAATTACTAATGTGAGAGTAGACAATGAAACAGAAACTATATAAAAAAGTATATATATATTAACTATACATAAAAGTTCAACAAGGACTACCCAGAGCCCTAATATGGTAACACTCTAATAACATTGCTTTTGACTAACATCCAAGAGATTAATGCCTTCAGTAATGAGGAAAAATCCGCCAAGATATGACACCTACAGTCCAGGACAGGCCGACATGACATGTGGTGTGGATATTCACAGTCCCCAAAAGATGTCAGTAATTATCTTGATGTCAAAGTTTGCTTGATGATAGGATATCTTTCAAACTAGAGACCATATCTCAGTGGAAGCCACGGTGAATATTCTTGGTCCCCAGATGATCAATTGTTGGAATGACCCCCTCAAATTTTCTATCATCATTTCCTCGTGTCCATAAGATCAAATTGAACAAACAGATTAGTATGACATCACATTCATGCTCCTTAGACGATCACCGACCTCTATACCATATTACATTCAAGTAACTCGACACGGAGTATGAGATGTTTAGTATTATGGGCTGCTAACAGGCAAGGCTTTAGACAATTAAAACTGCTTTTGTGTTTGACCCTGGGAAAGGATGCCAACTACATATGAAGATAGTAACATACACAAAGTAGTGCTCAGTTTTGCCCCTGAAGTTAAGTGAGAGTGAAAAGGGAAAAAATGTTCCAAAATGTGAAAGATGTCAGGAAAGAAGAGAGGAAGGTATGAAGAATGAGATCTGGTGTCTCATGCGGTAGATGTGGTGATGCAGCCAAAGAATAAATGAGAAAGATACATAATGCTGTTCATTCAGCCTGTCGACAGAGGATCTCCAGAACACAGAGGACTGTGAAACCATTGTGTGGGGCGATGACTATCTCGACAATAGCTCAGCATTCCAATGAAACACAAGAAAAAATAGGAGTAATAATAAGGGTTATTATGTGCACAGTGGTGGCCAACTGAAATGAAACTGCCTTTTTTTTTGTCTGCGGCAGCATTTCTGCTCTGTAAATAACGTGTCCTGAGTTCACCTTTGAGAAATAAAACACAAACCAAAAGGGAGAAATTCATATTCTATATAATGTGTCCCATAGTTTTGCATTGACAACCCATAAGAACTTACGGTGACACAGGTGTCACACGTCCAAATTTTCCTATAACATGAAATAATCTGAGTTCTCGCCCAATGTGACACATTATGTAACATTTGAGATCTTGGACAGTGGGGGGTGGTGTTTTGAAAAAAATGTCAGAAATGTGTTCTATGTGGTCTATTTAGTCAGTCTTATGTCCCCCATAATTTTCCTAAAAGCAGAAATGGGTCCGGGTTCTTATGGGTTAATCAGAATACTGTTAGTTCTGTGACGCAACTGGAGAACTTGTTTGTTTCCATACAGCCGATCAAACGGCTTCGTTTTTAATTGCATCTGCATCAGTACTGCATTCTATCATAGGCAGAGCGGATGGTCACACTGAGCCAGACAACAGCCTGCTACCAAGCAGCAACCTCCGGGGTTTAGAAACGAAGCCAACGTGGAAGTGCCAAAAACTGCACTTCCTCGAATGGCCTCTACAGATGTCCACAGAATGTCCAGGTTTACAGCAGAAATAAATGTGTTAACAACCTGCTACAAAAAAAGTCTTGGTCTCCATACTTAATTTCTCGGTTCATGACAACTGTATGGGGGGTGTATTCTTATATGACTCACTTGTTTAATTTAATTTAACTTTTTCCACTAAAAGTTATGCATAGGTTTGGAAATGGCCACTTTGAGCTAAAGCTAGCCGGCTTTTGACTTTTATATTAGAATCACTGACTTTTGTTGTTGTTTGTGGACTGGCACCTTTGATTTTACGACTATACTACCTGGCGCTGACACAAGCACAGCTCACCGTCTTTCCTGAAGCCTTGATTGAGGACTTTGTTTTCAAGTGATAGACTGCACCTTCACCAGGCTAGCCTACCTTGGTTTGTTTTTAGAACGGTTGCTATAGGTAGCTGGCCTCTGACACAGCTAAACATCATCACGGGTGTGTCCAAACATCACCTACTGGTGATGACATCAGTCAGCTGAAGCAGGATCTAAAGATCGAGGATGAGCTGATCCTGCAGTTTTCATCCATTGCCACAAGTTAAACATCTCTCCGCTTTGGCTCCACCTGCTGTGGCAACAGAAGGGTCAGTCCATCCACGAGTGCTCAGCCTCTGTTGGACGCAATGATGCCACTCTTCCCTTGTCCAGTTCTATTACCACAGGGACGCAGCCAAGTTCCTGGCTCTGAGAAATTACATGTGGCCCATCCTTTAGGCAAGTCCCAAACCTGCTTCACACCCTGCAACTCAAGCCATGGGGCCGGCACAAGAGCAGGAAGGGTTGTGCTAAGGACTCCTCTGCTGGTGCTCTCCCTGGATGCCTGCCTTCTGCCCTCACCTCAGCAAGGCGCCCAACTGCAGTGCTTGTTGTCAGCACCTCTATCTGGCACATAGCAGTACGTAATAGCTGAACCTTCTGCTATCCAGGCACCTGCATAAAGGACATTATACCCACAACTCTGCAGCTGATTTAAACTGAAAACTCACAGAATGACCTGTCTAGTTTGTCTGTCGTAGTCATTCAAAGACTTGAGTAGTTCTGCCACAGTTGTGTTATTTGGCAGCCATAGCACACACAACATATTCTTACACACATCATCTTGAAATTTATGACGCACATAAACCAGCAGCATTGTCTTGTTCTCCAAATTGGTAGACTCATCAACCTAGACACCATACCATGGTGACTTACTAAGCTGCTCCACCAAACGTGATTCAATTTCCTCCACTAATACAGTTCTCCTTTAAACTGTGGAAGGTAAAAGAGGAACCAGCCATCATCATCATCGTCAAAAGCTCAGTTTTCCCTGTCTACACATTAACACTGCAAACAGAGTTTCTGAATGTCTTTACCCTGGAAGGGGTTTTACAAAAGCTCTGTTTTCATTGACCTAAAACAATGTTTGTGTGAGGAAAAAAGGTTGAAACCTATAGAAAGAGCTACCCACATACGAGTGGACTATGCAAAGGTTGCACACAAGCTTCAGAGTGGTCAGTTGTCAAATGGCTGAGGGACGGGCTGAGCACACTCTTCATGTGTGAGAACATCGAATATATCTGCCAACCCCTGGTGTCTAAGATACAGGGCATGTTTCTTTATTTTGTTCCTTTGGTCCAGTTGGCGCTGTCGTCAATCAAACACAGACACTGTTACGCCAAACTGGGATGATTACATGTGATTTCAGTTCAGTGTTTAAAGTCACTGTTGAGGTGGACATTTCTAAACTGATGGTATTACATTTTAGTAATATTACTTGGCTTGTTTTCTGCCAAAAAAAGAGAAAAAAATGAAGGTGTCTGCTTCCTGCCACAGAGGATGTTACCCCTCCCCCAACCTCCCAATTCCTGTCTCTATTAGTTTTAAAGACCAAAAACAAAGATAAGACCTGCTGATAGCCTCTGATAACAGCCAATATGTATTCTGACCACTTCAGCTATAATAGCAGGAAAGGAAATTAAGTTCCGCATTACTTAAAAAAAAGCTGTCTGGCATAAAAATAAAGTCATGCTATGACATTGATATGGTCAGGGTAAGTTAGTAAGTAATGCTTCATTTACATAGCACACAGAGGTGCTTCACACATGGAAAGATAAAAATGAATTCATACAATATAAAACACAGCACAATGAGAGACAGAGCAGACAACAAAAACAAACGCCCAGAGTGGAGATCTACAGAAAGCTTGCCTATAAACATGTGTTTTTAGAAGCTGCTAGTCCGACTGGCTGACTGACTGGCTGCAGAGGAAAAGCTATCAGGATCAATTTAGAGGAATTCTGTTTTGACAGGGCTTAGGTGGCAGAAATTAAGAGACATTCACTCTTTGGGAGCAGCTAAGCAATCATGGAGGGAGGGCAGTTGAGTCAGGTTATTGGTACGGCAGAGAAATATAGATCTGTGTATCATCAGCATTATAGTGATATGACACAGCCTGAAAGTGGCTAAACGAATGACTCAGTGAAGGCATGTACAATTAAAACAGGACTGGTCCAAGGACGGACCCCTGAGGGACCCCTGAGGGACACCACACAGCAGAGAAGCTGAGGACACATTATTGTTGATGCAAACATTCAAATATGTCTTTGTCAAACAGGAATAAAACCATTTCAAAGCAGCACCACAAATACCAACACAGTTATGCAACCTACCAAGTAAAATGGCATGCTTGATGGTGTCAAAAGCAGCAGTCAAATGTAGTAGGATGAGAATGGAGTATCCACCTTTGTCTGCATGTATAAGATTATCACTGGTTACTCTCAGTAAAGCAGTCCCAGTACTATCCTTGTGACGAGGCTGAAATTGGTCAAACTGGGCTGGTTGTAGAGAAGGTTTATCTTGAGCAAGGCCAGGCTGTTGTTATAGTGGGGAGCTGTCACATTTAAATGTTCTTTCTGTGAGGGACGTAGGGTGGTGTTTACTGCAGATGATGTATTGCAATTACACAGCTACAGTGTAGCGTGGAGAGATGGTTAACAGAGAGAGGGGATTTTAAACTGAGCTTTATTGACTAGCTGAGACTGCTGAAGGCTAACATGAAGCTCAGATAAACCTCCGAAACACTCTGGAAACAGAATTGAATAAATTACAAACCAATCCCTTACGCATGTCAATCTTAGTGAGCCAGAATGCACAATATCAGGACCCTGGCACGCCTACATAAAAGACAGCTGTAGTTTCTTACCTTATCATAAGCCAGTGTTGTCAAGACCACACAGCAGGTTCAGTTTGACTCGTGTAGTTTATTTTGTGGTGTAACTGTGAAGCCTCAAATACTCTCATTTCTATTAGTTGTGTTTAGTTTTTTATGTTGATAGATGTCTAAAAGAGCCAACTTTAGAATTTCTTTTTGTCTTTTCTACATCGCTAGAAACAGGGCCTAAAGGTCAACACACAGTGTGAACGTATGAAACACATCACGCCTGTTTTTTTTTTGTTGTGGACAGACACATGTAGAGAATGCAGATGCACGGTATCATGGGTAGATGTGCAGCAAATGACTGAAAACATGGCTAGACACACTGTTACATCCACAAATGGTCATCATCAGTATGTTTCTGTTTGTAGTCTCAGTTTGCAGCCTCCAGAGGCCACTAGCAAGGCTGTTTTTCGTGTGGATTGAGGAATTCATTATCTATCCGAATCATTCACTGCCAATAAAGCTCAAAGTGTGTGTGACCTTACCTCATACAGAAGACATCCCAGGGACCAGATATCTGACTTAAAATTGTATCCGTTCTCATGGATCCTTTCCGGTGACATGTAATAAGGTGTCCCCACTGGGACAGAGAAAGAAACAAATAAATAAAATGGTACATTTGTACAAAACTTGAAAACATTTTAAAGAATGAACAGTTCTGTCTTATTGTAGCAAAGGAGTAGAAATAAGGTATCACTGAATGAACTCTTTTTATTATTGCTTTAACACACTATTAACATATTATTAAAGGTCCCATATTATGCTCACTTTTTAGGCTCATGCTCTTGTTTTGGGAGTCTACTAGAAAATGTTTACATGCTTTAATGTCCAAAAAACACATTATTTTTTTTTGCATACTGTCTATTGCTGCAGCACCTCTACTCACCCTCTGTCTGAAATCATTTTAGCTCCTGTCTCCTTAGGTACCCCATCCCAAAAAGCCATGTCTGCTGTAATTGGTTCGATCCCACAGGCCTGAGCAGGCACCGCCCACTGTGTTTCAGCTGGTATTTTTGCATTTTTGTGGTTGAGGACTAGAGTTGTGACATCGCAACCTTACCAAAGTCCTGATGGCTTGTTGATAGGTACAGTTTCTGAATAAGGGCTGTTTGCATTCCTCAGTGGATTGAGTGTTTTGATACCTTCACAGTATTTACATTGTTCCTACACCTGCCTTATAATAAAAAAAAGATATGGAAATCTCATATTCTACAGCATGGGACCTTTAATCATATTTTATGTACCATACCATTAGTTTGAAAGAGTTCTTAAATCAGTTAATTATACAATTGAGTTGTAATCAATTTTTTTGCATGAGCTGTACACCTCCATTAAAAGCTAATATAAAAGAAAAACATGTGCAATGCATTCATGTCTCATACGTGTATGCTTGTGTATGCTTGTATGTTCTGCATCCACAGTGCGTGTGTATGTTCTTTACCTAAAGAGTGTGCTGCCGTGGTTTTAGAGCTGAAGAAGCGGCCTAATCCCAGATCACCCAGCTTTACCTCCCCTGTGGCTGTTATGAACACGTTGGCTGGCTTGATATCTGTTTAACACACACACACGTGCGCACACACACACACACACACACACACACACACACACATTAAAAACCTGGGAACATTTAAGATCTCCACCATTTTTCATTGTATTCATACTGTACTTCTGGACCTGAAATGTTTAGCAGAAAATTGGAAGCTGCTGAAAAAGATGAAGATTGCCATGCACACAGTCTGTTCACTATGTTATGTACACTACAATCATACATATTACCTTCCTCTATTTGGATTTTGACTGTTGAATAACAACAAAAATAAGCCATAGGTTGAGAAAGGAAATACAAAATATGAATGCCAAACAGAGGATGGTTTTGGGTAGAGCAGAGGGATGGATGACAGGATTAAGTATATCAGTAGAAATAAACACAGAGATGATACAGTGGGGATGGTGTACATGAGGACTGAGAGGAGGGTGAGTAAATCTGTGAGTAGCTGTTTACCACGGTGCATTACTCTGCGTGAATGCATGTGCTCCAAGGCACTGCAGAGCTGCACAAAATATTTCCATATAGTCCTCTCTGGAATGAGTCGCCTCTTCTTCTTGAAGTACTACACAAATAGAATGAAGGATTGTTAGTCCATTAAAAAGATTCTTATCTGAAAGGTTCTACATGTGGCATACTTATGTGACATTCAGCAGAGAACTTGTTGTGTTGTGGTGTTTTAAGAAGTGGGTCAAGACTAAAGATTGTTCTCCTCTCACATTATTAGGATTAGTATCTATAGCATCCTGGTAAAACACAGTACTTTTTTGAGAGAATTTCTGGGTAATACTGGATCTTATTTCCTGGTATTCAACTCTACTGTTTACACACACCAGTAATCAACATTTCTAACACATATTTTTATTCCTGGATGTAACATGTGTTGAGTTTGGGCTACTTTTCTGCATACAGTATCTGTTTACTTATCTAATTTGACATAAACCTGTAGGTCTCAGAGGACTTTGAGGTAATTTCTGACCTTTATCATCTGGGACAGATCTCCAGCATCTGCCAGCTCCAGAACAATGTTGAGCTCATTGTCTTCAATAAAGGAGTCTAGGTACTTGATTACATTGGGGTGATTCAGCTGCTGCAGTGAACAGACAGGAGAAAAATACTGTTTCCAGACACGTTGAAATTGTTTTTTGTTCATTTTAACACAAATGCAACAGCTCCAACAATCAAGCAGTACAACTGAGCTCAAAGCAATAGTGCTGATTAACTCATCAAATCATCTGCACCAGTTGATATGATTTAGACAAGCACTAAATACGCATTCAGATGTCTAAGCTTTCATTTTCCTCTAACACAAAGCAGGGAAACCGTTCAATAATTTCTTTTCCTCACTGATCTACTGAATCAAAGGCTGTGGTTCATCAACTTTACCTTCAGCAGGTCTATCTCTTTGATGCAGTCCTGACGAGCCTTGGCATCCATCATCTCAAAGATCTGCACAAACAAAGATAGAAGTGAATATGAATTTATTCTTATTGGGTGGCTGCCCAAAATGATCTGAACTGGAGCCCGACGAATGAATCAGCAGGGCCAGCAGGTCAGCATCAGTCAGAAGAAATGTCACCAGAGTAATGACAGAAATGCCACAGATATGTCTGAGATCATTCAGAAACAGAGACACACAGAGTTGTTCACCAGAGAGCAGATGATTGTTGTACACTTATAAAATGTCCCATTCACTACATCTCTTGGACACAATTCTTTAATAACTCTTTAATAACACATGTAAGGGATTTTTATCATTCTTTTAATGTTATATCTGTTACATATCAAATTAGTAGATTTAAATGTAAATCATTTAATAAACTTCTAAATATCAGTATCAACCTCAAACCCAAGTATTGGTCAGACTCAGATTGGAATTATCGAACATCAAAGCCTTTACTAGACCTCACTGATACTACATTTTTATTTTTTGTTCATATAATCTGAAAATGATGTATCTGCCAAATATTTTAAACATAAACAAATACCCAAACAAAAACTTTATGAGGAATCTGCTAAATTTGGCTATTAGAGCAGGGTCCCCAAACTTTTTCCTGTGAGGGCCACATAACTTTTCCCTTCTCTGATGGGGGCCGGGGTCAGTTCGTAACAGAAAAGTGTGACGATCACAGGGGTGCCTCAGCGTAAACATTTATTGTCTTCCAGAAAGCCACATATAACCAAATATTAATAACCCCTTTCGGGATTTAACAGGCTGCACAGTGCAGCGTCGCCTCACAGCTAGAAGATCCCCGGTTTGATCCCGCCTGGGGTCTTTCTGTGTGGAGTTTGCATGTTCTCCCTGTGCAGCGTGGGTTTTCACCGGGTTGTCCGGCTTCCTCCCACAGTCAAAAAACATGCTGAGGTTAATTGATAACTCTAAATTGTCCATAGGTGTGAATGAGCGGTGTGCGTGGTTGTTTGTCTGTATATGTAGCCCTGTGGTAGGCTGGCGACCTGCCCAGGGTGTCCCCTGCCTTCGCCCGAGAGACAGCTGGGATAGGCTCCAGCCCCCCCGTGACCCTGCAAAGGATTCAGCGGTGTATAGATAATGGATGGATGGATGGGATTTAACAGTTAAAGTCAGGAAACAAATAATAACACTATTATTGAAATAAATAACACAATTTATGAAACAAAATAATAACCAAATAACCCTCTCTGGGATCTTCACAAAAAAGGATCAGAAGGAGCAGAGTCTATAATTAAATGACTCATATGAGCAGTCTCTCAAAGTTCTTGTGTTCCTTCCTTATAATCCTTTTGTAGGGTCCAGTAGGCTTGTAGACACCACTGTTTGCAGCCTCTCTCTCATCAACTTCCCTTTGAAAACCATGCTAGTCACAGCCAGTCTCAAACATTGATGCAGATGTTCATCTGTCAATCTTGATCTCATCATAGTTTTCAGGAGTTTCATGTGTGAAAAGGTTTGCTCGCAGATATACGTGCTGCCAAAAAGTGTGGACATCTTCATTGCGTGTTTTTTTATGTTAGGGTATGTGTCGTTTGGGAGGGCGGCATAGAAGTCAATGAGACTGTCGGGCTTGAATGCATCTTTCAAAACATCACAGTTCAGTAACTCGGCCAAATCAAACTGATAAGAAGGCTCGGCTTCATCGATGTCAGCAACAAAGGGGTTATTTTGCATTGGCATGTAATTCACGGAATCGCACACCGAACTCCACCTTCAGCATTTCCAGTGCTTCCACACACACTTACAAATGTATTCTGCTGAGCTAACAAACCACTTTTTAGCTTTGAGAGTTTGTCTGCTCGCATTTGGCCTTGCAAGCTATCATACTTGTCTTTGTGACGGGATTCATAGTGTCGGCGCAGATTGTATTCTTTAAATACCGCCACTGTCTCTTGACAGATGAGACAAACAGCCTTTTGACTTGAACAAAAACCAAGATGTGTGGTGAGTGGGATATTTTACAGCGCTCTCTGGTGGACAAACTATGTCAGGATGACAGATTCTAAATGATCCAAAACATATCTTTGGAGTTACTGACATTTCTTATTACTTCTCAGATGACAAATACATCAAAACCAATACATCTGTGATGAGCTAAAATTGGTCAATACTGTAGTTTCAACAATGCCGATATATTGATCAGGCTCTAGAGCTCATTTTAAAAAATCTTGTAAAATCTTGATGATAGATAACTGGCCAATTGATAAAACTACAAACACTGTACTAAATATCTTGACAAGCTCATCTGTATGGTCAGGATGTTCAGAGTAGTCCTGAGGCAGTATCAGACACACTCCTGAGTACTGTACCTGGACTTTCTTGAGTGCAACCAGCTGTCCCTCCAGCAGGTATGTGGCTTTGTAGACCTCACTGAACTGGCCCCGACCAATCTTCTTTTCAATCCGGAAGTTTGCCAGAGTGCAGCAGTACTTATAGCTTGGCATGTTTTTCTGTATAGGAAAATTCCATATTAAAAGCTTTAACTAGGTATTGCATTATAGTTCATTAGAACGTATCTTTTAGCCGTAAAATTGGATTTCCAGAGTTTAGAAGAGAGAGGGAAGCTAACTGCAAGAATCAGTTGTGTTTACCTACTGTACATGTCATGGAAATGAAAAAATATGATATACATCACATGTTTTAAAACATGTAACATTTAGCTTTTTCTATATTTTAAGGACTTTGAATCTGTCTAATACCACACTGGTTACACATCTTACCTGATCCTCTTGACCAGCTATCTTGTAGAAATTGTTGTGGTTGTCTAACGTGGGTTGGTTGTTGTTCTGTGCCTCCATGGTATCATCACACCTACCCACTACTGTAACAAAGAAGACAAATGTTAAAATTGAATTTGATTAATTGTATTTCTTAAGGAAACTCAAGACAGAGGAATGTCTCTGCAAAGTTCATGTTAACCTTTATAGTGGAGCAATAGAAAGCATCCTGACTGGAAACACTAGATATTAGTATGAAATGACGGACCAGGACAGGAGGGCTCTGCAACTCTGATTTAAACTGCCCAGAACACCATTGGTACCAATCTACTGAACACCAGTGATATCTGTGAGGTGCCTGCTCAGAGCCCAAAGGATACTAAAAGACAAAACCAGCCACAGCCTGTTCACCCTGCTGCTGTCTGACAAGCGATACAGAAGTATCTGCTGCTGTAACACCAGACTGCAGAGCAGCTTCTTTCCTCAGGCTGTAACACTCCTCAACTCATCCTCTGCTCCACCATAAATAAGAGTTTATATATATATAATGAAAAGGCTTCCATCAGCATGCAAACAGACTGATGTGAAGCAGGTAGAACATTTACCACGTTCATCATCATGTTTTAGCATGTGAGCATGCTAACACTTCATTCATCACTTAACACAAAATACAGTTTTGCACGCATTTGGTCATAAACCAAAGTAGTTCATCAAACTTTATCCTCTGGGGCCATTTCACAGCAACCCAACATATACTTAGAGCCATGCTGCTAGCATAGCTATAATCCAGAACAATTAAGCATAACTGAAAGGAATATCAAACAACACTAGAACAATACGTGTTTTTTTGTGCCATTCAAACCTTATTTGGCTGGATTAAATGTGTAGGAGACCTGGTGAAGAAATGATCTGAAAACTATTTTTGAAAAGAAAATCTCTTCTAAACATGGGCTGAAGCTACACTGATAGATTTGTTCTGAACCAGTCACAGAGTGTAGGAGGAGAATGAACAGCGGTTTAACAGGTGATTAGCAAAAACAAAAAAAAAATGTTCAGGTGTTTCTCTGTGTGGGCAGAGGTCTCCCAACTACACTAAACATGCCTCTTGTTGCTGTTCTGGCAAATTTCAAGCTTCCAGAACACATCAAAACCCTCCATTAATGGAGTTTAAGAGATCATTTTTGACCAAGGTATGTAGAGAGCAGGACTTTTTACAGTATAAAAATAAACTTGTCGGAACTCTCTGGTGGACAAACTATGTAATGGAGACACTGTTTCTAAATGACTTCAGACACCTTTGACATTTCAGTACTGACAGTTCTTGTATTTCTGTGGCCCCCTGCTTATTAGCTACAGTCTTAGCCTCATGTTCATATGTGTGGAATGTGCTCAGGAAATATCCAGGGAATATCATGGCACAACCCTGGGTAACTCTGCAGAGCACCTTCACATTCACAGGGGGTGAAGCCCCTTTAATTCACTAATTCCACAGCCTGTTCTGTACTGCCATTCTGAGGCTGATCGACAGTATATAACTGCAACCATAAGAGCGAGGCTCTAATTATAGCAAAAAACAAATACTCACAGTAGATACATGACTGCTTGCAGGGATTATAGAACAAAAAGAGAATGGAACGGCTTTAGGATACCTCAGTTACAGTTACACTGTGAACTAACTAACTCAGAGACAAACACTGCTAAGCTCTGACAGTGGAGCCGAAGCTTGCTGTGCGCCTGTGGTGATGACTCATGGATGGAGACCTTGCTCTAGTTTTAACTGGAAATAATAAAGCGATTTCCAAACAAGTGGATCACTGAAAGCAAGTCACAGAGTGAGCAGCAGTGTTATTGTGTCCTTTACCTGAGTCACCTAAGCATGATCTCATGCCTCCTCGCTTCAAAACTTAATGTGATTCCTGGAGTAACCATTGCCAAGTACTGAAGTATTGATGACTTGTTTTGACCACAAATAGCTGCTTAAATGTCTACGCTGGGTCACGTTGAAACTTGTTCTCTATCCTAAAACATTACAAGAAGTATTCTTCGACACCCCCCCCCCCCCCCCCCCATCTCTGATGAGTCAGCTCTAAGTATTTAGGTGAGTCTACATGTGTTAACTTGCACTCACCTTAACCTACTCAGCTCTACTAACCATTAAAATGTTAGTAATGCCAAGCGGGCCTCATGCCATGACTTAGGTTTCACCACAGGAACAGATCTGTGCTGCACACATGTATCAGGCTGCTCTTAATTGTGGTAATGAAGACTGTGCTGTTGTTGGCATTCAAGGCTAGGAAATCTCTCAACATAGCCCTGCCTGACTCTACGGACCTCCAGTTGGATGGTTTTCCACTAAAACACACAGAGATACAAAAGCTGGGTGGAGAACTCCTGCTGCGAAAATAACTCCCCAAAAGGAATCAACTCTCCTGAGAACAACTGCCTGAGATTTATGAATTCTTCTAATCCAGTGATTCAGTGGTCCACAGGCCTCTCTGTTCTCATAGCATGCCTGGCTCTTACACAATATTTCAGCCAGAAAACTGTAAAATATATTTTCGAACAGGGCTCTGTTTCAATCACTCCCTGTGAACATAGTTTTTAAAGCTGCCTGAGCAAGAGCAGGGAAAGATCAATGCGGGGAATCCTAAAGAAACAGAGGCCATATGTAGATGCAGGGGTGGGAGGATGACTTTATTCAACAAAAATGGCTAAAATATATGTATACGTCTGTATGTTTATATACAACTCATCGCCATAAATAATGACATGGAACTGTGCACTGACGTTGCACATACTGTACATATTTTATGGGTGTATACATGTATGTATATAAGTAGCTGCTATTTATTTCATGTTTCACAATCAGTCGAAAAACAGTCCTGCCTTAAAACCAGCCCCCTGCTGGGGGCTGCACTGGTGGGTATGTGTTGTTGAAGGTGCTGTTGAGACATGAAATATGATCCAGGAAGTCCAGTAACAGTAACATATGAATGCAACACTCCAAAATACTGCACAGTGGTTTAATACTCACACACAGGATTTGACTGAATCAGCCTGGTTATTACGGTGGCAACTGTTTTGTCTTTCATCCCAACTATCGCAAGGTAAAACGTAGAAACAGAGCGCTGTAGTTACAAAGTAAACTACCAGGAGGAACTTAGAGTTGCATGTATGTGATTGGTCAATGCTGCACATTGTCAGATGATGTATTGCATTGCAGCAAAGTTGAGCTTGGATCAACTGTTGCTGGATGACCTTGCGTTCTGCCAGAGCCTCTTGTGTTGGCAGTGCAACGACAAACTGACTCCACTCCACTGCATGAGAGGGTTGGATTTTTTCATGCAGGGCTACTGTTAGTCTGAACGTGGCCTAAGAGTCTACAGCTGTGCTAGCAGCACCGTGAGGTGCATGCTAACATACTCACAATGACAATGCTATAAACACAAAGTACAGCTGAGGTTGATAGGAATGTCGTTGGTGTTGAGTTTGGTCACAAACAGCAGTAATGGACAAATCAAAATTTTGATCTGATGGTGGTATGAAAAGTTCGGGGATGACCAAAGATCTTCAGTTTGTCTTGAGGGGGGCTTGGATGTATGTAGCAAATTTGACGGCAATTCATCTAACAGTTGAGATATTTCACTCAAAACCATAAATATCAATCTCATGGTAGAGCTTAAAGAAAAGTCAGAGGATCATCAACTATCACCAACTATCGGACCAGTGTTTCCATCACTGGAGCCAATGCCACTAGCATGGCTAAAAAAATGATGGTATTGTTCCCATCACAATTTTCAAACACAATGACACAGTCATGTGTTGTTCTTTGTATTTTAGTTAAGCATTGTAAGATTGTAAGCCCTGTTGCTATAGCTCATGGGCCATCAGAAAGAACTACTCCTAAAGCAGAATTTTTGGCACCAGCCACTATGGCATCGGAACCAAGATTAGACCCTGGTTCCTCTGGTTAAAATCTAGCCAAGGTTCTTGAAATGGATCTTGGTCCATTATTACAAAATAACTGGAATTATGCAGTTCCAGCTGCTGTATTCAGATGTTAACGGTCAGCTCCCACATTCAGTCGGTGTGTTAGACGGTGGACTTACAGGAGCAGATGCAGGCAGAGCTGTGATTTTGTGCTCTGATTTAAAATAAAACTGAACAGATCTGCAGGACTCAACTGACTCCAGCTGCTCAATACCCAACTTTAAACTTCAGCTCAGTGCAGACTTTATTAGGTAAAATGTGTGTCCTGCTAGTCATTAGACACCTACTGTTTGAATTTGAACTTGGAAGGTTTTGTTTTTGCGCGACATGGCCATGTCAAGCTTCACTGTTATCAGTGCTACACTGTTTTGTTTACAGAACTGGATAAGATTGTAACAGAGGCCACTGCATCCATCATCAGAGTGGTGATGCTGATGAACTTTACTGTACCAATCGTATTCTTCAAGCTGTCTACCTTAGGGTTTTTGCTGAATTTCACAGTACAAAAGAGACAGAGGTACGTACAAGCAATGTAGAGGCACTCTTGGTAGGCTGAGCAGAAGCTGGGGCATGCAGGGACACATCAGAGGTAGATTTAGAAGCAGGCATACATGTATACCTGCAATAGAATAGAAATGCTTTCCTTTCACTGAGCATTCAGACAAAAACAGGATCTCCTCTTGCATGCCTCATATTCACCGATTCCATTTGTAGCCTTAATTGTTGAAATCAATCTGTGCACTGATGATTGGTCTTCTATGTTAGCATGGTTTCTTTTGTTTATTACTGATTTTTTGTTCACAATGTAGCATAATCAAGGGAAAAAGTGTGTGTCCCATGGACATGTCAATAGTGAGTTTACAATGTCTTTTAAGATCTTAACGTGTCGGAGACGCAGGACGTGTACCTAGCAACATCACTACCATGTCTATTTCCAAATTCAGAATCATTCCAAGAAAAAAATGTGACTGAAAAATGTGACTGAAGGCAGAACCTGAGAGGTTCTCTCCAGAGATTCTGCCTATGACTTTTCATTTCTGTTGACCCTGTGCTCTAAACCCACACAGCTGTTTCCTCTTCCTCTGTCACAATGAAAAACAGCTCTGAGGCTCTTTCGAATGCTACAGAAATTTCCAAAGAATTGGCAGGAGGGAGATTCTTCACATTAAAAAAGGTTAGACAGAAAAAAAGTCTGTGTGACTGTGAGTGTGAATATGTTTGTGCATATGGATATAAACTCTGTGATAGACTGGTGAAGGGTGTACCCTGCCTCCTTCTCAAAGCATGCTGGGATAGACTTCAGCCCCCTACAATAGAATAGTCAGTCACAAGTCCACTACAGTTAGTCACAAGAACTTCAAGCTGACATTTTAATGGGAGATCATCAATCAATGCAAAGAGTTCCCAGGACTTTCTGCAGGGTGTTTTACATGGAGCAACACATGCATCACAGAGAGGACTGCCAGCCAGCACAGCAATAAGGAGTGATAAATATTAAGTTCAAATATAAAATAATACAGTATGTATTGTAGCATTGTATAAAAAATGTGTGTGCAGCATCCGTCTTTTACAGTTTGTAGCTTCTTTGCAGCAGCATCCATATTTGAAGCACTGTATTGGTTGTGTTGATGCTGAGCGCAGGTGATTGTTGTGCACATCAGTCCTTTCTAAAAAATAGTCTCTAATGCCAGGATCAGACTACACGAGTCTAGCTAGATTTTGAAATGATTTTGTTGTGGCCTACCAATTACCAGCCTTGTGGCCAATCGTGAAAGACAACTTTCTCTTCTTTTTTTTTTGGTACACCAGCATCACACAAAATGCTTATGTCAGTTTGATTGACAGCTGCTTCCCCCGCCTCCCCGATTACTTCTGAACTCATGCGTGATCATGAAAAAAACCGTGTTGTGATTAGTCAGGGTCATACATGTCGTCTTGCCACTCAACCAAACAGGACAAGGCAAGAGTTTCTGGCACTGTGGTCGCTAGATCTGACACGGCAACCATCGTCGAAAAGAAAAAATCGTGTAGACGGATCTGGCATAAATGAAGACAGCATGTTTCTCACTGGAGCTTAGCTTACTTGGAACCTTGACTGAGGTGGTCCCAAAAAAAGTACCAGGTTCCAGGTACTATCCACAACGTTTGACAGTGGAAAACAAAAAAAGAGCGAGTAGAGTCAAGTCGAGTAGAGCCATACCATGCAGTGGAAACAAGACATACTGCTGGTTTCTTCTCAACCACCTCAATAGAGGATATCAAACCACACACTAATACACCAGTGTGCTTCAAGAGAAATGCTTGACTGATCATCTAACAGCATCAATAACCACCTCCCCTGCACACCTTTCTGATTTATGTCAATTTCCAACGCACAGCCTGACAGCCACACCCTGTATATTGATAGCTGTCATCTTGTTCCCATAAAACACATAAGAAACACTGGTTTCAGAATGTTGTACTTGGAAGCTTTAGTACGTTAAGAGAGTACTCCACTGATTTAGCACTGCACTTCCACAACATTGTGGGACACATTTCTTCCTTGTCAAAACCTGGTGCCTAAATACATACAAATTTGCTGTAGCAGCTATTTTTTGTCCTTAGTTTTAAAAAAAAGACAGACAGACACATAATTCTCACAAAAACTTTTCACTTAAGAGCCCTTAAATTTGTTTTTGTTCAAAGAATGAGTGACCAAGAGTGCAACCAAAAGAAACCTGTTTTCATTCCTTTCAGGGTCATTGTAACTGATGAGTATAATAATAATTGTGTAAAACTGTGCACCATGACACTGTAAAACTGACATTTCTGTGATAATTTCAAACCAGTTGATAATATTGCCAACTGTCACATGCTTAGCAGAATGCGGGCTGTGGTGGAAAATGAAATGTTATGGAGCAAAACATTAAACATACAGATGGAACAAAAACAGCTAAATTCTATATATCCCCTCATTAAAATCGCCTCTGCTCCTCTGTCACAGCCCTGTAGAAGCCAAGGCCACTCCTACCAGCAAGCATGACTGACATTAGTAACAATGACTTATAACACATATGTGTCACAATAATAATCTGTGGGTTCAAACCTCTATTTGCAATCAAATGTCCAGAACCATGCTGCCAAATATAAGTGCATTAAGCTTTTTCAAACTTTAGAGAACCTACTTCTCAACCTCAAATGGTAAAAAGGGCAGAGAACAACAGAAGAGCAGCATGTGCCGACATTCAGTGAGGATGTGTGAAGGCATGGCTTCCTGCTGCGTGGATACTCACCAGCCCTCCCAGTCACACAGGACACTGGCTCCCTGTCACAGCTGACACGTGACTAATTTTAGCCAGTTATTTGACCTTGAATGCCCAGGCATCCTCATAACCACCCCTTCAACACCGTCCACCCCGCACCCAGCCCCCCTACCCTGCAGCCTGCCTTCACCCCTGCTGGTAGTGTTTCATGTGATGTAAGTAAGGATCACTTCTACCAACAAACAGCCGCAAACCGCACACCATGAGCCCTGACACGAGCTTCTGCTTTCATGTACAATGCATCACGTTGACACTGCTGAGTGTGTCTGTGCAGCACAAGTCAGCAGATAATAGCACATAATATGATCATATGTTACAGCACAGGCCATATTGACTACTTTATTAACTCACTTAAAGAGCAACGAAAATGTGACCAAGTCGCTTTGTGTTGTAATTAAACGTTAGCGTGAGTCTAAATTAGTTTCATTCAAAAAAAAAAACAGCAGAAAATGCCATTTTCAAAAGAATGACCCAGAGAAGTTAGCAATGGTTGCAAGGGTTTCCTGTTATGACAGAACAACCTACAAAGAGGAAATAAATATCTCAATATCTCGATCATGCTGTGATAAACAGCAGCCTATCTTCATTTGGCTGCGCTGTCAGGCAGCGGAGCGTTACAGTGACCCGGCCGCGGCCGCACGGACGTGCAAACTGTGAGCCGGTGAAGCGGGGGCTGCCTGTCAGTGTTACCGCTCCGCTGCGCCCCGAGCGCTCCGTCCCGGCCTGACAGCGCACTTCAGCGCTTTGTTCAAAGACAAACAGACATGTTCGCGGCAGACAGCGGCGAGCCCCGCGGCCGCGTCTCCAGCGGGGCGGATGTCGTTTCCACACGGTCGCAGCGAGCAGCGGGCTAGCCTTGGTGCTAGCTGACGAGCCTCTGCAGCTCTCCAGCGGGAGTAAACAGACGCTGCTCGGTGTGGCGTTTAACACCATGCAGCCGCACCACTTAATGCCAGATAAACTGACCCACACATAAATTCTGCCCGCTCTTTAAACGGGGGGGACACGGTTATTATTATTAGTACTAATGAGCGCGTCATGTCTTACCTGAAGAGGAGTCAATAATGTCCTGCCTGGAAGCTTTCAACAGTTACTACAAGTTGCATTGGTCCTTGTTATTGTGCAACTCCTCACACCGACAGACAGACCCCCCTCCCCCGAGTCTCTCTCTCTCCTCTCTCTCTGTCTGTCTGTCTGTCTCTCTGTCTGTCTGTCTCTCTGTCTGTGGTTTGTGCCACTGCTGCCACGCAGGCTGCTCAGTGGGGTGCGCTGGCAGCTCACTGAATGAGAGGAGGGACACTTCAGAGTCTGAACCTCTGCGTAGTAAAGCGGCGGTGAGGCTGTGAAGTGTTTGCTGAAAAGTAGGTCAGGCGTCACGGATCCCTCTCCCCGCACTCAGCCCCCGTGCGTCTGGGACGGGGCCATTGTTTGATGACATGTGATATGAAAGTATTTACACACGTGACAGAAAAGAGGCAAAAGCATCCGCGCGCATCACCGAGCCAGAACCCCGAGGAGAAACGATTTTTTTTTTTGCGGACACCAGATGTAGAAAGCAGTTTATTTTTTACTGCAGTCAGGGCCGTAGCCAAGATTTTAGAAATGAGGCCATGAGCCCAAGTTCTTCAGTGCTCCCCACAGGTGAGTATGAAGAGATGTGAAAATTCTGCAAAAATTTCTATTAATTTCGAGTCTTTTTGTAACATTTTTAAATTAATTTATTAACAGTCAAGAGTACTTTCTCTACTGATGGTTTTAAAAGCCTATTTCTACTCCATCAGGAATACATTCTGCCAATTAAAGTTGTTCAATTCTTGTATTGTTCATTCATGTAAAGAGTAACTTAAGGGCAAGCTCAAAGACTATTTCACTACCCACTCTGTGTTGCATCTCTGATCGTGTGGTTTGGTGCAGACTGAAGGGTGCAAAACTGGTGTCACGAAGTTCTGACACACCCCAAAGTACGCTTCCAGATCACTGCAGCAAGGTGAGAAGTTGAAGCATTCACAGCACACAGAATTTCAGCTCCTGCTCTTGGTATTCATCTTTTAAAACACACAATGTGCTGCTAAATATTTCAAAGTAGCATGGTGAAATGCTGCATACAAATTAATGCATCATTAAAAATACATTAATGCATCAGTTACGAGTCCAGCTATATATACTATATACATATGCCATCTTACTGAGGCAGTTCACAGTTGTTTCCTTATTTTGTGTTTGTTGTTTTTTTTACTCTGATCTGTTCTGATCTGCTTTCTGTCTGTTCAGCCTTGTGCTAGTTGATGTCTGTTTCACATTTAAGTTGTTTTTTGTGTTTATAATTGCTGTGTGTAAATTCAATTAGATTGGATTAAAAGTAAATAAAATAAATAAAATAAAATCTGAACTAACAAACCTGAATAAATAAATGTAATCTCTATAAACAGAGATGGCACTCTCAGATATCCCTGTAGTCTGCTCACGCCTAGTCCACATGCACACAGATATTTTTAAAACAGGGTTTGCCCTTCTTCGTTCTCAAAAAAACAAAACCTGTCCACACAAGCACTGTTTTCAACCTGTTTTCATTTCATCCATATGAAAACACACAAACACAGCTGAGCATGACAGTCAAGAGCATTCCAAACCAACAAAAGGCCAAAATGCAACGTGAAAAAAACCTGTGTATGTGTGGACTAGGCATCAAAGCAGGTGGACTGAACTCCTTTAGCAGCAATGCGAGAGCCTACTTATGATTTCCGGTTAAGCTAAGTACCCTCCCTTCATGGACTGGTAACATTAACTGGGTATAGCATAGCATAATGCACTTGGCTGAGCACAGGACTGCTTCTCTTTTGTCAGTGCACATGTATTGATGTGGTTCAATGTTATTCATGGAGCTTTATTGTGGCTTTAATATCTTGTAGGTTTTTTGGGTGGTCACTTGCTAGGTTGCTAGTTGCGCTTCATGCACATAGACTTAATTGTAGAACTAGAGTTACATCCAGTAACCATGTTTCACATGTAACTAACTATTACCTTTTCTAACCTGACAGCACCATGACATGAATAGGCCTCAAACACAGCCACACAGAGAGGAAGCTTAAAGTTCTCGCCTCACATACCTTGTTTGTGTGTTGATGTTTATGCTCATGGCACATAAGGAGGCAGCCCAAAAAACATAGACATACTCTCTCTCACATACATATGCACACATAAACTCCCTATTGTTACAGTATTTAGTAAAGCACGGTTAGTGAGATTACATTCTGTGTGCTTTATCAGGGGCTGGGCTGCTCTGCTGCTGGAACCTCTTGTATTTGCCAATGAAAATATTATTATTCTTTTATGAGAAAATTGGCTTTCCAGGCAGGAAATGAACAAACTTTGCACATAGGTCCAGTTCTGCCAAACTTCGTCTAAACATCTTGAATTTAAAACTGAAAATTCATACCAAATCAGCTGGATGTGCTACTGCTTTGCAGCTGTCACCAAAATATAGGCCCAGGGCCCAGAATTGTTCAGATGCTTTGAGCTGGCAGGAATTGTGAAGTCTGTCACTGTTTTTCTTAAAAACTGTAAAACTATTTAATCTTATCTGGTCCCACATTTTTAGATCAATTGTCAAAGATCTTGAAGGTATTTTTAATTTACAAATGTTTTGGTCACACTCTAGTGGTCAGAAAATCACAATTTCATACCTCTTGGTCATGGCTGTAAACCGGGCCAGGAGTGCGGCCTGGCCCAGTTGGCCTGGGACTGGGATCCAGTGGAAGCCTGAAGAAGGGCATCTTGAGTAAAAGCCGTCCTGACATTACAGATTACACAGACAGAAAGAAGTTCTTTTTATCTTCATATCATTTACATCACATTTCACAAACTCCATTAGAATTGAAACTCCTGAAAAATTTTATTGAAATCACTGCAAATGTTGCTGTGGGCTCGCCCATTGCTCCAATAGCCATCATGACACCACCTGCTACCACAACTATTGCTGTTACCACAAAAAAGGCTAGAAGCAGTGACAGAGTAGCTCATATTCATTTAGGTTTGCCTTTCTTTAAAGTGCATTCCAAGACCTCTGCCAATAGCTGTATACAAATAAAAATCTTCATCAGTTGTAGGACAAAGCAAAAGTACATCCCTATTGTCTCATTATGCAGTTCTAACATTTTAATGTAAGTGATTTCTAAAGTGCTAGATAAAAGAAGTAATCTAAAAAAACAGACCCAAACTGGCCTTATCTGTAGATGTTATTTCACTCTTGTGCAATGTTACTGTCTTTGTTTCTGAAATGCTGCAAGATAGAAGAGCATAGACTTTGTTGGTGTATTATAAACACATATAGTATGTACATCACACTGCTGACTGTCTGTTACATGGACTGCAGCATGAGCAACATATATCATGTCTGCCTTTACATGCATGGACACCTGCTATTGCAGACCTGGTGGTTGCACAAGTCTTGGTGTGAAGCCACCTCCAGTTTGACTTTCTCTACGGAGCTCAGCATGGTCATGACAAACCATCAGTGGCAAATGTAGTGAGTTCAAGTCCCAGGTGGCCAGAATGAACATCATGTACCTGCTGAGGCACTGTGCTGACGTCAAGGTTTAATGACAGTTTTGGCTCAGGCAGTTCTGCAGTTGAACCCTCCTGTAGTTCTCATTTGTTTTCTTCATCTTTCTTTTTCATCTTTCTTTTCTTCCTCCTCAAAATGTCCTGTTTATCTTTCAAATATTTTTGGGGGGAAAAAACATGCTGGTCAATATAATGTTGGAAAAGAGTGAATCAGTTATTGGAAGAGTTAATAATTTGCCTATTGTGGTGTCCCAAGGTAAATTTAATGCAAGTTAAATTCTAAATAATGATAATCATGATTTCTGATAGATATAAAATTGATAATAACTTGTTGCCTTTAAGTGTCATATTCTGTGGACAACAGATGGAAACAGAACAAGACAACAATTTTTTATGACTAAGTGGCTGAAAGAAATAGGTCACAGATGTGAAAAAGGTTTGATAAAATAAAAAAATGAATGTTTAATACTTTATCATCAGAATTGTTTCAGGTGTCAGCAGATGCTATTTCACACAACCTAACTATGTTAGTGTCTGTAGGTTATCACTGATTCTGCTGATCAACAACTTAAATGTCTATAAAAGTAATTATTATTAAAGAGTTTAGATTTGTTTCTTTTCATTAATATGATGAAGAGAAAGAAAAATAGCTCGAATACACTCCACATGTATCCTTCAGTATTGTGAATACAAATAGCTGCTTCAGGAAAAGTAAGTAACGGCAACTATTTCTACCAAATCGGCGATGTATCTTATCATGGGACTCAATCGTCGTCAACGACACGCATTATGGAAGCTGTAGTTTGTAGCACTAGATTGCTCCGTAATACAGAGTTACATATCTTCTATAATAGAAATACAACTCCCAGAGTTCAGCGCGAGGCGGAGCGTGATCTACGCGTGTAGACAGACCATGGCGTTGTATAGGTCTGTGTGACAGGTTAGCATCCGAAAAACACCTCTGGACAGACGCGTCTGCGCACTGTAAACCGCTGCCGACGGCGACGGCGGGGGGAGAAATAAGGATGGGGTCCCGAATCAAGTAAGAATGTTTATCCGCTAGTTTAACTGCGGCTGTTAGCAGCCTGCTGCTGTGTTAGCTGTGTTGCAGTGACTCACTGGGGAAGATACAGTCCAGTGCAAGGCCATGACTTGTTGCGACACAGGCTAAAAACCAAACAGTGGTGGTGCCCCACTTGCTAGACCAGAAAAAACAAAGCTTTTGAAATGTGTCGTGTGGTTTGAGGTTTGCTTGTTACTCACAGGCTGATAAAACACGAAGCTTAGCGGGCACCAGTCGAGACAGAGATGACTAGCTGTTAGTTAGGAACATGTTTCTGTATGTGCAGCTAATGTAAACATGGCAACTGTGTCAGAATGTCTTCCTGAACCGGATGCTAGTTTTCAGGACAGAAACGCCGGGGTTTGACAGGAAGCCTTTTCTTTCCTGTAGCCCAATGTCACTCCTCCGACATAATTCTACTGTTGTAGGCCTATGGCGAATGTATCAGTAAGTTTTGGTAAACAAAGATTTGTAGTCCGTTGTTTTTTAAGTTTTTGTGCGGAATTATCGAATGATAATTGCTAATAATGATTGTAGGTGAGCGATCTATGCTATCACAAAAATAGTGAATGTAATACAGTAAAGATTCGTCGTGATCTCGGCTTCTTCAGCAGAGGGATGTGAAACTAAACAAGCAAATTGACAGAATCGAGTGGTTGAAGGAAGCCTATTAGTAATTTCTAACGTTACACACTGCAGACAATGACATCACATAATCAACTTGTGAGTTTGATTATGGAGTCCCTACTTTGTGTGGACAAGTTCATCATTAACGTGTGTTTCTTTAAACAGATTTTGTCGTTGATCAAACAAGCCAATGTCTTATTCTTAAGTATCAGCATGCAAATTATTTGGTTAATCTGAGATGTTTTCAGACACAATGTAGCCTTTTTATCCAGGAAGTCTCTGTTGACTGAATTTCATAAGTCAACTGGAGCACTGAACAGGGCAGCAGCGACCACAGGGGACACGGAGGTCATGGCCTTGGTGTTGTTTCTGGGAACTTCAGTACAATAGTAGTGTAAAAATACAATACTCCATACCTTTTTTGATACCACAGCAAAAACAAAAAACGTCCAACACAAAATAGGATGTTTTTTTTCCCATTCATTTTAATTAAAAAACAATACAATACAAAATCGTTGAAAATCTGATTGTAGATCTGTTGTATTTACAACTTTGGTACTATCAGTACTATCAAATATAAAATTAATGGAGATGGCTTTATTTTAAACACATAGTATTGAAAAAGTATAGATATTTTTGACAACCTTGTTCTGTAAAACAGTGGGTTTTGAAGGCTGATTCTGAAATTTTTACACAAAGTGGTTTTGAATTTGACTGTTTTGAATCCAAATTTTTTTGAAATGTGGAGAAAGCTTTGAAACAGAATAACACTAATAACTAATTGTTATACTATTATTATTATTAATATACAATGACTTCTATATTTCGAAGGTCCTCCATAACCCAAACCTAAATATTCAAGAGCTATTGTCCTCACCATATTAATTAGATAAGTAAATGAATCAATTGTGAGCTGTTTGTTTATAGCAGTATTCCTCTGAAACACTTCACTACACCTTATATCTGATAGAAGTCAGTCAGGTTTAGACACAGCAGTCTGTAGTGCAGCAGCTGAGCAGAGCTGTGGTGCTGAAAGGACAGCGGCAACCTCGCATGTACAAATGCATTTACAAAGCAAGTACAAATACCTTGAATAGCCACAATATTTGTTTTTTGTTAATCAGGGTTCCCACGCTTCCTGGAAAACAGTCACCAATTTTGAGAGAAAAGGTGAAATGTCCTGGAAAATGACTTCAGCATTCTCTTATTTTCCTTTAGCTGAACTTCTTGGCTATCTATCAGAGCTCCTCAAAATGAATAACATTATCATCAGAAAGCTTATGTTCAGGATCAAGTTAACGTTGAAATGGTTGTTTATGGAAAGAGTGCTTTGAATAGGCTGCTCTCAGTTATGTTGTGGAAACGATGTGAACACCCCCCCAAGTCACATAACATGATAACACACGCAGGTTGGATGATTATTCATTATCATTTCATTATAAATTATGAAAGTTATTATTATCCTTCAAATGTAAATATTAATCACTGCCAGCTGGTAGTTGTAGTAATAGATTTTATTGATGAGTTGCTAAAGCTGACAATCTTGCCAGCTTGTTTTGCCCACAAAGGTTTAAAGGTCCTATGTATGAGATTTTGAACATCAATATAGCAGCACACAACCATGTTCTATGTAAAGATATAGTGCAATAAAGGCCTCCTGAGCAGACAATGAAGTCATGCTTCTCTGTTTTTTGGTTTGGTAACTGGGCGGCTGCACATGCGTGGTAGTGCATGTGACCCCCTCTTTATGAAGAGAAGAAGAGAGTGGCCCAAAGAGTTCCAAAACTTTATCTACCTGTAACAACAACTGTTTCTGGTAACTAGTGCAAGTACGATAGAAATATAATAATTACATTACATGGAGTTAAGATTGGCAGAGTGATTTGATGTAAAATAATTAAGTGAGGTATCACAGCTGATGTTAAAGTGGATCAAATGATCCAGAAGCACGTGCTCTTGCTTTACCCACGGCCCTAAACTAGTTATAATTCTAATGCTATCTGCTGATAAATGCTGCAACAACAACAATGCAAAAAAACACATGATATTGGTATTATATATCAGCCATCGATGCCCTGCTCTCTAAGTATCTTCATCAGCTTTCAAAAAAGCCCTATCAATTGACCACTTCTTATGAATTGGATTTCTTGAATTTCGTTCAATTAAGACATATTTGTCTGTATAAATCTGATCTCGTCAACAACAATATGCAGATGTAAACAGGTAAACCATCATGGTTCAGATATCTTATTAAACATGTCATTCTTTGAAATATACTAAGGAGGTAGTAAGAAGTACAGCTACTAAAGAGGTCAGATGTGAAGTAAATGGCCTGTACTTAATTGGCTATTGTTACTTCATGTTGTTGGAATGGATGTTCCATCATTAAGGACTCCAAAAGCAAGTTCAGCACATATATCGAACTATGCTAAAGTAACCTTCATTATTTGCTGCTAAGTTTTTATTGATTAATTAAGTGATGCTTTGCAAGGCAGTGTTT
Organism: Chelmon rostratus; assembly: GCF_017976325.1. Taxonomy (NCBI): domain Eukaryota; kingdom Metazoa; phylum Chordata; class Actinopteri; order Chaetodontiformes; family Chaetodontidae; genus Chelmon; species Chelmon rostratus. Next base: position 2,165,916 of record NC_055676.1, on the reverse strand, counting down.
GGCACAGTACCACTGTGATTATTATTTTCTTCATTTTTTGCTTAATGATGAGGTTCATATTGAACTGATGTGAATGAGCACCTTGTTGTTTGAAACCCTGATGCACACATGTTCCTCTTTGATGTTTTAAATATTATACTGAAAGACAAAGGGGGAGCTCAGTTAACATGTCACCAACTCGCCCAGAGGCAGTTTTATGTTAGGATGAAATTTAATAATAATAAATTTTATTTATAGCCCCCTTTTTCTGGACACTCAAGGTCACCTTACATCATAAAAACAAACACAGAGTTTAGGAAACAAATAAGAAAAGTATTAAAATACAATTTTAAAAGATTCAAGAGAAAAGAAAAAAGAGAGAAAATTAGGCAGTGGTGCGGGTCAGATGGAGTACACTAGTCTGAACAGATGAGTTTTCAGTTTGGATTTAAAATGTGGGAGTGAGTCAGTATTATGAAGGTCAGGTGGGAGAAAGTTCCAGAGCTGGGGAGCAGAGCGGCTGAATGCTGGTAACAAGGCGAGCAGGAGGGACAGTGAGACGGATGGAGGAGGAGGGTCTGAGGGTGTGGACGGGTGTGGCAATATGGAGGAGATCAGAGAGATATGGAGGGGTGAGGAGACGTATTTTGTATTTAGCTGGCATCTTTTAGGAACCTGCACCAGAGTTTCAATCAAAAGTCTAACAGCCATTCTTAATCAGTGTACAACAAACACAGCCTTGGGTTAAACTCAGGAAAAACTTCAAAATTTTACATCCAATTAATGACTAATTGAACACTACTCTGACATAGTAAGTCTTACAAGAGAGTTATTTGAAGATAAAAAGTAAAGTTTGAGGTAACATGCAAAAATTGTATTTTGAAGTTTTTATCCTCTGTTCCAGGGAGAGCCCGGAGTCCACTTTTGAGGTGTATTTGGAGGTAGCCCACGCAGGCACACGCAGCTCTGGTAAGTCTTTTACACTTATTATAAGCTGTGTGTGTGTGTGTGTAAGTGTGTGTGTGAGAGAGAGAGAGAGAGTGTGTGTGTGATGACTCTGGTTCATCATAAGGGATCATAAGTCAAAAAGGTTAGGAACAGCTGTTTTATATGTGGTTGGTTGTTTAATAAAATGTCAATGTGTCTTGTCTCTCTGAGACCTTTTTTAATCTGCAGTATGTGACTAATTTCCTGGGTACTGAGGAGAGGTTGTCTGCATTATTTCTAAGAATTTCTTCCTGTTGGAGTCTTGTGCCTCTCATCATTTCCTGTTATATTGTATGGTTAGGGTTACTGCTGTTCGTAAATGTGGAATCTTTTGGACTTGATTGCATTTTGTTTCAGTCTGCTTCGCGGAGCAGTTTCACACATTCACTTCAGACCACCGTTTTGTATTTGTACACATAATTGAAGAAATGAATGGGCTAGTATTTTAATTCATGAAAATCCTGCACAGGAGTTTGATATGTGGAGGATCACTTTTTTTGAGTCCCTAAATGTGCAATTTAATTTTATTTATTCTTGCCAAAATAAACTATTTATCTAAAAACAAGAGGATTCCTATGTAGCTTTGATGAACAGTGGTGATTTCTTGGATTTCTAAAAAACTAAAAATCCTTTCCATATTTAAAAACACTCGATGCAACACTAACACTCTCCACTGCTGGAGAGAACACGTGACCACGAACAGAGCAGACTTTTTTCCTTTCTGGTGTAATGGATTTACTCCACTGGTGGAAAATAGACAGTATTAAACAACAAAATAAAAATAATCTGCATCTGTATTGACGACAGAATTAGCTAAAATTAACATAAAGATGAATTAATCCAATCTTGCGCATCCGTAATATTTCTATGCACATTTAATCACCCCCACTTAAAAGCAGCACATACTCAGAATGCATCCTGAGAAATATGCACTACAGGGCCAGAAATATGTGCACATATGTGATGTTGAGCATATGATTATAAAACCACGGCCTCAGTCTGCTGTGATAAACAGCTCCGCTCTTCTGTCAGGGCTTTATTGTCACCAATACTGGAGTTTTGATACCGATAACAATATTTTGGAGCCAAGTGTTTTTTTGTTTTTTCATTAACATAAACAAACAACTTTGATACAAGTTATTTATTTTTTCTTATTATTGTGACCAAGATACATACCGAGTGGGACATGTTACAGTGTAAAAAGTCAACTTGTCAGTGTGCACAGGACAAACTTTGCAATGATGACAGGTTTTATACATGACCTCAAAACATGTATAGTAGTGCCCACACATGCTACCCAGTATATCTGCGCTAAGCTGATATCAGCTGATATATTGACTGATATATTGACATGCTTTTTGAATGGTCTAGCTGTAGAAGGCTTTCCACCAGACACCTGCAGGGATGTGCTTCCGTTCAGACACAAGAACATTCATGAGGTCCAGGCTCACAGTCAGTGCTCTAGGTTATTCCAAAGTGCAGTCGAGTTGAGTTCTTCCACAGCAATCCCATTGTTAATCATGGAAATCATGGAAAAGCACTGTCATATTGAAGCAGACAACGTGAAACTCTTGCCACAAAGTTGGAGGGACAGTACAATCAGTTGGAGTATGCTGTGTAGACATACACATATATCTTATTTAGATAAGATAAGATAAGATAAGATTAATCCCCAGATGGGAAAATCTGGCAGCATCAATAAAGATAGCAATAGCAAAGGCAATGGAAACAAATAAGAAGCTAACTATATATATATATATATATATATATATGTACATTTTGTACAAAACACTTTAAAAATATATTCTGCTAATGGAAAGTATCGAGAAATATGGAAAAATTGCAAAAGAAATGAAACAAAAAAAATGCACATGGTTGGTATTTATAAGTGAAGTACAGGTTTATCTTATCATCACAAACAATGCAGTCTACTGTAACCTAATCTTTATCTGCGAGTGTGCAGAAATGCCGGGATTAAACTAGTTGATTAGATCGCAAAGAAAATATTTGGATGTTGATTTTTGGACACTGTGTTGGGAGACCAGTTCAGGGAGATCATCTCAACTCAAAGTGAATGTGCTCTTTTAGGTCCGCTCCCTTCTCCACATTCATTTCATGTCTGTCCATGTCTCACAGGGCCAGAGGTGCGAAGACAGTATCCTGAAGACTACACAGACCAGGTTTGAAAGATAATATACTGTAGACCTCCTCATGGCTTTTCATTGGTTTGTTTCCAATTTTCCCCCTCTGTGGTGGTTTCTGTATTCTTGTTCTCATATGTTGTACACACTCTTAACTCTAACAGATGTGAGTACCACTGTTGTGTACTTTTTATTTATGTCAGAGATGGAAAACTTGGGCAGCCCTAGAAATACAAGCAATACCTTTTTTTGTGGTTGTTTTGTCTATGTATGCTTTCTGTCCCTCCTTCATGGATCAATTAATCATACCTTTGAACGTTTTTCACTTCAATACTATGCAACATTAATCATCTATATAGATGATAATACATGTATCTACTGTATACTTCTGTGTGCTATTGTCCTTCATCTGTGTCCTACAGGAAACTCTCCAGACTGTGCCCAAGTTCTGCTTCCCTTTCAGCATGGACAGGTACACGCAAACACGCACACACCCATCTCTCCCCCCACTGTGGTGGTACAGGCGTGGTTTGTTGACAATGTTTGTTAAATATAGTACAGTGGATCCAGGGTGACAGCAATATGAGTGAATATGACACACACTGCAGATCATCAGTGAATCTCTCTGCTAGTTCAGTATCTTTGTTTTTCACCACACTCATATGTAAGACATGTCTCTCCTCTCTCTCTCTTTCTGCTTTCTGGACCGCTCTCACCCTGCAGGCTGACAGTCAACCAGGTTGGCCAGAACTTCACATTCGTGTTGACTGATATTGAGAGCAAACAGAGATTTGGCTTCTGCCGCCTCTCCTCGGGTGCCCACACATGCTACTGCATTCTCAGGTGTGTGTGTGTGTGTGTGTGTGTGTGTGTGTGTGTGTGTGTGTGTGTGTGTGAGTGTGGGTGTGCATGTGCATGTGCATGTGTCTGTGTCTGTCTGTGTGTATGGGTGTGCGTGGCTGTCTGTGGGTGTCTATGTGTGAGTGCAGTCAGTGTTTGCCCCCAGCTTCAGCAAGTAATCGGTGAGTAGTGTAGTTGTATCCACTGATTAGGGTCTTTACAGAAGCAAAGATGGGAAATGCTGATAAAAACCTTCCAAACACTTCTATTTTAGTGCCAAATAGATAAGTTTTGGAAAAAACAAAACACTTATAGTATTAAGCCTGGCCTTTGGTTTTGACTTTATTGGTATATATTTTAAATATAAAAAATTTAACTCAATCAGACCAATTACAAACAGTCAAACAATAAACAGACAGTTTGTCACAGCCTGGCTCAAACTGATGACGAACACAAGTTGGCAGCTAAGAAAAAGAGTCATTTATTGACAGAAGAACAAATCAAACAACACGATGTGTAGTAATCAGTACGTCAGTGATGTAGAGTGTGGATGCGTGACAGTGTATGCAGAGAACAAAATAAAGCAGAAACCACATGCTGTTGCCATACCAACCAGGTTAATGAAGTTGCGTCACTGTGGTTAGAGTGAAAGCTGATTGGTGTGCCACAGTTTTGAAAATGTCAAATGAAATAATCCTTAAATTGCTCTGTTCGCTCCAAATCGGTGTAACTCACAAACAGTGTAAAGCACAGCTTTGTAAAAATGCAACAAACATTTTATTTCCTCAGCTACCTGCCCTGGTTTGAAGTTTTCTACAAGCTGCTTAATATCCTGGCAGACTACACCATTAAAGGCCAGGTAAGTCATGGACAGGTGACTCATTGGGGACATTATATCACATTGCTTGACTTCAGTCAGGAATTTGTAGACCAATTTCTACACTAAACACGTGGCTCTATGTCAGCTGTCATCAGCTTTTTGCTTTTGAGCTAAATATATAAAAAGTCTTTATTTTCAGCTTCAGTTCTGCCTCAATTTGCCAGGTTGGCTTCAGATAATAAAGAATTAGAAACTGAGGGGCAGACTGCTACATTCTGCTTAAGTTGACTCATCTGTAACAGTGATAAATGAATGTTCATTTTACAGTTTTCAAATGTATTTGCAGAAACTGCAGCAGAATGTAAATGTTCTGTTTATGGCTGAACACCTGAGAGATAAAGTGACACAGCAGTATAAACGGTCGCGCTGTTGTCTGATAGTAACATGACAGAGAGTTTTAACAGCAATACGAAGTGACCTGAACTTACTGCAGTTATTACTCCTCAGGCTGTGCAGCTTGTCTACCGACTGATTCATTTGACCTTTGAGTTCTGTTTGTGTTTTTTACATGAGATGAGTGTATTTTGAAATTGGCCACCTCGTGGATTTTGGATCTTCTGAATGTTTCAGGAAAGCCAGTGGCAAGAGCTCCTGGTGTCATTGCACACACTCCCTATCCCTGAGCCTGGAGTCCCTGTTCATCTTGGCGTGGTGAGTCTGACTTCACCACATCACATCCAACTGAGCTCAGTTTCAACTGGACACACTGCAAGCATCTGTTTTCACAAAGGAAAATAATATCACTGAAAGCTGAATCAAGTATTAACTACTGCCACTACAGGATCACCACAGTACCTGTAGATATCACCATATATGTCTCTTTCAGAGGAGTAGAGGAAAATTGAGTTGACTGCACAGTTTTTTCACAGTCTCTTTGCAGTGCTTTTTTATTCCTCTCTGCCACTCTGTGATGGATTCAGGCTATAACTGATCCTCTTTCTTTCTCCAGCATTCCTTCTTCACTGTGCCTGACACAGACGAACTCCCCAGCATACCTGAGAATGTAAGTGTTGTCAAACCTCTTAGCTCCCTTACATTTGACCAGTGGTGGAGGAAGTATTCAGGTCTTTTACTTAAATGAAAGAACTAACACCACACATATGAGTAAAGTATGAAAACATAAAAGTACTCAGAAACATGGTCCCTGTGCCTGTTTAGATAACTATTATACACAGTATTATATCATTAGACTATTATTACTCATGTAGTAATATAAGAGCAGAATGTTACTGTTTTGTAAAAGTAGTACAACATTATTAGAAATCTTTTTTTTTTTTTCAAAAGGAAAAGCAGCAAATCCTCACATTTGACAGACTAGAACCAGGAAATATTTTTACATGAAGAATGACTGAAACGACTAATTGTTCAGCTTTATTTGCATATACTGTTGGGTTGTTTGATTTATAACAAAAGAAGTAAAAGTACAAAAAAAAGACTCAAATGCAGTATCAGTCCCACAGGTACAGTACTGGAGTAAAAGTTGTTATTTACATTCCACCACTGCATTTGGCTCAGGAGAAACTCATTGTTAATACAACTGTTTTGTGTCCGGGCAGTTCAATTAGAAACTATAGATGGGTTTCCAAGCAACATAATCAGTGAGATGTGTGTGCACAGAAAACAAATCAGAGCGACTAACGGCTGAGGAGGACATCAGCAGGAGTTGTTTTTGTGCCTTAAACTGCATGAATCAGAAATTAGTGGTTAAAGTTACTGGTGGAAAATGTTCGTTATTTCAAGAAAGATACCTCCTGGTTAGCTCAGAGTACAGAATTGACGTTTAGTTGCAGCAATCTGGTCAGAGCTCTGGGTTTTCCATGGTGCAGAGTACTAGAAGGTGGTTGGTACTCGTGACACAAATCCTGACTGTTCACATCGTTACTGTGTGTTCATGGCTATTAAATGAACTGTGCAAACGTTTGCCAGGCTCTATGATCAATACTTAGCCGATCGGTTTGATGTGTGTGACTTTGTGACAGCTGATAGAGATGTAAACTGATGGCTTTGGATGGAAAATGTATTATGCTGTTATGTCGTTGTCACAATTTGTATGAGACAAAAGCATCAAACAGGTGTGCAGTCTCTTCTCTTTTCAGGATCTATGTGGCTGATAAATAATACTGACAGTTTCTTGTGAGTGAAGCTATGCCTGTAGACACGTCATATATCTACTGTGTAGTATATTTTGCAGAAACTGCAGGATTTTCATACATACAACCTAAATATCGCTTTTTAAATTTAAGATCTCCATTTATGATAAAACAACTACTGCATACATATTGAAAGGACTTGTTTGACATGCAAATATAAATATTCTGATAGTCCAATATTTCAAGATAAATTTATTCTGAAAGCTAAATCTTGCATTGTAAAACTATAGTAATGTTTTCTCAGACGAGACTCAGTCGACACAGTGTCTCAAAGCAACTGAACATATGGCTGTGTATTTGATACTTTCACTCGTTGAATGAAAAAATTCTCTGTTTGTAGACTTTGAAAGAAGTGAGTTTACCAGACCTCTGTAGCTGCTCCACATCCATCCTTTAATGACCAAAATGTAGGAGTTTGATGTTCATGTCTTCCTCCTGCAGAAGAGGTTGTATGATGAGCAGTTACAAGATTATGATTTTACCACCTGGTTTTCACAAAAAATATATGCAAGCCCATTCCTACAACAAAAATAAACAGATACATGAAAAGATTAGGTTAGACTATTGTGACTTTTTGATTTGTTGACACATTTTACTAGTCATTAGTCAAATTCAGAAAGTCAGCAGCAGTCAGTTTTGACCTAATAGATGGTAGTGATGTGATAGCAAGTCATACATTAAGCCAGCTGTGCTGTAATTATGATGTATATTTTTCTTATTATGCAGATTTACAATTGCTGCGTTGCTGTTTAGCATTTGTCAGTTGAATTAGTTAATGGATAGTTTCTGTGCAATATTATGTTTTGTGACTTGAACACAGTTTATATTATTCAAACTGAATTATGGTCTTTACCTTCACAACTAACTCTCTTGTTTTTCTCTCATTGTTTTTGACCCTTGCAGAGAAACCTAACAGAGTACTTTGTAGCAGTAGATGTCAATAACATGCTTCACCTGTATGCTAGTATGCTTTATGAACGTCGAATCCTCATCTGCTGTAGCAAACTAAGCACTGTAAGTAGAGTCCACTTCCTGTTTCTTCTCTCTTCTACAGCTCTGCCCATTTTGGTCTCTTTTAAATCTTTCAGTAATATGCAGGTCTGTTGAAATCTATTGTTTCCCCTGTGACCATTCTGAAAAGAGTTCAAAAAATGTTTTATTTAAAATGCAGTTTTGAGACAAATGTTGAAAGTTTGAGGTGTCTGGGTGTTTCACATGTTTCGCCTGACCTGAACTGTATAATATGAATGATTGTAAGTAACCCAGACTTGGAAACTGTATTATGTGAAGCTAAGTTTATAGCAATCTATCTGGATATCTGTAAACCAAAAGTAGACAGTACATCTGTTTATCTAGCTTGAGTTTTCAGTGAAGGTGAATGATTTTGGACTTCAAAGTCGCTGTACCACTACAACTTTGGTCATACAACAACTATAACGCGTCCTCCCCCATGAATGGATTTATTTACCCATCAGTTCATTTCAAGTTGACATTTTTATACATGTTTAATGGATGTCAAGATAACATAAAGTAATACAAAGCATATCCATAAATCTCTGTCCAAAATCCAAACAATCATCAGCCTTAAATCGAAGCAGCTTTTTTAGATAAATGTTTGGTTAGAAAGTGGTCTAACCTTACGTGGCCAGCTCCTTCTTCATTGTTCCATTTCCTGTTTTTGTCTCCTAACTTCTGTTTCTGCTGCTGGCTTTAGTAAATGCAAGTTAAAAGTTTCAGTCCTGATAAGCTCACACAGCCTGATATCCATAGTGTAAATAACCAAATTAGTCTCTCTTTGCTTTGAATGAAGAAATATTGTAGTAACACAGCTTTTAACGGCCACTATAATATTGTCATAAACACATAATCAAACATAAATACCAAAACATTCTGACCAGCCTCCATAACTGCTATAACAGTAAGACGACCAGCTGAGCTGAGCTCCAGAGCTGTGCAATAAGCACACTGTTTTTTGCCAGCTCTGTAAGTCCCTTATGTTGTAGAATTAGTCAGATATTTGCCTAAATGTAGGTCCAAGATGATCACAAGCTGCTAGTTGTGTTGGTCTACATAACGAAACACATTCCCACTTCTAATGTAGACAGGAAGTTAGAAGATAAAACAATAATAAAGTCAGAGCATTTCCTCTTTGCTGAAACACAGGAGGTCAATATGTACACATCATAGCAGCCTGAGATAATTTGAAGGAGTAAATTGAGTACTTGTAGGCGCCTTTTCACCAAAACACAGCTGCTAGCTTGCTGCTAACACTCACCGTCAGTGTAGCATAGCATTAGATACTCAGGTTACAGGTTGTTGTAGCGACTTCAGCCAGTTGAGGAAGAGGACAGTGTTGGCCTATCTTTGACATCCATTGAACCAATGTTAAAATGTCAATTATTGTTTTACATTACATATGTTATGCTAATTGAGCACTAACAAGGTAAAGTTGCTTTCTCTTTCTGTGGCACAAGCTGGCCTCCATAGTTTGTGTCATTATGTTTGACATAATTTGAATTAATTTAATATACTTGTAATACTCATCTATGCAATCTTATGTATCTGTATCTACAACAATAACAACCTCATATATTTTCTATATGTATTATAATGTTTTGTTTTATTCATGGTTTTTCCACAGTTAACAGCTTGTGTCCATGGGTCTGCAGCCATGTTATATCCAATGCACTGGCAACATGTTTACATTCCTGTCCTGCCTCAACATCTGTTAGACTACTGCTGGTGAGTGTGCTGGCTCCCGTCATACTCCAAACCTGTTGTGTTAAACAAAGGGTACTTTGCATACAATTGGGCATCGATGATCAAGAGGGTACACACACATAAAATCAAGTCAAGAAAGTCTTAATTGATTTCATTGATCCATATATCCTTGCAAATGCAAGTGACCCCTTTTAGGTTTTATATCCAAGTGTGACTTTTAGAGTCCATGTCTTGTCTGTGTGTTATGATGGTGATAATGGTTTTATATCCAGCTTTTCTTAACAAGGTTACTTAGTGCTACAGTGAAAACAAACTATAATAGTGGCTTTTGCCAGACAGAACCAGACCTACATTCTTCTACACTCTCACTGGTGGGGGAAACTGTGAGCTGGGTGGTGCTTGGTTTCGGCTTCGGGTTTCGAGCAGCTGGTCGCAGTCTTTCTTCTATTACAGATAAACAGGACACTACAATTTGTTTCTGAAAACATTTGAGGCGAGAAATAGGCAGTGCAGTAACAGAATCTTGATTCATATTTGATCACCACCATCTAGTTCAACCTGCCAGATCACACGTTTCTTTTGCCAGCAAATGAGTGGGGTGCTCTGGGTGCAGACAACATATTCATTTGCATACACTACCCACATGGTAACAATTCAAAGCTGGAAGTGAACTGGCGATGTTGCAGTTATGTGCCATGTGCTGTAATGTCACTTGATCTGTCAATTAAGTTTGAGATTAGGATTTAAAAGCTTGACATGCTCCGTCAAAGACTACTGTGTTTAAATTCCGTAACCCAGCTATTATCTCTTAAATGTAACCATGAAACTGACTCTTTTTTTCAGTGCCCCAATGCCCTACCTCATCGGAGTACATTCCAGCCTGCTGGAGGTAGGTGTATATAACTGACACACAAGAACCACATCATTCAAAATATAATGCAAAGAATTGCGAGTTTGTGAACTTGTGAACTTTTTTACGCTGCTTCGTCTGGTGCTGGCAGATTTTAAATTGTATACCTGTCTTACAAGCACAGTGACTGCATCTTTAGTTGACTCACTCTTTAGTGACTGTCATTGTGCTCTTTCTTTTGCTTGTAGAAAGTTCGAGGTTTGGCTCTAGATGATGTGGTGATTCTGAATGTGGACACAAACACCTTGGAAACCCCCTATGATGACCTCCAAAGCCTGCCCAATGATGTGGTGAGGAACTACTGTACACTGCACAGTGTGTTTTAGGAAAAAAAGCCCTGTTTTTGATGTGGATACAAACATTCACAGATCAAATTGTGTCCTAATGACTTTGACTCCCTGTCCTACAGGTTTCATCTTTAAAAAGTCGACTGAAGAAGGTTTCAACAACAACTGGAGACGGTGTGGCTCGAGCCTTCCTCAAGAGTCAGGCGGCTCTGTTCGGCAGCTACAGAAATGCTCTGCAGATCGAGTCGGTCAGTACATACTACACACCACAGACATGAAGGATGCAAGGAACAACAAAATATAGAGTTGACATTAATCCTTTAATGTGAGTTTAGCTAAATGGCAAAGTCACATGGATATGCTCACATCCTTGGACATCCTGAAACAAAGGCCAGGACTACTGGGCACTGAAAATAAAATGCTGAGTGTGTTAGTGTCGTACAGTACCATGACTGTTGGTCTGCTTTCCTGCATTTTCAGGGTGAGCCAATAACATTCAGTGAGGAAGTCTTTGTGAACCATCGCTCCAATGCCATGAGGCAGTTCCTCCAGAATGCCATCCAGCTGCAGCTCTTCAAACAGGTACACACACACACACACACACACACACCTTTATTTCACCCATCATCTTACACTCTAATACATTTTGTGGTTCTGCCTGCAGTTCATTGATGGCCGCTTGGACCTGTTGAACTCAGGCGAAGGTTTCAGTGACACCTTTGAGGAGGAGATCAACATGGGAGAATATGCAGGTGAGTCGGTAGTAATGTGTAAGTGTGTTTTTTCAGTCAGGTCCATTTAAAGGGGAAACGATCAAATAACAGGAAGAGTCATGATAAGTGATGCAAATTACCCATTTTTTGTTTGTTCAACTTCCTGTTTTGTCACATAACTTCTGGTTGCTATTGCTGGCTGTCCAAAGAATATCAGAACAACAGTCCTGATCGGTTCACACAGCCTAAAATACGTTTTTCAAAGTTGAGAACACATGCTGAAATGTTATTACAAAAAACAGTGTGTGTCCAGTATACACTAACATATAAACTTACACCACAGATACCAGATTAAAAAGACCATCTTTGAACAAGTGTTAAGAAGCTTACTGTGTTTTGGAGTACATGTTTCTATGGTGAATTATTTCAAGAGCTCTGATCTTAAACTTGTTAGTATGATGGTATTAAGTTATGAATATTATTTGCAATCTTCACAATTGCTAAACCAGGTGATTGTGACACTGCTTTTTGGATGAAGAAACATTGCATTAACACATGTTTTGAACAACCAAAGTAAACACAAACGGCAGCACATTCTGACCAGCCGCTGTTACTAATTTAACAATAGACAAAGATAATCAGCTGATCCCAGAGCTGTACAGCAGAACTGATCTTTTTTAGTGCCGCTCTGTCAATATCTGGATGTTTATAAGACTTCTGTTGAAAAAAATCTCTCAGTCCTTCACGCTGGATAGTTTATTATAGACCTTATCGAACTGCTCAGATATTTGAAAAAAAAACTGAAGGGGCAACGTGATCACGAGCAGCATATGTCCACCTACACAGTGCAACACATTCATACTTCCAGTGCAGAAAGTAAGACAAAATTACAGAGTCAGTGCAGTTCCTTGTCGCTGAAGCACATAAGTTCAATAGAGAGGACGCCACTGTCTCAGAGGCACACTAGTTATACACTGCACTGTTTTTACATCAGATTTCACACTGGATTTCCTAGACCTTATCAACTAGTAGCTAGTATGCCCTCTACTTGATGTTGTTGACCTTTCATTGTTGTGACTTCTCCACCACTCACCCTCACCCCCCAGGCAGTGACAAGACCTACCACCAGTGGCTGTTCACTGTGAAGGTGAGGTAGTCTCAATGCTGTTACCTTAAAGAATACGTTGAATACCTTCTTGGTATTTGTGTCATTTGCTGTTTCCCTTTTGACACCATGGCACAGTGCTAACACATTTTGTGTAAATGTTCTGACAGAAAGGCGGCGGGGCTATCTTCAACACCGTGAAGACCAAGGCAAACCCAGCCATGAAGACCGTTTACAAGTTTGTAAGCAAGTTTCTGCCTTGTGTTGGCTTCAGAAGCTGGAAAATGAACTATTAGTTAGATATCAATGATCTGGCTTTGTTGCTGTTTGTTTGACAGGCTAAGGACCATGCAAAAATGCGTATCAAGGAAGTCAAGAGCCGGCTGAAGCAGAAGGTAGCTCTACACTGGTGACAAACAATTCTGGATGTTTTTTTCTTTTTACACTGTCTGTCTGTAACTTTGTGAGTTTAAATCTCAAAGGTGGTGACAATTCTTGGTCTCTCCCTCACAAAAAATACCTTAAACACTACCTTGACTTACCTTAACTGAACCCCACTACCCCAGCCACGGCGTGCAGCCTCCCTCCCCCTCCCTTTCCCCTTGCATTACCATCAGTCCTTTCGCCCATGTCAACCTCCACCTACCTGTGCCCCCCCTCTGCAGGAGCAGGCAGAAAATGGCTTCTCTACAGCAGGGTCAGCGGTTATCGATGAGGACAACAGAGTGGGCTTTACCTCTTTCACTGGTGCGGTCAGGAGGGAGGGGCCTCTGCGAACCTTGGAAGACCACAGGCCAATCACTGTGCACTTTGGACAGGTGGGCAGGAATGAGGTGGGTGAGGAAAGACACCAAGACATCAAGAGATGATATGAATTCGTCAGAAATTTCTCCATACTATTTATAATGATTTGTTGCGATGACAGTTCCCTACTACAGTTGGGACTACAGCTTGAGTCCTGTTTGTTATCATATATTTCTTTACATTGTGGCAAATTGACACCATTAAATGTATGCTGAATTATCTTCAAAAGGTGATGGTTTTTAGTTGTCAGTTATTCTGGAGTTTTTCTTTGATTTTTGAAGTGTAAGTCACACTGAATCTAAAACCATCATGCATTACATCAGTGTCGTCAGATATGAATGAGGTACGACTCTATGACTTGTGGCAGTCTGAGTGCAGACTGCTGCTGTTTAAACTGCTGACCAGGTTAATAAGCAGGCCCAAGTGTTGTTACTAACTTGCAGTTGTTTTCAGAACACCAGCATCCCTCCACCTCACGCCCCTCCCTCCATAGTCTCGCGTAGCCAGACCTATCGCCAGACCCCAGCTGTGTGGAGATATCATTCTGCCGTAGGGAAAGAAACACTCTGCCTTGTTGGTAGTTCTTTAAACCAATGACTCTCTAAGTGACTGTTTTTAGTGGAACATTTGGGATATGGGAAGGCGGTCCCTGGATTTACAATGGCTAAATCCCTGTAAAATAAAAGGTAACAGGTGTTAGCTTGTTTATGTTTGGACTGTTAGCAATCAGGTTAGAGTTAAAGTAACTCTTTCAGCATGTATGTTGCTAGATCAGAGGTTGTAGTTGTTGTGGTTTCTCATAGCAGTCGGGATTGTGGTAACACACACACACATAGCAGGAGAGAGGAGAATGCTGCCAGAGATAAGTGGCCGATGGCAGGCTTATACCAACAGTCTACATCTGGTGAGTCAGATGAGTCAATGATAGCAAACTAACATTCTTCACATCAGATCCGAAAAGGTTTGAGTGAGGAAAGGGGCTTGGATGGGCTTTGAAGAGTTCACTATGATCGGGTGATTCTGTGCCATCCTAGACAAAAAAAAAAAAAAAGGGTTTTGAAGCAGTGTCTGCTGTCATGGCTACAACTTCATGTTCTCTCAGAATGGGCTTATTGGTCCTTCATGTGGACTACGAGGTGGTAATTTTAGTTCTCTATTACTTTCCACAGGGACGGCCACCAATGCTGTTGAAGAGACCGAGCAGCAATGTGAGTCTGGAAAGCAGCGTTGACCAGTAAGACTATCTCCATTATATACAGTATATCCCACTGTCCAGCAACTAAGAAAGTACATTTACATATTTAGATAGCCAGTGCATTTTAAGGCAGAGGCAATAAAACTGCTGATGGTAGAGCAAGAAAATTGTGAGTAATTTAGGAGTGAGTGTAATCTAGCTTCATATTTCAATCCAGAATTCCTGTTCTTACTTAATTATTCAAGTCCCCTGACTTGCAATGTAAATCCCCTGTTAATGTGACGATAGATGGACATTGTTCACATTGTCCATCTATCGTCACATTAACAAGTCAGGGGACTTGAATAATTAAGTAAGAACAGCTCAAATTTAATGGAGACATTTAATGAGCATTATTAAATGTGTTGCAGCTCTGCACTGATATAGTGGGGCAGTCAAGATCAGACACCCAGGTTCCCAAAGACAGTCACACAGATTTCAGAGTTTTTGATTTTACCTCAGGAATTCAACAGACTTTGTTCATTGGCTCGTTTTATTTGTCCAGTTGTGGTCTAATTTCCTTTTCAGCTAACTGAACAATTTCTTTACAATACTGTTCAAAAGTTTGGAATCGCCTGCTAAAAAAGCTTGATTCAAAACAGTCAATATGCTGAGAGGACTGCTCTTTACAAATAGATATTTTGAATGAAAGTAATGTTTGGTCATGGAGAATAAAATACTCAAACTGAAAGGGCAGAAAGAGACAAAGCTGAGACAAAGCTTAATTGAAATTGGAAACTTAGCATCAAAGTCAGTGCACAATAATGCCTTTAACAAGCTGGAACTAACAGGCGTGTTGCTTTAGCAAAGATAT
This sequence comes from Chelmon rostratus, assembly GCF_017976325.1. Lineage (NCBI taxonomy): Eukaryota > Metazoa > Chordata > Actinopteri > Chaetodontiformes > Chaetodontidae > Chelmon > Chelmon rostratus. The sequence goes on along the minus strand of NC_055676.1, from coordinate 2,150,351 downwards.
TCTTTAAACTTCATAATAGAAATAGAAGGTTAGTCTAGGTTTAGCACTGTTGAAATTGGATCACTGTCAGGCCGATACTGGAAAAGAGGACTCAGGCGCAGAGTACACAGCAACAGAGTTTATTAAATCACAACTCGCCAAAGACTCCTCGACAGGCGTGAAAACAATAGCTGTGAAATTACTCTTAGCAAATATTATGAGGACCTGACTGTGGTCTAGGGAAACCAAACGAATAACTAGAATAACGTAAATCGCTCAAAGAGGAGGAATATAGGCTATGAAACTTAAGAAACAATAACCGCTCCAAAGGGAGAAAACAAAACAAGGCTATCAAAATTATTCAACGCAGGGATTAGACCACTACAAACCAAAATACGCTCCGCTAAGAAGACGGAGGATAATCACAATATCTCTGAGAGGTTAGAACATAAAGCGCTCGCTAGGAGGGAAGGGAAGGAAAAGGCAAAGACGAATATACAGGCTATGATAAGACAACAAAAAACGCTCACACTGAGGATAAGGAAATTTCTAGTAAACAAACAAAAGGACTATGAAACGAGAACAACGAAAACACTCTTAAGGAGAACTTTGGAATAACGAGGAATTAACAAAGGAACAGAAAGCTCTGACTAGACTATGAAACTTTATCAACATAAAACGCTCACGAGGAGGAACAATGGCTTACACGAAGGGATGATCTGTGGCTGTGGTTCAAGAGTAGGCACGGGTGATACGACCTAAGGACAAACACACACTGGCACGAGACAAGGGAGACGCAGACCATTTAAACACATGGAGGGTAATAGGTAACAGGTGGAGACAATGGGTAATCAGGCTGACGCACCGGTGACACATGAGGGAGGGCAAGTGCTCTGAAACGAGAGGAGAATTAGATTCAAAAAATAGAACAGGGGATGACAAGACAAAAACCCAAGACGAGACAAACCTCACCGCGGTGTGACAATCACAGAATATCAGATAAACATGCTATTTACTGTCAAATCATAGTTTAAACCTATTCAATCTAACTAGTGAGTAGACTGCAGAGGACCGAAAAATGAATGTGTTCTCCCAATATTTAGAGCCCAATTACACCGTTGTGGCCTGGAAAAGAAATTAAAAATCAAATGGTTACAGCAATATTCTCCTGTGACAACAATACTGTGGGGACATCAACTAAATGGACGTTTCATACTGTTCTTATTCATGTTACAATAGCCATTATTGAAGAAAATATCAATATAACAGGTGATGCCAAACATTTGAATGTTAATGTAGCTAATCTTAGTATAGTAACATAATAAGCCTAATACACTATGGAAATAAAAAATAAAAACCGGTACTCTTAAGATAACTAACTCAACCTTCCTTTTCTTACTTTTCCTCTTCTTTCCTGTTCCTTTTTAATGGATTAAATGAACATATCTGTAATGAGCTGTGAATGTCCTGTTGTCTTCCTTCTCCACCTCGTAGCTCTATCCGTCCTACTCGTCACTACACAGTCTTTCTCTCTGAGGATTCGTCCGGAGACGAGCTCCAGTATGACGATCCCTCCATCTCTGGGTTTCCTGACAGCTTTCTCTTCTCCGTCCCTTTTGAGTGGTCGCCTCTGTATGCATCTCTCTGATTGGCTTTGCACTATTTACTAATTGATAAGCCTTTCTTAACTCATCTCTTTTCTTTCAAATCAAATGTGTGTATGTGTGTACATGTGTTCTAAGCTTCACAAAGAGGACTTTACAGTCATTGTATAGGAAAATCCTCTCATAGGATACAATTAATTAATTACGTTGCATTGTTTCCTGAATTTCCTGATTTATCAGGATACTCACGTGATTGGATTAGCCAAAAAAGGACATTCCCATCAGGTTATTTAACTGTAAATAGTTTCCTTATTAAACAGTTTGCTTTATCATGTTTATGTATCACTGTCAGATGTAAAACTAATGTTATCCTGATTGTCCACCCCTGCTGAACAGACTTCAAGAACAATGCCTGCATCTTATTAGCCAATTATCAACACACAACTGACTTAAAGTACAATGTCAAGTGTTCTCCTCTAGCTGTTCGAGCTGTAGAGTTTCAGTGTATCTCTATGGTTCACCCTTGACTTGGGCATTGAAAGGCATAGTTTCCTGTGGAAATCCTTCAGCACTACAGTACTGTAAATAGTGTTTTCATTTCAGAGAGAGTCTGTCTCTGTGGCCTCTCTTAGTGAAAGCAATTAGTGGGCAATACAGTAATATTAAACACTGAGCTCTGAAGCCATCGGCTCCATTACTTTCAATTTCTGAGCTAGAAAGTTAGCTTGCATTGTTTTTGTTTTTGTTTTTGTACTCACTTTTTATAACTTATCAAACAGAGAAGTATCTCAACAGGGTATAATAAAACCTTTTTTAGTGTTTAGTCACTTTTAAAAAACCCAAATCCGATAATGAAATGAAAAACTTTGCTTCTGTGTACAGAGCCCTCTGGTTCCTACTTAAGATGCAAGTGAGTTATTTGACTCAAAATGGACTGCAGTGTCCATGGTCATCATAAAGAAATTATGGATGGAAAAATGTAGACTGTTGCCAGCCTTATCCTTTAACTAATGAATACAGTAAAGTCAGAGAGAGTGTGTGGAAAGACACATCAGGCTAATCATAGAATAGGAAGAATAAAATTTATGTCCATCTTTATTTTCATTAATGGTCAGTGGGTCTGGGTTGGGTACAGTGTTTTAACCCATGGTGACCTCGAGTGTGTGAGAGAAATAAAAGACTAAGTCAAATGCTGTCTCTGCAGGCCACAGCCGTACCGCTCCTTGAAGGAGGTGGAGTTGATAGAAGGGGACGATCCAGGTTTTGGGGCCGAAAGCCACACTGCCCCTCCCAGCCCAGTTAATGAGAAGTTCTCCAATGTCAACCTGCTGGGCGATATCTTTGGCTGCCAGGACGAGCCTGACAGCCAACCTATGACGTTGGCTAAAAGTCTTGAGGATCTGAGGACTCCCAAAGATTCTGAGGAGCTACAAGCGAAGTTCACCTACCAGGTCAGAGATCCTACTGCTCAGCTGCCAAAAGCTGTGCAATACTGTCTTAATAGTGTTGTTTCCAAAAAAGACAAAATTTGATTCTGATCCCATATGTGGTCCAGAGATTCAGATTTAGTGAAACCACTTTGTTTTGGACCAGAGCAAAATACCTTGTCAGCAAATGCCCAGATGGCCATAATCCACCTCAGAAGATGATTCATAAGGATTTTGGGTGACCACCTAAAACTTCATCTTGCGCAACCATCATGTGAAATCTTTCCTTGAACAAAAAAAGTAGTTGTATTGCACAAGCTCTTGAGATCTTTACAAATCCTGACTCACTGTCCATATTTTCCCAGTAACACTGGAAAAGAACATTTGGCCCCTGGAAAGTAGAAAAAACACGTTTAACCATACCAGTTGCATGTATTTGTTTTCAGTAATGTGGACTGTATGCAAATATTATTTACTGCGTTGATTGTGAAAAACCACTGCATGGTCCCCTAAAGTCTGAATTATTTCTTGTGTTTGCAGCGGATGGACTTGAGTGCCAGTGAACACTCTCGAACGCTTCCAGGCCTCAAGCTCTCCAACCCTTACAATAAACTGTGGAGTATAGGGCAGGATGAAACAGCCTTGGTCATTGGCGTGCCTCCTGTCTGTGATAGACCTCCATCTGTCCAACTTCCTGTGCAGACAGAAACCCACTCTCCGAGCCGAGAAAGCTCCGGCCTGGGCCCGGACCCATTGGACCTTTCCACCCCTGGCAACATCACCATTCCACGCCCCCATGGAAGGAAGACGCCTGAGCTTGGTAGTGTCTTAGCACCTCCCGTGGCTCAGTCGCGCTCTAAACCAGCAGGAGCTGGTGAAGGAGGGACTACATCAGGGGGACAAGAGTTTAGGCAAGCCCTGAGCATGACCACAGATGGAGACCTGCTGAAGTCCAGTAAGGCCGCTGGGGACAGTATAGATCTGATAAGCCTTCTAGACCCCCTTAACAGCTCAGCAACAACCAGTTCCACTTCACTGAGTGACGGGGTAGATATTGGTGGATCGTCATTTACCTGCAAACCAACACTACCACCCAGGTCTTACCCACAGGGCTTGCCCCCCTTCCCACTGCATCCTCACATATCACTCAACCCTTTTGCCCAGTCTCTGCCGCACACCTCCCCTCAAATGCATTACTCACCGACTGTAAGTGGAAATCCCTTCAGTGCAGTCTACGGGCCTCCAGCAGGCTCCTACTTACACATTCCACCCCAGCCACAGTCCTTTTCTACACTACCGGGGATCTACAGACAACATTCACCAGGCAGTTCAACTCTGCCGCCCAGCTATGGACTGCTCCAGTCAGCCTTCCCCTCCTCAGTCACATCCCTGCCTCACTCGTCTGCCAGCAATCACGCTCTTTCTAGCCTGACGGACTCATCTGTTCCCTGTACAGCCATGAACACACTGGCAAAGCCACTTCGTGCTGAGGGAGACAGCAAGATGACTCAGGATCCTTTTGGGGATCTGCTGACAATGGCCAAGCCAGCTACACCCCAAAAAAAGAAGGTGGAGGACCTTCGGAGGAGGTGGGAAACATTCGACTAAAACCTGTGAATATGTACTGAGGTGCCCCTCTTTGTCAGTACCCACACTTCCCTCACTGCTGTATGAGGACCTTCTGTTGCAGTACTACTCTACTCTGCTTATGCAACTCACAGTCGTAGTAGAATAAAAGCTGAACTGTTCCAGCTATTCTTAAAGACATTCTAAGGAATGCAGGTTGAGTCTGTAAGAATCGTCCTAATTGTCTGATTCTGTTTTGTATGTGTTTTAAAACCATGCTGAGGAATGAAAACAAGAGTTGATCACAACATGTGGGCTATGCCAGTTTTTTAACCTTAGGTTATGTCACAGCGTATGTGCTTAAATCAGTCAGAACATACTGGATACAAATTAGTGATTGCCACAGACAATAAATATAAGACTTGTAGGCATTGTTAGCTAGCAAGCTAAGATTAGTTAGGGAACGTTAGGCTTACATTATTCCCCCTGCAAGCTTAACATTAAACATCAGTGGTGGTTTTTAGACAGCAGACGGTTGCCCTCCGTCACCTTCATCGTTCCAGTGTCAAGACAGCAACTGAAATAGGCACCAGCAGCAAGGAGACAGAGGGTGCAGCAGCTGAACATGTCTGCTTATTTGCCACTGCAGTCTGAGATGATGCTAGCTGAATGTTCTTTCTGCTTGCTACTGTAGCTCACCATGAGACCACGGCAACCGTAGAAACCACACAGAAGAAAGCAATGCAGGAGCATCTGATGTCCCTGAGTCTCTTCAACATCAGTAAACAGATGGTCAGAACACACAGCTCAGTTTGCTATGATAATAATCCTTATCATAATCATATTGTTAACCATTTCTTCTTCAAATTACAACCTGGTCTTTTTCACTAATCAATGAGATAAGAGTAGGCGGATAGCAGCAACCTGTAGCATAGGATGCAAGTTGTAAATGCTTTCAGATGCAGCCAGCAGTTGCCACGGCAGCAGTCCAACCTGCTTCCGCCCTTTTGAAATACATGTGTCCAATGTCCAGGCAGCAGACAGAGTGGTGACTGCTTACTATCTGAAAGCACCTCAACTCACAATACTCAAGACTCTGCTGTAATCATTAAGAGTTTCACTAGATCATGGACCCCACTTTCAGTTCTGGGCCACAGTCATTGAGTGTATTTGCGTTCTATGATTACCCCTCTATATAGCTGTTTTTATTTTACTTGGGGGGTCTGTCTGTCTGTCCAGTGCAGGACTCAAATTGTGTAACCATGCAAAAGGGATTCATAGTCAAACATAGTTTTTTTTATCATTTTCAATCATTTTTTTTATTGTCAGTTTTACAGGTTCACATGTGATTCAGTCAGGGTCCGGAACGATTGGCGATAACGCTTGTTTTTGTTTTTCTATCAGTAAATTAACGTCACATCTCTTGTGATTGGGCCAGCAGGAAACCGAGGCAGACGAGGCTGACTCAGACAGATTCTTACAACTACATTTGCACTAGTTGTTGTTTACCAGAGAAAAGGAAACACATTCTGTATCTGCGAATATGGAGCTGATGGCAAATCATCTGGTGTAACATTAATGTGTGAACTCTGCAGCAACAACACACGACACTCTCTGCAGCAGTTGCCAGTGATGTCAGTGAAATCAGCCACATTAAAACTCCAGCTACGTTGTATATTCAACATTTACCTTACTACCTTACTGATCAACAGAAAATTTCAAATAGAAAAATAATGACTCGGCCCTAATAAGCCTCATCATTGTTGAATATTCACTTTCACAGACTCCTAAAAATCATGGAAAATCCATAATGTTACCTCTTGTGGTCCGGTCAGTGTGCTGCTGTCCGCTCCAGCAAATGTCCAGGCTGGAAGCCGAGCGGTTTGATGGTGGGTCCACAGGTAGAGAGGATGGAGTTGGAGAATAACCCCGTTCTGTACATCGGGTGAATTATGTTACTGATTTTTTGGCTCGTTGACAAGCTAATCCGTAGTAGGAAGTACTGGGCCTCTTCCAATGGTGATTAACGTTAGATGTGCATATTTTCAAAATTCACTGATGCTCTGCAGGATGGATGTGGCCCGCGAGCCAGCAGTTAACAATCACTGAGTTATGGGCTGGGTCCAGATCAACTTGTTCAGTCTGGGTGTGGATTAAGGTCCGGACCCTGAGATGGTCTTGTTCTAGACTGTAACTGCTCTTGTGTGTCGTGCATATGGAGTACAGCTGTGCATATGCATCAGAGATAATGTATCTTTACAGTACTGCTACAGAAGTTTCTGATCCAGTTACCTGTTCCCTCCCCACTACCACTACTTCTGCTTTGACCAGTACAAGTAGGACCGTGTGTCTGGTGAACAAAATCGTCTGAATATGGATATTTTGATATGTTATTTCACTTTCCCGCCATTCGACCCAGGATATCACACAAAGCAGGCCTTGCTCCAAGACGTTCAGGTGCCAACAGTTCGTAGACCGTTGCCACTCCCGAACAAATTGTTAACGCAATTCTTTGCAAAGCAGCCTCTTGTGTCATTGGTCTAAACATGCCACCACATTAGCATAGTGCTAAGTATAGATCAGTATAGATTTGTGACTTTGAAAACAGCACACAGTATTCCCCGAAAGAGGCTAATTTACACACTCACAACAGCATATGTCTAAATGATGTCAACTTCTACGATTAGCTTGTATTATTACCAGTAGCTAGTCTGCTATAGTTGATGAACATCCTAATGGTATTATGGTACTGTAGCTGCAAAGTGTGGTGCATCTCAATCACCTATAGTTCACCTATTGATGTTTTTGGTAGCTTCATGCACAGTGTTTTTTCTTTGTTTGTTTCGTTTTTTTTGCCTTCATGGTGAATCCGCCTTTGGTTTCTCTCACTGACCTGTGAACATCTGTTGCCTCCTACTGTTTTTTAAAAAGAATTTTTAAGAAAACCTGCAAGCCTAAAATAGATTGTAATGTCCCTAAACTGATTTTAAACATTTGTGTCTAATTAAATATACAGGGACTTTGAAACACTATTGTATATCTGTTGTTTTAAAGGGTCCTTTCGCCAATTCTGCTGCTGATATATGCACTCTTCCTGTTGTTTTTTGTATTACTTTGTGTTTGATGACAGTAATAGGCTAATGAATTACAGGCTGCTTACACATTGTGATGTCAAGTGTGCAGAGAGAGCAGAAATCGTGGTTCTCACAATTTTGCCACCAGTTTCTACAGCTGTGGTGACTTTCCACCAGCAGGAACTGTGTGGCTGTCTCGCCTCGTCATCCTCTCTGTGTTCCAGGCCATCTTGGAGCGTTTGTGGTGAATGCCAAAAAGTCCTAATCGCTTCAAAGTGCTGTACAGCTCTAGTTGCTGTTGTGTGTGTGTGTGTACAGATGACACTATATTTGTTCTAAGACTGATTAAAGAGTGGTGACTAGTCTCCTACTGCACTTGCTTAAAATACAGCTATTTCATCATCACGTCACCTTCACTTGATTAAAACTGCCACGCCTGACCCTCTATTGTGTATCATTACTCTTTCACAGTGCACTGTGTAGAAGTTGTGTAGGAGAAAACTTCAAATGATTTTCACAAGATTCCCAGTTCATTTCATCATCAATAAAATTAGACACACTGCCAACACCTCTCCAGGAGTCAGAGGACCAATTTCAATTTCATCATCGTCCAAGGTGATTAGCCTAGCTTAGCATGACAACTGAAAGCTGCAGGAATCAGTGTATTAATACACCTTCCAGTATTTCCTGATCAAACCAAGTGACTTTTCAAGGCAAGCAATGCCATGAACGGATGTCCTTCATTTCCGAATCACTTTTTTTGAGGAAAGACATGCTCATTACTGCAGGTACTTGTAGCTTTTGCCTGGTCCTGCATAATGCATGATGGGACTGACTCCAACCCCTGCGCCACTGAGCAGCATTAGATGTGTAGCTTCAATCAGAGGGTATGACGCTTCACAAGCCGTTTCATTTTATTGCATGTTTTCAATACATTATGAATAAAATGTCTTGATTTTGTACATCAAAATAAAGAAAACAAAGAAAACAGTGACAACTGTGCAACCAAATCCTAAATTCTTCTAGATGACTAGATTACTTTTGTTTTTTAAAAAAACAAAGAACTAATACTGTACATCACATTTTTCAAAGTTATGGTGTGTTACAGGATATGTCGTGTGGTTTCCTCTCAAATTTATACTTGCAGAGGGTGAGGGGAGGTCTTTTTATTCCTTTATTTTGTTGCAGTAGTTCAACTTTGCATCCTAAAAATCTCGTCTTCATGCTCTTCGTACTGAGACCTTCAGATCTACAGATCGTAAACAAATGTGAAGTTGCTACTGAAGAGGCCGAGACAAACATGAGCAGATACTCCCTTTGTGCATGTGAGGCGCTAACAGTAAAGTGAAAACGTAAAGTGAAAACACAATGAACATAAATATACAAACTGTACAAGCTTGAAAGAAAGTTTCCCTTCTCAGCTATAAAAAAGTCAGTTTGTGGAGTAAACTGTACAACCGGCTGCGTCCCTAACAAAGAAGACTAGACCCAAAATAAAGTTAAAGGGCTCTTACCTGAAAATAGAATGTCTTTTTTGTGATATGCATTAGTTGTTTCCCCTTTTGCTCCAGTTTGTAACAGTTCATTCCTCCATGCAGCAGTGGTCACCCTCTTTTGTTGTGCCTCCTCTGATACACACCTCTTACTTGCCGCAGAGAAGCTATACTGCCATCCTCCATGTCATCATTTCAATTTATTGTGTGTTTTCTTGACTTTTTTCTTTTCTCAGGTGCGAGTGGCTGCGAAGAATCATAGTGCAACTCTGGGGGGTCAAGGATTAAGGGAATCTGTGCTTTTGGAGCAAATAACAGCCATGTTCTATATATGCTATGCTATATGTGTATCTTTAGAGAAGGATCTTCATCACAAGACAGTTTAAAGGCAAATTCTAGTATTTGTCAATGTGGGTCATCTTCTTGTCCATTATGACTGCTGGTCATTCTACACACTGCCTCTGTTGTAGGGATTTGGAGAACGCAGCCTCCGGACAAAGTAATATTAAGAACCTGGCAAAGCATGCAAATTGTCCAGGGGTCCCAAAGGAACACAGTTCACTATGTGTCAATTGCTTTTGATAATGTCCATTAAAAATAATTTTGTGAATATGCTCCACTAAGGCACAATATCAGCTCAGATGGGTTGTGCATTACCAGCTTATTTTGTGGCCCTGTCTTGCAGTGGGGTCTAGTGTCAAAGTCTAATTCATCGTTTTAGTTTGTGTTGTTTGCACATAATCGTGCTCCTAAATTGATCAGTTATCTTTAACACAATTGCCACAATTGAATGATAGATGATAGATAGATAGAAAAAATGGGGCCAGGTAGTTTGTGTATTTCAGCAGGAGAGTAGTGGTTGCCCTCTCTGGGTGTATAATGAAGCTGTCATGTGTGGGCTGCTGAGTGTGCAGGGTGTGTACAAGACGTGAGAGCCTCCAACAGCTGTCCAAAAACCTCCAGCCAAACACAAATCATCCCAAACACTTGTCACAGAGTCTGATCACAAACCCGTAGCTGCTAATCAGCTTAGCATGGTGGGTTCGTGCTGACTGACTTCATCACCTCAGTGAATCCACTTTGCTTCACGGTTCACCAAAGTCATTTTGGAAAGCTGCTGGAGCTCACACCCAAACAACACTGATCTTGTTGGAGTTCAGTTTCCCTAAATCTCTACAACACAGCTGAGTTATCAGGAACAATAGAGATAATGGAGAAAAACACCATGCAGGTGGACCAATTCCAGAGCGTTCATTTTACTGCCCCTCTGCGTTCCATCGACAGCTCTCTCAAGACGAGAACAGTTCATGATCAGCTGGTGTGTTAATAAGTTGGTTTATCTATACCTGCTCCAAACTGTTCTGTCACCATCATGTCATAATACTCTGTGCACTGCCTGCAGCGGGGAGGAAAGAGTTGATTTGATAAATGACGCCATGATGCTATGATATCATCCAGTCAATTCGGAGACTCTTTATAAACCTGGAGTTTGGAATTTTTACCACCAGCTGTCATTTTTGTCAGTTAGTGGATCAAAGTGCTGGGACCTCATCCTGCTTCCACACCAAATGAAGTGCGAGAATGCAGTTGTGCTGATTTTTGACAAGGTTTTGCAGACAAAATGCAATTTAATTGAACATTGAGCGAGATGTGTTTGATGACAAGATGTGTTTCCAATGACATTCCAGCATTGACAGGAGGCGGAGTTACAGTGTGACACAACTTCACAAGTCATTTTGTGCGCCTGAGTTTCCAGTGTTATGAGACTCTACCCTCCAATCCTATATTCCAATGCAGCCTTTAGAATCCTGGTTAGCTGGTTTATAAGATATGCTTCATGTAATGCTACATGATCCTATCTCTCATGTGGAACCTATGCAAGCTTGTATGATGATGTGAGACCAGTCTTAGTGGAGCCGTGGTTAGAGCAGAAAGCTGCAACCTACCAACACAAGCAACCCTACTGTAGTTGGTTCATGGAGCTAATTCTCCGTTCAGTGCCATTAAACCACTGCAGAAGAAGAGAACACACAGAGATGACGTCATTAAACGAGCTCCAGTCAAACATGTGGCAAACATGAAGCAAATCAGACATTTCTGTTAGCTTCATGGATTAATGTGGAAGGTTACAGCCTCCTCATCACCCCACACAAATGTTTTCAGCTCTTCACTGTCTGTTAGTAGCAGTGACTAACAGTTCAAACAGTGCATGAAAACAGCTGGATGGAAACTCACTTCGTTAAACAAACACTGTTTAAGCTGTCACAGCTTTTAGGTAGAAATTACCAGCAAAATTCACATTAAAAGTAACGAGGAAAATGAATGTGCTGGCATTTTTCCAACCACTCCAACACAGTCAGAGTTTTCTTAAAGCCAGCAGCTAGCCGTTAGAGGAACTGCAGCATTGGGGTCCTGTGTGTTGGCTTGACTGTGCTGGGTGCTGCTTGGACCCCTGACATCTAATGATGCTTTTCCTACGAATGCAGCAACAAGCAGCATCCCAGCTGGACCATGATCCTCAGTGTGTGTGCTTGTTCTCGTAGCATCTGACCGTGCAGTGATTCTTGAAATAAAGCCCTTAAATTGACCTCTATGTACTAGTTAGGGTTATAAAAACAGGTCAAGGCCCTGCCTTAGACAAACTACAGTGTGTAGACTTATACAGTGGATACTTCCTTGGAGTTTTCCAGGTACGAAGGACTTGGGGCTGTTTCCTTTGATGTCCTTTATCGCAAACACAGCACCTACGTGAGAAATGACCTACAGAGCAGCAGCATTGGGTCAGTACCTGGTCACCACCAGGAGGGGGCTGTATCCTACAACATACTGTACATCCTTCTGTTCAGTCCAAGTGTTCAGAGGATCTAAAGGTTTCACAGAGCACCTGCCTGCAGTGCTACGATCCCTCCAACACCCTCTGTGTCAGATGAGTCTTTCCTCTGGTGGGACTTTGAGCATGCTGTCCATCTCAAGCCGAGCTCCGGCCATCTCCTGGGCACTGGGGCTGTATGCGCCCTCCGACTGGCGCTTCTTCCTCGCCGTGAGCACCATGAAGGTCAAGGCGATGATCATTATCAGCACACAGAAGCAGAGCAGCGGGATGGCTACCACCAGCCAGGGGATTCCCTGTTTGTGGGCTTGTTTCTGCAAAGGCACAGAGGGCAGAGACGGAAACGTCAGAAAGGTTTTCATTTTGCATTTGTAATGAATTTAGTTTTAGTTTACATGTTGCAAGGCAACAGGTGTAAATGTACATCCTCTGACCTGTATGTATGACGCTAAAGAACGTCTATGTCTATGTATCATACGAAAGAAGAAAACTGTGGCACTCTTACGTTAGTGTCACAGATTGGACCGCTGTAGCCAGGCGGGCATTCACACACAAACATGTTGAATCGATCCAAACAGGAGCCACCATTTCTACAGGGATTAGACTGGCACTCATCAATCTCCATTTCACACCTGCAAGACACAAAATACATGCAGTCAGTGTTTGCTGCTCAAGGGTCTTTTTTCTTTATTTGTAATAAAACAGTTAGTTTTGGTTTTATTGGTCCAGGCTTTGGCTTCAGAGATTTCTGCCTCCAACACAATACAATGGAGGTGAATGGATTAGAGTTTATGTTGCTCAATGCAGTGAAAAATTCCACTTAAACCTTTCCCGCAGCAACTTGTGTTTCCACATGGATGGTTCTCACTGTCAGCAGCTGTCACAGTCACTGCTTTCCCAGTGAAATCTCAGACACACAAATCCAAACCAAGAAAAGACCAAACTAAAGCCCAGTGATAGAGCAGAAGCATGGAGTTCTGAGATGCTTAAGTAATTGCTTTTTGTTATTCTAACAAAGAAGACTTTTAACTTCCCTACAGCAACATTCAGACACGGCAGCAAATATCCACAGAAGAGAGTCACAATCTCTGAATGATATCTGGCAGCTGATGTCGAAAAGTTTAAATGATACAGTATGAAGGAAGTCTTCTGTTCTCTCACAGGCTGCGTCACAGATATATCTCTAAACTCGTGCCACTGAAACCTTGATTAATGAGCATTGTGACCGTGAATACGGACAGATCAGATGTTCATGTTCATGTTCGTTCATTAATCCATGAAAAGATGAAAGTTGTAAATATTGTATGGTATACGATAAGTGATTCTGATGATGGATCTGATATTATCAGAATCTCATTCAAAGTGTTTCATTGTTTATCACACTGACTTTACTCTCTTTGAGCACAGTAGATGATACTTACATGGGAGATGATCTGAATCATGTGAACAGACTCTACAGCCTCTACATGAATCTGCCAGCATTCAATTCAGACTCATGCTGAAGTTTTAAAGAAATATTTACTATCCGACCTGTACGACTGCTGTTGTGACTTTTGCCCAACAGTGATCAGGGTGCTTATTCAGACATGAGAGCAACATATTAAACAGCTATCAGATGTGAAGGGGTCTGTGTCTGAGACAGGCTTTTCATACGCTCTTCTCACGTCCTGTGGTGAATTGTGTCTAGCTTCTGTCATTTGCGGCTCATTTCTTACAATAAGAATGGACTGTTTGTCTCCGTTCTCTGTTTAATCCTCATCTCATGGCTTTAAATGTAACGTCCTGAAATAAACAGTGAGGCATTTGTTTGCATGACATGGCTATCATAGGTTTGGATTATAAGAAGATGCATCACTATGCAGTGCTGACGAGACACAGAGTGAAACTCTGTGTTTCTTCCTCCTCCTCAGTTTTTTATGACAAGGCTTGTCTGTCTCTGAGGTCTGTCTCCACCCCGACACAGTGGAGGTGAATGGACTTTAGTTTGTTCATGAAAACCATATCCCCACCCCACTGAAACCATTTTTTACTAATAGTCTCGATGAAAACTGTTCACAGTCAGGTGCAGAGTAGATCACTTTTTCACCTCATTTTTAAATACTTTGAGCACCGCAGACTAATGTCAGAGACAGATATCTCAAAGCCTGGACAAATAAAACTGCAGGTTGCGCATGTGATTTATTTTCCTGGATGAAGTGAAAGCAGTGAGGACGAGGGTTGCCTCCTCATCAGGAAACATTAAACTGAAGTAAAGAAAACATGTTGTATTTGTGTATGTTTGTAATTGGGTGAGTTGAGCATTTGGGCACTGCAAGGTTTGGGAATTAACATAAAAAGGGTCAAATCTATCAAAAGTGAGCTCACCTGCTGCCTGTAAAACCCGGCATGCAGGTACAGTTAGCCCCCCACAGCCCGTCACTGCAGACCCCGTCATTTGCACACTGGACATCGTCACCACACTGTATTGGAGGATAGTCCCACCTGGTGGAAAAGGGTTAGAAACGTGGCTTCAGTGAATGATGAATGAGATAGCAGGATGTTGTGTTTGCAGCCACAGATACTGCTGGCTGTTTGAGCAGTAAACAGATGGAGGAGGGAGTACTCACTGGCACAGAGGGCCTGTGTAGTCCTTGGGGCATATACAGGTGTACATGTTGGGTCCATCCTGACAGGTGCCTCCATGTTCACAGGCATGATGCTCACATTCATCGAGATCCTCATCACAAAGGGTGCCCGCATATCCAGGGTGGCAACGGCACTCGAAACCAGCTAAGTAGTCCTTACAGCTTCCGTGAACACAGGGTTGAGACGCACAGTCATCAGTGTCTGTTTCACACTGCTCCCCCTCCCAGCCCAAGTCACAGGCACAGCCAAATTTATTAAAGAGGTCTTCACATGTGGCTCCATTCAGACAAGGATCTGAATCACAAACAGGGGCGCTGGTGCAACCTAAATGGATCTTTGGTTTTCCATCTAAATGGAACTGAGATGGCTGAGGGGCTTTATAGTCATCCACAAAAGGAAGGTAGACTCCCCCGAGCCTCACTGCACCCAAGCAGCCGGTGAAGCTCTCTGCAACAGCCAGTGTGGCTCCCTTCTCATTGAGGAAGTGGAGGCTTCCCGTGAGCTCCGGTACGCTGCTGGCGTCTGTGATTCCATCCACAACGATAACCCAGGGAGAGGCTTTGCGGTCCCTCTCTGCCATCGAGATGTTCACGCGATGCCAGCTCCCGTCAGCCACTCGACGAGCTCCCGTGAACGTCAGCGTCTCGACGCTGTTACCGATGTGGATCTCCACCCGGACCGAGGCGTCCAGCAGACCCACCATCAGCAGGTCAGAGCCCCAGGAGGCCCTCAGGAGCACGGCGTTCTCTGAGCGAGTGCGCAGTTCCATGTATATGTTAGAGACAGGCTCAGCCAGGGAGCCTCCAGCACTGTAGTGCACAGGGTTGTTCTCAAAGGTGGCGTTGTAAACACCTAAGGGACAGCATGGACACATTCATTTGCATTTGTTTGTTGCAGAACCAATGGCCATTTAACTTGGTATGCATCAACTTCTTCTCCCTGACTCAGGGCATCTGCTAACCAAGAGTACTCTGAATACCCACATCATTTCAACATCCTAACTGCAGCTGTCAGAAACCTCCACCACATCACCATCATTTCTGCGTCACAGCTGTGAGTGTCCTGACACAGCGACCACACGCCATCTCCCAGCAGTAATCTTGATCTTGTGGCCCCTGATGAATACTGGTCCAGAGCAGCATTCAACAGGTGTTGATAGATAGCTGCATGCAACAACATTCCCTTCCCTGCAGTATTTACCTCAGGCCAGCACTAAAAAGATGCTCATACATTCCTACATAACCACATAACCACCGTGATATATGAAAACTGGTAAGAACAGATGGTCGGCTTTGGGGTTTTTTTGCACATCACAGGTGGCGCACCTCTAAGAAGAATTGAAATTCTACTACAAATATCCCTATGTGGTGATATTTCTGCCAGAAAATATGAAAGGGTAATATTAAATGAGAATAAAACATTTTATGATTCATTATCTACAGGTTTGTGTTTAGAATTTAACTAAATGTATAACTAGAAATCAGTTTTAGTTATATACTGTATATTCATTCTAGAAAATATTCAGCCTAAAGTATTAGTCCAATTAACGTTCTTATATACTATTTACTATTAGTTATTACTACTTGAATGCTGCTTATATAGCAAAGGCCTTCATAAATAACTAATATGCATATTTAAATAGTCAGGGCAACTAATTGGATGTAATGTATACATAAGGGCACAAGTACTGCCCAAAGAATGTGACTTATTTCTGACTAGCCACAGTCAAAATCATGCACATGTTCTTACATTCATATCCATCAGGGAGGTCCACACAATGGCCGCCATTGACACAAGGATCACTGACACACCACACACGTGTTTTGCAGGTCTTTCCGGTGTATTCTTCCGGACAGGAACACGTGAAATCATTGAAAGTGATGGTGCATTCTCCTCCGTTCTGACAAGGCTTCATCTGCAGAGGGAAGCATTGAGATTGAACATAATTCAGACAGGAGGAACTCAGACAGCAACAATCTTCACAACAGTTTTAAAACTGAAAAGCTTGAAAGCGTCAGTTCTAACAGGAAGTGAAAACAAGTGCATGCTTTATAATAAGTTGTCATGGTTGGGAACACTTCCCCTAAGAACTGCTGAGAAAGTTATCTAGACTTTAAAGGGCACAGAGTTTGCATCTATGGCTGTGTGTTTGGTCATTGTGAGGCCTGCTTTGATGAATCCTCTGTAGACTCATTTGGGAAGAAGTGCAGGTTCAGCAGCCTCACTTTTAGTGTCTCAGGACACACCTTTGTACTGCTATTGCTGCATATGATGGTAGAATGGTAGAATGGAGGAACTTCCCATTACTGTGACCTGGGAGCATTAAACCCATTGAAAGTCACACCAGATAAATGGAAGTAAGGCTGAAGCTGATATTTTTAGCGTATGATGTGGAGCATACTGTTAATTAGGTCAGAACCCTGTAATCTGCTCTTTCACCTGCTGCCAGGTTGGTCCTGCCTGCATTAGTTAACACTTTCCAGGCTGTAGTTGAGACCTTTTTGATGAGAATTGATCGTTATTGGGTGACATAATCAGATGTATCTCCTGTTTTTAATCGACCTCTCGACCAGTGTTCGGTAGCAGTTGACTGCTAAAATGTGGCCATCCTGAACGTCCTAGTTTCCATCATCATGCTGTTATGGGTCATAACAGAAAGCAGAGCTGCAGTCAACTAAATTGTGCTGTATAGAGATTCACGTCTTTCCTGTTGGCCCTAACAACGGGCAGCAGGACTAACTAACTAACTAAAATGGTCATTGTGACAGTGCAACTGCTGGGAACAAAGCAGATCACAGAACTACTTCCTACCTTGCAAGTGTCATCACTGACACAGTCCTTCTCTACATTTTCAGCATCACTTGGTAAATACACCTCCTCCTCGTCCGAGCTGTTCCACGCGTCCACGTCCAGATGCACCGAGTCTAAACGAAGGTCCTGCAGGCAACCTTTGTAATGCCCCCCCCACACATGAGAGTCCAGGTCTCCTGGAAGTCCTCCTACATAGGCCTGATCTCCACTGCTAACATCGACATCAGGGATCTCTCCTATTCCATAGCGAAGGCCTGCGTGCTCAAAGATCACCTGTCTGTGCTGGACTTCCACCTGCAGAAGCTGCTTCTCACCAGTGGTCACAAATATGGGAGCTGTCAGTGAGGCACCGTTCGGCAGAGAGCTGACAAAGACCCTCCCCATCCTCAGGTAGATTGTGAAGTAGACCTTTCCCCCCTCTTCCTCTGTGGGTCTCCTCAGCTGGAACAGCAGCCCGTCTGGCTTTAATGACCTCAGGAAGAAGGACACGTTAAAGTTGCTCCCGTGGTTCTTCCCGACATCATAGGCACTGAAACTCACAGTGTCCTCATGGCTATATGTCCATGAGGGGAATTCTGCCAGGGGGGGATAGGAAGTTTGGATTAATCACATGAAAAATAGGACTAGAACATTTAATAGGACTTCTTCATCAGGAAAGCTACTGCAATCTAACAGAGTAAACACCAGTGTTCTTTCAAGCTGCAAACCTGTGGAAATCAGGTGGCCGTCAAATAGGAAATACTGGTAAGTCTGTTTTTATTGTCTGTGTAATGTGGATTTTATTCTTTTTGCAGTGGTAATCACAGGTCAGTTAGTGCTGCTGCGAATCATATCTTGCTTTTGTTCCTTGTCATCACTCACAAAACGTAATTTCTTTAATACAAAACATTCAAATGTCAAAGTATTATCATCAAAGTAGAGATTCTCTGCAACAGATCAAATTGCAGCCAGAAGAGTTTTATGTAAAATAAGAAAAAAAATGACTTAAGAAAGTGCTTTGTCAGGTAACTCCAGGAGCAGCTTTCCTCTGCCATGATCCTCTGTGGCTTCACGCTGCTTCACGCATTATGTTTGACACATGACTAGCAAGTC
The DNA here is from genome assembly GCF_017976325.1 of Chelmon rostratus. Lineage (NCBI taxonomy): Eukaryota > Metazoa > Chordata > Actinopteri > Chaetodontiformes > Chaetodontidae > Chelmon > Chelmon rostratus. The sequence goes on along the minus strand of NC_055676.1, from coordinate 2,131,850 downwards.
AGAGGTCTACATTTCTTACGTCTTTAACTTGGCATTTGTGCCATGGTGGAATATTACTAAGCACATTTACCTGAGTACTGGACTTAAGGACAATTTTGAGATAATTTGCTCCAGTGCTATGCTACTTTATTGTATATGTGTTTTTTCTCCACTTCTTATACTTTAGTGCATCAGTAGTAACAAATCAATAGTATATAACAATACAACACTGACCAGGTCCATTATGCATAATGTGCATAATTTTGATACTTAAAACATTTTTCTGATAATATTTAAGTACTTTTATTCAAGTCATGTTTTGAATGTTGGGCTTTTTCTTGTATTGTTGCCACTTTTGGTTCAGTAAAGGACACCTATGAGGACCGTGTTGGCAGGACTTGTCCAAAGGCTGGTGGTGAAAGTGTTTACCTTCAGAGCAGCTCTCACTGTGGAAGGGACGGTAGCAGTCACACTGATAGCTGGTCCACAGGTCCACACAGCGTCCATGTCCATGGCAGGGGTCAGGCTTACACCACTCGGTCTTACTGCAGCCCAGTTCATGGCCTTGGTCCTCTGGGAGAGTTTGGGGTAGGATAGGCTTAGAGTCGATCATCAGGTCTTCCATACAGCCGATGAAGCCTGTACCACTTACAGAGTACTCTAAAAGCTCCTCCGGTGCTCCACCTACATAGATCTGAGCGAAGGCTTCAGAGGGCTGGAAAGGTGGTTCATCGGCACCATCTATAACTCTGCATCCATCCCTGTCACAGCCAGGGCCTTTCAGAATCAAAACCAGACCGTCATTATCTATGAACACATGAGCATCTCGCCAGTCTCCATCACTAACCAAACCAGGAAACGTTACATCCATCTCAGACTCCTCAGAAAAGGCTTTTGCGTGAAGCCCACCATTCAGGATCTCCAGCAGGAGGTGACTGTCCACATCCCCTCTGTAGAAGAGCAGCATATTGGGTATAGTCGTCCGGAAGCGTAGCTGTACCCCAAAGCCACGGTGGACACGGTGCTCCACCTCCCTGCGGCTCCTTTCTTCTAGAACGACCTGGATGTGAATGAATCCAGGGGTGGAGAAGGAGAAAGTTGTCCTCGTGGAGCACTGTTCATCAAAGAAGCCATGAGGGCACAAGCACGTATGGCCGTGTTCTCCACCCTCCAGCCACGGGTGGCAGGTGGCTCCGTTCTGGCATTCGTGGTCCACACAGCCGTGGAGTTTCACATCGCAGTGATCACTTCCCCAAGGAAGTTCCCCCGGCTCGGCTTCGGGACAGTGGCAGGTGTAGGACGCCCTGCCGTCCTCACACCAGCCTCCATTCTGACAGGGCTGGCTCTCGCATTCATCAATGTTGACTTCACACAGCTCACCTGGAGGGGGGCAACGCGGAGGGTTAGATATGGTGGTGGCTGGGCAGGGGAAGAGGAAGGATAACGCTGACATTTTAGGTTATTTTGTCTTTCTTACTACAAACATCATAAAAAGTGTTGAACCAGCTCTCAGTACTTTCTGACTTCCCTACCTGTCTGAGGCCCACTGGTTCATACTGAAGGCCTAAATCTTCAGTAGAAACTTCTGAAATTCCTCACAAGTATATAGTTCTGTCTTTTAAAAAGATTCAGTAATTTCTTAGTACAGCTGGTCAGTAGTTTTTACCAAACGTTCTGCTGTTGTCCAAACAGGAGAACACAAATAGAGCTTTTGGGACTATTTTCAACAGGGGGTTAATACAGACTTGGTGTGCATTAACTGGATATCATGTCAGTATTCTTTCACCTTATAAAAAGTTAAACATCCAGAAGCTCAGTCTCGTGTGGGAGGCACACACAAAACTAAAATACGCAAGGAACAAATTGTTAGCTATTGCAGTTAGGGGAAAACACTTCTCTGAAATTGTTATTGAGGAAAAACATTTGTTTGGGATTGAACCTGTTTCTTCTCTTCTTGGCTTGGAGAGCATTCTATCACACATCACACTTAAGCCAACCTTTGACCTTTGTGTTAGTCATGACAAAAATACTGAAAAAAAACACTGATCATTGCTGCCATTGATAAAAAGGCTGTAGTTAGTACATATGATCTTAAATTTCACCTGCAACGGATGCTTCTGTCCATTTATTAGAAGGTGCAAGACTCACCTAGAAATCCGGCCGAGCATGTACAGGTGTAGCCGTTGATCTTATCCTCACAAGTGCCTCCATTCTGACAGGGTTCAGACTCACACTCATCAATGTTGACGGAGCAGTTCTCCCCTGTAATGTGACATAAACCAAACGACTGTCAGCAGATTGAAAAAGGTGTAATCTGTGATGTGTGCTGATTGCTTTCCTCAGTGTTAATGACCTGCAAACCCTGGCTGACACTGGCAGATATATCCAGCTGCATCTGCAAAGCTGAGCTCCCAGTCCAGCTCCCAGTGGGACGGATCCGAACGCTCGAAACACTCCCCGCCGTTCTCACAGGGCTGCTCGACACACTCGTCGATATCCGTCTCACAGTTTGGTCCTTCATACCCTGGAGAAAGTAAAACAGAGGACGTGGCTTCATCTGTTTCATTCACACTGAACACACAAATGTGAAGTGTTCCACACATGCCTCAGATCAGCCACAAGTTCTGAGGAGTGTTTGCCAAGTTAAAGATAAAATAACAATCAATTAAGAAACAAAGTGAACCTTCGATTCCTCACTTAGATTAGAAAAGCATCTTAAAACTTATGACCAAATACATGCGAAACGTATAAGATTCCCATCAGCCTCAGCTGTACTTCATGTTTATTGCTAAGTAGCAAATGTTTGATGGTAAAATGACGGTCGTCATGGTAAATATTACCTGCTCAATATCAACACTGTTAACATTTGATTAGCACGTTTGCATGCTGTGAAGCCACAGAGCTGCTGGCATGACTCTGCATGTGTATCAGATTGTAGTTTTGTGAGAACCTACAGCTTGAAGCAATCTGGGCTCAGAATCAGCTCAGTCCACAGCCTTTGCGTGTCCCTGTGTAGGTACAGAAAGGCTTGGTGTGCAGCATATAGGTCAGTACCTGGCCAGCAGAGACAGGTGTATCCTTTGATTCCCTCTATACATGTGGCACCATGCTGACAGGGATCAGAGGCACACTCAGGGATGTCCACTTCACAGTAATCACCCTCGAATCCTGTATCACTGCAGTCACATTCATAGCTGCAAGAGAGACGAGTGAGTTTTTATACAGCAGGATGTCAAAATTCCAACACTGAGGAATAAGCACCATGAAGATCTCTACTTCATGTACTGATGGAGCTGCCTCTTCTTCTGTTTCAACTGATACGCAGCATAAAACATGGCCGTGCCCTCAGCTCTGATAGAACTGAACCAAGTGACAACCACCATGGCTGACTCCCAGTCAGTTTTACTTCTGTGTGTCTGGTGATCTGAAGTTATCTTTGTTCCATTCAGGAGAAATATTCTGGGACATGTTTGATTGACGCAGGAGGTTGCTGTTAAAAAGGCCTCTGTGTAGAGAACACGTGAGGCCTCCTTCAGCTGTGATGTCCACGTTCATTCTGGAATATATTAGGGACTTAAGACAATGTCAGCTGGAAAAAGGCTTCAAGATACATCTTCAGTCGCATTAAGGGCTTTTCTGCATGGAAACCTTCAGCCAGTGTGGGCAGTAAAGCACTGCTCTTCAGCCTGATGTGAAGCTGCTCTTTAAGATTAAATACAAATGGTTTATCTGCTCCTCTAACATTAATAACGGTATGATATGTTTGCTGCTCACTTTACATTCCAGTCACATAGCTAAGCATAAGTTTTTCTGACAAATAAATACGCACATGATTTTTGACAAGCCCAGAAGGTCATTTAACAGCTCTCGCTGCTCTGAAGAAGCTTACAGAATCTTTTAAAACTGTTCTACGATGAAGACATGTTCTGTCCACCTCATTATGTAATAATAGTGACTCTTTTTCCTAATCCAAGCAAAGATGCCAGCTGGAAATGACATGTCTCTGGTCAAATACGTTTCAATTTATGCATCTTTTCCTTGTGCCATGAATGAAGAACATGTCATGTCAAACCAGTCACAGTGTGGGAAACAAGTGAAACTTCTGTTTGATTGTGCAGCAGACAGAATATTTTTACATCCAGAGATTCTTCCCTTACAGTGTAAGTGTTAAACTCCCTGCCCAGGGTTTTTATTTTTCAGAATAAACCGATGTTTAGCTGTGCAAGTTGGAAGCACTAACAATGAATGGGAGGCAAAAACCAGGGCTGGGTACAATAATGATGGGAGGAACATCTGATGGAGCAGCACAGGGTTGCTGGAGCCACCAGGATATATCTGCCCTCACTGTTTCGTTCACACACCTGTTCACCATGTCATGACAGACAGCTCCGTTCTGACAGGGCCCACTGACACACTCATCGACATCGACCTCACAGTCGACGCCGTCGAACCCGGGCGGACACTCGCAGGAGTACATGCCGACCAGGTCGTGGCAGGTGGCGCCGTTGCGGCAGGGGCTGGACTCACACTCGTCTATTTCAGTTTCACAGTTGACTCCTGGTGGGGGAGGGGAAGCAAGGATGTTACTGTAGACGGCAGTGGGACAGAGGTATAAAAACAGTGATGATGATGACAGTGGTAATGAAGGCCAGCTGTCTTATATCTGGTGAATGTAGCTGTTGCATGCTGTGTGGTGAAAGGATCGGTCACGTCTTTAAAAATGAACACACCACTCACACCGCGCTGCCCAAACGTCTGTATCAGCAGGTCTATTCTGGTCTGGAGATACCTGTGATGATAAAAGCCTTTCCCTAACCCCTCTGAACAGACTGATGGAGAGGGGGACGCAGCGGTGCCGATCTGACCCCACCACTCGCAGATAACACGAAGCTCCTCTGACACAGAGCAGACTCACGGAGAAAGAAAGGAGTGTAAGAAAAGCGAGATGGGAGTGTTTTCTCTCACTCTGCACGGAGGCTTTATCTGAGCTGCAGATAAGACGCCTCACTAAAAACGTCTTGCTGTGCACTTAAAATGCTCCTCGTGCCCAGTTTATCAGGAACAAACAAAACACTTTGGAATTAACAAATGACGGAGAGGAACAAGTGGAAAAACCTCCAGAGGAACAAATAAATGCCGTCAGGGAGCAGAAAGTCCTCGTCTCACTGCTGGTGTGTTCTTTGAGGAGATGATTAAGGATGACACAGTTGTAAACGTCTTCCTTTACTTGTACAGTAAAGTATACACTATGGGGCAGTGGAATCTGCCCCCTGCTGACCCCTGTTCCTACCACTCTTTGAGTATTAATGTTTTAATACTCAGCAGGTGCAGTGCACAGGACAGCTTCTTTATATTCAACCCAGATCTCATGAAACCTACCAGTACCCCGATGTTTTAGTAGTTTTAATAGGCGTGTCAGTTTGTTTGTGATCATTTGCTTAAATTCAATTTTATTTAGGGAAATGTACCATGTTAGAGTTGTATCAACTGAAAGAAAAAAGCTATTAAATCATTTAATTATTTAATTATATTAACCCTGAGGACTCTGTATCTCCTGGGTGCAGTACTTCAGTGCTGACTGACACATTATCAGCTATAAGGTGATAATGTGTGAGGACTGTAGGTCTGCCAACTTGTTTCTGCTGATGCCCAGTGGACAGATTTTAATGCAGCATTATAGTGAGTTTGTTTTCAAAGGACAAGTCTGGTGATTCTCTAGATTTGTCTCATTTGTGGGTGTGGTTTCATCAGATGTGACTGATTATGTAATGTAAAGGTAAGAAGCCACAACAAACACAGATTTTGATTCAAAGCTTACTACATCCTGATTGGTGCACAGGGATAACAGTGAGTTTAGGAAATTATTGATGCTTTTTGAAAAATGAAACTGTTTATTTCTGAGGTATTTTCAAAGATTCACGTGGTTAGCAGGAAGTGACGGGCTTGGAGCTGAGAGCCGGTCACGGTCGAGAAGTCAGAGCATAGAGAGCTGGACTAACACACTGCTGGTGTGGGTCGCTTCACGAGGTTAGCTGACAGTTTGAAAAGCAGAAAACATTTTTTAAAGTGTGAGATGTCTCCCCAGGGGGAGAATGTGAGAGCTGAGGGGGGCGCAGAGGGAGACACATTAGACTACTGTGTGAAGTGAAAGGGACAGGTGCATGCTGGTCTTTTGAAAACAACAGGAAGTTAGTTATTGTGGTTTGGCCGCTCACCAACATGGTCAGCATTTGCAGCTGCAGCAGTGGCTGCGACACACAGCTCATGGGGGCAGATAAGATACTTTAAAACCCTTAGTACCAGACTGACAAAGAATAGCTACAAAATCAACAATCATAATGATACTCATAATAATAATAATAGGGACAAAATTCATAATAAATTGAAGTTATATAGACTTACCTTGTGCACTGATTTAAACCTGTAGGCCAACAATGTATGTTTGAGTTGTGTGTGTGTGTGTGTGTGTGTGCGTGCGTGCGCGCGTGTCTTTTGAATGTACCTGCAAACCCCACCAGGCACTCACACTCGTAGTGATCCTTCTCGTTGATGCAGGTGGCGTTGTTCTCACAGGGTCGTGACGCACACTCGTTGATGTCGATCTCACAGTTAAAGCCCTGAAATCCAGGCACACAGAAGCAGTGGAACTCCGCCACCCCGTCCACACAGATAGCCCCGTTCTGACAGGGCTCCGATGAACACTCATTCACGTCTTCCTCACAGGTTGTCCCCTGGAACCCCGGCGCGCAGCGGCATTCGAAGCCCTCCGGTCGTAATACACAAGTCCCGTTGTTCCTACAGGGATCATCGATGCAGTCGGTCACATGCGTCCTGCAGTCCCATCCTCCGTAGCCAGCAGGACACCTGCAGAAGTATCCATTGAGCTGGTCCACGCACACAGAGCGGGGTTCAGAGCAGGGGTCGCTCTGACACTCGTCCACCTCCTCGGTGCAGTTATCACCCGTCAGTCCGTCCGGGCAGATGCAGTGGTACTCCGTGGTGCCGGGGGTGCTGCTGCAGTTCTCGCATGGAGCAAAGAAGCAGGCGTCATAGAGCTCCTCGCAGCTTTTGCCCATGTACCGGACCCCCTCTCTGGCACAGATACAGGCATAATCATCCATGGTGTCCACACAAGAAGCTCCGTTCTGGCAAGGTGCCGACAAACATTTGTCTGATGTGGCTGTGCAGAGGATTCCTAAAAAGCAAAGGAAAAGTTAGCTGAGGATTGATTAATGCATGTTTAGAACATATCTGCTATGCTGCAGAGAAATGGTTCCCAATTTAGGGGTCAGCATGTGTGAAGGGGTCCCAAGATAATTCTGAGAAGTTCTACAAAAAATAATGCACATTTTGTTGTTTTTAGGTTGGCTGTTTATTGTGAAGCAGCCGTAACAAATGCAACAAATTTGTCACAGAGGTCAGTGATACTTTCATGCTACTACACTAAAAATGGGCCTGCACAAAAACACATGGTGATTTTTACTGTTGTCCAAACCAGCACACCTGCAACAAGTCATCAAGATAAACAACGTGCAGCAGGAGATCTGATTATTGCACGTTACCAGCAGGGACCACAGGTGTGGCCACATCGACCAGCTCTGAATCAGACCTTCAAACAAGAATGTCAGTGCTGGGTAATGGACCCCATCTGGAATCACATGACATGCAGACATCATATAATCATGTTTATTTGCTAAAGAAAAAGAATTCTAATATAAATACATTTTGTACTTATTTTCCAGAAGGTTCAGCACAGAATCTGTACTGGCAAAATTCATTGCCTCTGCTCAACCTCAGTGACTTGTCTTCCAGTATTACATAATATCTAAGAATAATTTGGCATTGTCAGAAATGTACTGCTCCCTCCTGAACTACAACCTGCAGGTGGCCGTCGACCACAGACTGCACACATAATGAGACTTAGCACATGTCAGGTCAGTCATATGACTAACACTGTACCACCGGGACACAATGTTTCCATTTAGCTCTAACAAACAAGTGGACGACCTGAAATGACCAAGTGTCGCTAAAATAGGCCACCTGCTTTTAAACCTTACACTTATTCATTCTGACATTTCCTCTAATCTGCTCTTGCTGACATCTGAGAAGACAGACTGTGTAGGAGAGTCCTGGCACCGATGTTCAGGTGCAGAGGTGTTAAATCCTCACATATACTGTAACTAAACCCTCCCACACATGCCCAGTGTCTGCTTCTTCACTCAGGCCAATTCAGCCTTGACTTGAAATGAGCGGATAATGATCTTAAAGAACATTTTCTCAAGTCCAAGACATTCTGTAAAAGACTCTGTTTGATTTATGATTCATATGCTGAGAAAACATATTCATTCACAGAAAGACTGATGACTCCATGAACTTGGACAAGATAGGAAGCAACTGCAGACCTTACATGAAGTGAGCTTCAGGTCACTGGCACTTGTATATTATAATATTACAAATGTTTTGTTTGTTGATTCTAAAATTCTATGAGTCAGACCCACAGATTGCATGAAAGTCTACCTAAGAGACATATTTATTAAACTTCTTATTAATATATGCCATCATCTAGTCACTGTCAATCTACTTATTTTATTGTATCTTTTATTGTAATGATGTCCCCTCTAGTCATCAATAACATGGAGCCTGCATGAAAATAAGTAAGCTAATTCAAATATGTTTGACAGCTGGGTATTCTGATCATGTCTGTGGAGAAGCTTCTGTTCATCTGTAGCATGAACATAATGTTTAAGTTCAGCTGCAGTTTCTACCTAACAGCAGGTTAACCTGTGCACTGTCGGCCTATCTGGGCCTATGGTCTGTCCGTAGCCTCTCGGGGCCCCTGCTGGGATTTTTAGTCTTGTTTCACAAAGACACATGAGCCACAAGTTTCACTGTTAATGAACACTGGGCCAGCCCAACAGGCTCCTCCTTTTACATAAATAATTGTGTTTCTCGTCTCAATTAGCTTGTAGCCAGTGCAAATAATGAAAGCACTGTGCTTTATCCTCCATGAATAGCCGCTCTCTCAATTTGTGGGGCTGTTCCATATGTCATTTCACAAAGTGGATGTGAACAAGGGGGGTGGGGTAGTTTAGTGGGGATTTACAATACATACGCTGTCTCCCCTCACCATCCAATGCCATGAGGTCTCTGTGGACTCAGTCCACATTCCTTTTACTGGACCAATCTCAACTCCCCGTCCAAAATACCCCCATCCACCACTCCCAGCCCCCCAGCCCCCGACACTTTGATCAGTGTCCCGTTTCCAAATTCTCGCTCAAGTGGAAGATATTAACAGTGAAGGGAGCTACGGAGGGGAAGAGGAGGGAGGCAGAGAGAGATAGAATATTTAATGAGATGCATTAGCAGTGAGGAAGATTCGTATTATCTGTTGCAAAAGTCGGCCATCATTGGGCTTTTTCCAGGACCAAGACAGGAAGAAAATCAGGAGATTAGACATGTTTTGACTCTTCTTTTTCTCTTTGACCCTTTCAGAAGTCTGTTTGACACCATTGCGTCCTAATAATATTACAGGCAGTGGAGCTCAGAGCGTGAGTGAACGATACTCATACAAACACGAGTCAGGACTTCATCCTTCATCCAGGGATGTAGCGAACACCCAATGAGGGCCGAGCATATTCAATTCCAAATCATCTATACTCCTCCCCAAGATCAAGCTTAAAAGTCTCAGTGGTTTGAAGTCAGCGGTGCTTTGGTGGAAAAAATTGGTCTCACATAGTTTGGGCATCCCCGATCAAAATTTCTGTTTCTGTGAATAGTTAAGTGATTAGAAGATGGACTGATCTCCAAAAGACAAAAATTGAAAGATGAAACATTTTCTTCAACATTTTGCACAATTATAGAGGGAAACAAGGGAAAGGGGCACCGTGCAAATGTTTGGCCACCCCAAGAGATCTGAGCTCTCAGATAACTTTTACTAGGACCTCTGACCTGAATTTACTACTCGCTAAATTATTTTGTTAAACACTGCAGCTTGTTCATGCCAGATAAAGGCAGCTCTTATTACTAAGAAAGGCACAGTGATGCTGCTTCAGCGATCAGTCTGATATTCTTCATTTCAGCTCTTCTCCCCAAATCACATTGGAAACCAACACTGAACGCATCACAAGTAGTGTGTGTATATCAGGATCTGATACATCATATTCCTCTTTACAAAGGTACTATTTCCTCCTGTTGGAGTAATATTTGTTAAATTATTATTATTATTAGTGTTATTTTTTAAAAGGTGAAATTATATTTTGGTGCTGTGTTTTTGAAGATTTACAAATTTAAAGTCAGTGTAGGAATCAATGGTCATGGAGCTGAGAGTCAGAGCAGAGCAGTCACGTGTTTGTGTTGGATCTGTCCAAGGCGTTTGTGGCCATAAGAAAAATATAGAACAATACGAGCCTCATGCTGCGATGGGGCAAAATGAAGGGCTGTATGCTGTCATGGGTCAGGCAATTGTCAAATCAAACCTATCTGAGTGACCAGGCTCAAATACTAAAGTATAATACGTATGCAATCAAAACGTTTCCCTGCTGAGATCAAGCATCCTTTCCTTTTGTCTCCTGTCTGTCATGTCAGAGTCTGTGTCCCTGCAGGCCTTAAATATCATTGAAACTGTTGAACATCAGTCTGCCAGGGCAGCAGTTTGGGTGCTTTCAACTCGAAAACCTAACAACTTGTATGTACATTATAGTTCCATGTTCAGTTTTATCTTTGTTCAACTTTGTCTACAAGTTTCCTACAAATTGTTCTGTGTGTAAGTACAGAGAGAGCGACTTAAAAACCAGAGTCACATTCCTTGTACTGTATGTGTTCACATACTTGGCTGATAAAGCTGATTGTGATTCTGATAATCTCTCCAGTAGACATCATGTGATATTAGTAAAGTGACTCAGTTCTTTCCTGGAAGTAAACTGAAGAAGTGATGATATCTTCATTGTATACATGAGTAGAACTATGTATTTAAGCAATGATGCTTTTTCTCACAACATGACAACTTATGGAATAACAAAAGTAAAGCAACACTTATTAATGCCAACAGCCATAAAATTCAACAGAAGAAGAAGAGGCAGCAGGTGTCACTGGTCATCAAAACATGTTTCTCGTCTAGTTGCATGTCTACACTTTTGACCCAGTGAAGTAATCTGCTGTGAGGTACGTCTAAAAAAACAACAGACATTAAGCAGCTACTGTGGCGTCCCACCACCCACAAAGACACGTCAAACATCAAACAAGTTAGACAAGCTGAAAAGCCCAGTTGACTCTGTTCTGTGTTTTCTCCTGACATTTCAGAAGCAACAAGTGGCACGTGTGTGTATATATATATATATATATATATACACACACACACACACACACACATACATGTATATATATGCCAGCTGGTCCCAGGTCTGCCAGGTAAAGGCAGCTCTGTAACTATGGCCCAGTGCCACCCTTTTGAAGCAGAAGGTTGTTGTCATGCCCAATTCTGGTTGATGTGTGTTCTCCCCTCAGTTTGAAGTGTGGACACTAATTGTGTTTGAACTTCACAGATTAGAGGGGGCTGCAGGAGAGTGTTAGCCACCTGTAGACTAGAGCAGCCCCAGGTGGCTCTAAAGGTTTCAAGATTAGTTTCAGGTCCCCTTAATGTAAGAGGGAAACCAGGACAAACACGCTCATTTACTGAGGAGATGATCCTTTGCTTGCTTGATAAGAAACTTAAGCACTTTGGGGTCAAACATGGGTAGAGAGACATTGTGTTCAGTAATTCCATTCATGTGCAACAAGTGGCACGTGGGAGGGGTTGGGGTGGGGGCTATGGGTGATTTGTCCGCACCTGAGAAGCTTATTAGGCTTGATAATAGGTTCAGGGTGGAGGTCTGAATGCGTGGGAGTTTATATGCTTGACTTAAAAGACAGCTGTCAATGAGATCATAAGACGTGTTTCACTGTCACCTCATGTTTTTTATGCACCTCAAGGGTTCATTCTTGCTCACCTCTTTTTTTCCTGCCTACATGCTCACCACTGGCCACACAGGTCACTGTTCAAGCAGCATGTTTTAGCCATTGTTAGGCCAGCGATCTCTTAGTCCCTTAGTGTTAGGCAAGAACGGACATCTAAGTACATTTACTCAAGTACTGTATTTTCTAGTTGTAGTCCACTACATCTCTCTCTCGTACTTTTACACCATGAAATTTGTCAGACAGCTTTGCTTACAAGTTACTTTTCAGATTACAATTTTTCATCCCCTTCTTGTCCAGAGAAAGCCATGTATCTCCAGATCTGGTGATGTTGAATTTTTTCTGAAGATTGAAGGATGAAGTGTTTCTTTATGTGTTGAGAAAATTCTCCTTCTGAAGCTAAATAAACGGATCTTTAAGTGGATTAGCAGGAAAATGTGTCGTCACAAAGCTGAAAACAGGCTGTTCCTCTGAATTGATGAAAAGTTGACTTTTTAGAGATACGTGGTTCTCACAGGACAGTGACTCTATAAACATACGATGATCTTATAGAATATGATGCATCGCTGTAGATTAAACCAGCCAACAGTATAAAAAGTAGTTCAAGCTCAACCTTAAACATCTACAGCAGTGAAATGCAGCTTTAATGCAGCAGTGATATTAATCCACAAACAGCAGATATGATAGAAAACACTGACAGGAGCATTTTACCACACAATGAGTACCTATACTTTTCATACTTTAAGTACATTTTGTGCATTTTACACATACTTTTATGTTTTCAAAAAGGGCTTTTACAGGCAAGAACAGGACTTTTACTTGTAGTGGAGTATTTATACTCTTACTGAAGTAAAGAATCTGACTTGCTAAATAAAGGACACATGACTTTGCACTGGCACTGAAGCTGCATAACCGTTCATACTGGACCAAACTGCAGTGATACTGGGTTGATCATTCAGTTCTACTGATGCTTTAAAACTAGATACAATTCAGACCTGCCTCCAGATGTGGTCACATCAGCATTTCTCACACAAACTTTTTTGATCCAAAGCCAACATATTAGCTGCAGTACACAACCCAACCACAGCCAATGGTAAATACTGCACGTCCTGCAAGTACTGATTATGTCACTAAGCTTCCAGAACTTCCTATTTTGGGACAAGGCGCAAACGAATTTCACTGTACTAGTTCCTGGAGTGACTGTGCACTTAATGTGATAAAAGAAGGAATGTTTCAAAATTCTGTCCTACCTAATAATGTTGGAGCAGAGACTGGCTCGGACAGTTTGGTGCAAATACCTGAGCTTTGCTGGTCTGCACACTCTGAAATCTGCTGCAGAAAATGTCAGCATCGTGTTTCTCCCCATCTGAATTTTCAACATGAGATCCCAACTTCCAAAATCAGTGGAATCAATAAATAAAATCTTGGAAGCCTGTTTTCACAGACCTTTCCTAAAACAATCATTTTATGTGATGTTAATTTAACTTTTTCTTCTTTTGTATATATTTAGATACGTGATCTTCTCTGTCACTTTCCTTTTCTTCATGTTGCCTCTCTCTGTCAGCGCATTGGTTTTCATTGTGCACACCCTCCCCCTCTTTTTTGATCCCCATCTCCAACACCTTCTCCTCATCCACCCCCCACTTCTACTCTTCATCTACTTTCCCTCCCCCTCTTTCACCCAAGCAGGTTTGATGGCCTCCCTGACCTCCAGAGCCTTTCCATGTCGTAATCCCTCTGGTCCCTTTGGGTCAATCCCCTTGCTCCACTAATCTCCTGGTGGCAGGATACCTGCACAGATTATAGCTTGGAGCTTCAACCTCTAGCATGCGTGTACTCTTGTCACCTACTCTGTCACCATATTGTCTCTCACAGACTCTTCTTCTGTCACTTTGACCCCACATTTCAGCAGCTTCCCACACTCAAACCCTTGTGAAATGTGGCACAAACTGCCAGGATTCCCAGGACTTGGTAACAGACACTCAAGGTGATACAATAATTGTAATATAACGTGTATATAGAGTCTTAAATAATGTATTTCACCTACAGTATTTCATGTTGATCCTCAGACCCTTATGTAAAACTGTGAGTGCTGGAGTGGCTGTAGTATATAAATTAGTCAGTGATTATATTGCTCCTATAAAACACGCTGTGGCTAGCAGATATGGTTTTTTGAACATTTCATTTAAAGTACCAGTATTTAAGGAATATATTGAGCATGGCTTGCATGATTTATTCCCCAGCTTGATTTATGATAGTACTGATAATCAGTGTAAATATACCTAACACATGGGTATGAGATTGATGTTGTCCTTCACATCTCACGCATATTTCCCAAAGTGCAGAAGTATTGCTTTAATATTACACACATAACCACAAACATTTTTATACAATCACAGCCTCCTTCAAAATGATCATAGCATTGCAATAAAAGGTGCTACATAAGGAAAGTCCTCAAACTATTGTGATTCACACTGTATTCTTAGTAATGTATTCATCCCCCTGGCTTTGGAAATCCCACCCCAAGTCAAAAGTAGATAACCAGCCACTCAACAGATGTGTTGGAGGATGCATGCGTAGTAACCTGCAGGCAAACTACACCCATGGGACAATGTATAGTAAATGAAGTGCTAAAATCAGAGGTGGCAGAAGTTCTCAAATCTTTTACTAAAGTAAAAATAGCAATACCACACTGTAGAAATACTCTGTTTCAAGCAAAAGTCCTGCATTAAAAACTCCAGCAAAAGTGTTAGCATCAAAATATGCTTAAAGTACCATGAGTAAAAGTATTCATTTTGACCCATTTCAGAGTTATGTAGTGCCTGGTGGCTTGTGAATTTCAGTAGTCTTATCTTATCCTATGATAATACACCATCAGTTATTTGCTGTTGTCGTTTGTTACTTTTACACACATGGCTTTGTTATTTTATTGTTGCTGTTTCTTTGTTTGTTTGAAACAAGACAACTGATCTTTCATTGTGCCCATTATCACTGCAGTGATATGAGTTTAAACCTTTAAACTACACCTGTATTGTGTTTGTTGGACAGCTGGATTTTATGAGTTTTGCTACAGATGTTAAAAAATAATTAGATCTGATGAATCCAAGTTTGTTTACTGTTTGTTAGAAACATTACAATCACTACGATGAGCAGCGAGTTCAGATTGATGTCAGATCATAAACTAGAAAATCTGGGTCCTTTGTAACGTTCCCATTTGAATTTCGGTAATTACAATTATGTTCCTTAATTTGAAGTAGTTACATTTCTAGTTACAAGTTAAAATGCATTACTCCCCACACAGAGTAGTACTTGAGTAAACTTTCTTTACTTTGGAGGGACCGGTCAGAATAACTGCTGTTGTAATTATTAGTAATGAATGAATTTTTTTTGGGAACCTTGATGAGAGTATACAAGTGACAGGCTGCTCACTGGGAGGTGATGTACAGTTGATGGTCCATGTACAAAGCAATGGCTTGATATTGTTCAGGAGAGAGTCACACACAACACAATGACCTGTCCATCATTCAAGGTAATCCACAGAATACACACACAAGGTTGATCCTGACAGCTCAGACACCTGCACCTTCCAGACAATGACAGCCAGAGGGACAGACGTCTCATTCGCCTGACACAGTTCCAGTTAATACAGCCACACCTGGGGCTCCCTGCTAGCTCAGTGTTAAAGATGCATGTCTTACCCGTCTGCCTCTCTCCATCAACTGTCCCCAAAAAGTTCACAGCTCAGCTACCACACACCTCATCACATAGACACACACACACATAGAACCACCTCTCTGTTCCACAGCACACACACATTCAAACAGAGCATTCTGTCTGTCAGATATGTCCCCGCTCTCAACGATATCATCCTCTAATCTGTAATAATCTGTGTTTTGTCTCTGACCTCCCTCTCAGACAGATTCACAGCCAATCTATTTTTTATTTTCTGAAAATAAAATGAAATGATGAGCATGAAATGTTTGGAAACAGGTTGAATTGAGCGTGTTACAGTTTGCTGTAAAAAGAGTCTTTGGGTTCCTGCTGCATTTAGGTGCAGGAGCTCGTTATGGACACTTCGTTAGATATGAGTGTAGGTGCGAGGTTTTCCATTAAAATTATGTACAGCCTAACCACACCAAATAAAATATTGCGTTTATGTGTAATTGCATATCTGCATTTTACTGGTGTGATCCCTCAAGAAGCTGATACTGCAGATTATATTAGCGTCACATTTGGATGCCATGGGAATTTTAAGTGGTCATCATTTTAAACATGAAACCATTCAAAAACAAAAAGTATCTGTGATTTCATAATACACAACTTTTCCCTTCATTTTCTTTATGTGTCCTTGTCCTCGTCAGTTCATTTAGACCAGTTAAACTTTGTAAAGCATTAATAACATTGTGATGATTTGAGTCACTTTGACATGAGTAACTCCAGCGAACCCAAGAGAACTATCCGCCTTACAATATTTTTTGGTTTGGTGTGAATGACGACAGTCACCTGCTTTTCTCTTTTTCTCTGTGTAACATCAGTACAAACATGCTGAACTTCACCTGCTCTGTTTGCAGTCTGAAGCTTGCTAACCCGATAACTTGATAGGCTTGTTAGTAAGAGGGCACTCTAGTATTGTTTCCACACCAACCACATTCATTAGAGTTCCACTCCACATTTTTCTCCCGGTCACATGCCTGCAATACCTCTGCACCCCTCAAACGTGATCCCACGTGATCCCACAGTCTGAGAGCACTGAAATAGTCGTTCTACAAACAACTTGATTTGCTCCTGTATTGAAGGCATTAGGCTACTGGGTATATAGTCAGACTATATAAATGACAATGTAGTAAAAGTTGCAATATTAAGAAGATAGACAGAGTAAATATATATATATTATAGCATAAGTTTTAAGTGCTGACAAATTAAAATGTCCTCATAGCTGCATACAACAATATGTAGTGTGTTATAAACCATTTACTAAATGTTTGCACTGCCCATGAATATGAAACAGTCGATTAAATATATATATATATTAAAATATTAACTGTTTTGTTTTGACTTGTTATTCTGTCTAAAAGCACATCAGTGAGAAAGACAGGACAATAGATGATGCCACTATCTGGGAAAACACAATAAATACAATACAACGTGTTATGTAATGTCTTAGCTGTTTCTGATGCAACGTTCATTAGTGAGCATAATGTTCTTTACATGACGTTAAATGGAAAAGAGTCCATGCTTTGATACAACTGAGAGAGTTTGTAGTGCAGAGTCATATGAGCGAGGCTGCTGCCTGATGCAAACATGACTTTATAAACCACAATCCAAACTTTCTGGACTTCGTGTGACCTCATTCTGCACCTCAGTTCATGCTCAGACAGAGTGAGCTTCTCTCTGCTGATCTCATTCCTGTTCGCTCTGTTTGAGTATGCATGACTGAGGAGCACTGCCTCTGATTATGAACCAGCCGTGTCAAATCAGAAAGGGCTAGAAAAAACACAGAAATAAACGCTGAATGAAGCCACAAATTCTAGTGCTACCAATCCAATCATACACCAGCTGCTTCTGCTTAAGGATCCAATAAAGACATTTGTCAATAAAACATCCAATAGCACCAGAAATGAATCACACTCCAAATGCTCATGGTTTCTCAGCATTGTTGTAAGTGACTTAAGGAGAACACTCCAAACTATCCATCTATTATCTATTTGAGTCCTCTGATACAGGGGGAGGACAAACCAGCCCAGTGAGCGCCTCCAAAGACCCACTTATGCACCATTCATGGAGCAGCATCTCTCAGAGCACTGATGCCATGCCTGAGTCCTGCTCCTGTTAACTGTTGGATCAAGGAAAGTGACAAAGAGTGTGTCTGGGTCCTTGTGATAGGTCTTTCCTTATAACCTGTTGTTTTCACAGAAGAAGGATTAAAAACTAACTTCAAACAAGAAGCACATACCCACGTAGAATCTCTCCTGGGATATACACCCTGACGTCCCTTCACTGCATTAGCATTCAATCACAATCACACACAGGCATGAATATCCAGCAGGAATACTTTTAACACAGGAAAAAACACATCGTTACTCACCCCATTTGAACATCATCATCGTCAGGAGCACAGTCTTTAGATTCAGATGAATTTTTCCCAGCTCCATGGTGAAACTACTGACCTGGGTCTGTACAAAACCCAGAGGTAAAAGTGGAAAAAAAGAAGTGAGAGGTCCTAAAGTACTGACATGCTGCTGTGTGGCGAGAAGCTCCTCACTGAGTTGCTGTTGCCCTGTGTTTAGAGGCCGGCATGCTGCACTCTGGCCATGCCTGGCTACTAATGAGTGGTGCTGGACTCAAACAGACAGCCCTCCCTGCTCTGGACTCCCAGAGTGTAATCAGCCATGAGAGCAGGAAGACAACAGGAAAACATGAGCTGGATTAACACCTGCTGATACTGATGCTTGTTCTCTCAGCTCCTACTGGGACAAAATGTAAAGACAAGGAAGTGAGAGAAAGGAGAAACAGCAGAGGGAAACACAATTAAAAGACAGCATAATAAATGAAAAACACGTCAACAGACAAAGGATTTTAAAAAAGTTCAAGTTAGTTCAGTCAGTTTGTATAGTTCAGCGCAGTTTTATGCTCCTTAAGTTGTTAATTCTTTGATTAGACTGAATGAATGACACTTCTAATTGCAAGTGACACTGTTAACCCTTAGTATTATTAGCCTCTACCAAATGATGGTAAATGGAAATGGACTGTATTTATATAGCACTTTTCTATTGTGAGGACCACTCAAAGTGCTTTACAACACAAGCCTGCAGTCACCCATTCACACCTGGTAGCTAGGCCACCTGCTCACTACGAGTATTAACACATTCACACAACAATGCACAGCATCGGGAGCAACTTGGGGTTCAGTATCTGATAGGGATGACAGGGATAAATGATAGGGAAGATGTACACTTTCAACAACTTGCATACATTTGTTTCCATTAAAGTGACATAAAATAGACGCTTTGTGGGCAAGAGCAATATGAAATATTACTAACAAGAGTCAGTAAAACTAAAATTTATCTTGTGCTCAATTGAAAGTGAAACACTGTAATATGCAGCTCTGTGTCTCCAGAAATAAACCAGAGCTGCTCATTGGTCTTCTGCTGCAGCACACATGGTTCTTTAGGTGATGTGCCTTTGACAGATCATTTCTAACCTGAGAGTTTCCTGCTCACTGCGGTCTGAACCCAGGCTTTGGACAGAAGGTGATGAGTGATCAGAGTAGTGGTCAGTATCCACAACTGGCAAACACGTTAAAAATTAACTTAAAAGCTTCACTTCAAAATCATTGTCTTTACACTGTTTTACAGTGGAGATGTTTCAGTTCAGTTATGTGATGGACGGCTGTCAAAAACCCCATAGAAGATATGTTACCTTTAAACTGCTTCCTTACTGAGATATCATTGTTGAAGGCTCTTTTGACTTCCAGCATTTTCACATGTTAATGTGGGTGTAGTTTCTGTCCACATGTACCCACCTCTCGTCCAACGTGCATGTGATGAGCTTTGACAGAATGAAGTGGTTAGAAAACAGATGGATCGATTGATATCAATTTTGTATTTTCAGAATGGGTGAAAAGAGAAATGATAATGCTGGAAACACAAAGCAGTCTTGCACTTCGTAGCCAAAAATATCTCAGCTGTCAAGAGTCCTTGACTTTTAAAAAAAAAACAGTTTTTAGCAAACAGTGACAGATGTCCAAAAACATGGAGAATATTCTCACAGACATCTTTAACCCGAGGCATGTGTCTTCTCTCAGAAACCCTGAATCCACTGGATGGCCTCGTGTGAACCAATCAGCCTCTGGCATTGTGTGACTTGTGCAGTCCAGTGAATCCAGGCCAGGTTTTAGTCACCGGCTCATTAGTGTCTTCAGCCGCTTTAGTGAGTTCTTTGTAGTATGGAGCTTAGCAGTCTGACATCCATCACTTAGCCTGTTACACACTTGTTAGCCCCCTTTTCTCCCTCCCTCCTCCAAGCACCAGCTGTGCCTGACACCCCATGGCCTAACGGACAGATTTGCACCCATGAACTCTGAGTCACCTAAGAGTAACTGGTGCATCATGGGGATATTGTGCATACTGTATTGGTATACTTATGTGAATAATGTTAAATAGACAGGGGCTCTGTTGGTGTGTTGCAGAAGTGGATGTACAATCAAAACAGGTAAGTACATATAATACTGTATATTCATGACTTTGAAGGCTTATCAGGCTGCAAAGACTGCACAGCAGTTTAATATGAGACAGGATTTTACATCTGAAAGCTAGCAACAATAATCTTATCCTCTGTTTTAATGATGATGAGGTAAACTTTCAGCAGAAATGTGTGGAATTTCTGGAATGTGTGCTTGCATTTAGTCGATTGGCCTATTTGTTGTGTTGCATTGTGACTTCACACAGATTAGAGGACCATAGCGTGCATATTGATGCAGTTCTAGAGAAGTCCAGATCACTGAAGGTGGCACCTTGAGGCTGCAGTGTTCATTTCATTTCATTTTCTGAGAGCATAAAAGTGCACAGTTAATTTTAATGGCAACCTGCCCTTTAGTTAGTTTGATGGCACTGTTGAAGAAAAGGTGAAGTTTTAGAAATTAATTCCCTGAAGACTTGACATGGACAAAGTTTGGATCTATAATATTGAGCACCAATACTCTGCTTTTTCCAAATCTACTAGGCTGCAGCTGGCCTGTGTACAGGGTGGTTATATTTACTACCTTCCTTTATGTAATCATCCTCTGTGAACATCTACAGCAAAATACTATGGAACAAAGCTAAACAAAACATGTTTTACAAATGCCCTACGATTCACAGTCAAAAAAATACACAACATATTTCCAATACATTATGCTTCAGAAACAAATACAACATGTATTACAAGTCCAAAAAAATATTCTACAAAGAAAAAATAAATCACATGAATTTTGGCACAACCTCTGGCAGGGGGTGCTATGAGTCAATTTGAGTCAATTTAAACGTGGCAAGATTAAGCAGGCAAAGAAGACTGAACAGCTGAACTACAGCTGAAGCTGAATTTCATTATAAAGGGTTATGATATGTGAATTTAAAATGTAATCACAGCACCAACTGCTGTTGTGGAGGTTGAATAATTCAGAAAATCCCACAGCCGATCACACCAGCTGACAACAACATTTTAGGCCCAAGAAGTTATTAATGAAATGCAATCAAAGTGATTCACTTGTATGATTTATCTGTGTGAGAAGAATGTTGAGGCAGGCTTATCCCTTACACGGGCCCGTTGCATTGCACATGACCCAACCAATGCAGACAAGTAGGTATCTGAAGCTGTTCTCTGGTCTATGACACGACAGAAAGACACTTTCATCCCCACAAATGCTTTATTACTGAAGGACTTCCAGGTAAGTAATGAAATATTCTGTGACACACTATTGCAAACTGAGTGGCAGCTGGGTACACTTTGCATTCACTGGGTTTCTTTCAGTACATAAAGTAATGTGAACGCAAGCTGTGCTAAAATACAGCATGATACATGCTGAAGCCCACAGAGGAATAGACTGCTGTAGCAGATACTGTCCTTGAGAGGTTCCGTCCTAATCAGTAATAGATAAAAATGGAGTTTAAAACCACACAAGGAGTGAGCGACAAAAATGAAAATGTTTTAACACCATCTGTTAGTCATCCACTGTGTCATCTGAAACACAGTTCATCACTCTACTTTTTGGTGTCAGCATTACAAACAAGTTTCCTGTTTACCATGATGACCATGTGAGCAGGGATATATTAGCAAGCCTATCATGTTTTCCTATTTCAGTAGACAAACTGACAGCAGCTCCTTAAATCTAATCAAAACTCAATCATGAATCATGCAGTGTCAACATCTGAACCTTCATTTAATCTATATAGATGGGATGGCTCAGCTGTATGGCCTCTTACTCACTTCAAATGTATTCAGAAACTGTTTTTTGTATCAGTAATTTGACATTTCAAAAACAGCCCTCATTTTTTTTCCAGTTTTAAAACCAGAAGCAACAGAACAACAGTTGCTGTTGTTCAACGATGAAGAGCAAATTGTAACAACTTGTGCGGTTATTAAATGCAAACCTTCCCATCAGTGTGTGTGGGGGAGAAACAGCAGGAAGCAGATCGCAGCGTGATCCTGACACTCGTGTTTGTGCTGCTGTGATGCATCAAGTTGGTGATTTGCAAGTGGGATCGGGTGCAGGTGTTGATTAACATGTATTTTTGTTGATCAGGCTGTTATAACAAACAGCTTTGAATGAATTTTGTCAAATGGCTGCTGAGGCCCAGTGACAAAGGGAAAATTGTTGAGATTGCTTTGCCAGGTTGTATTTCCATGACTTGGCAGACACAAAGGGCGCAAGTGCAGTTAACAACTTCACTAGAATTCCAACATTTTGGACGCAAGCCCAGAAATTAAATTTTTGGCAAACAAAAAATTTGGTTTGAAGAATACCCAACCTGACCAAAGCCTTGCCATCATACAAGCTTCAGGATGGGAATATGAAACTGCTTACATTTATTTCTGTACATCATGACAAGCTATTTATCTTTTAGTTTTAATCAGTCTAATCTGTAAGGTTCAGGTCTTGTGGGAAGTGTAGGATTGTATGTTTTTGAAACTTTATACACACAAGACAAGATATATTGACCTCTGATTTGATTGATTGATTTGAATTTAAAAAACAAAAAAGCTTTATCTTCCCCCAGCTTTATGAAAGTAATACTAAATCACTGGAGTGTCCCCTTCATATGTTGTAATATAGCAGTTTGCAATATGTACTGGATAATTATTGTAACCTCAGACTTATTTTGAATTTAATAAAGACCAGCTATAGTGGAATACAGTCTCCAATAATACCACCCCAAATACAGTTTCTTAAGCTACTCTGTGGGTTGGAGTCATTTCATTTTTTGGTGGCACACTGTTTCCACATCTTAAAACTAATGAGAAAGCTTCATAACCCAGAGTCCAGGCTTCAAAACTAGTACATGCAACAAATAATATTCGTAATTTGTTTGCCCTCTGGTGGTAATTATTCTTCACCACATTTAAGGAAGCTGCTGTACATGACATGTTCTTATCTCGCGTGATTTAATATGCGCGCCTTTTCTCGCAAAGAAAAGTCGTCCTTGTATTGCCGGCAGCATCTATTATTTTGACTCCAAAATAAACCACCGTCAAACACCGCCACGGTACAGACACAGCGGAACCATGAGGGAGCCGGGCAGGAGCACGCAAGACCCGGTCACAAATTTCACACCGATCCACATTGTGTGCGACACCGGAAGCTGTACCTGGGAAGAGTTTGTGTTTACGTCCACAGTTTTGTCTTACAGGCAAATTAGGTCATATGAAGAGAATAATGCCAAGACAACTACAATGACAAACTGAAATGATTATGCCTGTTTAGCGGATATATATGTAAGGAAAACTTATATCTGACTTACTTTTTTTCTGAATGTTTCAAATTCAGGCATTTATTTTCGCGGAAGAGTTAGCAAATACTCCAACGGCACCCCCTGTAAGACAGCGCTAAGGATCAAAACAAACATGGGCAGGGATACCGTTTCCATTATCTTTAGGTTTTCATGCTGTCAGAACCTGCCATCCTTCTGTCCTACTACCTTAAAACTCACTGTTTGGGAAATGAATAGAAGAATGCTTCATTAGAAACATGATGCAGTTCACAATTAACAGAATCAAGTACCCCTATCATGGTCGTTAGCTAACGTTAGCTACGAAGCTAGGATACTTGGACAATCCCTTCAACTTGCTTGCTGACAGGTTAGCTTATGACAGCTAACTTCGCTATGTGAACTAACTAAGCCGGGAAAGTGGCGATAAAGAAACTCCCTGCAACTCTCTGGTTGGTCTACATTTTGAGTGTATACTTTGAATATAATTTTATTTACCAGCAGATACTGTTCGCTGATTGTATGAATGTTGCCAGTCGTACCCCTTGCTATTAAAATGTAGTAGTATTACTTAGCTAACGTTTGCTACAAAAGTTGCTAACTAGCCAGGTAGCTTACTCGGACTGAATGCATAAGCAGATATAGCTAATTGTTTGTAAAAGTAACTATCTCCAAATTTGTAATTCCAATAAATAAAACGGAATCAGATACATACATAGCTTACTTAAACAGTGTACCTGTCAGTATCGTTTTTTTTTTAGCCAAGGCATATGTATATAAGCTGTGTGAAGCCTGACGTTAAAGCCTTCAGCTGTTTTTGTTTTCATTTTTAACAGTCTGAATTTATTGACAGTTACAATTGCGCAAATGTAAATGTATGGCTGGAGTTTATTTGACATGTCAGGTGGGTAATATTGCTGGTTGAGACTTATAAAATGTTAGCTAAATTTTCTCAAGACTATTTGCTGAGGGTAAACTCTGACGAACTGTGAATTGCCTTTTGCAACAACACATTATCGACAGCAGATTACTAAAGCTATTTGTGCTATTAAGTCATTACAAAGATATGAAACAGAGGAAATGGAGAAAAACAGTAAATCCTGATATTTTAAAAACAGTTACCAGCAAATGGTTGAGATTTTGACTTGATAGATTAAGTGAAAAATGATGAGTTATCATTTGTTGATCTGTCAACAAATCCACCAATTACATCTTGTTTAGTTTTCATTTTTGCATTATGATGCTGTGTTTTGTGGGGGGTACAACACAAGGGTGTTGAAAATATTCTTTGTGTTTGGCTTGGTCATGAAAAACATTAAGTTATCCCAAGCGTATTATTTAACTGATTCCTACACTGTGGCTGCTCAAGTCACTTGTGTCATCTTGTGTTTAAATGAACTGCTGAAATCGGACCCTGCGTTGTTCTTGCAGGTGTTGCAGGTCGCTCTCATGTGCCCATGGAGAAGGCGGCCTTTGAGGGGTGGCTGGAGTCAGTCTCTGCCACTTTCCTTACTCTAAATGACCAGCAGCGCAACCAGTCTCTGGACCACCTCATATCTTTAAGTGGTGCTGTCCAGCTCCGTCATCTGTCTAATGGACTGGAGACGCTGCTCAAGCGTGACTTTCTACGCCTCCTTCCTCTGGAGCTGGCCTTCTACCTGATGCGCTGGCTGGACCCTCAGACCCTGCTCACCTGCTGCCTTGTCTGCAAACAGTGGAATAAGGTAAATATGCTGCCTCGTGACATTTGGTGGTGTAGTCATGGGCTGCAAGTCATTTTTCTAATATGCTTCCTCATTTACCTCACTTGCATCTTTCCCTCATGTCCTACTCCCTCCCATGTAAGACGTGAGGGGTAGATGCAAGGAAAGAGAAATCAAGGAAAATATTTATAGTGAAATGAGACGTCCTTTCCTGTCAGATGTTACATGAAATGAGGTCAGTTTCTGATGAAGTCTACACATTTCGCTACTTAATGATACTTTGCTTATAAATACCTCATTTAATAATCCAGATAATGATTGATATGTTCCGTCATGTGCAGAAATAATTTAGGACTTATACCTGAGGTACGATGCCTGATTTGTAGCATCACTTATGACTGAATAGAACAGAATGTGTTTATTACTGAAAGACAGTCGATAGCAATGGCAAGCTGGAATATTATAAACATAGTCTGAAGAATGTTGACAAGAATACAAAAAGAACATCAAAGTGGATTCATGCTTAGTTTGTTGGTCTGGCCTGAACACAGGTTCAGTATTTAAAATTGTTGGAGTGGGAAAAAAAGGACAGTTGACGTGTGATGTTCTTTTAAGTAAGTAAGGGACCAAAATAGTTGTTTTGTGGTGTTTGTAAAGAAACTTTATATTAATATCAGAAGTTACGTGATGTTTTTTCCCAATTGTTCCAACTTGGCATACAATGTATTTCTTCTGATATACATATATGTGTAATTATAAAAAATGATACAACTTGATATGATGTTAAAGGTGAAGCCAGAAATAATGCTATAGTGCTGTATATCAGCTCACCCTTTCTAGTGTTGAAAGAACTTGTCATTTAGCCACATAAGTGTCCTTCCTCTTGTAGGTGATAAACTCGTGTACAGAGGTGTGGCAGGGTGTGTGTCGGGAACTGGGCTGGAGGATTGACGAGTCCATTCAGGATGCATCACACTGGAAGGGGGTCTACCTGAAGGCTAAAATGCGTATGACGCAGTTGAAGGATCAGGAGGCCTTTGAGACGTCGTCCCTCATTGGCCACAGTGCTCGAGTGTACGCCCTGTACTATAAGGATGGCCTCCTCTGCACAGGTACGCTGTGGTTTATATAGAGATGTCAAAAATCCTCTCATCAGACTTTGAAGACCTTAGACCTCTCTGTCACAGTTTCAGCAAAATTCTGACCATGATCAGTTTCACTTACAAAGAACCACTGCATTGCATTATATTATCCTGAACCAGTTTTTTTGAGTTATTGCATCCACCTGCTGCATTAATTGATTCACCTTATGAAGTTTTTGTAACTTTTTGCACATCCAGCTGACACTGAGCAACACCAGCACTGACGTAGCATTCCTTCAGAGCTGCTGTTGTGTCCATGTGTGTCACTCACTCTCTGTCTCTTTGTCTGCTAAAAGCTCCACAGTGTTCACCAGCTAGTCTCAGGGTCTGTTTGCTGCTGAGCACATAGTGTACAGTGTGTTGATCAGAGCTGTCACTGAAAACAGCTGCCTGGACAGGAGGGTGATGAGAGTGGAGTTTACAGGTTGTTTAACATAAACAACAAGCTAAAAGAAGCAAAAAAAAAAAAGCTCCATAGAGCTGTAAGAGTGATAATTCTCTGTGAGTTTCTCACCAGTAGCGACCCTTTTTGCACTACACATATTTCATTTGATTAAATGTTAATACAAAAATATTTTAGTGTGTTTTTTCCCACCCTTGCATAGTAAGGTATGAAATCTGAGAATATTTGTAAATGCTACACCACAGTGCCCATTACTTGTCAGTGTGGAAAGCAGCCCTTTACCTTCATGTTGACCCACACAGGTGCTTTCAGTTAAGTTTCCTTATTAGACCTCGTCTTTGGACTGTGAGCGTGTACAGACTGCTTGATTGACATCTACTGACAAATTGACAAATACTGCATCTTTATGGGCCTTTGTATTATCAGACATTTTGACAGAAATCTACGGCTTACTGGGACTCTGAAATAGACTGGAGCCATGAGCTAAAGTGTCTGCTGGGAAAAGGGGCTTTTGTTTTATTCATTCTGAGGGCCCAATGACAAACACAAAGTGGTGGGTCTCTAACCACACAAGCTTATTGGTTCATGTATGTGTAGCAGTGCAAAGGGGCTGGGTAATCAGAGAGTGTGGTGATTAATTAATACACTCAGCCAGTGACATCAGTGATCTCATGGCTCTCCAAAATAACTGAGCCAATCAAAGGGAAGCATGACAACTATAGCTCAACCAATGACGAATCTGTTCCTCTAGGACAGGCATGTCAAACTCATTCCATAAAGGGCCGTGTGGCTGCAGGTTTTCGTTCCAACCAAGGAGGAGCACACCAGGCTGGAATCAGTTAATCAGCTGATCTCAGTCTTCAGCTGATAACTAAGTTGATTGGTTGGCCTGGTGTGCTCCTCCTTGGTTGGAACAAAAACCTGCAGCCACACGGCCCTTTTCTGGAATGAGTTTGACATGCCTGCTCTAGGACATCAGATTATTGTCTGGATGGAGCACAGAGTGTCACAACATGAACACACGGCACCTCAATCTGCAGCCAGAGGCACATGGTGTAGTTTTTTAACAGTTAATTAGTACAATGATGATAGTGAAGCAGTGTATGTGATTATATCAGTTACTAATCCAGTCCCCCCCCCCCACATAAACAGCAGAATAGCAAGATAAGATAAAATAAGATACACTTTAATTGTCCCCGGGGGGAAATTTTTCCTGGACTCCGTCCAGCTGCAGTTTACAGGTGTAAACAGAAAAGAGAGAAGCAAACAAGAAAGTGCAGCAGCGACATACTTCACAGAAGTAAATATATATATATATATGTGTGTGTGTGTGTGTGTGTGTGTAAACAAAAATATATTAAAAATATATAAATACACACACACACATATATGTACATATATACTCACATATGTATATACGTACACACATACGTATATACATACATACATATACACACCTACATACAAGAGAGATATAAACAGATTATATTGCACGGATAGGAATTTTTTGCACCATGTATCTTATTGCACTAAGAGGTAGTAAGTTGTAAGCAACCAGTCTGATGAGTGTAGAGATTTACATTTCTCCTCTCACAACTTGGTGTCATCAGCAGGTGATTCAATCAATGTAAACCTAGTGAACAGTGTGTGATGGCACTGCGGTCTGCTGCAGCACTTCTCGAAACAGACATCAACACGTGTCCTGCTGCCTTCAAGTATAAGGTTTAAAGCAGCTCTGGACATTTGTCTCATACTCATTGCGACAAATGCAAACTGATTTACCAACATTTCTGCTTTAAACACATTCAACATTTCTTGATTCCAGTTAAAATACATCTGCTAACTGAGGTGCATTTAAGATTATTTACATTTTAAGCATTATTCTGTTGTTTTTGCACATTTGCTGCAGGTACTTTGTGGCAGTGAAGTGATTTTTCTCCAGAAACACGGTCATGATATGTCTATTGGCTGCACATTTTCCACCGGAATACCAACAAATCTTTTTACACTCTCTCATTTAAATGAACCTTGCTCCTGTTTGTTCCTCTCGTCTCACCTGTGAGACAGTGCTGGACACCAAAATACCACACAGACGGGCAAATTTGAAGTCAGAAAAATACCGCAAAAAAACTCCTGCTGCCTCCTCTGCATTGTGCTTCCTTTCATCTGTGACTTTGTTCATTTCTATTTGTATGTAGTGTTTTTGTGTAAATTTATGCCCTTTGAAATTTTTTGGGTGAAGCACACAAGATTTAGTTCTTTTTTAAGAAAGTGGCAGCAGTGTAGAAGTGAGTGAATTAAAAAAATCTCTAAATACATATGCTGTATTTTACCCTTATATAAAGTGGGACATCACTGAGGTACATACAGTGATTTAATGAAGTTTTTATTTTCATGCCTCTGTGCCAGTGACGACTGTGGCCGCAGTCGTTGTGTTCAAGGTTGTCCCTTTGTGCCACTGTACGTCCATCTGTCCATTCGTTGTGTCTCGTGAACATGATTTCTCATTTACATCATGAGGGAATTTCTTCAAATTTGGCACAGACCTTCACTTGGACTCAAGAATTAACAGATTAGAATTTGGTGGTCAGTGGTCACTGTGATGTCACAGAATACGCTTTTGGCCATAACTCTAGAATTCATTTGGTGATTATTACAAAATTTCACACAAACGTCTCATAGGATAACATGATGAAGTGATGACTTCACATTTGGTCAGACACTGAATTGGTGACAATAATCTTGGGAATCCACTTTAAAACTGTGCTGATTGTATCAATCTTCTGTGTTGAAGATGTGTGTGAAGCATCCACCTTTTACAGTTTGTAGCTTTTTGAGGCAGCATCCATATTTGAAGCACCGCAGTTTACCACAGACTGATTGGTTGTGCTGATACTGAGCTTCAGGTGATTGTTGTTGCACCATGTGATGAAGCTCTCTGTCAGTCCTCTGTGCTCCTCTGTAAAAACAGCCTCTAAGTGAGGACAGTGTGTTTCTCACTAGACAGTATTCACTGGAATTAGGCATGCCAGTATAGTGAGAACTTTGTTTTCACCAAAAAGACACTTAATACCTTTAATTAAATCCCTTCAAAGTCTTCACTGCGTGTATTATATGCATAATAATATCCTCTTGTTTTTCAGGATCTGATGACCTATCAGCTAAACTATGGGATGTGCGCACCGGGCAGTGCATTTATGGGATTCAAACACACACCTGTGCCACAGTGAAGTTTGATGAACAGAAGCTGGTGACTGGATCCTTTGACAACACTATTGCATGCTGGGAGTGGAGCACGGGGGCTAAAATCCAGCAGTTCCGTGGCCACACTGGAGCAGGTTGGTTTTAATATCCCTCAAATATGTGGTACTTAAAATAATACGCCAAAGCAAACCTTTCTTTACGATACAGCACAATTTATTCCAGGGTAATTACAGTGCTCAACTATCAACATATATAAAAATACATAGATACATTTTACATATAAAAATATAAATGCAATTGAATGGAACCTTTGGAGTATTGCAGCAGCTCGGATCACAAACTCTGTTCTCTGGACATAAATTGGAGCTGCTGTCTGTTAAACTGTATCATTGTAAGCTTATAAAGCAAAAGTAGGGATGTGTGATGCAACTGTTTTTGTAAACTGACATTTTCCAATGTTTGAGATACATGAATTCATTTGATATTATGATCTTTTAATAAATATTCAGTTTTTGCAACTGATTTTTTTAATAGATGTGATTCTTGAACCGTTTTGTGTCTGCTCAGTCTTCAGTGTGGACTACAATGATGAGCTGGACCTGCTGGTCAGCGGCTCTGCAGACTTCTCTGTGAAGGTCTGGGCTCTGTCTGCTGGTGCCTGTCTCAACACTCTGACTGGACACACTGAGTGGGTCACCAAGGTCAGCTAACCTTACTGAGTCAAGGTTTGATTTTAGGAAAATAGTTTTCCGTCATTTATGCTTGCACTAGAAGCACGTTGGCACATTTTAAATCAATGTTCAGTTGCCTTTGCTTTAAACGTGATGACTGCCTCAGTAATCTGTTAGCTCCCCAGCATTGATGAAAAAGGGAAAACTAAAGTGCAACCATGAAATGCTTGTGTGTTTTGAAATGTGTCTTGTGTTGTTATCTCCCATCAGGTGATACTACAAAAAAGTGAAGTAGAATCTGTGGTGCATAGTCCTGGTGATTATATCCTCCTAAGTGCTGATAAGTATGAAATTAAGGTACTGCTCCTTTCTCTAGTTTCACTTTTGAAGAGAAAAGAAACAAACTTATTTGAAGCTTTTATCACTGTTTTGTTGCTGTTCTCATGAACTGCTATACCTGAAGAGTCCATAAGATGGAGCAAACACTGTGTTCCTCTTCAGGTCTGGCCTTTAGGGAGAGAAATCAACTGTAAGTGTTTGAAGACGCTGTCAGTGTCAGAGGACCGCAGCATCAGCCTTCAGCCCCGCCTGCAGTTTGATGGACGCTACATCATCTGCAGCTCTGACCTCGGAGTTTATCAGTGGGACTTTGCCAGTTTTGAGATTCTCAGGTAAAAAAGTGTTTTAGGGATTAAAGCACACATATATATTTTGTGATTACTGTACTAAATTCCGTAACACATTGTAATTAATAACAAATATGAGCTGTTGGACAAGTGATACTCAAATTAACAATTAAATGTACCATTTTCTGATTAGCGCCTTGTATGACCTTAAAAAACAGTATTGAGAATGATATCGGCAGTACTTTGGCAGGAATAGGGAATGATAACTATTAGACAAACTGGGTTAATTCCTGGTTTAATTTATCAGCACTTGGTGGTTGAGGTATAATGTTTGCTTACTGTGGGGTGATGTGGCTGAAATCAGTCTGGTGATATAAATAGAAATGTGTTTCAGTTCCGTAACTTAGTAAACAGTTTGTATTGAACAACAACTGCTGGGTGTGATGTCACCTGTATATAAAAGAAAAATAAGTCATAGGGTTGTTGTTTTATAAGACAGTGTGATCATTCTGCTCCTGTCACTCTTAATCCAACATGTTTTTATGTTCCCGCAGGGTGATAAAAACACAGGACCCAGCTAACCTGTCCCTGCTCAGCTTTGGCGAGGTGTTTGCACTCCTTTTCGACAACCACTTCCTGTATGTGATGGACCTGAGGACAGAGGCTATCTCAGGCCGCTGGCCTCTACCAGCTTACAGAAAATCCAAACGAGGATCCAGCTTCCTGCCCGGTGTGACTTCCTGGCTCAACGGCCTGGACGGGGGCAATGACTCTGGACTGGTGTTTGCCACCAGCATGCCCGACCATAGCATTCACTTAGTACTGTGGAAAGAGAACGGATAGAAGCAAACAAGGATTCCAGTCCCCTGACTGCTAGGATATGAGCCGCAAACATGTGTGCTCTGGAATAAATGAACATTAACAGCCAACATAGACCATGCATGGACCAAAGCATTTTGTTTTTCTGTTTCTTCCTCAGCATACAGTCCTCCTCTCGACATACACATTCACAGATGTAAATGGAAGGCAAACTAAGAACGATGATGTAGCACTCTGGTGTGCTACACTCAGTGCTGGCTCAATACTTGGTCCTGATTTCTGCAGAAACCTGTAAACCAATCATTGGTCTTGGTCTTGGGCAAAGACAGAAAGAAAGTAAACAGACTTCTCGAAAGCCAAGATGTTTCAGTGACAGCTAAAAAAATGGCATCAAAGGTTCTAAAAATAGAAATTCTATGTAATAGACTTCAACATGGAAGTGTAAATGTGTTTGTCAGATTAGCTCTCTGATCAGTTTAGCATTGTGCACTCATATTTGTAGCCAACCTTTAATTCATAGTCTTTTCATTGGGTGCCAACTTTGGCCAGTGACCTTTTCTTACCAGGGTAAGACTATGTCAAATGTGCTGTAGCTAGAACAAGCCCAGTGCCAAGCTGGTCATTGAGCTGATGTGCCGAAACATTGGTTTCCTTGAAGAAAAGCAGGGTTGCCTTAAACACAGTTGCTGTAAATAATGGAGAAGATCTCCTTTGACGTCAGATTGTGACATCAAAGGAGATGCTCTTCGCGGTTTTTACAGACCATCCCCAACGACGCTGTGTACTGAATCGTATATTGAGAAGTGGTTTGGTACATTGTGGTGTACCATGTAAAACTTTGTGAGATTTCATGTAATTCACTGAATATGCTTTTGGGACGTCTGGTTTAAATGTCAGCTTGAGAAATGTGATGTGCCTTTTCAGTTCATTTGATGTTACAAACTAGAATTCCTTGATAACTCTGGCACATTGCAGTAAGGTCACGACTGCATTGTAAATCTTACTTTTATGTTAAATTTTTTGTATTAACTGTGCTCTAACAGTCTAAGATGTCTGTAATTTTATAGTTATCTACCTGACATGACTTGCTCAGTGAATTGCTTTTATGAATCATTGACTGTGTAAAACATCAGGTTTATTTTTCTAAAGGCCTCAACGCATTGCACAGCTGAGGAGGCGTCTTGGCAAGCAGGCGGTTCTGCACGTAATACCTACTTTAGACTAAGGAAAATTTGAATTGATGTTTTTTTGGCATAACCACAGAAATTATGTGAAATCATGCCTCACGCTGTGCATCAGTGTGTCGGATTTAGTGGCATCTAGTGGTGAGGTTGCATACTGCAACTAACTGACAACTCCTCGCCTTGCCCTCCCCTTACAAGCATGTATGAGAATCAATGGTGGCTGCAAAATTCAGGCATTCTTATAGCCTGTGTTTGGTTTGTCCATTGTGGGCTACTGTAGAAACATGGCGGTGCAACATGACGGACTCTGCAGAAGAGGACCTGCTCCCCCTGTAGATACAAAGAGCTCATTTTGAGGTCATGAAAACACGCCAATTCTTATTTTCTGATTCCATTTCTACCAATAGATCCCCCTAAATCCTCCACACTGGCACTTACGCACCATGTTGGAACTTGGTTGTCTACTTGTACAACAGTGAAACTTTAACCATGAATGAGTGCTTTTCCCAGAACTTTCATTGGTCTTCCTTTGCATTAGGCAGGCCACAGATCAGCACGGATTGAACTGTATTCTTGTGCACCGAACCACAGCTATGACGGATCAGTTTTTTTTTTGCATACACAGACCGTAACCTGTTCTTCACATGGATTATTGTACACAGCAGATGTACAGACTGTTCTTAGTTTAGGTTTTTCAAATCTAATTAAAACACCAACGATATACTGTATTCTGTACTGTTGTCTGACCATTGCACCACATTATATCCTCCAGTAGCACTCAGTTAAAATTCAAAAGACATAATAATATGATTTGTATATAGAGTGGGTAATTGAAATTGGCCAGCAGAAATGTGAAATGTATCTCTTTACAGTTAATTGCGATTGCATTCAAGTTCTGCACTCTGTGTTATTTCACAAAATCATAACAGTAGCTTTTTGGTCACCTGCATCAGTCTACAATCAGCTTCAACATTGCAGTCTTTCAAATAAATAAAAGTAGCAAATGCACCTAGTTGTGTATGTGTATTTGGTCATGCCAACATCACATTCCTCCTCATATTGTGCGAATAAATGGTCTGTAATGTAAAGCCAAAGCTTCTGATTTAAGAAACCACACTGTATGGTCTGATCCTCTAGCCATGGCCGTGCACTGCAGGCACTGTTGTAAGTGTAAAATGAATAAAACAGCCCGCCGGCCCCTGCAGACCATTCTGGCTATCGACAATACAATAAAGCAGGTAGAGGTGTGCAGACACTATTTCCTGCCACCGTTTCTCTCGTTCTTATTGGTGTTGATAGGAGGAGGAGAAAACATCAAACGGTGTGACATGTCATGGCACCGTGCTGTTTGCAAGCAGCTGGTTTTCACACTCAGCAGTATATTCAGATGTTATAGCAGCTTTTGTTCCTGCAGAGAGGGAAAATGCAGCGTTTCCTCTTTCCAGTTGCTCTCCTTCACAAATCCTCCTTCTGAATGAGGTTTCGGCTCACCACAGAACTTGCTTGAGTAACAGCATGTCTGTCAGCATGCAAACTCCCCTGAAGAGCATTAACTTTATCCAAGCAGGTTTCTCCTTGCAGCTCATCCAGTTTAGCTTGTTTCGAGCTGTAATCACGTGTCAGATGAGCCTTTTTCATCACTGCGAGTGTGTCTCCACAAACTAAATGAGGAACAGTGCCTTTTACTTCAACTAAAGAATTGTTTCTCCATTTCTTGTGGAAAGCAATCTACTTTTCTTGATGTATTGACATCAACTGCTGTGTGTGCTGCGTGTCAGGGACCAGAAGCACTTCTTAGTCTACTCTGTTGTTATTCTGTTTTATCACAGAAAAAAAATTCTGAGTCGTGTAGCATTTTGTTGAGTTACTTTTTTGTATTTATGAATTGTCTCACACTTGAAAATGACTGGAGGCCAGACGATCCGCACCCCTGCCCTCAAACATCAAATTAATTATAGCAATATAACAATATTCTGGTTCCAGTTTGTGCAAATGTGTGCATCAACATTTCATCTTTTTCTCTTAAAGATGAGTTCCATCTTTGGCTCTGTTTTCAAGGATTTAAGTGCAGAGAAAACCATGTTACTGGCAGGGCGGTGTGAAAGTCTTCAAACTTCTGTCAAATATGTAGCTCGGGTAGTAAACAGAAACAGATTCTTGTTGGAATTGGTTTACAGATCACAGTCTGCAGAGTCAGGAGTACAAACCTGCAGAGCAGGAAACTGACCTGAAACTCCAGAACTCCAGGGTCCACATGCACCAGGCACCAGTGCATCAAGTGGTTTGTGCAAATCTGATTGAAAATGTGTTTGGGAATATGCATCACAAAACACTGTATCAACTACACAATCATTTCCCCATGATAATAATTCACAGTGTCTGTAGTTTACCAAAGGAGCAGCCAGACTATGACAGCTTAATGCTTGTGACAGTAGTACAGACGCACCACAGAAACAACTTCTGTACAGAAATTTTATTCCCAATTCAGTGTCCGAAGCTGAAAAATACAGCAACAAATAGCAATGCCATGGTAAAAAATAACTTAGCAAAATAATTACAGACTGATAATCACGACCCAGTGGTTATCTTTTCACAGTTACAACACTAGAAAGTTTGTACACAAAAATACATGCAAAGTCCCACAGAACACAATCCGTTTTTTGCTCAGAGGAAACCTGTTTGGATCCAGCCCAGCATCAAGGCAGTTTGTGACGTAGTCAGGAAATGTGATCTACAGATTCATGAACATGGACACGAATGGTCTGACACTCAGCAGGACTTCAGGACAAACACAGTATAAAGAAGGATAAGGTCCACATCGTGAAGTGGTTCGGGAAGAGACCAGGTCTGACTCCTGTGTGAAACCAATAGTCAATGTTGATTGTTTCAAGGAAGCAGTTCTTTTATCTGAAACCAAGCAAGCTTTATTTTGAAAATCTAACATAGCATATTTGCACATTTATGTTTCAGATTTATTATTGCTAACTTGACTGTGGAATGAGATTGACGGTGGGCGTGCTGCAGGCCTGAAAGATACTTCCAATGAAATGCGTTTGAAGTCATGCTGAGAGCCACTAACACATCAATCCCATAGATTACATTTCACGACTTCCACAAACTGCTGTGAGTCTGTGTAGTTAGATCCAACACACATAAGTATCAAAAACAACTGAAAGAAGCAATACTTGTTGAAATACTTCATGAAAACAAACTGGACAGTGATACGATGTAATCATGTACACACTGATGCTAACATACACTACTTTGCATCAAATGTATTTGGATAATCAGTTGTAGAAAAAACTTAGGGGGGATGAGGGAATTGATTCTAAATTGGTGATTTGTGAGAGAAATGTTGGGTCAAGCTGCGTCTAAACTGTTGATGGCTGCATTTTGGAAAAGTCCCTGGCACATGCTGACAAGGCAGTGGCATGAATTATTTTTAGGAACAAATTATAGAAAAATGTGCGTTTTTAAACCCACTCATCTAACAGGTACAGTTCACTTGATAAAGCTTAGTCTGCCTGCTGGTGACCACTCTTTCAACGATCCGTCAAATCAGACTGACTTACTGTACAGAGACACGTAAATGGAAACTGTGGTGGCACATAGTTGGCATGAAACTGATGAGTCCAGTGTTTAACAATTCAAGTTAAATCATGGCAAAGTGTATTAGTTCTTCAGTGGAACACGCTCATGTTTTGGAGGCTGTGGTTCTTTGGCTTGTGATTTAATTGCTGTTGATTGACTGTTTATGTGTGCATGATGGCTGTCAGCAACATCCTGCCTTCCTTTAGAGTGTTATCTAACACACACATCAGCAGCCACTATGATCTGAAGTAAGGTCAGCAGTAGACTGAACAAACAATAGCAGCAGAAAGCTTTGAAGACAAATGAGCAGAGCCTTTCTGCCACGATCCCAGCATTAACATTATACAGTGAATGTACTGGGGGCCACCATGCTGTTTCTGCCTTGTGCAAAATCAAATGTTCTCAAGGAACATATACTGGCACTGATATCCAGCGACAGCGGAGTGACGTGACAGCGAGCGAATTCAAAATGTGTGCAATGTAAATCAGTGCAGAACACCTTGTTCAGCTGAACTGCATCAATCAAACAGTACAATACTAAACAGTACAGAAAAACACAGGCTCAGTCACAGCTGATAAGTGGTAAGAGTGGACATTTTATGGTATATTTATGAGGAATGCCTAATATTCCCTACAGATTAGAGGAAAATTATAGCCAAAATTATCATCCTAGGCAGCCGGTGGTTTCCATTCAATTTCACAGTCAATTAGTCAATTAGCAGACCCTTGAAACTTGTGTAATCCGTCCCATGAAAGCTGCACTCCTGAACAGTCTACACTACATTAGCTCCTAACAGTAATGTACCACTGACTAAAAGAAACACAGACCTGATGAGCCTGACAGAAGTTTGGAAGAAAAGCTCAGGTCTTTAGCCGTCTCATGACCTGTCCTTGTCACTTTGATCGCCATCAAGAGGACACGATGGGTCACACGTATTTTTGTATTTATTTGTTCTCTGTGCAGTGTGCCTCTTCTGTTTCCAGGACTTCTATCCAAAATGACTGATTCTCATGCTTGTATTTCATGTCATACTTGCTGCGCTGTGAGGCTTTATTACGCACAGCAATCCTTTAAGGTGAATGTTAATGTCAACGTGTTCACAATGCTAGCATGCTAACATTTAGCATGTATAATGCTCATCATGTTCAGCATCTTGGTTTAGAATGTTAGCTAAGTAGCACTAAACACAAAGTACAGCTGAGGCTAATAGGAATGTCATTAGTGTTGCAGCTGGTTGGTCATACACCAAAGAATTGGACAAATTAAAATATTGACCTTGTGATGGAGTAAGATGAAAAGTCAGAGGATCACCAAAACCATTATAATTGAACTTGTTTAGAATCTGATTTTTTTTTCAATGGGAACCTGAACAGCTGAATGATTGATACTGCTATCCCTCAAGCCGCGATGCTAGCATGGCTAACAGGAGACTTCACTGCTCTCTGGTGGACAAACTATGAAATGTGTCGAAATGACCTCAAAGGTATCTTTGATGTTTCTCTACTGATCTTATCAATCTTGTTACTGTTTGACTGACATGCACGGCATACCCCGGATATATCTGAAATAAGATAATAATGGGAAATATGTAGCAGTCCGGCATGCGCTAATGTTCACTGTGGGGATTACAAGAGTCAAGCAAGAGTTTGCTAATTGATTTTCTTACCATACAGAAATTGAACGGAATCCACTGAATGCCTGAAACGATCAAAACAGTCAATTCCAATTTCTGAAACACAGCAGCACGATCTGCAGAATGATCAGCTGTGTTGTAAGTGTAAGTATATGATCTGTAGTAAATGGGCTTAAACAGATATTATCACCACTATGGTCCTCTAGAATTTAAAACAGCCTTCATGACTGCATCCATCTGAAGGCAGATAATAATTCTGGAGAGAAAAATTAGACTAGTTGAAGAAATCCTGACTATTAGTCCACTAAAGATTTTAGTCAACAACACATGAATGGGATCTGCAAAAAGAAACGATAATAAAAAAAGAATACTAAACTGATAATATTCTTAACAAAGTGATTATCCTCGACAAGTGATGATTTCATTCCTGTTTTTCTGCCACCATTACAACTCATATCATAAATGACGGACAGTTATCATGATTTACAACAGGGAAACAATATGACATCCACTAGTAAATGTTTAACATCAACATTTTCTGAGTTCTACTCTCAAAGGATAATTCCAGTTTATAACAACTTCGATCTTCTTTTCACAGCTTTGGCCGTCGTTTCCATCAAGTATGATGACGATAAAACTGCCCCGAAAGTAATAAAGAGATCTGGGAACATCAGATGATCAGACAGGTTACCACAAACTAACCAGATCATCTAAACCACTTTATTTCATGATGTGTTGTAAATATTCCTCATTGAACAGTGTCTGCACGCAACTATTGGAAGTACAACAGAAAGTAGCAAGCAGGCCCATAAACTGCGTTGGATGGTTGTAATAATGATAATTTGAACTTTCACCTTATTTTGTCTTCCTGATAAGTTACTGTAACCTGTCTGATCGGTGGATTGCTCACATTTGACTTAATGTGTGATGTTTTGTGATGTTGCCATGTTCCTATCTGTCCATCCATCTCACACTGTTTATCCAGGCCTACGTCATTCTCACAACCTCCAGGGCATTACCAAGCCGGATGGGACAATCTGGATCTGCCTCAGTCCTTGCCCTTGAATTTGCCCCAAAAACATCCACAGGGAGGCATTCAGGAAGCATCATTATCAGACGCCAGAACCACCTCAGCTGACTTCTTTCACTGCACAGCAGCAGGAATTCTCTTCTCTATTACCTCCTACCGGGCGTCACCGCAGTGCTTAACAAACTACATCACACAAAGTGTCATCCAGCCATGTCTGAGGGAGAAAGTGTTTACAGGTGTTCTGCATGGCCACGTTGGAAGGTGGGGGTGAAGAGATCACCTGTCCTAGAGAGGGGGGAGATAAACGGTGCACACTTGTCAAAATGTGTCTCTCTTTTCTTTGAGGCATTCTTTGTGCTGCACAGAATTGTACTTGAAAACAGTGACTGAAGTAGTTAGAAGTAGCTACACTGTCTGCTTCCATACCTCCACACAGCCAGCCAATCAGTGCGCAGAGCAGGTGTGGCTGTTTCAGAAAGTAAGAAAAACTGCTGGACACAATGCTCGTTCTGTCAAATGTCCGGACTCGCGTGGCCTGCATCTGACAACATCTGTAAGTTACAGTGTCAGGTGGGTGGAGTCCTCTGAGGCAGCTCAGAGCAGCGAGGAAGCCGCTGCCTTTAGACATGACTGGACAACGTCATACTGGTTGTTTTCTACCATGACCCAACCCTAATGATGCCTTCTTCCAATCTCTGTGGATGAGCCAAGCCAACCAGACGCAGCACCTATCCACCTGTCCATCCTATGCATCATGTTTCCCTCACTAATGAACAAGACCCACAGATATCTAAACTTCATTTGCTGTGTTCCCACGTCTCAATAATTACCTCGGAGTCATGTCGTTTTTACCGACAGGAATGATTGCGAAAAATAAAGTCCAATCCAACTCGTATTAAAGCAGAATTATCCTTTCAATTCAACATAACATTTTGTTTTTAAAGCATGATTACTTAACAGTACCAACGCTAATGGAGTCTTCCCTTATTCCAGAGTCCTTCAGGTGGAGATCAAACAATCTGTTTTAGGGTGGCTTCCCACCAAGAGTCTCTCTGAGGAGCAGCTTCCTGCAGCAGGTGGCGAACAAAGATAATTCATCGTACCATTTCCCTTTGATGGCCAACTGTCAAAAAATAAACTCTTTTACAAATAAATACAGTATTTACACACACGTGATTGTTGAAAGCTTGGTACTTCAATGTTAATTGCTTTATATTCACTCCACCAGCTGCCTCGACACACTGGTGTAGACAACAGCTGGCTGTGTTATTGGTTTAATTATCACCTTGTTCAGGACTGTTTCCATGGTGTTTGACACGATTTGATTTGTTCTGTACAAAATATTAATTGTTGCGATTTGTAAACCTTGTTATGTACATCAGCAAACAGCTTTTACAGGAGGACTACCAGCTGAGGTAGCAGGGGGTGAACAGGTGAACTGATCCAGGGCTGCTTCTTCATTTGACCAACAATTCAACGCTGGCTCTTAAAGCCAACATCATGATTCCATACTGTTTTTGTACAACTACTAATTCTCTTATTTTGGAACAAACTCAGTCCAGCTGTATGTCACAGCACTGAAGGTGATGAAGTCTCATCGTCTGTCCTTTTTGCTACAGTGCTGATCTTTTAATGGTATTAATGAGGCCTTCAAACAGAGTCACGTTTTTCATGCTCACATCTGCAGACCTTTTCCCATCCAAACTCCCATCAAAACGTTCACTTCCCTCCCTTCTCCTCCTTCTCGGTATGATGCTGAAATGCAGAAAAACATTGCAACAGCAGTTTCACTTTAACAGCAGGGGGGTCTCTCTCAGCTCTCCATGTGTAAAACCTGAGCTCCATTTGAAGGCCATATAACACTGGTCTGCAAACCGTCCAAACGTCAGTCGACTAACACTGATGTCTACATTTGTGCACTGAAGCATCTTTTCATCCAAACAGAAACCCAACATGGGCCAAAAAAAACAAAAAAACAACAACTATGTGCTTGCTCACATGTTTTTAGCAGCATAACGAATGACCGTGAACTATGAAGCCTAGAGAAAGAAACAAGGGACATCCTCACCAAAGTATTCCAATGACCAGAGTTTACATTACACTTAGTCCTGATGTCTTCGCCGACAGCAGGTACGTTGGCATATGCAGTCACACGTTCAGTATCAGTAGAGAGCTTCTTCTATACTGTCAAATGCTTCTTGACTGGCGTTTCAGTAGATACCATCAAATTCCACTGTGCTCCATCATTCAGTCTTTATTTCCCAAACAAATGGTTTTGGCACAATAATGTCCTTCTGGTCTGCTCTCATTCAAATGACATGAGGTTTGCTGGTATCTGTTGAGAGAACAGAATACATGCTTAACACAAATACAGAAACAGGGAGCTGCTAGCTCTGTCAACAGTGAAAAAAACAACCCAAACACTGACGTTGTATTGAAATTCAACATCCAAGTTTGCCACGATCATGCACTGTTGAGACTGTGTTTGTAGCATGTAGCAGTTAGTGATCTTACTCATGAGGTTATACAGGTGCTGAGGGCATGTACATGAGAGAAACCCTGTGAATGTGTTGTTTCTCCACTAATGCAGGTATGTGGGTTTATGCATGGATATTTCTTTTGTTATTTTTCTCATAGAAAATACAACATGTTGGATTAAGTTCTTTATGTAATTTGTGTTTTCTTTATCATATCCTCATGCATTTAAATACAAAGTGAATTAATCAATTATAAACCTACACAGCATCAGAACAGAGAGAGAGAAGAGTCTTTGTTCATGTCTCTGTTTCTGTTGATGAAGTATTTATAGTTTTGCTGACCATATATCATAGACCACAGACCGCATATTTCCACTTCTGTTCATCTTTCTACTCTGGAAAAAGAGTGGTTTCATCTGACCAAAGCTGACCCATGGTCCATGTGCTGAACATACCTGAGGTCTACTACTTCTACAAGCCTCTTCCAGGTTTTTGTGCCAGATGATCGCTGAAAACCTGGATCCTGTCTGGAACTTGTAAACATTGCCTATGAAGTGACAGAAATTGCTTTGTATGATTATCTGAATTCAAATGATGGACAAAGAAAACAGCAGGTGCTCTGTTGGTTGTGCGAAGCCGACCTTTGTCTGGGTCGTTGAGCTGGAAGATGTTGGGTCTGGCAGGGTCATCTGGCAGTACCACCATCCATCCAGTAACACACACCTTCTTACATGGGCTGGACTTGTACTGTGGCAAACACCAGATGACAGTGGATCAGATTCA
Source organism: Chelmon rostratus (assembly GCF_017976325.1). Lineage (NCBI taxonomy): Eukaryota > Metazoa > Chordata > Actinopteri > Chaetodontiformes > Chaetodontidae > Chelmon > Chelmon rostratus. The sequence continues at coordinate 2,089,193 of NC_055676.1, read as the reverse complement.
CAGCAAATATGTGAAAAATAAACACATTCGAGCAGTCTTAGCTGCAATAAATCAAAGTGTCTTACAGTGGATGCTGCTGTGGGGTGTAGCTCTACTAGGAGTGGGTTTTCCACCAGTTTTGTCAGTGTCATGTTCTGCCACGACATGGATTTTGCAATGCTGTCATTACTGTGATGAATACTGAAGCATACTAAAAATGTACTTTACTGCACATGTACTCATAGAAGTGGAGTTACATCCAGTTACTACTATTTTCTCCAGTAACGTGGAGGGTAACATTACAAGCAACGCACGCCAATTTGTCTGTTGTTGTCCGCAAGAAGCAACACAAAAGTCTTGATCTACTCCCACCATTCGAGGAAGTGAATTAACTTGATGGAAATGTCCCCACAACAACAACTGGAAATCTCTAGGTTATAAGGCTATATGTATGCAGTCTTTATTTTACTTTGGACTGTTTTTAGGGCCAAAACAAAGCAGGATTCACTTCAAAGCTGAAGCTCAAGGATGGATTAATACAGACTTCAAACTTAGAACCTGTAAGTTCTGACATTATTATGTATTTATTATATATTTACTGTATATTTTGCTGGTCCCCAGCTAATGTGGCTAGTAGCATCAATTCTAGACTCACACTGGAGCAATGTTGCAGTATTCAATATTGAGGGTCTGTGGTACACTGACTACTGTAGTTGTATATTATACTTTGGGTTTTCCCTCAAATAAAGCAGTTTCATGCTGTTTCTGTTCTTTAAGCATCAAACGTACATGTTTCCTCTCAGAGGCCCTCAGTGCTTTCGCCCCATAGAACGTCAGTGTTGATCCAGACAGAGTGATCCAAAATCTGGTCCACGATGACAACTGCAACACAGAAAATAAACAGATGTGCCAGGAAGATCTTCCTCACTGTCGTCAGAAGAAAGGGAAAAGAAAACTGGCTTAAACCACAGTGAAATCAAAGACGGCCTTACCCTGGGCTTCCGTCCCTCCTTCAGCAGCGTCTTCCTTCGCAGGGGTCCTTCAATGGTCACACTGCCCGCCTCGCTGCATCCATAGCAGGAGTTGGCAGCAGAGGAGCTAAGCATGTTGGGAAGTGAAGAAAGGATGCAAACACAAAACACTATGAGCAACTGAAACAACTCTTCAGTATTCAGAGTTCAGTGTGTACAAGTCACTGTTTGACAGCATGTGATGCTCTGTTAGGACAGTGATGTTCTACAGTGTGTGAAGGTTTTCATTTCAACCAAACTGATTCCACAGTATAGAAGAGGAACTAGTCCTATAAGTGGATGATTTATTAAAAACACACCCTCCCTCTGCTGATTTAATGCTTAAAAAGTAGTCAGTGGCAAAGGAAACTGTATTCTGGTGACACTTGGGTGGTGTATATCTTTCTTGTGTGTGTGGATAACAGGTGGTGTCGAGTAGAGCTACAATAAAGTTTGACAGTAGAAAATGTATTAAGTACATTCAGCTATGAGTAATCTATTGAGCAGGCAGACTCATTTCTCCACTGTCATCCTCCTACATAGACCAGGATTCATTGCACTTAGATGTGGGGGTGTGGCCACATGTTACTCCAGTCCGGATATTCATATAGCCTTTGCAGAATAAATGCAACATCATCAAACTGGAATGAACACAAAACTACAGTGTGTTCACACAGCAGTGTACAACAATCACAGTGAATGACCTTCTCAGAAAGATCGCATGCAGGTTATCATGGTTCCCAAAGTTAGCTTTTCTTATAGTTTGATGAAAAAGACAGACACAAGATGAACATAAAGCACACCACCTCTGCAGTGACTGTCACAGGCCACAGTCATGATCTCACCTGATCACACTCACCTGTTCTCAGTGACCCAACTAACTGGGGTTACCTGTCATTTATAGAACATATCAAGACATTCTGCTGATCTTTGAGCCTACAGCCATGTCAGCATTATAGCAGAAAACGTTTTTCCCTCTTCGTTATTCTGTATACGACCCAGATTCCAAGGAAAGTTGGGAAGTTATCATTTGTTTGTCTTTTGTTGGTGTCCCAATTTTCATGACAATTTTCCTACTAAAATTTGAAAGAAGGTATTTTGTGTGTAATTTTTGGATTCAGGCGTACTTGAAGGCACTAGCAGTTAGCATTTCAATGTGCTTTCAGTCTTTTTGCTAAGCTAGGCTAAAGCAAACCTACAGCTACAGTATCACTGTACTGTATGCAAACAGAAGGTATTCTGCCACTCAAAGCTTTTGAACCATTTCCACTTTACTTGATTCATTGTAAAATGTTTTAAGCCCAGTTTTGGACTGTAATTAAAGGATCAGTTCACCCCAATTCCAAAAATAACAAAACATTTTCTCTCTTGTAGTCATGTGGAGAGTTTCTGGGTATTGTATTGGCATAGGGATCAAACACAACACCCAGCTCTGTAGGTTTCTGACACTTTCATGTTTTGTTTGATTAATTGATGAATTAATTTGGTGAACTGACGCTTTAGAGACTTTGGACAAACTTTAGCCAATGTACCTGTAGCTACTAAGTGGAACGTACAGCCCACAGCCGTTTCATTCCTCAAAGCTGAGCTCAAAATGACACCTGCCTTCCACCAGCATGCAGTGAGGGGGTGGGGTGAGATAAAACACATCAGAGTGAGTCTAGGCTCTATTCTCCAGCAAAGATGAGTTCATTCTTATTCAAAGTGATTTTACTCTCCCACTTCACTGTACCTGTAAACATAGCTGCGGCTCCGGGGGGAGTTGCGAAGCGGGACCCTCCAATTGGGGCCCAGTGTTGCGTACATGCGGCCCCTGTTTGTCACACATCGTCACAGTCAGTCTGAGGGGCTCATAGGATTGGCCTTTTGGTTAGCAGAACTATTCAGTGCATCTCATTGGACCAGAAGAACCCACAGTGTACACTAAAGCTAGTTCAAACATGTTCTGAGATACTTAACACTCTGACACCAAATGTGGCCATATTGATCAACCACAGCCTGTTTTAATCTGACACTCACAGATACAAAGGAAATTCGTTTTATATATTCTTGCTTGGACAAACATAGATATACAGTGTGATTAACTTCACGTAGGATGTTGGCAACATTCAAAAACAGCGATATTATATGTACGATGAATCTGCTGGAGGCACAGATACAAACTGTTGGCACAGGAGTACATGTCTAAGACAAATCAAATTAATCTCAAAGGATAAATCTGGTGATAATCTACATTTTCCCTCATGTCAACAAATCTCATGAGCAGACTGAAACCAACAATAAAGGTTTCCTAATGACAAGAACTCTGATATATCTTCTCCTCTTCCTCTTCCTAGAGCTCCAATGTTGTCAAAATACATAAATGTTATTTTAACTCAATCACACACACACACTGTCCTGCTGCCCCAAATACTCACTAGAGCACCAAATGTGGATTCATCCGCAGCTGAAAGTAATCCCCAACAAATGCTTGTTGGTGTCTTCTCCTGGTTGAGTAACATTTTGTAAAAGCGACAGTGACCAACTGTTTTAGGAAATTACTGAGCCTTTTTAAAAGTAAACTATATCTTAGTGAGATGTTTGTAAAAGGTTTATATCTTCAACAGGAACCAGTGGGGGGTCACATGACATCGCCGAGCAAGATGGTCGCCTAGGTGGATACGTCCCAATTAACCCACCAATTTACCCCAAATACGCAAGTTTAATTCAAATGGCTGTAGTCTAAATCTTGGTAAAGCGTTAGGTTAGACTTTAACTGCACTGGGAGTTCTGGCAACTCGTGTATTATGGAAACTAGAGCAACAAAACACGGCACCATTACCCCGCTAGCTAGCGGGGCAAACGCTAGGCTAACAGACAGTGCGGGCACTATGACGGGAACCGGTAAAGGAGAGTTTAACGGCGCAGGTGTCTTGGCCGCCATGCAACAGTCCCTGGAGAAAGCTACAGAAGAGATGGGACAAGTCGGGAAGCTCTTGGCAGCTTTGCAGGCAGACATGACAGAAATTAAAGAAATGTATCACTACTACAGGACCTGGACTTGAATAGTTTAATACAAAATTAACTTGACAATTTCTTTCCGGGTCAACAGATAAGACAAAAATGTTTCTGTATGCAGACGACATTTTATTACTTATCAAAGAGCCTATAGTGTCCATCCCTAGTGTTTTGTCGACAATCGAATCATTCTCAAAATTATCAAGCTATAAAATAAATTGGAAAAAAATCCGAAGGTATGCCAATATCAAGAGGGTGCAGTCAATCAGTAATCTCTACATTCCAGTTTAAGGCTATCCCATCTGGAATGAAATATCTAGGGATTAGATTATGTTCAGATCTAGAAAATATCATCTCTATTAATACAGATCCTTTAATTAAAAACATTAAGACAAATCTGGACAAATGGAAACTGTTAAACCTCACTTTGTGGGGAAAAATTAATATTATTAAAATGGTAGTCGCTCCACAATTTAATTACATCTCTATGATGATACCAGTATCCATCTCTGATGGGATCTTCAAACAATTTAATCGTGTGATTATAGACTTTTTATGGAATGGGAAAAAGCCCAGACTTGCTTTGAGGAAACTTTGTGCCTCAAGAGATATTGGGGGACTGGCTCTTCCAAACATGGAATTATATAGCATATCATTTGAAATGAACAAGATAACAAATCACTGGGCAGACTATGGCTCAAGCCCTAGTTGGGTTAAGATTGAGAAGGAACTTGCAGCTCCGTTTAACATTGTAGAATTGTTATCACAGAGGAGAATAGGCAGACAGAAGGAAGAGGAAAACCTAATCTTACAACATTCTCGGTGGGCTTGGGCAAGAGCACACAAGATCTTGGGGATTTCACGGCCCAAGCAGGGTTATTCTTCATTGTGGAATAACCCCTCAACTTGTATAGGGAAAAAGACGTTTCTGGGGTGCATGGTTGACAAAAGGGATACGTGTTGTCAATAACCTCTACAGGGACCAGTCATTTATATCATATAAGGACCTTAAGGAACAATATGATTTAACAGACAAAGGGGATTTCTGGAAATATTTACAGTTGAGGAGTAGTGCGAGTTCTACTTTTGGATTAGAATGGGCAGAAAAAGGAGAAAACAAGGTCCAAGAATTTCTCAATTGTTGCCATGCGCTGCACTCCGCCTCACTATTTTATAGAAACATGTCAAATATTCAAGTAAGAATGTGTGAAAACTTGAGACTAATATGGCAGAAGGATCTTGGTGGTGAGATTGATGAAGGTGTATGGCAAGAAGTGATTTCAAACGTGGGCTGGGCTACAAGGGATGCGAGGAGTAAGTTCATCCACTATAAGATTGTACATAGATATTATTTTACACCACTGAAATTGTTTAAAATGGGTTTAACTCCCTTTAATAATACATGCTGGAAATGCCAGAAGGAGTTGGGCACATTCCTTCATGCCATTTGGGACTTAAGTGGTGGGAAGGATAGGTATTGTTGTAGATGTAGATGAGTGTTTTATTCTTATTTTTATTAATGTTAAAATGTATTCAATTTTTTTATTGTTATTATTATTATTTAATTTTTCTTTATATCCTGTTTGTTTCTCCTTTTATTTTCTTAAACAGACTAATAATTTGTTTACGCTACATCTGTGACATTTGAAAATGTTTGTAAAGATATTATGTTAAAACAAATAAACATTTGAATGACAAGAAAAAAAAAAAAAAAAAAAAGGAACCAGTGGGCTGGGCTTGGGGATGACAGCCACAGACAGGGCAGGGAAGCCCCAAAGTATTGAGAAACATAGTGTTAACACAGTGCTGGTTTAGTCTTTTCATGGGATTTGGTGACTACTAGAAAAATAACTACTGTCGGTCTCATCTTTAACACAACCTTACTGTAGGTTTACAATCACTTTGAAGTGGTGAAGGGGTTTCAATCGGATCATTTTGCCCGTTAAGAGCTAAGAACAATCTAATGCTGTAAGCAAATTATTTGTCAAAGTGATTAAAACCGTTAAGGATTAAATGATTATGTGTGAGGTAGGTATGCAAATCATATAGTCTGTGATGACTGGCTCTCACCTCTCCATTCCAGGTGACAGCTCTTCCCCAAAAGAGCTTTGACTGCTGCCTATTAGAAAAAACACAAGAATAAAGTACAGGTTTATTATTTGGTCTCAAGTTTAATTAGGCATGCCTTGTTAGGCATTGTAAAGATATTATCAGCAGAAACTGGTAATAGATAAGAAGTTTTATTGCATTTGTCATGGCAGAATATCAATGAACGTTACTGGCATCATACAGCACATACATACCTAATGACAGACCGTTGGACACAGAGGTACTGTGAGGATCATTCCTGACTGGACTCTGAGACTCTAAGAAGCTGTCATCCAGCAGGTGTCGTGCTTTCTCTATGGGAAACGTTGCACTCCTGCTCTCTGACATGCCATACTGACACATCATACTGTGGACGGAGATCAAACCTGTTACGATGCATTTCACACTCATGGGGAAATTTTCACTGGAGCTCAGAGTCTTGTTTCTTTTCCGTTTTCTTTTACAGTTTTCAGATCATATTACCCATCGATGTTATGGCTGAGGTCTGAGAACATTCAGATTGTACACGGACACAATGGCTTCCATTACAGCAAGCAACACAAGCAGTCAGACGGGTTTTAAAGTCAATTTTAACCACAGTATCTGTATCAGTTCACATATTTACGAGTGAACTTTAGACTTGCCTATTATATTTTAGAGCTATGTGCACACATCTATTCAGCACATTAGTAATGGCAGCCAGAATGACAAACAATGTAGGAGCAAGGTGAATGGACCTGTCAGTGGCAACTGAGTACATTTATTCATTTATTAGACTTCTGCTTCAGAAACACTGTACTGTTCACACCGCCACATTTATTTGACATCTGTAGTTACTAATTACTTTACCAATGAAATGCTCTGTACATCAACATGTATGTTTTCATGATGTCACCTAACTCTTTGTACTCACACACACACACACACACACACACACACACACACACACACACGCTTTCGTGTTTAGTGTATGATTTTACCATTCTACTAACTTGTAACTGTACCTTTCAACATTTTAGCAAGATCAACATCATGATGGTCATATTTTCTCTTATTGCAGCTCTGCATTTCTGCATGTGTAAAATGGTTCTAATCAGCATTGCTTGGCTGTGTTTTGTTGCTCTGTGTTGCTTGCATGGCCACGTCGACTGGATGGTGGATAGTGTGCTGTGTTATTGTACTAATGTTTTGCTCTTCCCTTTGGTCTGTGTGGTATGGGCACTGTGGCGAGGAAGCGTATCGTGCAGCTGTCTTGTTATCTTCTACCTGTAATTTCTCTAGACGCTCAGAAGGTGTTTGACAGGGTCACGTGGGAGTTCTTCATTTTAGTCCTTGAGCTTGGTCCCAGTGTTCCTACACGTTAAAATCAACCACTTTTTTTTAGGCCCCCAGTTCTCATTGTGCCTTGTTCTGTGCAAGCTGCTTGTCTGTGGAAATGAAACACTGAATGTGGAGCACGCAACCTTTAGCTTTTACCAAAGCACACTTTACTACTACAGTGTGGTTCTATCTCCCCTGAGTCAGTGAGCTCTTGGTGGTAAAGGCATGCATACTACAAAATTTCGAGACGTTGGGTAGGCATGGGCAACCCTGTTACACACCCTTCTATATTTTAACTGACACTAAGCCTAAAAATGAAAATTTGAAAAATGTTCAATGCAGAAACAGTAGTGTTTACTTAACAACTAAAACGCATTGGGAGTTGATGAGGAAGACTTTAAGGTTTTTAAGGGTTAGACTTTATCATGGGTTTATATATTTGGGACTTGATTCATACAACAACTAAAATCTAACTTTGGCAAAGGCTCATTAAACTCACTTGTTTCCCAGACTATGGCTCTTCCTGTGGTGAGAGGGAGGTGGGGTGGGGATATGAACCCCCACAGAGGCGTCAGGGCAGGTAGGCCGCCGGTTATACCTCAGAGAGGCAGATACTTCAGACAGACCTGAAACACAGAAAACAGGACATCTCAGTAAAACGGCGAAATTTGTTCTCTGCATTTAACACATCCCCAAGGAGCAGTGTGCAGCGTGAAACTCCACAAAGAAAGGCCCTGCCCCAGAGGGGATCGAGCTCAGGTGCTAACCACCGAGCTACTGTGGCCGGTAATGGTAGAGTGAATGAGCAGTGAGGCCGAGGCTACTACGGATCAGATTCCTGCTTGAACATGTGCAGTTGTCACATTAATATTTCAGAAGAGGTGCATTTTTTAACATTAAAGCATGTACACCCATTCTAGTAGACACCTAAAATAAAAGTGTGAACCTGGAAATGAGCATAATATGGCATCTTTAATATTCTCCTAAAAAGATGCCTGAACTAAGCAAAGATAATACAATGAAGCACGGTGCTCTTTCTTTAGCATGGACATACATTATCTATCAGAGAGCATCAGGCCATAAACAAAAATGATTCTAGGAAGGCTTAATGCATTAATAATACAGAGGTTTACAAAACATTTCAAGGCTTTGTTATTCTAGCAGTGCTGCTTTGCATGCTGGGTAACCCAGACCTTTGTCAGTGTTACAGAGCTCTTGTCATGGGAAAATATAGTCGATTTTAAATGTGACTATGTGGATCAGCTCTTCTTTAAAAATACTTTCCATCAAATCCAATAGATGGAGCCAGTGAGACACAAAATGAGCCTCGATGTAAAAATCATTATTTACGTATGGAACCAAAGCCCTCGACGTGTGCAGTGATTGTATCCGTATCTCTGTGAATGTGTAGGTCTGCCCATATAATCCTAGCTTCAGTCCAGCCACAGCTCTGCCTCCTGGCAGCACTGTGTTAGATTGCTGAATTGACGCAGTGTTATCATGTGCATTAAGTGCCGGTGGAAGCTCTGACTCACTCTCTGTTCCCTCTCACTGGAAACCCACTGGGGCCATTCAGTCTGTGTGCAGAATGTTCATCTTGGAATACTTCGGACTTGAACGGCGTATGTTGTAAGTTATTTTGTGGTACTAAGTACTATGAGCCTGAAGAGGCTCATGAAAAGTAGAAACTGCTGCATTAGGAGAAGTTCAAACACTGCAGAGGACATACAGACAGCTGTGTCTGATTGAACCTGCTGGGTGTTTTGGTGGGGAAACAGATAAATTCTCGCTGATGATGGTCTATGGAATTTGTTTAAATTAGACTCTATCCTAAAAACAAGAGGAAGATGTTTCCTCGGCTGCAATTTTGTAATCAAGAAAACAACGTGGTACAGTTAGAATTAAAGGAATCCATGTAAAGGAGCAGGATAATGTGATCTCTCTGGCATAAAAGCTGCATTAATGTGCCTCTAAAGTTTGCTTTCTGAGGAACTGCACACTCACCTAAATAGTGCAAAATACGGTGCATGAATATTCACTGAAAGTATACAAATGTTATTCTCCACATAGTGATGACGTCAGCGCAGCCACATAGCGAACAATTTTAACATTTTAAGTCTACAAAATCTGTAATGTCACTGTTTCAAAATCAGTTATACTATACTATATGTTAGTTATTTATCACATTCTGATAGTCAGACATGATATGTTGTAATGTTATAATGTTGTTAAATGATATATGATGATGTAAACGGGTTACCCATGAGGCCATGAGGCCGAGAGGTTAAAGAAATCATTCTGCAGTGATAGTGCAAAATGTTCAAACAAAAAGTTGAACTAAACGTTGTTTGAAGAGTCAGACACTGTGCGGAAAATGACAATAACTATCCTGTTCTGCTCTATTGGCGGAGCAGTGGGGTTTTGACTGGCTCCATTTTGAATCCAGTTCACTGCCAGCAAACTACCCGCCAAGTTCCCAGGCGTTCAGTTGGTGCTGACAGTCACTTTCAACAGTCAAAATGACACTGGCAGCAGCACATTAAATCAACTGTGGCTAATTAAGAGCAATTCTGTGTCTAATTTGACCAAAAGCGAAATGAAAAGCAAAACGATTTTTTGGAGGTTGCCTGCTCAATGTCCTCGCTGAAAGGTGGTGTTCATAATTAGCCAAGGAACATTAGTTAGTGGAAGAATTTTTATCTTTAATCTTGATTTGTTCCCTTTATATTTACTCTCTAGTCAAGCTAGCAGCAGGACTACATGAATGGCCATGTTGGTCAGCTGGTCCACCACGCAGGTCCAGACTGACATGTCACAACTATGATGAGATCATTCATGATGTGAATCAGAGTCACACAGTTGGCTCAACAACTACTGGATGGGTTGCCATGAAGTTTAGTGATCACATTCATGTTTCCCACAGGATGAATTGTGTTATTTTTATTTTCAGTTGTCAGAATATCCCCTTATTCATCTGTGCACCATTATTATCATTTGATTAAGTTCTAAACCCATGACCAGCAAGTAGCCAGTGACAATCAAGGTGTGCAAACTAAGAAGGCTACCGCTGTGATGCTAGATTACAGATTGATGGTTGGTTTGATGGTTTGATGAGAGAAATTCTGTCAATCATATGACCTTCTCAGTCACTACATGTCAACCCAAGTGAACATCTATAGGGGGGCTTGGAGTGGCATTCAGTCAGACAGTGCTCTCCTCCACCATCATCATCAAAACAGATGAGGGATTATCTTCTGGAAGGATGCTCTTCATCCCTTCAGTGGAGTAGAATCTATGTCAGGGAGCACTGAAGCTGTTCTGGAGGCCTGTGGTGGAACTTCACCTTACTAACACACTTTATGTTGGTTTTTACTATTATCTGTCATCTGTATTTTAGGTGATGATTAAAGTGTCAATTTTCAATTTTGCTTAATACATGTAGATATAATTGTCTTTTTATGGCTGTTAGGAAGGCTAAACTGCACACACAGTCGAACTGGCAGGTCCAGAACAGCAGGGAAAAGCAGGAGAGCTGTGACCTCACAAACAGATGCTGCACATGTCCAAACACCCCTTTTAAAAGTCATATTCCGGGTGATTGATGTTAGCTCATATCTCATCTTTAAGCACGTGTGCTTACTCCACTACTTGAACTGCTGCTAAGACATAACAGAGCAGCTGGGATGAATTAGCCAGATTGTGGTCTGAAAATTCAATCATGAGAAGCTCAGTCACAAGCTTCCAAAAATAGATGATTTATGGAACATAATCATTCAAAAGAGCTAATACTCTCAGGATGATCACATAAAGCGCCACCATCAGACTGTTCCGGCCCTGCTTCCACTCAGCGATGGATAAAGTGAGTGAATGCATCATGTCACGTGGGATTTCTCTTGTTCTTGTCCGTGCACATGTTCTGCTCGGTCCACCATGCCATCTTACACTCACTTGTTGCACAAGGAGAGAGTGAGTAAACCAAATTCTCCTGTTTGGCAGCATGCGAAGAGCATGACAGTTGTTTATGTTGAAAGAGCCAACAAGGCAGTGGACACAGCCAGAACAGCCTTTTCCTGCCGTGTTATATAACTCCAAATGATCATCTGACCAGCATGAGGAGCAATAAAAGCAAAGGAGAAGTTTTGATGAATTGCTCTTTTCTTACAAAGCAGGTTTTATATATATGTACATACACACACACACACACGCACACACAGGCGCGCACACACACCCCAGCTTCCACTATGACTATGATGAGTAAATTGACTCTTGCGTGGAGTGGCCCTTTAAGGTTAGTCCGACAGGATCAGGTGACAAATATGCAATTACATCCCAGAGAGCATAGATGCATGCTTCAGTCCTGGATTCCAGTGAAACGACAAAAGATATTCCACAAACAATAAACCGCGACATTTTGCACAAATTCATGGCCATGTGGCCACTGAACTCTTCAGTCAGTGGGAGGATTATAATTCAGACCACTCAGGAATTCAAAAAAAGCCCAAATGTTTATTGTCCGTACAGCGACAAACTGCGCTACAGCCATTGTAAGATACTGTAATGATCTCCACAGACTACACAGTCTTCTCTAAAGGCTTTAACTGCATGTTGTTGTCATTGCAACACTTGAAAAATACTGATAATCTAATGCTAATTTATCAAAATGGGAAATGTTAACTGGAAGACAAGCTGATGTGTCATAATGAGAAAAATGTCTATATAAAATACGTCATTGTAAGAAAAAAGAAGCTTGTGAGCAGATTGTCATGGTGACAGACAGCAAATGTCGACCCTGAGGCGACATGCTGTTTTAAACCAAACATTTCCATAGAATAGCTCAGACACATGCTTCCTTCCTAAATGATTCACGTATGTCCTGCGTATTATCATGAAAGCAGCACGTTACACTCTTGGCACAGAGAGATGCTTTTGTAATTAACATGCAGCGAAACTGAAAACTTTCCTTCCCTTACTACACAATCCCATCCGGTCAGTCCAGTGACAAGCACTTAATAACTCTATGACGCTGTACAAATTAACTCCAACAAATGGTGTGAATGGTCATTATGCAATTTTGTGAAAAGTGGTGGAAACGAGACCGAGAGAGAGAGAGACAATAGCAGTGACTATGGTAACCAACACAAACAAATCCCACCATGTGGCTGGCCAGCCCATGAGACATGACTCCATGGAAAAAGATCAATATGTTGGTCCCCGAGGACGCTGCAGTGGAATGGGTGACATGTTACTACTGTTAGACTGTTATTAGCGGCATCGTTAACTTACTCATGGCATGTTTTTGTCAGCCGCTTAATAACTATAAGCTCAAGTAAGAATTTTACTGGTCTAAGCGGCTGTGAATCACATGAGTTCATTTAACTAAAAATAAGACTAATGTACTTTCCGTCAGCCAGGTTCCCTGATTCTTAGTTGCACTGTATTAGCCACAGATGTCAAACTTCTAAACACCAAAAGACTGTTCTATTTATTCTCTCATCTGTGGGCTTCCTGTCTGCCACGTTGACAAATCCTTATAAAGCAAACTCAACTGAATAAAAACAGGACTCGAATGGAATCACACTCACAAGCCATGAACAGCTTTTGAAGAGCGACCAGGTGCTTTTGGTGAGTGACCAGCTTATGGCAAAAACATTTAATGACTATTTACAAACTGCAGAGGTTTCCATATAAATGGATGACTCCATCTTGACCCAAGTAGAATAACACTCCTATACATCTAGTCTCTGCATCAGAGAAATCATCCAGATACCTGGCTGCTGGTGTGTCTCTGGGGCTGCATCTGCTGATCTACACTTGTTGTTTGTTTGTTTTTTTGATTAAGGTTCAAGGTTCGTTTGTCATTCTATAACAAAGGGTTGCACAATGAACAATGGAAGTTGTAGTCCCTTTATACGTCATAAGAAAAGCTATTTATGGTGGAGTGCAGCAGAGGAGTTCAGGAGTTTGACAGCCTGAGGAAAGAAGCTGCTCTGCAGTCTGGTGTTACAGCAGCAGATACTTCTGTATCGCTTGTCAGACAGCAGCAGGGTGAACAGACTGTGGCTGGTTTTGTCTTTTAGTAGTATAGTTGGGGTCTGCAAAGGCACCTCACAGATATCACTGATGATTAGCAGATACCAATGAGTTTTTTCAGAGTTGCAGAGCGCTCTTGTCCTGGCCAATGCACATCCCAGCATGTGTTGTTAACAATCAGGATGCATTTTATCAATCGTCTGTAAAAGTTAACAACAACTTTGCACTGGAATTTTGCTTTAGTAAGTCTCTAAAGAAATGCAGTTGTTTGCATTTGTTAGGACCAGATGTTGGCAATGGATGCAAAGCGGTGAGGGTCCAGGCTGGATGGGGCGTTTTTTTTCTTAAGTGCTGTAAAACCAGTTTGTCTCAGCATGTCATCAGATTGGGGGTGAGTGCCACAGCGCAGTAGTTGTTTAGACTAGACACTGCAGACTTTTTAAATATAGGGACGATGGTGACTGCCAAAAAGGTACATCATGGAGTCCCTGAGCACTCATGGCGCTGTAAAGCCATGTTTTAATGAGCTCTGTATGGTTTATATTATGTCCTCATCCATCATGTGGATCACAAGCACATGGAGGTGATACACATTTCTGTACACTGAGGGCAAACAAACCGCGCATTTTGTTTGGTCTACAGTTAAAAACTAATTTGATGCATTCAATGTATTATGAAACTGAAGAGCAAGGCATGGGTCTCCCATGAGGGTTGAAGTCTTGAAATAAGGAGACCAGAATTTGCTGTAGAATTTACACAAATCTGAAATTTGGACACATGAATTGTACACACACCTGCAACTGAGGGATAATTCAATATCGGCAACAGTATTCTTATAATCTTGCACATAATGTACACAAATATAGTTGATTTTCATTTTTTATTCTGTATCCTTTTATATCTTGATCTTTCCTGTATTTTGCCTCTCTTTTTATACTTGGATGGCTGTAACATTTTAATTTCCCCAATTTAAGATTATAATAACATTTTATTTTATTTTATAACTGCATGAAAGAAATCTAAGATGATTCCACCATTCAGAAGAATGGTGTGATTCGAGTCATAGTCAATGCATATAAGGAAAGTAAGACAAGAATCACCTCAGAAACACGATTCTACCTCTCCACTGTATTAACAATGTAAGGCAACATATCTTAGAAAGAAAAAAATGATTTAAAAAACTGATGTGTTTATTAGATCCAAGGAGACGTGAGAATGAGATACAGGCCTACATGTGTTTTGGTGACCTGCCCCATCATGTGGGTTAATTAGTAAATGTAATGTGATTCACTCTCAGAGTCAGACATGAGGTAGGATTAGGCATCTCAACAGCATTTATTTGGCAGAGAAACCAAAGTATATTATGTAAGAACGATTGCAGCCAACAGAGGAATTGGTGTGCATTCCTCATGATATTACCTTCCACATCGTTGTGTTACTGGAGTGAGGAAAATGGTAGTTAGTGGGTGTCACTCGAGTTCTATGTGCACAGCCCCCGCCTGCACGTTATCCCAGCCACAGTAAAATACAATATTTTTAACATTCTACAACATTTGTCACAGTAATGATGGTATCAGTTAATCATGTCATGGCAGAAAGTGACACCACTGAAACTGGTGTACTGCCCACCCCTACTACAAGGAACTGCAGGAAATATTGAGAAATGCTTTTCTTCAAAATATCTAAGAGTCAGAATGGTAGAAATGGAACTACAGGACTGCATAAATAATGTAAATCTTATTGGAAATTGGTATTATTACTGTTATGGATGTCCCAATCGAGTTCTGTTGGCCCTGATCTAACTATGAGGCATGTGATGATACTGAATCCAATCCACTTATTTACATTTGCAAAGGAGCAGAACATATGAAATGTATCTGGCCCATTATTTAACAGCTGTGGCTTATTAAATTTGGCAAAACTTATTTTCACAAGATACTTAATCCAAATACTGCAGGGTCAACTTTAAAAATACTGGTTAATCGTCTTAAATAATTATCTGATAATGACAAAAGTTTAACTGGCAGGATGGAACTACTGGAACTGATGTGACGTTACCCGCCAGAGAGGAGATGCATCACTCTGTCTTGCTGTAACCAATTGTTCTCTTTAACTGAATTACTCACAGAATTAAACTTAATCAGCAGCAGCTGATATGATCTGCTGCTGTGACATTCATTATTTGAACTGGTGACAGTGACGGTCAGTGCTGGCTAAAAACAGTAAAACTGCTCCCTGAATGTTTTGGACTCTTTGCTCTTTGCTAATGAGGAAATATTAAAAGATTAAATAACAGATTTGTTAGCATTGGAAAGAATCTGTCTACTTTGCCAAAACAGTTGTCAGGACTCAATCACTGGTACATCCAAATAATTGTTGACTTTAACACGAGCTCTAATTTCCACTTGCATAAGCAGCTAGATTCATGCACTGATCACGGCTGCTGAGCAGCAGTGCACCACCAGGCTGAGGTGGACAGAACACACAGGACAAACAAAGGCCTGGTTTTGATTGGCTTTATTTTAGCTTGTGATTTTTTAAACAATTTACTTTGTCTCTTAACTTATCTTCTAATGATTTCAGTATTAATCCAATTTTGAGTTATTTTACAGGGGAGGCTCATGATCATGCTGAATGTCGTCACTGACACAAAGGTAGATGAAAGCTCACACACACACAGCAGCAGAGCAGCGTGGTCTCTTTGATGTGGCTCTGGGTTCATCCATCTTTATCATCATGACCTACATCCAGCTCTTGGCTTGTTGATGCTGCATTACATCACCTCAGCCCCCTCCAAACCCCGGCAAGACACAAAAAAGGAAAATAAAGGAAGTGGACTGGCCCTCTGCAACTGTTTGCTCCCACTGTGATTCCCTGTCTGCACACTTTACAGGAGGAGCAGCTTTCAGAGCGGGATCACGACAGCCTCCTCACCTCCAAGATGACTTCAGTGAACACAGAGTGGTGAGGGAGAAGGATAAGCAGGAAGTGACAGACATGACAGTGACAGAGGAGTCCAGTTTGGCTGTTTGTTTAGCCAGCTCAGGACAGCCTGCTAGCTCTGGGCTGTTTTCTTGTCCGGCTCAGTCTAAATATAATCGATCAACTGTCAGTACAGAAAGCTGATATAACTAACTCAACCTGCAGGATGCTGTGGGTGATCATTTATCATTCTGATATGGTCTAAACACATATTATGTTATTTATCAAATAGCCTCTCTTCTTTATCTTCTTTACAAAGGGGAAGTCAAGCAAACAAATAAACAGTCTTTTCACAGTATATACAGTATCATAATCTGTCATCTAGAGACATTGTTAGTGTGGCAGAAGCTGCTCTTGAGTGCTTTATTTGTGTCCTCTCAAACAGACTCAGTTTTCTCTTGGTCATTTCACATAATCCCTATCCTGATAAACTGCAGGGTGCCTCAAGGCTCTGCTCCAGGTCCCCTTCTGTTCATGCCACATGCCAAAATAATTCATAGTCATAACTGTTACCGCTACGCTGATGTCTCACAACCTGTATCTTTTGTATAATGTACAACTTGTGTATCTGTTAAATCAGGAACAAGTGTAGAACTACAGGTTGACACAGGTAAAAGATACAGAGGATCATGTTCTGGACTATTTCTTGTTCAGACGCAGTGACTTCCCTCGTGTCATCACTATGAGGTTGACAAGCAGACACTCCAGGATCGCTCTGTGCCTGGCTACAAATAATTATAGCACTTAACTACCCGTAAAAACAACTTCGCATTTTTACACTTCAGTCTTTGTACAGATTTATAAACAAGATACAACACGGGGCTGGTAGATGGATACGTTCTTTATCCAATGAAAAATTGTTGTGCAAATATTCAGACTGCAAATATAGAGTGCGCCAATATAGAGTATGCACAATACCAAAAAATTACTACTACTACAACTACTGACGAATATATGAATGGGACGAACACCAAAAACATAGCAATACCTAATGAACACAATTTCAAAGTCAATAAGGAGATGAAGATGAAACCTCACTTCCCTTTTGATTATCAGGTTTTATAAGATTAGTGCCAAGATCCTCTAATGAGAAGACTGCAAAATGCATCATGAAGTCATTTTAATGAAAACTATGATCATCTTGGTTTATATTTTCTGTTGCATGCTACAATTCATGGAAAATTCTAACTGCATTTAACATGTAACTGCATATATGTAAAGTTAAATAAAGAGTTACTGTCTGGAAACTGTTCATTTTGTTCTTCTGACATGTAAAACAAATAATTACATTTGCTTTAATAATTCTAAAAAAAAAAGAAGCTCTAACACGTGTGTCTTACCTGCCAGGTCTTCTTTAGAGGAAGCGATGCGAGGTGAACTGTTGCCAGGTTCAATCTTCAGAGACAGCCTGCAACACAAATGGTTTCTATCAGACACAGCAGCCCACTGCTGCTCTCTGATCAGTTGATACTCACTGCTGTCCAGACAGACACACATCACACACTCACTCAGCAGTTTGATCACAGAGTTTAGTCAGACATTGATACAGAAAGTCTGGTCTAACAGTGCATCTGTACAAAGTCACGTTTATTATGGCTTCAAATCATTACCCAAGATAATTAAAACAATCAGAAGCTGTCTACAGTATGTCTAGCTGAACATTACTCAACTGAACAATCAACAAACACGGCTTGTTTTCATTATCTGTTGATCTAGAAGGTGGGATGAATAAAGGAACACATGATTTAGTCTGTTGGATCTTAAAGGTACACAGTTGTAAAGTATGCAGTGTGCTGCATGCTGACAGTGTTAGGCTGGAATGAACTTTGACTGGATTTCCATAGAAATGACTAGAAGCTTCTAATGGCTTGTCTACACAGGAGATGTTTCAGCCATATTTTTCACATTTCACTCACACTAAACACACCAAAGTTTTTTTATGCTACAAATCTATGTTCTTCCTTTTTATTCACAGACGTACAGTGACTGTGTGTTTGACTCTGACCTACGCTGAATACTGGGCCTGAACACATCATGTGTGGACAAAGACAGAGGACCTAAGCTGCAGCATGTGGAGACATTGTGGAAGTGATGACAGAATTGATTTGAAGGAGCCACAGTGTCATAGGTTGCACTGAACGCTTGTCTTACATTTGGCTCTAGATCGTGGATTATCATTTGGATATCACAGATTACATTTTGGGGATTAGTGGTGGCCTCAGTTATTTGACTGTGCACACATGGTTATTCATACTTTCAACTTATACTGAAGATTTAAGAATCTCTCATTAAGTGCTCTTTAGATATAATGTTGCTAACCCTCTTAGACAAAAGCTGGGTCTTTCTTCACTGGCCTTGGAGGGTAAATCATCTGAATCTGCAATAGCATTTGTTTAGACATGGACACCTTCAGACCTCGTCCATGTTTAAAGACTCACTGTCCTCTCTGTACACAGTCACCCCAGCAGCAATTCGACATGCATCATTACGACTTAATGCATGACGTCACATCAGGACACTCTACTGTCCTGTTTACAGTATCAGGGTCCGTGCATGTTAGCTCTCTAAACAGCTGACATTTGATCACACTTCCTCCCCAGATGTCTTGTGCCTGTCTTAACATCTTGGAAACAACACAGAAAATAAGTGTTACTGTAATATGTTATTCCTCAGATCAGCAGTACTCTGACTGTATGCCACATCCAGTGTGTGCTGCCATGATTTGGGTGGTGTGTGTGCGGTACTTTATGATGGATTAATACACACAGTGGCCCGTCTTTCACACAGTTTGAATATTTTTTCAGGCTACAGCTCCTCTGAGTTGTAAATTGATCGCACTGTGTCCTCCTGTCTTCAGGAGTTTGGACTTCGAACTGTGAAGTATGTGGGTCCTGCACTCTGTATTGAGGAAGACATTATGAGTCTCTCTCACATGCACATGCTCGTTCTGGTCGGCCAGCACGTGAACAGTCCCAGTAAAGTCTGTCCCTTGAGAATGGGATTCTGCCACTCATCACCACATTTGGAAAGTATTTATTGAAACACTGTGGGTGGAGGAAACTGTGGGTAAAATAGTCATTAATTAGTGAGAGAGAGTTTGGTTGTGTTCACGAATGACTTTTTCAAGTTCTAGCTCCAAAGAGAAGTGGAAGGAGAGTGCCATGCAACTTCAAACCATCTGTCCTGTTCAATGTCAACATCTCATCAATCAGCCTGGTTTCATCTGAGCATCAGTTTTCTCTCTTGTTACTAATATCATTAGGAATAGCCTGCGACCATCTCACCATCTAATCTCAACACCATCTCAACATTTTCCAGAGACTTTATTCATTCACCAACTAAAGCTGTGGACTGGTGACCTGAGGTTTCTGTGGATGAAATATTTTTATCAATGATCTTTTTTAGATGGCGAGGCTGACAAATGAAACTGACTCTATTAAACAATAACAGTGACTAAAACTCTTAACAACATCATTGATTGAAAAAGAGGCGGCTCAAAATAAGACATTTGTTTTTGTTGATGTATAAAGAGTAGACAAAATTAACTAGACGTATTTTTTAAACTGTCGATGGTTAAACCCAAGCCTGTTGTTCGTCTATTACCAGTGTCCTCTGGAGGACGGTCCAAGCGCCAGTAAGAATGAGGAGGACTAGAAGTATATGCTGTCTATGCAACTTTTTTTAGCTCTATGGACAGCAATGTCAGTCTGTCTGCTGGTCCACCGCTTCAGTCCCCACTGAAACATCTCAACAATGGATTGCTATGAAATTTAGTATCCATGGTGGCCAGAGGATGAAACCCATTGCCGCCATTTTTTTGCGTTAACTCTAGTGCCACCATGAGGCTGATATTTGTGGCTTTGAGTGAAATGTCTCAACAACTAATGGATTGCCTTGAAAAGGTACAAACTTTTGTTTCCCTCAAAATATATTATAATAACTTTGTGAAAGTTAATTTTCTTCAGGATCAAAATAATCCAGTTATTGTCCATCCACAGATACACTGTAGACAGGAACTGCTAATGGCTAATTCGGAATACTTTCAATGGTGCCAACAAAATGTAAGCAAATATAGGCTAAAGGGGCTCAAGTTGTAGCCTAAAGCTAACTCGCCCAGTCCAAGGCAACATTATACTCTTGTTTACATCCTACTGGATCCTTCACAGATTCCACAAATCATAACAACTGTAGATCCACAATTTATAGCACTATTATCTTCAAAGTAGAAGTAATCATAGAATAATGATCAATTCATATTACCTTTTTCATGCTGCGCTATCAATATTTTTTTTGACATTACTAAGGCTCAGAATTTACCATCAACACCGCTGTTACTCTATCCATTAATACACAAATGGACAGGAGGGGTCCTAGTTGTCTTGATTTTGCCTGAGGGGGGCCAACAGAGTGATTCATTGTTGTTTATTGTTGAGTTTTTACATTACTTGAAAGCCACTATAGTTTTCCTACATGCTTGGAAAAGTAGGGCTCACCAGAGATGTATTCAGTTGGCTGCAATCTGCAACCTCACCACTAGATGTCACTAAATGATACACACTGGTCCTGAAAGGGTTTGATCCTGTTATTTTATCCATTTCATCATATCCAACAATGGAAAATGGTGCAACAGATCACAATTAGCTGCTTTCAACTGGTGCCTCCATCATTTTGGACGTAGCCAGCCGACCCTAGCGTGACTCTTGATTAAACACATTATCGACTGACAGAGCTGACGACAGGCTCTGGGGGCCCGCCTACACAAATGCTCTGCAGAAAAGCTCCTCTCACATTTCAGCTTATATTCAAATGCACAGGTCTGGAAAGTGCATTTCCACTGTGACAGATGTCAGTGTGTGCAGGTTAATGGTGCCCTCTGAAAGGCTCTGGTCATCCTGCAGCTCCACATGGGTTGTTTGTCTTTCTCCAGTACTTGCTCATTTTAGACTGCTGAAGCAAACATTTAGACAGCCATTTTAGAAAAGTAGGTCTGTCAGTGTGGCGCAGAAGGAGACTAAACGGACTTGAAAATTGTTGATGACTTTGAATCTGCAACATTCCTTCTAAAATCTAGCGTAAAATGAAGGCCGTCATTATAGATTAAAAACCGGAACGACAGACGAAATGGTTGTCATCTATTTTCAGATATAACAAATGAAGCTGCACTGGCACACACAGCAACTGGCTGGTGAACATCATGGAGCATTTAGTGGCTAAAGAGCCAGTTATTCTTCTCAGGAGGCAGCTAAAATGAGAGGAAATATTGGACGTAGAGCTGGGGACAATTAGTTGGCCATTATCTTAATCTAGTTTTCTGGAAACCCTCTTATTGTGTCATTTCTGCTGATGTCCTCTGAAGTACAGACCCAAACATATAATAATAATAACAATAATAATAATAAAAACAACTGTATTCCCACTAGAATTACAGAGCTACTGCATGTACTGGCTTGTGCTGTGTTTCATCTGGTACTGATATTACAGTGTTTCATGTAGCACAGACTCACACAGCTCTTCCTAAATGTTTGGGTTTTTCTTGTCAATGCAGGATACTTTGAGCTCCTCTGGTCACTGATAAGACGATGGGATTGTATGATTTTGTGTCTTGTGCTGCTTTGTAAGTATTTCTCGCCCCATCTAGAGGCGGGTATTGAAAATTAGCTCAGGCTATAAATTCGGTTGATTCATGCTACACTCTTATCCCTATACAAATAAACATTCAATGAATAAATGAGACAACCTGAGAAAGAAAAATGACTCTTTGGTTGTACTGCTCATAACTCATGCTCATAATAAGATGAACCTTTGAGGCAACAAATAGAGAGAACTTCATTTTAGAAGTCAAAAGCAAAATAGATATTTCAGCATTCTAAGGTTTATATCTGATACACTGTGTTTGACACAACACTAAGGTTGTTTTTACCATTTAATAAAGTTTATTAGTTGAGCAAATAGAGAAGACTGACTAAATAATCATCCAGCGTTAGCCATTGAAACTGTGATGCTGGAGCAGTAAAAGCCCTGACACTACTGAGCTGAGTTTGGGTGTGATTCACTGAATATAAATTCTTTTCAGTTTGACAGGAAAAATTTGTCATTTCTGCTTTCAAAAGTTACATAATCTTGATTCAAGTCTGCCAATACAGACTCAACCATTGAGTAATTTCATAATTACACTGATTATCCACATGAAAATCTCTTAATTATGACTCATTAATAAGTTTGATGTATTATTTGAACATACTTTATATCCCACCCAAAGCTATAATCTGAAAAAGGTGAGACTGAGACAGAAACAGACGAAGCATAACCAGAGGCCTGAAATGACATCCTTCCCCTCAAAATCAAGCGCTAAATCCAAATTATGTGGAGCTGCGGCAGGCGACCGAGCTTATTTCTAAGCACAAGATCTGACACAGTGCCTGAGAAAGTCATCAGTGCCTGCTGGATGTGGGAGCTCCCTGCGGGGAAAGATAAAACCAGCTGCCTGTCGTTTTCCATCCTGCTTCCTGTTCATTGACCCCCGTCAATTTCACGCCCTCCTCCATGTTTCTGTGTGCTAGACAAAAAGCTCATGTTGTGACCAAAGTGGACAGAGTCTTGAGTTAGAGGAGTGTCGGGAGTAGAGAGAGTTCATCCTCTGGGGGAATGAGCGTCTGCATGAGATTTCATGACTGTAAAAGTGTCCTGGCGCCCCGCAGTGCCAGTCACTGAGGGGAAACTTACTTGAAGTTGTCGTCCTCCACAAACTTCTGGAGTTCCTCTATGTAGCGAACTGACAACAGATACTTCTGGACATGTGGCAGGGTCACCAGGTAATCTGAAGAAACAAAAGGTTGGAAGAAGTCGCTTTGCATGCTTAATCTAACACTAGAAAGTTCAGGATTAGCTGAAAATCAACTCGACTAAAGCAAACACAGAAATGAAACAAAATTAGAACTACCATCAGCATGCAGGAGCTATACTGTTTCCACTGTTTCTTGTTCCTTACCATAGTTACATGACATCTGCAGGTCAGAGATGACCCTCAGGAGGTTGTTCATCTGATTGGTCCGCTGCTCTGTCTCTATGATACTGTCCGATGCAGGATAGGCTGAGTCAATGTAGATCATGTCCAACAGGTAGATCCCTGGAGCAGACAAGAGAAGACAGTGAGTCCCATGGTGAAACCCCCCACTGACACAAGCCTTGCTTTGACAAAATGCTTACTTTAGACGGAAGGCAGCTCTGACGGTGAGAGTAGACATTCAAATGAAAACACACCCGTTCATTTAAAGAGAGAATATGTGGCTTCCAGACTAGCTTTTGCCTTCATGTGAGAAAATTCATGACCAACATCATCGTCAAGCTTGTTGACAGCGTGACTGTCATCAGCTGAGCTGGCCCACAGAGAGGAGGTCAGAGCTCTGACCCTGCCCTGGTGCCAGCACAACAACCTTGAGCTGATTGTGGACTTCAGGAAGAGACAGACAGAAGGACACGCTGATGAGAGAGTCAGCAGATGTGTCAAAAAGGACGAGCATTTTGTTTTATTGATGCTTTACATGCTGTCCCAACTTTTTTGCAATCGGCGTAATTGTACTACATTACCTGTCCACATTACAGGTTATTCATTTCGTCACTACTGTATACAAGTCTACCACAGTATTATATTTCAGATTTTATTTTACATATATTTTATTCCTATATTTTAACTTGTGCAATAATTTGTGCACAAGTTATATTGTGCACTCCTTTTTGCTTGCTTGCATGAATTGTGGGAGGAACTAGAGAAGAAAGAATTCAGGATTTATTCTCCGGGGACCATGAATACACATTAACCTGACACTGGAGCTAGAGGGACTCTGAGTGTCAACACATTCCTTAGACCCCATGAATGTCCACGCTAGACATTTTAACAATCAGGACAGATGTTGTCAAGATACAATGCGTTCCTCTGGGCAAGTGTTGGATGGACGAGCTGACAGGTATTTTTTTATCCTCATGCTCTGGAGCTTGTTGGAAAAAATAAGCCATTATACACTGAATTGATCAGTTCTTTTTTTTTTTAAACTTTGGTTTTTATTAGATTTTTTGCATCCAAATACAATGTCATCCATGCATAAAAACAGAAACCAACAACATGGAAGTATAGTTATAGTAATTATAAAACAAAAATAATAATAATAATGAGAATAAAATAAAACAGCTTATGGGTCCTTTCATTCATTCTTTCATAAATGCAAACAATCAAGTCTGTCAAATTATCCTTCAGTCAATGGTATCATCTTCCTTCTTGTACCAAAACCATTTCTCCCATTTCTTTTCGAATTGTTCCTCTCGCATTTTCAGAATGTGTGATAACTTTTCCATGCCATAAATCTCTTCCACGATACTAAGCCACTGCTCTGAAGTTGGGGGGTCTACCTTATACCATGCTCTTGTAATTGCTTTTCGGCTGGCTGCAAGTAGTACTTTAAGCAGATATGTATCTTCTCCTTGAACCTCATCCTGTGGTACATATCCCAAGTACAGCACCAAAGGTGTTTTTTGTATATCATATCTCAATATTTTTTTTAATGCACTCCACACTCCCTCCCAATACTCCTCTATTTTTTGGCATTTCCAGAACACATGTGCATGGTCTGCCTCTGCCTGACCGCATAGCCTCCAACATAAGCTTTTATCTGGTGTATATCTCCCAGTCATCTTTGGTGTTATGAAAAACCTTATAATGTTCTTCCACCCAAATTCTCGCCATATTCTTGAACCTGTAGCTGATTGTTGAGCTTTGCACACATTCTCCCAGTTCTCTTCCGTTATTTCTATGCCCAGCTCTTTTTCCCATTTTTCTTTTATATATATAGTTGAATTACCCCCGCTGGCACCAATAGCTTGGTATAGAGCAGAGATAACTCTACATGTTCTTCCTTCGTATGCATTTATGATTATTTTAATGATCCCATTTTGTTCTCTGGGTTCCTTTACTTTAATTTCTTTTAAATAATAATCCCTTACCTGAAAATATCTAAAAAGTTCCCTTGCCTCCAACCCAAAATTTTCCCTTAAAGCTTGAAAGCTCTGCATTTGGCCTCTCTCAACAAGTGTGCATATAGCTGTAATACCCCTTTGTGCCCACCTCTCAAAGCCCTGATCACT
The DNA here is from genome assembly GCF_017976325.1 of Chelmon rostratus. Lineage (NCBI taxonomy): Eukaryota > Metazoa > Chordata > Actinopteri > Chaetodontiformes > Chaetodontidae > Chelmon > Chelmon rostratus. Next base: position 2,063,652 of record NC_055676.1, on the reverse strand, counting down.
TATCCCTGGTTTAAATCTCTTATCATGGGATATCCACCTCAGAATCTTTGTTTCAGCCTGTAATGCATATTTTTTTATTACCAAATGCCAAATCTCCAATGTGAATTTACTTATTGAGCCCAACAGTACTTCTTCTTGCTTGAATAGTTCCCTATTAGTTATTAATATTTGAAGTGGGCTAGCCCTTTCTTTCATCTCTATGTCTTTCCATCTGGCTATGTAGTTTCCATTGCACCAGCAATATACTGCCCTGAGTTGTGCTGCATAGAAGTAGTCTTGCAGTTTTGGTACTGCCATGCCCCCCTTGTCTTTAGGGAGCTGCATGGTGCGGTATCTAACCCGTGGCCTCCTACCCGCCCAAATGAACCTGGCAATCCATCTATCCCACTCTATAAACTGTTTCTGTGGAATCATTACTGGCAAAGTTTGGAACAGGTACAGTAGTCTCGGTAATACATTCATCTTGATTATTTCTATCCTTGAACTAAGATCCAACTGTAACATTGACCATTTACCTATGTCTCGTCTGAGTTCCTCATTAATCCGAATGTAATTTGCTGTATACAACTTCTCCACTTCCTTTGTGATGTTCACTCCCAAATATTTAATTGTTTCTGAATTCCATTTAATTTTGTATTTATCTTTTAATTCTGGTGTTGGGGCATAATTGATGGACAATATCTGCGTTTTATTAACATTAAGTTTGTATCCTGAATAATATCCATATTCCTCCAGTTGATTCATCAGTGCAGGGAAAGACCTATTGGGTTGTTCCAAATAGGCCACCACATCATCTGCAAACAGTCCTATCTTGTGTTCCCTACCTTTTACCTCGACCCCTCTGATGTCCTGGTTTTGCCTAATTGCCTGTGCTAATGGCTCTATGAAGATAGCAAAGAGGGTTGGGGAGAGACTGCACCCTTGTCTCGTAGACCTTCCCAGGTAGAAGGTTTTTGTGAGACTACCATTCACCTTAATTCTAGCAGATGGTTCTTGATATAATGCTTTAATACATCTGACAGATTTCTTATTAAAACCAAATCTTTCTAACACCATATATAAATAAGTCCAATTTACACTGTCAAAAGCTTTCTCTGCGTCTACACTAACTAGAATGGCACCTTTTTTTGTATGTTGGGTCTCTTCTACAATGTGTATCATCCTCCTGATATTGTCCTGTGTCTGTCTTCCTTTAATAAAGCCAGTCTGGTCTTCATCTATAATATCAGTCATGAATGTCTCAAACCTTTTAGAGATTATTGAGGTGTACATCTTGTAGTCTACATTTAGGACTGAAATTGGTCTATAGCTACTGCATTGCTCTTTATCCTTACCCTCTTTTGGTATAGTTGTGATGATGGCCTCCTTCCATGAAGGTGGGATCTTCCCTTCTTTAATTGTGTATCTAAATGAGGCCAGCAATATTGGGGTTAATTCTTGTCTAAATGTTTTATAAAATTCTGATGGGAATCCATCACTCCCGGGAGATTTATTATTCTTCATCCTAGAAATTGCCCCTTCCACTTCTTCCTCTGTGATTTCTGCAGTCAATAGTTTATTTTGCTCCACTCCTATTGAAGGTAGATCCAGCCCATCTAGAAAGTTTCTCATTTCTTGTTCACCTGCCATTGCTGGTTGTGTATATAAATTTTGATAATAATCCCTAAATACTCTTTCTATTCCACCTGGTTCAGTTATCAAGTCATTTGTTTGGGGGTCTCTAATTTTGTATATTGTGTTCAATGCTTGTTGTTTCCTTATACGCCTAGCCAGTAATCTGCTGGCTTTAGCGCCTCCCTCATAGTAAATTTGTTTAATAAATCTTGCCTTCTTTTCCACTTCTGTCAACAATATATTATCAATTTTTGTCTTTGTCTCTTTCAGTTGTCTAAGTACCTCTGAATCACCTTTAGCCTTGTATTTTTTCTCAAAATCTTTTAAGCGACCAATTTGTGTCTGATAATGTGCTAATCTGGCCGTTTTACGACCTGTTGTATATGCCATTAACTTCCCCCTAATAACTGCTTTGAGCGCATCCCAAAGAATGGTTGGATCTACTTCGCCATTGTCATTATCCTCTATATACCTTTTAATATCCTCTTTTGTCATTTTCACTACATTTTTATCGTTCAGTACCCCAACGTTCATCCTCCACACTGTGGTCCTCCTTCTTGTATTTAATTTTATTGTCAGGTAAAGTGCGTTATGGTCTGATAAATCTGCTACCCCTATCGTACAGTCCTCCACCCTATATACATCTCCCTTTGTTATAAAGAAATAGTCCAGTCTTGAATACATTTGGTGTGGGTCTGAAAAGTGTGTATAGTCCCTCTCCAGAGGATGCATGTCTCTCCAGACATCTATTAGTCCCAAATCAGACAGTTGCATACTCATATATCTATTAAGCCATGTCCTATTCTTTTTTGTGCTTGTTGTATCTAGATTATAGTTTAACACCATATTAAAGTCCCCTCCACATATTAAGATCCCCTCTAGTTCTACAGTAATGAGGTCAAATAATGTCTTAAAGAAGGCTTTTTTGCTATCTGGAGGTGCATACACATTGATAAGTGTCACTCTTTGTCCCTCCAGTTTACCCTTTACCATTATATACCTTACCTCCTTATCACATTTTTCCTGTTCAAGTTCAAATTTGGTTGAATTTGTTATTAATATGGCTACACCTCTTCTATTATTGTGTTTGTGGTAAGTGCTATAAAATGTATTATGATATCCATATCTCCTCAGTTTCTCATGTTCTTCTGTGGACAAATGTGTCTCCTGCAGAAAAATCACCTGGCTTTTTTCTTTTCTAAATTTAGCCATAACCTTTCCCCTCTTAATTGGACTACTCAGCCCATTCACATTCAATGATACCACTTTAACACCCTCATGTTGCATTATACCTCAGTTCCCCAATGCACTTTCATTACCCATAAGCTAAACTCAAATACAAAAAACACACCAGCAACAGCTGTTCTAACTATATAACAATAAACAAAAAAGTGAGCCTCCATGGTAAATTGGGGGTCTTTATCTCTCCCCATTTCCCCTGTTGGTGGGGTGAGGGGAAATCCTCTCTTCAGAGGGCCCCCCTTAGCGATGGAAAACTCCCCAGACTGAAGTCCTCCGTTCACGCTAAAAGTGTCCAACTTATAAAAACCATCACTCCCGGTCTTATAGAATATGTTTTTTCCCCTCCAAAGCCAAACAAAAAGTTATGTTTCGGGATATTTAAAATCTCACTGAGGTAAATAATAATTATTCTAGAGGCTACACAATTACCAATTAGGACCTACTCGCCATTCAGTTCAACTTTGGCACAACAAAGCAGGTATAACCCATCCTTAACCTGAGTAGGAAAAAAAGAGCTACTTACATAACTTTCAAAAAATAACAGTCAGCAGTCAAACAGAGTGGGTTGTCTGATAGTTTTAGAAATCCAGAGAGTATAACAAAAGTTCGTGGCTGTCCAATGAAATTTCTTCTCTTCTCGACTCAAGTACTCCAGGAAAACCATCTCAGTTGCTTCCTTGCTCTCTCAGCTATACCTGTCCCTTCGTCTCCTACCCTGCGCCACTTGAACGCTGCTTCGAGCTGCTGTTCCGGCGACGTCGGCTGTTCCTCTACCAGACCGTCCACCTGTAATCCCTTTTCTTTCATCGCGTGCGCTGCGTCTTGCGGGCTGTCGTATGTCCGGACTCCCTCTCGCCAGTGGATCTTCAGCACCGTTCGCGGAGACTGGAACCGAATCCCCCCCTCCTTTAACACTCGCTTCAGTCCCGCGTAGTCACGGCGCTTTGCGGCCACCTCCGCTGGATAGTCATGGTCAAAAGCCACTCTCTTTCCCCCAATCTCGATTTTGGTCTTCCATGCTTTGTTGAGAATGTCCTCTTTCTGTTGGAATTGCAAGAAGTTGACAATGATCGCTCTAGGATTTTTGTTTCGGGCAGATCTGGGTGCCATCGAATTGATCAGTTCTTAATGAATGGACAGAGTGAGGATTTTACTCACAGAAGGTATGCACATCATGTTTAATGTACATCTCCAACACATTTTGATTTCTTTGGTTTTGGATGCTAGTAGGTTTGGACATGCCAAGGAACGTCTTTGAATGTTAAAAAAAGAAGTGGACGGGCTGCATGTCTGACTTCTGACATCTATTACCAAGAACAAGAGGAAAAAACACAAAAGTGTCAAAAATAACCTGGAAAACATGTGTTGAGTCACCAACTTTCCGACTGTTTGTCTGAATGACTCTGTCCTAACTGTTAGTAAATACCAGACTGGGAACTCAAACCTGAGAATCGACACTGTTTGCGCTATTTGATGTATTGTACGTTCTGAAAAGACACATGTATACAGAATACGGTATATGCACATGGCCGACAGACATTGAGATATCGCTTGCAGATGTTGCACACCATTTTCCACACCACTTTGTCAAATCTCCAACATATTACCATTCCAACCAGGAATGTGTCCTGTTGTTTAAAAAAACAAATCAGTACTGTTCCTCAAGCGACTGAGTCAGGTCTTACAAAACAGCCACAAATGAAAACCTGACTGATATGCCAGATGAAATGCCAACAATACAGATATTTCTGCACTCAGTCTAATAACTGATTACTGCAGCTAATTTCTCAACATCCGACAGCTTTCCAAACTAAATAAATATTCAGTGTTGTTCAAGAAATGAACTATGAGCTTTTGGGAACCATTTCTGGACGCCATCTTTTCCAGTGAAAAACACACCAATTAAACTCTATTAGTTTGGCTGCATAGAGCTCGGTGGCCCACCACATTCAATGGCAGGAGAGAGAAGCCTGTGTAACCTAACTGTAACATCTCTGGTTTGAATCCGACTCATTCTCCATTGTACACCATGAAATAAGAGCAAAAATCATCTTTATCAATAGGAAATTAAACAAAAAAAACATATTTCACTGAATTAATTTACTACTTTCATACAGATTCTCTACTAGTCAGTTTCAACATCTTCATATATCTACATTTACAGCACGTGTCTCCATTGGCAGGATCATAAACCTGGTTTTCCCACCTTACGTAAATGCAAACCAGGGTGAACTCTACACTGAACTGAACTCTCCAGTCCAGAGGCTGCGTACAAAGTAAGAATAGAAAGGAGTGACGACGCTAAAGAGGGAAGAACTGACACCAGGAGCAGGTTTGAACAATCAAATTTCCATCAATTGCAAATACTGGGATGCATTTTCCACTGCAAATCAATTCCACTACCGATGCATGAAGTAACTCAGTGTAAACCAGATTAAAAGCAGGATTCAGTTGTATCCTGTAACTGCCCTCTTGTGCTTTATCATTTCTAATTGAAGGATTTGGTTGGAGTGTTATGAGAAATCTCCAGAGCTACAGCAGCAGGTACGTATACTGTATACATGTAAGTGTGTTCGGGAAGATGTTTGAATGAGTCGGTGCATTTACCAGTCACACAGCTGTATCTTTTAATGTGCAAACAAATCACTCCCATCAGTGATACAGATAAAGAATCATGTGTCAACTTTTAGCAGTATTTTGTATATATTTGTATAATGACTGAGCACCCAGTGAAGGTTTTGCCCACATTTTATATCTCTACCAGCACAATGCTGGCAGCTTTGTTTACAAGTAACAAATCTTCTCTTTGATGTTGACGACATCAATTTGTGGTCGCACAAAAACAGCCAACAGTGTCCTTAGTTGAATCCTAAACAAAAAACTGTAAAACCAAGACAGGCGGATAACTGCTAATTTTGGTTTCATAGTGACTTTAATAACCATTCATAGTAAATGGTGACGTTATAGAACACTGGAGTCCTGTTCATGGTGGCTGGGAAAACCCACCACAGGATGAGCTGAAAAAACACAAACAGACGGAGAAGACACTGACAATACTATACATGCACTGCATTTAGAAATACGCCGCAAATACAAAGAAAAAAGTTTTAAAAATATGAACGACAATTCATGTGTATTGATTACATTTGTATTTTTAGCATGGACCTGCATACAAGAAACTTAAATACTGGCAGTTTCTCTACAGAGAAAAATATCCTTGAAGAGTTGTGTTTACATAAAGTGATATACTGGCTACATCAGTAGAGTTTTCAGAGTAAAGATTTCAGATATGAAAGTACATGTCACGTTCTGGCAGTAGTGAGGTAATATGCAACCTCCTGTATCTCATAACCACCAATCGTTCTGCTCAATTAGGCTTTAAGGACTACACTGAAAACCCTGAACTAATGACTCACAGCTGCAGCTGAAGACGCCACTGTGGTAAGTTAGCAGACTGATTAGTAGACATGAACAGATTCACTTCAGTTTACTTTTCTTTTTTTCTGTGCAGGCTGTAAATGTAAATCTCCCCTGATGTGAGTCACAGTGAAAACTGACACTATTCTTGCCATCATTAGCAGGTCTTTGGACATGGTTCATTCCCTTCACTTTTAAACAGACACCACTTTCATGACCTCTTTGTTCTCAAAAACTTTTGTCCCATCTGTGAAAAGTAGAATCACAGCCTTGTGATTCGATGCCTCCACCAACCAATCAAGCTGCAGTTCACATCCATGTCTGTACAGACTCACATAGTGCTGTATATATTGTGGAGACTTTGAAGGAATTTAATAGAAGGTATTCAGTGTATGTTTTTGTGAAATGGAAATTATCACTGTATTGACGCAAAGGAGTCCAGAGGACTGATAGTGAGCTTTGTCTATAAAACACATAGTGACTTTGATTTGAAGTTTTTATTAAGTCATTGATCTTGAGCGTTGTGTTCCTTTTGATGCTGTTGATCATCAAATGAATAGATTCCCACCATCTATTACTCTGGGAATCTCCTCTAACAGCGTGAGTGCGGTGTGGTCAATGAAGAGCAGATGTGGAGGCTTTAAAGAACCACATCATCAGTCCAGGGAACAGGCTATTATACTTGTAGATCATGTTTAAGACAATGCACCAAAAAGCAGCCACCCAGACATAAAGCTGAAGCCTGGTAGTGGGGCACTACGTGCTGAAGCCTGGTACAGGGGCACTACACTACATACCGGCCCTCCAGGCTTATGGATACCAGGAAAAATAGGCCTACATGGCTCCTTGTAACGTTCACCAAGGATTTTACTGTGCACAAGGTTACTATAACTTGAAGCTAGTTTCAATGAACATTTAACAGGAGGTAAGAAATGTAGGAATCTTAAAAGGGCAGTCTGTATGGGCTTGAGATCACAGAGTTTCCCTGGTAAAGTACCCATTACCTCAGTTTTCCTTAAGGCTGCTACATGTCTCATGTTGTGGTTACCATGCACCAAAGCACTTATATCAAATATCCACAGTTGCATCATTATGATTTTAGTGCACGACTACCACATGCATCTTGAGGTTTAAACATTTTGGTTCATGCATGTACCAACTGCATGTCAATCATCAGCTGCTGCTGGTGGGTGAGGTCACTGCTCATTAAACCACAACGTAAAACACACAAGATACAAAGAATTAATATGACACTGTAAGCATCTGGACCTGGGCTGTGTGTGGAATTAAATGGGTTGCACTGACATTTGGCAGTCCCTTATAACTCATAACGTATTGTTATTTACCACATTTTTTCCCAATACTGATTGCTAACCTCTACATTAGCCAGCTCAGGAAGCCTGGATTAGACATGGCTTGGCTCCTGCTCCACCTCCAGTCCTGAGAGTCAAACACTGCTCTCACTCCAACATGACCTGATGAATCCTAACTCCTGTCAAATCCTCATACATGTACCGTCTAAACGTAAATGACTCTTTAACATCCACACTTCGTCTTTTGAACTACAAACAAAGGTTGAAACGGGGAGCAGAAGGTCACGTGCGCGTGCAGTGATATCCAGACCTGAGACCAGACTTTTTTTGTTTCCTGGAAACATTCTGTGGATACGTCAGCAGCGTGGCTGAGATAGGATGTGGAAAATGGGGGCAGACATAGCATTTTATGGAGCTTTGGAAAAGACCAGAGGGCACAGGTGGACATCCTGGGGAATGTGCATTCATAAAGGTTACAGGACTCCAATAAAGTGAAGAGCTCACCCACACTGCACCTGTGCAGACTGTTGCAGTACAGCCAAATACTGACACACAGGGTTAAACAGATGAATTCATTAATGTCATCCGTTCATTTCACTGAGGAGATGTACAGCCACAGAGGCGTCAGTGGCACTCCACTGCCATGAAAACAAAATACTGGAAACAACTATATGATGTTTGTGTACACACACACACACACACACACACACGCACACACACACACACACACACACACACACACACACAAAAATCTTCCAATGAGATGAATGTGTTTTAGCAGCTTCAGTGCGAGTTCATCTGCAGTTCCTGTTTGAACGGTTACCATGGCTGTGGATGGATTACTTGCTGAGAGAAAAAGTCTGAACTTGATGATGTAAGTAAGTGCTGAAGCTTTAAGGAGTGCCGTCTTCATATGATTTCTAAACAGATTTATGGATGTTCATCCTCAAAAATCATCAGAGAACCAATTGTCACTGGAAGGAGGAAGCTCTGCTCCTTCCAGCAGTGTGTTAGATCACTCACATCACTGCATTTGAAAAGAATAGGTTCTCACACACTAGATGATGTCAAGTCTGGATTCAGCACACTCCTTGAATCATGTGTCAGCTGAACATGATAGATGAGCCAGACATCATTTTCTATTGCATAGTCTTTGATCATGGTTTAGATAAGCCCCTTTCAGACATGTGCAAATGTACATACAGTCTCATGCCTGAATAAGCACCTTGGTCACAATAGTAATCTTAGCAGGGCGGACTGGTAACATTTACGTAGTACATTAAATAAGGCACAAAACTGTTAGTGTGTTAAACAGTCGTGTTACATCAGCCACTCCAGTGATGGATGAACCAGCATCTTTCTCAAACGGCATGACGACAGTGATCAGAGGAAAGATAACGCTTTATCAATCCCACAGAGGGGAAGTGCTGCAGTGTGACAGAAAGCAAAGGGGATAGTGCAATGGCAAGAAGCATCAGTAAAAAAGCAAGGAATGATAAATGAACAATAAAGTAAGCAGGGCAGAGTAAACAGACCATCGTGAAAGTAACTTTAATGCACATATGACGTGCAACATCTTCTCTGATGATAGCGTAGCCATCATCCTCCTTCCTCCCACCACCTCCACAGGTTGAGGGGGCATGCCAGGACAGAGCTGGTCTTCTTAACCATTCTGTTCAGTCTCTTTTCTGTCAGCAGTCGAGGTGCTGCTGCCCCAGCAGACCTCTCCATAGTAGCTGGCTGTTGCCACCACAGAGTCAAAAAAGGTCCTGGGGAGTGCTGCCTGCCCTCTCCTCTCCTCAGCAGACACAGTCTGCTCTGGCCTTTCTGATATAGTGTTTTTGGATTGTCAGTCCAGTCCAGTTTATTGCTCAGAAGAAACACCCAGGTACTTGTACATAGTAAATGGACTATATTTATATAGCACTTTTCTAGTCTTAACGACCACTCAAAGCACTTTTACCACACAAGTCAGCATTCACCCGTTCACACACATTTAAACACTGGTGGCGAGATGCCACCTGCTCATTCCAAGTAGTAACCATTCACACACACACACATACACACACAGTGATGACACATCATTGGGAGCAATTTGGGGTTGAGTATCGTACTCCAGGACACTTCGACATGTTGGAAAAGTACCACACTGTCCTGGTGGAAACAGCATTTTCCACACAGAAGCTGATAAGGTCTGTGTGGGACTGCCAGTGTTCTCATAAGCATGACAAAGTACTTAACACATAGATGTATCAAAACAGTCCTTCAAAGCCTCCTCCCCCTCCTCTTTTCACTGTGTGAGTGACAGCAGGCTGCCTGTGTTGGAGAGGCTTGTACAGAGGCAGGAGAAGCACCAGGCTGTGACCTGATCTTCCCAGAGCAGGGAGAGCTGATGAGTTTTATGCCTCCTTGGTGTTGGCACAATATAAATGCAGTATTTTACTGTCTCTGGTGTAGCATGAATGTGGGCAGAGTGGAGGCCAGAGAGGCATGATGAGGCCAAGTGAATGAATGAGGAACATGATCCTCTGAGGACAGGGTGTCATGACAGCTTGGACTGTAAAACAGCACGAATGGCTTAATAATAACCCATAATTGTCTGATATGATAATATTACTCTTGCAATTCCAACACCCCTTGGTCTTTTGCAAGAGCAAGAGCTCAGCCCTGCCCTTAAGCAAACAGACAGAGAAGGAATAAATGAGGCAACAGCACACACATGATCAAAAACTGAACCAAAGTACAGCCTTACTGCCTGGTGTCTTCAGCTCTAACAGCACTACCAACCTTAAAACACTTGGCTTATTACATGGAATCATTGGCTGAAAGTCTATATGATTGTTGTTCCATTATCAGAACTTTTTTCCATTCATCAGAGAATAATATTTTGGCAAACAATATACTGTTGACCTCTGTTTAAATGTGAAAGAAAGAGAGAAGGTTATGTGCATTAATACATGACAAGTGCTAGTGTGTAAACTCCAACTGAAGGAGTGACTCAGACAAAGCAGAGTGCAGATGCTTCAAGATGTTAAAATCCTCATGATTCAAACAACTGCGATAAACACAATCTGGTTCTGCTCTCCTCTTACACCTCCAACTGTAAATGAGACACACACACACACACACACACACACACACACACACACACACACAGACACACACACACACACACACACTAAACTTCTCAATTCAATCCATTTATCTCCCTGGGACAGTCTGGCTGCTCTGTTTTCATCGTGCCGTGACAGAGACCAAACTTAACATGACAGATGTGGTGATCTAACAAATGGCTTTCACACATATTTCTTAAAAGTGATGCGGAGACCAAAAATACAGGCTTCACTAATAAATGTCCATAACTTGTGTGAGTGTGTGGACATGTGGACGTATGCTATATCGTGGATCTTAAAAAGAAAACACTTATTATGGCATTCTTTAGCCTCCCCAAACCGAGATCCAGCAGCACACATTACATCACTGCTTTTGAAATTATGCAACGTGTTTGGAAATGTCACTGTGTTTTATGCCCTGTGACCACTAATACAGCTTGTGTACTGAGGAAGTCTATCCTTCACATGAAAGACTGTTAGTAACAAACAAAGACGAAAAGATTTTGGGTAATACAATGTCAAATTTTAGGCATCTTTTAGTGTTTCTCAGGGCGCAATAATATTAACATTTTTCGGGATTCATTTGGGGAATCTGCTATCAAATTCCATTACATTAAATTCTTTAAAATCAAGCATTTCACCAAGAAATCAACAAAAATGTGAATTATGCATCCTGACTTGCTGTGCCGTCTCAGTACATACTGTGAGTGGTGCAACTCATCGCATCAAACAAAAGTAATAAAAATATAGAGCTCCAGCATAAAACAATGGTAAATGGCTTTATTTATATAATGCTTTTATTTTGTGGTTTAGGTCAGAGACCTTTTTGGTTCACAGCCACACAGCCACTTTGTGGGAGGCCCAGTGACTCTTGTTGCTATGGATACATTTAACCCTACGACCATCACAGCTTACTGTGATTAATTACAAAACTGCTTTTAGCTTAGAATATTCTTCCATTGACTTAGTTATTTTGCTACAGAACAACAGGCAAGAAGCGACAAAAGGCCGCTGTATTATTTTACTATCACATACTGATCTATTGTAGGTGAAAGTGAACTAACAGGTCCAAGTAGCCTGTATGCATGTAAATGCATGAACACACATCTGATCCTTTAACCCAAGTCTCAACCCCCCTCATGTCCTCACTTTCCAAGACTGTCCTCAGTCCGTTGGTTAAAAACTTCTCAGTATGGAGCAAGTACACACACGCACGCACGCACGCACGCACGCACGCACGCACGCACACTCATTAGTGTTGAAATTCTTGAGGAGTGCAGTGAGAAACGTTGTGAGTAGCACAAAGGAGACGCAGCCCACAGGACTTCAGGCATTAGAGAGGTCAGAGGTCACAGAGCAGAGGTCAGGAGAGCTTGGCCTGCTGCACCCACGCTGGGAGGATGATACATGAGCGCCTGGGACACAAACACAAAGCAGTTTACCTGACACTGCTCTGCTCCTCCACACTGCTGCACTCCCACAGACTCCACGACTACTACCAGGACACAGTCAGCTGTCATTTTCTCCATGTCTCTCCAAGTCACTGCGCTGTAGTGACTGTGTGGGACATCGTCTTTTTACCTTGCTGTTCAGCGTGTGATTCAGCTGCCTGTTCTCAGGGGCCAAACAATGTTGTAACTCCTGAACTGGAAAGGCCAAAGCCTTTTCAACTAAAGCATAGGGGACGGTGTCCACACAAGAGCTGTATCACAGCAGAGAGTCGTCTAAAGCAGTGGCCATCATTGTTTGTCTTGGCTTTGTCTCTACTTCAGTTGGACATGTGAAGCTGTTACATGTTTTCTCTTTAGGGTCAAACGTTACTGCTGCAGGGTTCCAGCTGTGACCAGGACAGAGACCAGAACACAGCTACACCGACAGAGCACCATCTTTTAGAGGAGTTCAACATGTCAGTTCAGGATCGTTGAATAATTCCTCATCTACCTGTTCTTGTCAATGCTTTCAATAGAACTTGTGTTTCAAAGCTAAAATCTGAAATATCAGATTTTTCTGTGTGGTTTAGAATTATTGACAGAAAAATTAATCTGGAGCAATATTATTAATCTATGTCATTTCATTGGTCATTTATCAAATACAAGCTCCAAAGATTCTCTGGTTCAGGCTTCCTCAATGTGAGGACTTTTTTTTGCTTTCTACCTGTAAATTAAAGTCAATATTTTGGGGTTTGGGTTTGCTTTTTGGACTGTTGGCCGAACAGAGAATCTGAATCTGAATCTTTTTCACCCAAGATTGCTAAAACTGCAGCATAGACATGTCCATGCAATCTGAAGATGTTTCCGTTTAAGCAGAAACCATCCACTAGTCCTGAACCTCCATTACTCAATCCATGAATGTACAGAGACAAGTAGAATTCCTCATGAGACATCAGACTCTGAGCTGTGACACAAGCACACACACAAATACAGCCACCCTCCACACCCCAGGTGAACAATAACTTTGTACCATATACTGCATTGATCTTTCATTTTGACAGTCATCTATGGAAAACTGATCCTGTCACACGTCTTTCATTACTTCTGTTCAGTTATTCAGAAAGTGTGCCGTCAGGAGTTTTCGTCACCATACTCAGCCATCCCCCAGCACAGCCGTGGTTTCAAAAACACCAGCAGAAACACTGTGGACGGTGCCTGCTCAGGCCAGTGGGAGCTGACCAATCAGAGCAGACTGGGCATTTCTGGAGGGGGAGGGGTGAAAGAGACAGGAGCAAAAATGGATTGTTTCAGACAGAGGGTGAATGGAGAATGAACATTTTTAGTAAGACACCCAAACTAAAAGCATGACCCTGAAAGTTAGCATAATATGGGACCTTTAAATGGTTTTGTTCACAGTGTTTTAATCGTACAGCTGTAACCTGCCGGCGTAGATGCTGGGATGCACAGCGCGTCCTGTGCCCTGTAGCCTGCGTAGTTAACACTTGCTTGTAGTCTGAGCAATTTGGTGAACTTTTTTCCTGAAATATAATAATTCTGCATGATTACAGCTGTAGAATCCTTCCACCCAGTTTGCTGGTTTTCAGCACCTGGCAACACTGTACAGACCATTGGCTGTTTCAGGTTAAAAAAAACAAAACAAAAAAAAAAGTTTATGCAAACAAGGCAAGAACTTGCTGTGTTCAAATGAACCTTGAAGCTTTATATATTTCCTTTGGTTGGACTTTCAGTCTATCTGGTGGTTCCAGCGCGATGCCTTTCCAGCCTAAAACATTGGTTCAAAACACAAAAGTGTTACACACAATGGATCCCTCGTTCAGGCCAGTCCGCATGAAGATATTTTCATTTTGCAAAATCGACATCATCCCATGCTACCCATGCAATTTCATCACGTCAGCAAATAACAAACAGTCAAAGATGTTACCAGTTTGAAGACATTTTCATTCAGCTAGCTGGACAGCTATCTACACACAACAATGTCCTCAAACGACATGAGAAACATGACATCTCACCAATATCATGTGGAAAATAATGATTTCATCTTTAAATATTTAAAGAAGAGAAGTTGAAATGAAGCAGGGAAAAAAGCAGGGGGAGGCTTCATCATTAACGATTACACACCAAGTTTACAAGATGTGTGCAGACTGCCTCACTGCCAACATATAAAACTGTAAAGGCTCAACCGACGAGGGTCGGGGTAAGATGGAAACCAGTTGTGGAAATATTGGGCAGCACCTCAGGCAGCGTTTGGCAGTATTTCAAAGCTCAGCAGTGCCTGTAATGATGAAAGACACGAGACAACAAGTCCGAAGCCTCGCTGCTGGCTCACTGGCCTATGATCGCAAAATTCATTACACCTCATAATAACAAGTGTTGAATGGAGTAAACAAGGCAATGAAAACATTGCTTCCTTTATCTCTAGTTGTTGAGATATGATGCTGACAGGACAAAACAACTGTAATTCTATCAAAGACATCAAGAAGACAAAGGAAACTCTACTAAAATTGGGCTTTCACATACAAAACAAGAGAACAGATTGAAACTGCAGGAACTACTTCTTTCCCAACTGCAGGCTGGAAACCCTTCCACTGTGTGTTGCATTTTTCTCCATGCTACACCCAAATCCCACGAGATATACTGGCTGTCCATGATATCAGCTGTGCTGGCAGCTCCAGCCTAAATATTACATGAGCATAACCACAACATAAAATGCTTAACAAATATTTGCCGATGATGTCATCGTGATACACACAAGTGTAAGGTGTAATGTGTTTCAGCTGTGCTCCGTCTGCAGCGCTGCGCAGCTTTGCTTCCTGTCTCCCTGCTTCTCTGACTCACAGAAAAGCCCCGTCACAAGGCGTCTACCAATACCATTCAGACGCCGTCACTCTGCCAGCACACAGCACTGGTGGTCAGCTGTTCGTCAGGCCACAGCACTGGTGCTCACAATCGATGAAGCTCCTTTAACAAAGATGAAAACAAATCTTCATGCGATAATTTGGGAAATCTGTGACTGGACAGAATTGCTGCTGCACAAAAATTACGCTAATGTTTTCTTTTATATTTATTGATATCCCTCAGTGCATTCTTTTGCTCATCTGTTACTCAAAAATAGGTTAAGCTACATGTACTATATCACTCATACGTACATCGACACATGCTTAACTTTCAAAAAATCTTTTGACACCTTTGTTTTGCATCTTCTTCACAGTTCTAATGTTTCCGAGACAATCAGTCTATCAAATGGTGTAAAACTCCATGCAATAGGTTGCTTTGTCTGTTCCAATTGGTTCATCTGATTTACAGATTATTATTTTATTTTACACATTTGTTTCCAAGTGATCTACTCTGTGGTTTTAGATCACTTCTGATCACTGATAATACTAACAATAACAATAATAATAATATGGTGATGATCTTTCCTTAGTATGTTCAGTCATGGAGGCCATCTCCACTCACGCTTCAGAAATGTGAAATGCATCATCAGAACAGTTAAAGCTTCATGAAGTAGCTGTAAGTTGAGTAATTTAATGGTTTTAATGGTCAACAAGAGCTAACACAGTCATTTATTGTTGGGTTGCAGCAGGAAACAGTTCACAGCCCACTGCTTTTTCCGGACTACCTGCTTCCTAGCAGATTCAGCTCCACTGTGGG
This sequence comes from Chelmon rostratus, assembly GCF_017976325.1. NCBI lineage: Eukaryota > Metazoa > Chordata > Actinopteri > Chaetodontiformes > Chaetodontidae > Chelmon > Chelmon rostratus. The sequence continues at coordinate 2,047,851 of NC_055676.1, read as the reverse complement.
TCATCATTAGGCCAATCAGAGCAGAGAGTGTGCATGAACAAAGCAGACAGAGACTGGAGAGCAGTCTCAGGCTAGGGCATGTCCTCCTTTATGAAGCACAGAGGGGAAAAGACACGAGATCGCATGGTGTACAAAAGCTATTACAAGAAGTCCCAAGACTGTCTCTTTGATAAAACACACATCCAGGAAGAAGCAAAACAAAGAAAAGAAGCGCCATGGTTCTGGGTTCATGCTCTGCTGCACCTGAATGTGCTCTGGGGCATGCTTCAACTTTGCATGATGGCACTTTAATTAGTATCATATTTCCTTTAGGGATTTCAATTGGAGATAATGTTGTTTTTGCACTGCAGTCTTTAAGTTTCTTTGTTGTTTTTGTCAAATATGATGTGAACTACTGTGAACTTGTCCAGTTGCTGTTACTCCACAAACAGACATGCCACTCTGATTAGAAAACAGCTCATTTGAATCTACAAGACTGGTGTGAAACCATCTGAAAATTTAGCTGTAAAAAAAAATCTGAAAAAACAACATGACTCAATCAACGCTTTCCACAGAGAGGAGTTTTTCCAAATGTCTCAAAGGGTAACTATCTTCCTCACACATCTAACCTCTCTGAGACAAAGGGCAGTTTTTTACCCCATGGATAAGAGCCTATCATAGGAGCCCATTCTGAGTTTGTGAGTATCACGTGCAGTTAAAAACAAATACAATGAGTCACTGAATATTTGTTGAAAGTGTCTGTCAGGTGTTATGTAACCAGTAATTACTATGACAACATAACAAACTGTATCCAAACTCTTCCACCTCTCCTTTTGGCAACTGTCTGGCTGGACAGTCTCTAGCCGGTTTCACAGATAAACTTCTCAGCTTAAAGAGTCGATGTGAGACCCTTACATTCGGGGTTACAGGAGCTGGATCGAAGTTCGGAAGATCTTTCTGTTCCCCCCTGATCCAGGGGGAAAAACAAGCAGGAATAACTTCAGCTAAACATCTCTCGTTCCCGTAACTTCCTTCAATAAGAATAGGTCAAGGTCCACATGCTCCAAACCTGTGACCTCACTGCAGCACAGGCAGCTGCTGACATGTCCGACCGGTCAGCTCTCCCAGGCTCCTCCACAGAGGGAGTCCTGGGCTGGCTGGAGGACAGCAATGGAAAAAAGGAGCACTGCAGGGCTGAGAGATGCAGGGGGGCTGCAGGGGACAAGGGTTTAGGTGGGGGGACTGGGAGCCTCCATCTAATGCCTCCATGGTCTCCCTGTTGGGAGGGGAGGGGAAAGGGGCGTCGCTGTGCCTCACAGCTTAATTACTTCAAGCAACAATAAGTGTCCCACTTGTAATGGCAGGAGGACAGAAGGAGGCTGAGTCTCTGGGAGGAAGAGAAACAGAGTCTATCTGAGGAACAGGCATGAGCTCTCAGTTTAGGACTCAGCCCTTGACAAAGGTGGACAAATCCTATGCTGCAGATGAAGGAGGGCTTCGGCTGTTTGCTGCTGCAGCTTGATTGGACACTGAGGGACTGTTGAAACAATCCTCCTCTGCAGAGACATCATCACAGCTGGAACATTTTCTTTCTGCTCTTTACAGAGAATTGATTCTGACAGCAGGTAAAGGAAATAATGTGAAGAAGTCCCACTGATAGAATAACGGACAAACACAGGGGAAATGTGGACTGACTCTGCCTGGTGAGGACTTGGAGGGAAACGTGCCAGAAAGCCAAGAGATAGAAGGAAGCAGAGACGAGCGGTGAGTGGAGCAATTATCAAGGCTGACCTTTTCATTTTAAATGCTGATTGCACTCTGTGCCCACTGCACCATCATTCACTGAGTGTTTAACCCTGAACACACAGTTTTCCTTTCCTTTGAGTCCCTGTAAGTCACATTAAGGATGTTAAAATACACTTAATCCACTCTGACAGAATGGTATATATTGTGTATTCCAACTCCATTTTTGAGATATACTAACTATAAGACTACTATACTATAGAGCAAAATATTTAACCTAAGACTTATTATTCTAGCTTGAAATATTGTACATCTTGTGCATGATGCTTTTTCACACTTCATTGAAGTCACAGACTTCATTGGAAACTTCAACGAGTCAACTTCAGGCTATACTTATCTGGGTTTCAACAAAGTTTTGTTGCACAGCATGGCTGCTCGGACTGACATACCAGTGTGTCAGTGGGGCTTAATGCATTCAACTCAGAGTCAGTGTCCTCTCATAAGTGACTATTTCACTGGTCTTCTCATCTATAGTCAAGAGTAGAAAAGCTCCACTGAAATCGGATTTGTAAAAGTGCAGCAGGTGTTTCTGTGCAGCCGGTTACGCTGATGTGGAACAGGGAGCTGCAGGTCAGGACGGTTCCTCTGTTTTCAGAGTTTTATACTGCAAGTCTCATCAAGTTAGTCAACCCATCTTTTATCATTAAGTCAGTGTCATCAGTAAGTTGCAAGTCAGGCCAGCTTAAACCACTTATCACCTTCAAAACCTCAGACCTCATTTACAGTCAGAAGAAACTGATTTTTTGGGCACAGTGTTATCTGATTTGCATACTTGCCTGCGTGCATATAATTTACGTTAAAAGAATTTGGCTTGTTTTGTGTTTTTTTGATACATTTGACTCATTAACAATACAAACCACTTTAAACACTCCCTCAAACTCTTTCCTTGTGATTTCATATGATTAATATGACTATATATGATCTATTACCATTTATTACTACTGTTCCTTTTTTTCTGAACAATACTTATTGCAGGGCATACTTCAATTGTTAGACTTACATACCTTTATTTAAATCAGGCCTACTCTTTCAAAAAAGTTGCATAAACTTAATTTCAATCATCGGAAATTCAGATCAGCTGACTCAGCAAGGTCTATGTCGGAACAACTAATGAACAATTTAGCTCTTCAATTTTAACCTCACATTTGAACACAGTCTGGTCAATCAATCAAATAGGCAATTGTTTGCTGACGGGTTTGCAAGAACGATTTTAAGTATGCAAAGGTTTGAGGTTTTCAGTTTGTTTTCAAGTGGTCAAAAAATCAACTCGAGGTATAGTGCAAGGACTTTTCTCGTACACATACAAAAGGTATGTTTACATTCAGTGTTAATCACCAGAACACACTGGGCGTATCCTTGATGTCTGAAAAATGTGTCCTTACCAGCAGACTTCTTCTTCGCCTTTGTTGCTGCGTTTCCTGCCACATTACCACCTCCACCTGTATATCAGTGCAACTACTGGCAGGACTGTAAAACCAGTCCAAAAAAGCTGGGACACTGTGTAAAACAACAATAAAATGCAATCATTTTCAAACAAACTGTGCTTACTAACAACAGTTTTACGAAGTGTTACCGATCCCAAGTAGCAACATCCTCCATCCAAGTGTTGAACCTCCTCCATCCTCGCTTGTGATCGACTGAGCCTCGGATGCTCCTTTCATACCCAATCATGATGCTATCACCTGTTACCAATCAACCTGTTTACCTGTGGAATGTTCAAACAGGCTTTTTTGGAGCGTTCCACAGCTTTCCCAGTCTTTAGTTGCTCCTGTTTCAACTTGTTTGAAACATGTTGCTGCATCAGCTTCAGAATCAGCAGATATTTATAAAAATCAATGAAGCTGATGAGCTGAAACATTAAATATATTGCCGCTGTACTATTTTCAGTCAAGTATTTGTCAAAAAGGATTTGTAAATGATCACATTCTGTTTTATTTCTGTTTTACACAGCGTCCCAGCTTTTTTAGAATCATGGTTGTATATTGCCTCACTTGTGTGAGCGTGCGCGTTCATTTGCAGACAAACAAAACCTACACATAAAAACTGCTTCATAGTGCTGCTAGACCTATAATACTCCGTTAAGGGATCTTTCATGTTATAATAGGAGGATACTATCCCGTGTCTATTTCCTAAACTAAAAACCAACGGCACTCATGTGTTGTCATGATGATGTCAATGGCCACTTTTTCTGAAAGGAAACACAGACAGTGTAATTGGGTGTAAAGAATCAAACTGTGCTACAGACAGGAACAAGCTGATGATCTCACATCTGCTTGAAGTGCAATACATCACAAATCAGAGATTGAATAAACCTTTTGAGTACCCACTGAACCATCAAGCAGCATGCTGAGGGAGAGCAGGAAGATATTAGTCAGAGACTAATGAAAGGAGGACCACTCCTGCGACAATCCGTTTCCTTCAGGTAGACACAGGGCCTGAAGATAATCTGACCAGTTATTTCAGTTGTTCACCAGGCAGCCGACATGAGGAGAGCCGGGTGTCTCGTTCCTCTCTCCCCCTGTGGTTTAAAGAGCTCCACAGGCCGGTCACGTCTTTGTGTCCAGACGCTGACATGCGCTCGCAGCGCAGACAAGTCGCAGCCACCGGCAACTGTTCCCGCTGTGTGAGCATGTGTGTGGGTGAGAATGACTGAATGAGTGCCAGAAACAGACTCAGCGACAAAGATAGAAAGAGGGAAGTGGGAGACAAGGAGGGACAAAGCATGCGTGACAAATTCATTTATCACTTTTGTAGCTGCTGAATTTTCCTGACGTCTACCACTGAGGGCTGTCGTATATGTGTCTGCTGACACCTTTTGTTGGTCTGACAGATGGTGATCTACGTCTGGACTGATTTTATGGGGTCTGTGCTGCATTTTCTAGTGACTGGAGATCTGACAGATGCCCTGTCACACTGTAGCTATGGACAGGAATTGCTATCATTTCCACAGAGACCTGCAGTGTGTGTGTGTGTGTGTGTATGAACAGACAAAGGCGTTTGCATGGCTTGTTGGCCGCTGAGACATCCAACCATGTAATGACCACTGATAACCACATGCACACACACAAACACACAGACTGCAGCTCTTTGTTGAAATGATAGTGATTCCCGTCCATCTGCAGTGAGTAATGGTACACATGTGAGCTCGAACACACTGTGACGTGGGCTTTACTGACAAATTGACTTTCAGCATTTGCAAGACATTAAGACAAAAATGAAGTCGAGGAGTTGTGTAATTGCGTGTTCAACTGTGATGTCTTCCTGTTCGGTTGCTCTGGGGCCAGGCTGAATTACTTTATGTCATTTTAATCGAGAGCAGGAAATGAGCGATTCATCTTCATTAGAGCACAGTGGCAGAATAAATACTGCAGCTCTCTTCAAATCACTGCACTTTAATACAACACAACACAACATTTATTGAAAATATGAAATCATTCCTCTAAAGTCTCTTTTTGCGTCGTAGACTGCGTACATGGACTAAGGTTTATACCGCATGGTAGACAAATGGAATTACCTTCGGAAATTTAGTGCAGGAATCAGCAAATCTTCTACTAACCAGTGATTCCTTCCTTCTGTTTAACTTTCTGAAAGAAAGTTCCACTTCAGCATCACATCTTTATACTTTCCATTGTATAAGTCAGTGCATTCACAACCTCAAAGTAAAAACATGTTCATTTCAGACACTTTGCAAACTTCAATAGGAGACAACAACAGCTTCTACTAATCCTGATGATTTTGTGACAGTATGTCCCACATTTGTTGCTTCTCAGGATTCAGTAAGAGTGTGACTTTAGTTTTAGTTTACTAAGGTCAAAATCAGCACTGATTCTGATCCAGCATATCAGGATGAAAAAAACTGCTGCTACAACATGCTCAAATTATCCTGCAAGCAGTGACAACTGGCCAATAGAGGGCGCACAGGCCCAAAGGCCACACAGCTAAATTCACATAAAGATTCAATCAATCATATTTTCATATTTGACATGAGCAAATTAAATAACTAACAAGTAAATGTTAAAAATGTAACATTATTTCAAATGAAGTTATACAGCATGAAAACAAGTCTATTTAGTAGAAGTGGTATTTTCTATGCACTGTTGCATATTAACATTGCTGTAGCTACTGCAGAGGCAGTAGGCCTTTCAGCATTAAACAATATTTCATTATTAACAAAACTTGGGAAAGAATGTATCAGCATTAATGTTAAATGTTGAATCAACAAAAGTATAAAATCAACATATGTATTTTTTCCAGTTCAAGGCTTGTTTCTACAGGAGAAAAGTGCTGTTCAGTGAGAAAAGAGACAGCTGAAGCAAGTAGCTAAGCTGAGCTGCTGGACTGAGCGTGTTTGCTTCTCCGATCCATTGTTGAGGAAATGTAGGAGTTAAAGTTCAGTGCACCAACTGAGACAACAGCATTGTTAGTGTGTGAGGAGAAGCCCTCAGCGTTTGAAGCCACACAGATAAATAATCACCTCTTTCCATTCCTTGCAAAGAGTTGTGTATGCATGTGTATTTGTGTACTTCGCAGCTTTTATAAGTCACATCCTGCAGCAGGATCAGTAAATCTCCAGTAGCTGCTCAGAGCAGCATCACAATGGACTCTCAAAATGATGCAGGTCTGAAGTAATCAATCACATCTTTCCCTTCAGAATGTTTTATGGCAATTCAGTCTAAAAAATGTATGTGTCTTTGCACTCGCCGGTATAACTGAACCGATATACAGAACAGAACTGCATCATTTCCAGACATCTGGTCCAAACATGATCAGTACTCTGAAATTCTGTCTACGGCTAATCAGGATATCAATAAGGTGAAACATTCTCCAGTCTGCAGAGCTCAACCAGTGGAACATGTAATATTGTTATGTGAGCTACAGGTACACTTTCAGGAAGGCAGAGGTTAAATTCTAGCACTGGTCTAATGCATTTACAGCACAGCAGCTTATGGAAAACTGCAACCTCTCTGATGCATGAGAACACAGAGAGGCCTGGAATAGCTTCAATGTAGTTGACACCTCATACAATAATGTCTTTCAGGAGTAAGAGCTTCCTGTCATGTTCATCCTGTTTCCATTTCCAGAACTTTATGATGTAAATGTCACACAAGTTGAATTTGTTAAATGGCAGAGGGAACACTGTCCAACCAAAGATCAGAAACAGAATTAATTTGAAGACGCACTCAAAACAAGCTGTGTGTCTAAAGGACAACACAAAGCCACAGCGCTTCACATGCTTTCTCTGTTTTCCATATATGTTGTCTACGCTCACACATCAGCAGCAGCTGTTATTCTCTCTGCATATGAATAGTTGAAGCTGAAAAATTGTGCCTACTTATACGTATTTGTGTGAGCTCTTGTCCACATGCAGCCCAACATTTATGACTGCATATGTGTGAACATGTCAGACAACAGCACTAAAGTGGAATAAACAGAACCATGTGTGCATCTGCTGTCTATGTTGCTGTCTGTGTCCACTTTGGAGAGTACTGCATTAAAATACAGCTTCAGAAAGTCTAACCAAGGCTCACCAGCAGAAATATGGCTAATGTCTGAACAAATGATGGAAAAAAAAATGAAAAACTCATTTTCACAGCTTCTGAGGAGCTGTGAAAATCAGGGAAATCAGACAGATAAAACATTTTATCAAACCTAATGTGTAGCTTCAGTCAGGCCACTTTCAGAAAATCCCTGTTAGCAATGACACGTTTGCTGATGTTGGTGGACTCCATCTCTTGGCCAACGTTAACTGCATGCTGTTGGCACTCAGGAGCATGTCCTTCCAAAATCACATCCTTTGGATTTCACTGGAAAAACCGTCCATGGGCTGTTACAGGCGACCAAGAAAGTCGGGGAAGGTCCAGCTTTTAAAGTTATGTTCACACAGTGGTAAGTGGTGCGTATTGTACCTTTAAAAAGTTCTCGGCTCCAGGAAAAGTCCTGCAGATGAAATAATCTTTTAGACAGAAACAGATAGCAGCCTCAACCATTCATTCCACCAATCATGGGCCGAGAGCAACAACCATGAGGTCACATGCCAGAAATCTGAACACACCAAATAAATGAAGTCCTGCTCACATGCTGAACTCACTTATGGTCCACTTGAATGAAGGGCTGGGGATTGTTTAAAAAGTTCCGATACCCGTCCCAATACCTTGTCGTCCGAACCACTTCCTGAATGATTCTGATGCAAATTTTATAGCATTTATTTTACCAAAAAGGATATTACATTACACACACACTTACTTCCTCTATGCTAAAGAGCAGCTAGCCCGGGTGTGACGCTCATCCACAGTGTCAACTTCAGGACATTTCTGTCCTTTTACCTGTCGGTCTGTAAGCAACATCATGTTAGCTCTCAGACACGCTCTCCACCTTGGCTCCGGGTTATCCATCCCATAGGTACGGAGGGGAGGATGCACCAGCGGACAACATGGTGAACAGATTAGCTGCCCCAGCTAGCTAACAGGCAGCACAAAGTGTACTTAGTTATCAGTGCAGATGGTGGTGAAAAAACAGTGCGCTCAGCCTCGCGGGATAACAGCACTGATGAGGGTGAGACAGCAGCGCCGTCATGGACGTCTGCTGGAACTGGAAAATGGAGAAGCGACGCTTTGGTGGGCCAACAACAGTATGAGACGCTAAGCAGATCCAGCACCCTGCTCTTTTTCAGTGTTTCCCAACGACGCTTGCTGGTACGTTGATGAAATTACGCATTTTTTGGCATTTTAACTAATTCACTGACCTCTCATTCATCTATTCAGTATTTTATGTCACCAGCTTTAGTTACTGCTTGTTGTAAGATAGTAGCTGGTTGGATACTGATTGCAGTTAGTTAATGTGAGCAACATTTCAGTAGCTATCATAACCACATGTCAGTTGGCCCAAATTTACCTCAAATCAGCTGCAGTTATTGGTGTTGGAGGTTCATCTTCAGTTATTAGATTTGTTAATAAAGTTAGCAACTCTTACTTTAAACAATCTCAAGATCACACTTTCTTCTCTCTGTTTGAGGAGGCGTCAGACGTGTAAACAGCATCAGAATTCTACTTTTCTAAAGTTTATAATGTTCAGTTTTTGTTGACAGAGTCAGAAATGTGTTAATTCTATAAGTTTATCACTGAGGTCAAAGTTAAAGGTGTTGTTGTACTGAACTACATTATACTGAGAGGGGTTTCTCATGTTTTGAGACAGGAGTATTAGAAACAGCTCTGAATATATTGAAGCTCAGTACAACACCACCACCAGCACCACCACCTACGACCTCGGTGCTTAAACATCATTGAATGAACACCTCTATGACAGCGTAAAGAACCCTGAACGTTACAGGCAACATGAAAGCTGAACTTGTGGATTACATTAGATTGTACAGCTGCACCTTGTCAGGCGTCCACATCTCCTTTTCTTCCTACTGTTGAGGTGGAAGACTGTAATGAACACTGGTCTGTCTTTCATGACCTGCTTTCTGCCATCTTTCTCTTCTGTAGGAGGTCCAGTGACTTTCTCTGAAGACCGTCCATTCAAGGAAAAAGTTACCTGCCTCCTCCCTGCATATATTATAGAATAAAATGTTGAATAATATGGAGAATAAAATGGTTTATTTTGTACTAATGACCAACATTGATCTTCACTTGTTGTGTATGTTTATGTGAATGTCTTAAATAAGATATCACGAGACGAGGACGGGAGTAATTACGACCACAGAAGCAGGACAAAGTAATGCATATAAACAGGTTGACAGCACAGATTTGTTTGGAACTCTTGAGAGCAAACTGAACCATGTGAACATGTGGCGGTAAGATCAAAAAGTGTTAAAACTACGTCATTTAACGTAAGACAGCCAATCACCAGCATTAGTGACTCACTGACGCTGATGATATTTACTCCTTAAGTATACAAATTTGGTATGAAAGACAAGCCGTTTTTTGATACTCGATTATATAAAAGCAATGGGTCAGTGCCACAGAAGGATCAAAGTTCAGTACCCAGCCCCAGAGCAATGAATTTCACTTACAGTCCTTCAACATGAAAAACCCTCAGCTAGACATTTACAGAGCCTGGTGTACGATGGGAAAATGGATGAAGTGCACTAAAATTGGCTGATCTGGCCTGGCTGAGGCAGGAGCTGGCAGAACATGTTATGATGTAGCAGCTACCATCTCCAACAAAAGCACTCATATTGTCAGGGGAGATTCCCCTTTGTCTTTTCTGTTATTGAACATTCCAATGCTGTGATAGCATTTTAGCCCAAGACCAAGAGAATCGACATGAAAACACACGAGGTTTGAGCCAAGACTGGAAACAAATTTGCTTGAGCTAGCCTTCAAAGTCATATATTTTAGTAAAACCGACCAACATTTTCACTGTATGGGATTAACTTTGTGGGTGTCTACTGTTAATTTCTTTCTCCAATAGCTTACAAACAGTAATACAGAGCAATTAATTTTGACACTTATCAAAATAGCATGCAATCCAGAAAAACTAGATTTCAGCTGGACATTGGCACACTTACATGAAGCCATGTGGAGGTCAAAAATTGACCTTCGGCTCAGAAACCAAAGCTTATACTGTGCAGAGAGTTCACAAACTAAAAGTAAAAACTTTCAGAAATGAGTGGAGAAACATGAAGATGAAGATGCTTTTGACCTGATCATAATCAAAACACGGAATGAGGGAATATCGTTCAAAAGACTGCCGTTCATCCCTCCAGTAGATTCCACGCAGCTACAGAATCTGAGACAAGGAGCACTGTCGGTGGCATACAGGCTAAGGCGGGGCTGTGCTACAAAAGAGGTACCGCATTAGACGGGCTGTCCGACCACGCTGGACGCCAAAAGTGTCATAGTTGTTTTGAACAGCTACACAGGAAAGAAAAAACCTGCCGTCACAGAGACAGAGGCGATGCAAAAATCATTTAAATATGGGGATAATGGCGCACATTTTAGACAGTCTCTCTTGCACTTGGTTGTTCACATGAAAAGTGACAGAAATATGTATATCAAGAGTTGTTCTGGTTTTACTGGCCACAAAGTCTGTTTTCTTCAGCCTTGTTTCCAGTCACAGCAGCAGGGCTGGACCTTAACTTTTCTGCACATAGAACTGGTGCTACAGAGGCTGAAAGCTTTGTAGCCACAAAATTGTAGCACGAGTATAAAACATCTGTTCCCATTTCTAAAAACAACCGCAAGTGGTGCAGTTCACCACTTTAACAGGCCTGTGACTGGCAAAGAACATTAATGTTGCATACAGGGCACCATCCAAACCTTCACTAGATATGTTGGGATATTTTTCTTCCCCTCTGTGGTGTATCAATGAATTTTCCTAACTAACGATTTTTATTGTTCATTTCTCTTGTGTAAACATGCAACCCCAAGTCCCCAATTTATATCACTTGTACAAACCTGTAAGATTATTCTATTAGAACATCTGTTACACTGCAGCTCTGCACAACCCTGTTGACACACTGGATATAGTGAATATTTTTTGTACATACTGTGTGGTGTGAAATGGAAATGATCAAAATGTGAATATTTCACCAGGAATGTAATTAAAAACACAATCGTGGAGCCGGTCAGAGAAGCGCTACATCTTTTAACTTCAGTGTTTGTTGTCCTTTATTAATTTCCAAAATTATAAACAAAAGAATAATTTCTTTTTATTTGGTAACTTGATCTAAACCTCATATGATAGAACTACTATTGTTACTACCTACATAACATTAAGTATTTTGGCATGAAACCCCCAAGTATCCTGTTTCACAAATACATGTCTGGCGTTTGTAACAAAACCAAACAGTTGAAAATCTGCTTTAAATTCAGTGACTTGTGATTATTTGAATGATGGACAGACCTCCTGCCTTGACAGACTTAGTGCATGCATTAATGGCCTCCCTGTACCAATATGGCCGCCCTTCCCCAGGGGAAGAATGATGATTGTGAGAGGGTACATTAGTAATGCAATATGCAAAATAAGATATTTGGGATGACAACCAAACAACTACAAAATATTTCAATATGCCAGGATCACTTCACTGAATGATGTGAGAGAATGGACCTTTATTGATATCTCCCCCTCTGTTCCAGATATCATCTTGGTTTGGGTGCAGCAGGACCGTGCTATGATTCTCCCTGTGGTGGTCTTGCTGGTGCTCCTGGTGCTCTCTGGACCCTCTATCCAGGGAGACACTCAGGAAATGGGGAACAGTGATGAGATCCTAGACAGAGAGTTTATCTACGCGCCAAAACGGCAAAAACGTGCCATGGTCGACCACAGCGCTGTCCAAACAGACAAGTGCTCCTATACCTTCATCGTCCCTCAGCAGAAAAACAACGGCGCCATCTGTGTGAACTCCAAGGAGCCTGACGCCCTGCTGGAGAATCGGGTCAACAAGCAGGAGCTGGAGCTGCTCAACAGCGAACTGCAGAAGCAGCGACGGCAGATCGAAGCACTGCAGCTGTTGGTTGAGGTAGACGGGGGTGTGGTCAATGAAGTCAAGCTGCTACGCAAAGAGAGCCGCAACATGAACTCCAGAGTCACACAGCTCTACATGCAGCTGCTGCATGAGATTATCCGCAAAAGAGACAATGCTCTTGAGGTATCACAGATGGAGACCCGCGTGCTCAACCACACAAATGAGATGGGGAGGCTAGCTGCACGCTACCGTGACCTGGAACACAAGTACCAGCATCTGTCAGCCCTCGCAAGCAACCAGAGTGCTCTCCTGGTGCAGCTGGAGGAGCGCTGTAAGCGGGGAGGATATTCGTACAGCGTGGTGCAGGAGAGGAGCCGTCCTGTCCGTCCACAGCCTCCTGTGATCCCTCAACCTCCTCTGCAGAGGCCTGCAGTGTCTCCTGGAGGCTATAGACCCTACCATCCACCTACCTTCACCCGTCACGCCAGCAACCCCATGACCAATGAGATACAGAATGACCAAAACTCCAAAGCATTACCGCCTCCACTGCCCACAATGCCAAGCGCTGCATACAGTTTCACAAACGGGCCGTCTGGTAAGTCATGACCACACTGACGCTTCCATAGCTTCCTGTGAGGTCGATTATTGTCAGGGACACAGTCCACACATTGTCCAGTTCTTCACAAAGCTGGGTGACACATCTCTTCTCTATGGATAAACATCACTGTATACAGTGACTGTATACATCACAAGTATACAGAAGATCACAGAGGCCTTTTTGATACACACTGCAGCAGCAACTTGGGTCAAAGTCCCTGTAACATCCTTATAGAAAGTCCTCAGTCACTCTGACGTGCCCCTTGGCAGTACCTGAGATGACATCATGTTGACTTCAAAATAAATGCGTATAATACTATATATAATACTTATCTGTAATGCATTTGAAGCTTTGCACAACAGAGCAGCAGAAATAGTTGAGAGGAGGAAAACATATGGTAACAACAATAACAACAACTTATTCAACTTCAGACAAGTCACCAGGCCTAATCCCTTGTGACATGTTTTAAATTTCTTCAAACTGAGGAAGTAAATAATATAGAGCTGAAAGGGTTGGTCATAATTAATCAATCTATCCAATCAACAGAAAACTGATTAGCAACTATTTTCATAATGAACAATTATCTGACTAAGTTTTCAAGAAGAAATCCTGAACACTGACAGATTTAAGCCAGTAAATGTTCTGATAGTGAGCTGAATATGTTATTAAGGATAATAAAACAATACATTTGAACAGGTCACTCTGGCCTTAAAGAAACTGTGACTGTGATATTTCACTGGTTTCTGAAATTTTATAGACCAACTGATTAACTAATTAATACAGAAAATAAGAAATAAATAAGAACTTCATCATCATCATCATCAACAAATAATATTTTTCAACAGCACTAAACTGATTGAGGATGGACTTTTTCAAAATAAAAGACTTGAATTTGCAGTTATCAAACAATCATTTGGTTGTCAAAAAAACAAAAAAACAAAAAACAAACAAAAAAAAAACCTCAGTATAAAATGCTCACACATTCAAGGGCTAAATGAGCCTGCTAGATATTTTAAGGGAGTCTGGTGATTTTCACCTGGGGTGTGAAAGACTTCTGTAAGCTTTAATGCCAATACCAATATATCAAACATCTGTGTATCTTCTGTTGGAAATTTAGTCTAAATAGTGGTGTTACTTAAAAATCTGCATTTATTTGCATCACACATTAAACCATATTAACTACCATGGTGTTTCTATCACTTCTGGGGATAATATATAGACTTATATTCTTTTCACTTACTACAGCTATAAGCATAAGCACTGCTTGTCTAACCCTAACCCTTACCTTAACCTTAATTTAGATCTAACTTTACCCTAACCTAAGTCTTCACCCTAAACTTTAATGATTTACATGATGGGGATTTGCGTTTTGTCCCAATAAGGAAGGCAGCCTCCTAACTTTCTAGGAATTGGGGTTGTAGTATAAAATAATTTAAATATGTTGTCTCTCTGTTTCCATGTGTCTTTTGTGGCTACCAAAAAATTAAGGAGGCAATGAGAGGCAAACGAGACAAAACAGATACATTCATTCTGGTGATCCATTCTGATCTAAACAGTTTTCTCTCCTGTATTCATGACATAAGAACAGGTGGGAAAATACATTTAGCCAGGATAATCTTTGGGGTTTTTTTTTCAATCCGTGAAACAGTTGGGGGAAAAAAGTTCAGCCAGGATAATTGTTCAACGTTATTTTTTTCCAGCTGTGAAAACAGGTGAAAAAAAGGTTTGGCCAGCGCTTTGTCATGATAATTTTCTTCGTTATTTTTTTTTTTACATCTGTGAAAGCCCTCTTCTCCTAAGTGCAGTGCACTTCGGCCTCTTGTGGCCAAAATAAGTATTGCAATAACAAAACTTCTCACCTTCCAAATATGTTTTTCACCTGTTTTTACAGCTTTTATAACAAGTATCTTGATAATGATCCTGACAAAAGTTTTTCCCCATTCTAACAGATGAAAAAAAAAAGGAACTGAGAAATTATTCTGGAAAAAACTTACTTTTCACCAGGCAAAACGTTTTTTCCCACTTGTTTTACAGATGGAAAAAAAATAAGGAACTTAGAAAGATTAACCTGGCAAAACATGTTTGTTGCCTGTTCTTAAGTCATAAGAGAGAGAGTTTGTTTAGATCAGACTGTCCAGATTTTTTTTCTCAATTGCCTCTCAGAGCTTCCGTAATTTCTTGGTAACCACAGAAGACACTACATGGAAACACAGTTACAGGAGGTACATGCTGCTGAGAGACATAGAGGATCATACAGTGCACGTTTGTTCACAGTAATATTTTCACAGTATGACGGAGACTGGAAAGCATTTGTCATATCTGGCTGACATAACACATGGTCAAGAGTGACTTCACTTTGTCCAGGAGCCCTTTGTCCATATATTTAAAAATGTTATTTGATGTTGTCTGTTTCTAACACAGGTTTTTAGAATTACAACAATGATGATGACAGCATGTTGGTGAAAATGAATGGCACTCATGAAAGCTCTTGTAGATCAATATGCTGTACACAGTTTTGTTAGTCAGCACTCAGTCTCTCCTGCAGGCCCTTTTAAAGACTGTCTAGAGGCTCTGGAGGACGGATACACCACCAGCGGCATGTACCTCCTGAAACCAGACAAGGGCAACCAGCTCATGCAGGTTTGGTGTAACCAGAGACACGACCCTGGTGGATGGACTGTCATTCAGAGACGTCAGGATGGCTCTGTCAACTTCTTTAGGAACTGGGAGACATACAAGGTAAAAATGAGGATCTGAGTTTCGATGCAAAGATGTCAGCATCCATTGCTTAAAATGGGTGTTAAACTGTAGGAATTACAGGCCCAGAATCATTCTAAGAGGCCACAGCCATGCTAGCAGCTCTGTGGGGCTGCATGTAGGCACAGTGGTGCTTTAAACTAAACACTACATGCACACAAAGACAATAGTAGCATTCAGATGTTAGCCTAATGTTAACCACGTTCACCATTTTAGTTTAGCATGCCATGTTAGCACAGTTTTGACCTTAGGGTGGCACCAGACAAACAGTCAGAGATAAGAGTCAGAGTAATCACAATTCATTCTGAGGGGAACTTGAATGTCTGAACCAAACTTCATATCAATCCATCCAACAGCTGTTGGATGCAGACATTTCACTCAAACTAGGGGTGGGCTGTACCCTGGTGTCATATCAACACCAGTGTTACCCTGGTGTCATATCAACACCAGTGTTATACTGTGCCACAACATGGGCTTTGCAATACTGTCATCACTGTGATAAAACACTCATTTTTTAAAACATAAGGCATTTATTTTCTTAAAAACTTCAGTTGTGGTCTAAATACTTTCCTTATACACTATATATCTTGTTGCAAATAGAAAAGAAACTTAATGTCAGCTGTATCAAATCAATTGGCCATTAAATTACGGCTCAATAAAGAGATAATGGGCAAATAAAACCCATTAGGGTGGTGAAAGGTCAGGCCTGTGGCCTATTGTCTGAAAACATGTCATGAATGGGGTGTCAGAACCAGATGGGGAGACCGAGACCAAAGACAGGAAACTCTTCCAAAAACATGCCTCACCTATTTGGAACTGGTTCAGTTTCACACTATCCAACAAGGAGCAAACTTCAACATAAATCAAGGTTTGCTGCCGTGTTGTGACAGCAAAAGGGGAAACACAAGCAACCTGTCCCATCAATTAAAAAACACAAACGTCCAAGAATATAAAGAGGCAACCCCGGTCAGAATGAGCACAAGTGGGTCCAGCAGCAACAGTGGAGCATGTCCAAAAACTACGCAATGCAGCAAGAGATGGATCGAAATTTCTAGGTCAATCATGCTACACATTCCAAAGCACATAGTGCCCATCAAACCATGGAGACGGATGGCTCCAGATACATATGTGGTTCGAACTCTGCGGGCTCAAGATTTGTCAAAGTCTTCAGCAACAAAGAAGAATTCCCAGCTGGGGAGAAAATGAATTCACATCTGCCTTTTGACTACTGTACCTATACGTAATATACATTGGGGTTTTTGCAAATGTTGAGAATGCATAGTTCTCAGTTAATACCATGATATAATACGCTAACCATCCAAAAAGTAAAAAATATGGATATTCATTTTAGGTCATGTCAGCCACCCCTACTCAGTACCACACATGTCACCTCATGGTGTGGCAGAGGAAGGGTCGGAGGCTCAACAAAGTCAAGACTATACATCGTCTGAGATCTATGAATGATTGTACAAAACCATGTGCCAATTCATTAAATATTTTAGATATTTCACAGGTGAAAACTTTGACCTGCAGGTGGCAGGGGATCACCAAAGGCAAGAGGCAAGACAAGACATCCTCTGGGTACCTCGAGACCAGCAGCAAATTTCAATCTAAGTAGTCAAGATATTTCAAATTGAAAAAAATGTGCTGTAGGTGCTAGAGGAAAAGTTTGGGGGATCACCAGAGTCATAGGGATTCTTCCAACAGGAACTATGAATGGCCGTAAATAATTTTCTGGAAATCCATCTGATAGTTATTAAGATATTCTAATCTGAACTCAAGTGGTGGGTTGACAGACTGACCGACACCATACATAGAGCCATACTGCAGGGTTGCAATAAAAGAGCACGCTCATTGAACATACTCGTGTTTATGGTTAGCAGTGAACTGAACGTATCCGCTAGCAACCAATGACCGTGAACGTGCACTGTGTTTTATGGAACCAAGCACAGCTCGTGCAACTGGCCAGTTTTTCTGGACAAATCAGCACAGACTGAAATGGATAAGATCTCACATTGTTATGTAAATTGCGGCCGCTGCATCTGAAAAGACAAGTCCAAACATCTGCCACATCTGCAACGGATCTGAAATGAAGTGAAGGATCACAAGAAATCCTTAACAAAGGGTCAGACCATGAGCCAACAGCCGCGAAGTTCCTCCACCCACGTCACACTTGGAGCATTTTGTAAAAGACCTGCTACCTTTCTTTCCGAGTCACAAGTAGCAGTGGTGGAGGGGGTATTCAGTTCCTTAACTTCAGTACTAATACCACACTGTGAAAATACTCTACAAGAAAAAGGCCTGCATTTAAAACTGTACTTGAGTGGAAATAGACATCTTTTCAATCCCCCGACTGTTTCCAAGTGGAAACACTGTTGTTGCTGTTGCAAAAACAGGTGGATCACTTTACGTTTTCCTCAGAGCCCAGCATCTACAAAAAACACAGGATACATGGCATCTTTTACAAATGTCCATGACAAAAACGACCGAGAGTAGAGTGAAATTGGCATAATTTTATATGGAGTAATACCATAGTTTTGAGTAAAAGTAAAAGTAAAGGTAACTACAGCATGGTTTGGCATTGAGGTGGAGGGGAGAGTAGAAGAAAACATTAGGAGAAGAACATGAGTTCATTCATTCATTTAATCTATGAAGGAGACATGAAAACAGCTGAAGATGAACTGTGACTGATCGCCACGCAGCCTCGATTTCAAATACTTCATATACTGTTTCCTTTGAAGCGATGCATCATTATCTTTGTAGCCTTGCTGTCCTGTGAGAAACTTGTATCTCTTCTCATAAGTCGGTTTTGAACTTTGTGACGATGCATTTTACAGCCAATCCAGGAGGCTTTTAAAATAGTTGTTTTAGTTTTAAGAAGTAGGAGAGTTTTCTCAAGCCGTAAGGGAACACTTACAGTCAAACAAAATCGTGACGTTAAGTGCGCAGTATGGGTCAAGCTACAAAAACACTGCAGTCAACATTTTTGTGCTCATTTTCTCAGCAAAATCGATATCTGGCACTGAAAAACTTGCTATCAAAACGCGGTAATTCTTGTTATTCCAATGGAGCATTGAGTGACTACATCTTGCTTTGGGTTGATATTAAGAGTCATTTGAGATAGTCTACTACTTACAGTAGTGTGGAGGCTGGTTGAGCATCGTCCTTTGTGGAAAGCAACTCTCGTCAGTCCCAGCTAGTTGTCCGAATCAGAATTACCATGACAGTGGCTACGGGAATGCGCCTGGTTAAAGCACGTAGGGGAGGGGTTTGGTAACACAGACACTGTCCTAAACAGTGACATTATGAATGCTGGTGGTGATATAAAAAGGTCTAATCAAGTTATATCTGCAATGAAGTAATTAAACCATCATTTAGCCCCTTCAGCTGAAATCTATCTTCAACAAAACAAACTGTTTGGCCAATCCATCTCATTGTGTAATGTGTGAGTAATCGTAAGGAAAACTCAACAAAATCAAATGTGTGAGATCACAACAGCAGTGCTGAAATCAATTCAGATAAATTAAACATGCTCTCAGTGTGCAGCCAGTGCGATGATCCAAGCTCTTCATAGCCATGCTGTGTTTCCTGGGGACTACCGGTGGAACCCGACATTATGAAAATACGGCTGCACAGGGTGAAACACTTAGTTGGCAATGATTAACATCTTGTGGCCAAAAGTGAGGACATCCCAATCTGCATAATTTCTCAGTACTCAAGACCAAAGCACAATGGAGTACTTCCAAGTTGTCCCCCAACCCTGTCACTCCCCAACCCACACTCAATGAGTCAACAAGGCACTTCAAGCCAATTATATGCTCACATTTGGACGACAGCTCCATCCTGATTGGATCCATGTGTCGTGTAATTGAAGCAAGAGATTCAGAAATACAGTGAGCTCTGCTGGAGGGGATCTTAAACACGTCCTGTCATTATGCCACTGCTCTTGGCCTCTCACTCTGACATCATGGCAGTCTTTCACAGATGCTTGGAAACCATAGGTGGTTTGTTGCTGGAGTCCACGTCTGTATCCACGGGGAGGAAAAACAGCTACTTTCAAACAAGAGAACTGCTGTAGCGTTTCCTCTTCAATCATGTGTTAGCAACAGCGAGAGTGTAGTTTTCCTGCCTCATTCAATGTCTTTCTTCTCCTACAGCAAGGGTTTGGAAACATTGATGGTGAATACTGGTTAGGACTAGAGAACATCTACTGGCTGACCAACCAGGGCAACTACAAGCTGCTGGTGACCCTGGAAGACTGGACTGGACGCAAGACCTTCGCAGAGTACGCCAGCTTCCGTGTTGAGTCTGAGGCCGACTTCTACAGACTGCGAGTGGGTCAGTACCACGGCAACGCTGGAGACTCTCTTACCTGGCACAACAGCAAGCAGTTTACCACACTGGACAGAGACCATGACGTCTACGCAGGTGAGTGGAACGTAGTGCAAGAGAAGACAATCATAACTGTTGCTGGGCTTTCACTTACAAAAACTACTAACACATTGCACACAGTGAGTAAATCTTTACTGCCTGTATTCAGGGATTAGTTATCTACCCACAATGACGACTTGTTTCCCTTAAGATGTCGTTCAGACAGCTTATAGTAGCTACACCGACAAGATGCAGCAGTCTCAGTTCAGCAGATAACAGTTGTCTTAACTTTGCCCAGGATCCCAAAGGACACTAAGTACTGATGTGTGTTATAAACTTGCAGTTCTGTATATGAAAAACAACATTTATTATTCTATATTTGTTATTTTTGATTGTGTAGAACAAAATGGCTTTCGCTACTTTTAGAAGATCACAGCAGCAATTAAGCAAGTGGAAAAACCATATTCAATGTTTGCTCAGTCAAAACGAGTCCAAAAGTCCATGTTCTGTCTCTGTGATTGAAGACATGCACGCAGAAAGTAAACTTTTGGATGCAATCAGAGATTTAGATTTGGCAAGCAAGCCGTCCAGATGATGTCTGGCTAATTTCAAAGGTCTGAATGGTTTGCCCATGAGTCAGCTAAGCACACGTGCATGGATAACCTCTGCTCCTTGACTGATTTTAACACAATTAGTTGGCTTAAGTCAGCAACTCTGCAAACACCACAATATTATACATTTGTTATCGGTAAATATGAATAAACTGCAATATACTCAGCCTCTCTACTTGATACTATAAATGTATTGTCATTCAAAACAACTACAACTCTGAGCAGAGAGGATGTAGTTTCCTTCCAGCATTGATGCCTAATTAGACACAACAAAACTAACAGCGGTGACCTCAGCTCTGCAGCAGGAATCATATAACAGAAGTATCGCGTTAATGATGTAAGGCCCAGTTCATGCTTCTTGCACTGGCCTCCACAAACAAGCACCCTCAAACCTCTACAATTGCGTAATTGAGGCCGGCACATGGGATCTGGCGCAGGCCTCTCAACATCTGAAACACTGCAGTCTGTGGCCTCTCCGAGCGCACATGGCTCAGTGCGAAAAGTCATGTGTGGTTTTCCTTGTTTCCTTTTCTCCGGCAGTCCTCCCTGGTGCTGCCGTGGATTTGTCCACAGCACCCACTACAGTGTTGCACAGCAATGACAACTCCCACAGAGACAAGACTGTGACTTGTGCAAGCACGTGCACATTACGTGCTGCAGACAGCGCAGACTCACCCGCAGAGGGGGTGGCGGGTGGCACGAAGCTTTACTGTTTCAGACCAGGTTTACAGGAATTTAATGAAAACAGCAGTGTAGTTTATTGTTGGCCTCACAAATGATCAGCCCTGACCCGATTTCTTCAACAAGCAGAAGAGCAGATTGCTTGTATCCCAGCTGGTCTGATTTAATCTCTTGTGTCTCCAGGTAACTGCGCCCACTACCAGAAGGGAGGTTGGTGGTATAACGCCTGTGCTCACTCCAACCTGAACGGTGTCTGGTACCGTGGTGGGCATTACCGCAGCCGTTACCAGGACGGGGTCTACTGGGCCGAGTTCAAAGGGGGAGCTTATTCTCTGAAGAAAGTGACCATGATGATACGACCCAATGCAAACACCTTCCATTAACACTTCAGTCAAACCTGAACAGATTTTAGAGGACAAACATTTCCACAAAAGGGATTTAATTTTCACTGTATATCACAAAAACAGGCATCAACAGGCATTGATCTGAGTCTCAGTCTTCACTTTTTTCTGTTTGTTGCCTTACTGTATATTGCTAAGGTATCCATCATACAGTGACACAACAGGATCCAAGACGAATTCTGTTGTACTTTCTTACTCCTTCAGGTACAGTTTTACTTATGTTTTACTTTATGTGCAGAATTAAATCCATATTGCATTAATTACATATTAATGCAAAATAGTAACAAAGGAATTATTGGTGCTAGTGCATATATATTATGTATATACAACATATATTGGGATCAATTCTACAGGAGAGACATCTGGTTATTTATTTTGATACGGTTTTCTAGAGTGTTTCAGTATATCTGCCTAATCTGCCGGGGTCATTCTATTTGGATTTGAAATAGTTAGTTAAAAAGGTTGAAGGCCTTCTGACTTAATAAGTGAACAGAAAAGTTCAACATGCCAAAAAACCTTCATCAGTTCATCTTTTCTGGAGTCCATACAACAGGACTGTGGACTGCACAGCTGCCTGTATCACTGAATACACTATGCATGATTCTTGAACTAAATTGCATGTGTGTATATAATGATTCTACAGTGCTTGACTAAGTCTTAATAGTAACATAAGTGAGATATGAGGTTGCACGGACAACTGTCTTTGTCTCCACTGATGCTGCAGAAACGGACCCGTCGCTGCATCCTGATCAGCCATTGATGGGAATCAGAATCAATGTGACATTTTTGAAGATCTCACTAACTTTACAGTTATCCTTTTTATGCTTAGAAATGTATCCATGTTTCAAAAAGACAATTTCTCCCTAGCATGAGACCATGATGGGACACTGTAACTGAGTGAGTTTTTTTAAAGAACAGGTCAAAATTTTGCACTTGTCTGGTGGTCTTTGGTTAGTAAGTTGGAGTCAGGATGTGGTTGGCTTAGCTGAGCATTAAGAGGGGGGAATAACCAGACTGACTGACCAAACTTGTTGTTATGTTGCACCAAGAAAAAGCCCAAGCAGAGGAAGTCTTTTTTACAGTTACAGCTCTGCTGTTTGGGTACGAACACAGCTGGTTTATCAGTGAGCTTCAGAGGTGCTGGTTGGTGTATTTTTAACCCCTGGACAGACCCATACTAGCCGTTTTCCCCGCTTCCTGTCTTTATGCCAAGGCAGACCAACCATGTCCTGACTGACTTTCTGAGCTATTTTCCAATGCTACCAGCTCCAAGGTTTTCCACCACATCTATGGAATCTGGATATTGTGAATTACATAAAAGCTTTGAAATGTTTACAGAATTTACTCAATTTTACTAAATCAAAAAACAATAAATTATGCAAATATGATTTCATTGCAGGTTTACCAGGTAAAAGTTACAGTAAACAGAAACAGACACCAAAAAGTACGACTAAGTTATTCCCTCTACCCACCAAAGGTTTCCTGGTCTGTTGAAAGGATCAGTCACTGTATTAGTGTGCAGATACAGTATGTACCAGGTACTCTGTGTGTGTGTATATGCTGTTTTGTTAAGATTATTTATAGTCTGTATGTTACCGATCTTGCAATAAACTATGTACAGCCCTGCTTATTGTCCCGGTGATCCCATTTCATTCAGCTCCTCTGTTTCATGGTGCATATCAAACCTGAGACACTCACTCAGGTTTAAAGCAAAACAAACAGCAGGACATGAAAATAGAGTAAACCATAAGTCCATGAGTGAGAATCAAAGAGCACAGCCACTTTGCAATAGCAGCCAGTAATAAATGGAAACACTCTGCAGTGACTGAGTAGTTCTCAAATCATTACAGACAGTAATATTAATGACAGCGAGCTGTGCTTTAGATGAACATGGCTCTGTTCAATCCATCCACTGTCATGACCACCTTTCTAATCCTGATGTTAACAGCCTACAGAACCTGTTTGACCACAGTCAAATCACATTTGCCTGCAGTCTGAACAAAGCCTAAGAGTGTCCTGCTGTCCAGAACAATTAGACCGGAGCTGATCTCATTGCTGAAAACGTTGTCCTACAACCAGAATTAATGTAGAACAGCTTTGCACTGTTACATGATGAACTGAGCTGCACTGCCACAGGTCAGCTGAGCAGGTACTCCACTTGCTCTCATTGTAAACGACTGCATGTCCTAACAGTAAAATCAGTTGAGCACTACTTCTCTGCACAAAAATGTGTTTGTATTGCCAGATTTTTCTGGTGCGCTGTCTCAGTGGAGTGTGGGGTTGTGACTATTGACCACCAGCAGCTTGGTACACTCAGAAGTCAAAGGGTTATGCTTTGCTTGGTTAGCCTGAGGGAACAATGGTTGAACTTCATATGTCAGCTACCACAATCAGTGCCATCCATCAGGCTTCAATGGACCATTTTACGCTTCAAGACAACCACTGAAGCTATGAGCAAAACATTTACTTCCTCCTAGCCGTGACATGTCTGAATGAGGTTTTTCAAGGTGAAGACAACCTCCTGAGGCTGTGAGATGGGGAAAAAAGCTGGCGTAGTCATGGCTGGAAATGATATGAATTTTCATTCAATTTTCATCAATATCTCTGGTTGGAAAAACAGCAAACGTATTACTTCTGTGCTATGCATATTTGAATTGGTCAAATATGAGCCAGTGAGTTGTGTGTTATTATCCATGTGACACTTTCATGATGCAATGAAATGAACAGAACGAAAAACACTTATCTCAGGACATTTGAGCAACTACAGTAGTAAAGAAGGTCAACAACATCTGCACTTAGAGGATATCATTTAGAAGACAGTATACAGCACATGTATGAAAGGATTAAAACTGCAGACTGGAATTCAGCGTAGTCGTCGAAGATGTTGAGCAGTTTGGAAACAAGATAAAGGAAGACGTGTGAAGCAATGCTGAAGCACAGATGGAGGACTTACCAAGGTACGGAATACAGGGCACCATCTTCAGGGAGCGAATGTACTCTCTCATGCGGGTGTAGTTCTCTTCCTTGGATGTCAGATAGTTTAGCTTCTCAAATGTGGCCTTGTCTTTCCGACTGATCAACTACAACAACAGAGAAGAAAAATGACACACGTTTGATCTTCTTCTCATCAGGACCTAGTTCCTAAACAATAGGTGGCGAGTACATAAGCAAACGTTACCTCTGAACCAAATTAATGTGTGTCCTAAAACTATACTGTTAAAAAAGACTGTTGGAGCTGGAGGATGATTTCTAATGGAATATACTCAACAATAATTTCTCAGCAGGCAAATGTCAGTGAGTTTTTCCCCCTTTACATCTGCAGTAGACTGCAGTAGCCAGATAATTAGGCACCCTCCATGCACAGTGAGTTGGAGGGTTTGCAGTGCATCATTCTGAGTGATTCAGACAAATCTGGCAACGTGTTTTTCTTTCTTGCCAGTATGAGACCCAAAACTCAGGCACAAAGTAAGTGACTTGGAAGATTTGTAAGTGGTTTTGGTTTCCATCAACTGTACAAAACAAAAACACTGAAAAGGTGCTGGTGGATTAATCAGACCTGTGTCCAGAAACAAACAAAAAACATTTTCTTATGTGTTGGCATGAGACTCCTGCTCTCAGCCTCTGTCCCACAATCTCAAGCTACTGTAACAAATGTCAGTCAACAAAATAATAATGATAATAGCATCAATGTCAGCATATTTTTAAAGGCATTCCGTCTCTTTACTGATACACTACATTTTCCAGAGTACTGGTTTATAAAAGCAAATCAACAGAAGGCAGCCTCCCTGCTAAACAGAGCATTTCTCCATGTGTCTTGGCGCTGTGCATCCACTTTTCACGAGCTTACGTATATGAAGTACTGTTAAATCAGAATTCATGTTCAAGTATAAAAACCAGGACAAACAGTTTGCACTTTAATGGCCTGAAGGAGAAAAGAATAATAAGCGTTCACAGGTCACAAACATCTCATCATTCAAACACCCTGTTTGTAAAAAAGGAGCTGGCCACTTTACTGCTTATAAACATTCAGAATAGGATCAGTTTGCGGTGGTGAAAAATCATTTTGAGTGGACAGTGAAGCACCACATGTTATTTCGATTGTCTCTGAGGGACGGTTATCCAAGGCCACTAAGAACTGTCCGCTAAGATCTGATCCACCTAAAACCTCCAGCCAGTTTTCTGGTCTTTCCAGCAAAATATTATGAGAACACACAGCACTGAGCCCTTTGAAATCTGTGTAGAATATAAATGTTATGTAATAATATATACAAGCTATTTTCCTGTCTGGAAAGTTTCAAACAGAAGATATGATTAAAAAACAAGTTTTTTTCTGAAATCATGCTCAGAAAAGTCAGGTATGACGTGGCTGTGTGGTTAATGGTCTGCTACCTGACCGCAGCACAAAGCATCAGGTTTGAGGTTAGGTTCCAGCTGCAGCCTTTTTTCTGCATTCAGTTTCAGCCACAATTTGGGTTCAAGTTGGGTTAGTTTGTCATTGTCATTTGTTAGGAACCGACAGCAACACTCTGTGTTTGTGTGTACGGCCACTGAGAAACACTGAGAACGTCTTGGGTTGAAAACTTCTCTTTTGTTTTTCCACTGGAGTCATTCAAAATGAAGTCATTATAATGATTTGCTGAAACTCGTCCATTGACACACTCGTGTGAAAAAGGGAGAATCAGCAGTTATTTGTTTTTCCACTTCGAGCAGTGCATGAAGCTGATGTCTTACCGCCCAGGTCTTGCTCAGTCTGAAGATGGGAGCGCTCTGCAGAGCAGACACCACTGACACCAGAGAATGAAGATTGTTCAACTCCAACAGTTTCTGGGAACAAACACAGATGTTTTATGAACAACAGTTTTGTATCACCCTAGGGTTAGCAAATAACTTGACAGTCTATTGCCTCTGTGAATAATGCACTGGTAATAAACCCTGATTTCAATCAAAGAAACAGAAGTATCTCTAAAAACAAGGGGGGGCTTAGGGATAAAGATGCCGTCCATGACTCCCTCACAGCATCCTGCTGCAACATTTTGTGTTTGTAGAGGTGTATGAAGAATGCTTCAGTAGTTTTGTTTCAGCAGTCCACACTTTGCAGATTGTTGAGAACAGGCGGTTCCACGTTTCCTCTTCATTCCACACTCTGACCTTGGAGGAAAACTCTTCCTGTTACTTTCCCTGATTGGCCCTCAAGAGAAGAAACACCATTTTGTTTCTGCCATCAGTGCATCTGCGTTCTCCATCACTCCTCTTATAGTACATCGAAGAAGCTGATGAACCACTCCTGCATGCTGCAGCCTCACAGGCTAGTTGGATTTTTGTGTTGAAATGCTCTTATGAGCAACTGGCAGTGAGTTTTAATTTTTAAACGGTAACAAAATATTTTACAAACACAAAACCACTTTTTCAACCACTGAAGGACTCACAGAGGGATTGGCCACTAGATCGAGTGAGACTTGTTAATACTGCTAACAGAACAAGAAGGATGTTTCTGATAATCACTGCAATACTCAACAATCTGATATTAAAAACAGTGTAACTGCATAAAATCACAAATACTTGAAACTAAAGTCATATCAGAGAATGATGCTCTTTCTCAATAAACATATCAGTATTTCTCATATTGTTCATGTGGCTTTAGCATTTATTCAGCTATCTAAACTCACCTTTGCTATTTTGACAAAGTGGCTCAGGATTTCTGCTCGGATTTTCAGCGTCTGGGCAGTTAAGATTTCTCTCACCAGCCAAAAGCTCACCTGAAACATAGGTATTATAACATTAAACAACATTTAACACCAGCATAATCTCCTTGTGGCTGCATGCCTACGCCTAAAACTCAAGTTACAGTTTATACCTATGTCTGTCCAGACACATAACACTTTTATTTCAGTGGGAAGTTTTTTGCATCCAGCAGTTACTTTTAGCTCTGTTTTTGGTCTCTACCAACTCCTGAGAAAATATCTGGCTCCATAGCTGCTAAATGGTCCAATATGTTCACCAGCCAGTCTCTGAATTTGTCTGTGGCGGTTTGGTCCTGAACAGGTGGTGTACAGTGGGTTTATCAGAGCTTTGCCTGTGAGAAAAGCTGCCTGCTGCTGCTGGAAACAAGGCCGATAAGAACAGTTAGACTGAACCAAAACAATCAGTTGTGGTTCTCTGTAGAGCTGACGGTACTGCAGTGGGGGTGACAATTCTCTGCTAGTTTGTCTCTACCAGAAAGCCCTTTGACATTACACATCTGACTTGAGGTCAACTTCAAAAAGAGAGAAAAAGAGAAACAGATCTCACCTTTATACTCACAATCATCACCAAAGAAACTCAACAAAAGTTTTGAAGGTTGCATGCTCTGTATAGCTTGTAAACTTGTTAATTGAAGCCAGACTGATGAAGCATTAATCCCATGTTTGTAAAACTCTCTCTCTCACTGCAGGGGTGAGCTAACACTACCAGATATACACTAATATTCTCAATGCTTAACAACACAACAGCTGGCTGAGAGTAAAACAGAGGTTTTAAATTAGCAATGTGCAAATCCTTCTCGTTACCAGAAAGACCTAAATAGTCAGACACCATCATTTGTGAAAGGGCTCTTTACCCCATTAGAACAATGCATTCCCCGATTGCAGGCATACTTATGAATACTAAAGTCTCCAAAAGTAGAATTGGAGCCAGAGCCTTCAGCTATCAAGCTCCTCTTCTGTGGAACCATCTTCCAGTCTGAGTCTGGGAGGCAGACACCATCTCTAGGTTTAAGAGTAGGCTTGAGAAAACAACTTCTGCATGAATAAAAATTGGATTGAGTTACGTTGAACTGATTTTGAGTTCTACATGGCTGTTGGCCTGACGTATTTGAATTAAGCATCATAAAGTGAGAATGAGATTTAGCCCAACAGCAATAGCGTCCACTACTGAGCTTTTTTAGGTTGTAACCAATCCATTGATATTTGGGAAGGATGTCAAGGGAAAAAAATTGACCGGATTCATGTCTATGATCACAAAGTGGAAGACGATTGGATGAGGATAGTGGCTCACTGGAGAATCTTTAATACCAAAATACTTCTTCTTAATATCATTGTTCAATAAACTGGAAGGATTTCACATTAAAGGCACACTAAGTAACAGTAATCCTGGTTGACGGGTTAGTAAAATCTGTGCAGTGTCTGACTTACCTTTACTTAAAGTATTCAAGCCACACATCAAGTGAAGTAGAAGTAATTAATAAATGAAATATTCGCTTTAAAAAATGTGTACGATGTACCTGGTTGAACCTGCGCGTGAATGCGACCACATTGGGGGCCAAACTGTGTTTCTCTTTCCCATTCCACCCACAGCTGGCCAGCTCCTGCCAATCAGAAAAGCACATTAGCCAGGGGATCTGCAGCAATAACTAATACCACCATGAGTGTGGCGGCTGAGTCTGCAAACTGCAGAGCATGAGACCGTTGACTTTACCAACATGATGAGCAAAGTCAATACCACAGCCATCAGGAGACGGTCTCTCATTGCGCCAACACACCCCATTGCCTGAGTTCTAGTGTAGAAGAAAGGTCTAACTGTTCACACTGTCATTGTAGCATAGAGTCTGCTACTGTATCTGAACTTTGGAGCTTATCCCAACAATCCATATCCTTTAAACAAAAGCTGTGATCGAACTTGGCAATGATGACCTGAGCAGCTACTTTAGGTGACTTGAGCTATCTAACATCATCATAGTCAAATTAAGGGTGCAGGAAATGAAAGAAGACAAACAAGACAAAGAGCCCATTTACACCTGTTAATAAATGTGTAATAGTGTCTGTATCAGACACGTTGTCTGGACAAGGAAAATGCATGTGAATGAACAAATCGTGACTGGAATGTGCTCGGATATTTGACAAAACTGCATGAGAAATGAAAGCAGTACGGGTGGGAAATGAATGATTTACAGTAAGAAGTAACTGTGTGCATGACAGTGTGCTGCTGTTAGCAAGTCATATAATGTATCTCTTCACAAAGAAGCCAACATACCAGCACTGCAACAGGCTAGAACAAACTGACACAATATGTTGCATAGAAAGAAAGGAATTACTTAATATATTATATTTAGAGAATTTACAAGAGGGAACAAATGATCCAGAATTTGTCGCAGACAGCGTTTCACAAAGTTTATAAAGGTTCCCACAATTCACAAAATTCAGATTTTTTTAAGGGAGTCTGGGGCCGATTTGCCATGACCTCAAATTACTCATGTTTTACTCTGGATGACAGGGATCTGATCTCAATGAGGACAACAAGAAATTAAAAATATCAGGTGTAAATGCAAAGGGAAGATCAGATCATTCATTATCTTCGT
This sequence comes from Chelmon rostratus, assembly GCF_017976325.1. NCBI lineage: Eukaryota > Metazoa > Chordata > Actinopteri > Chaetodontiformes > Chaetodontidae > Chelmon > Chelmon rostratus. The sequence goes on along the minus strand of NC_055676.1, from coordinate 2,017,910 downwards.
TATCCGGATAACGTATCCAGGTGCAATACCAGGTGTAAATGGGGTCAAACAGTCTACAACCATGCTCCATGATGCTCTGTGAGCTCTCAACAGCAGTGCTTTGAGCTAATATGCTCACAATGACAATGCTAACATGCTGATGTTTAGCAGGTATAATGTTTACCAACTTTACCAAATTAGTTTTGCATGTTAGCATGCCAACATTTGCTGATTAGCAACACAAACACAAAAGGCTGATGGGATTGTAGTTTTGCAGGTGTTTGATTCATCAACCAAATTATTAGACAAGTTAAAGTTTTGACATGATGGACACACTAGATGAAAAGTGGGGGGATCCATCCTATGATGGACATGAGTGTCTATACAATTTCAAATGGCAAACCCCTTTAATAGTTGTTGAGACATTCAAACATTAAATACACTGTATTAATGTGTATATATACGTGTGTGTGTGAGAGAGAGAGAGAGAGAGAAATCTGTCACAAAGCAAACACAAAGCATCTGTTTTGTTTCCCACACTCGTGTGTGTGTTGATGAAATTCTCAGAGACAACCAGGAAATAAGGCTAATGGCCGTGTAGCTGTAATTGTAGACATTTGGAAAAAAGAAAAAACTTAGGAGACCAAGTTGGATGAGTGAACTGAAAGGTACACCATGTGCTTGTGAGGGTTTCTTCTCAGTCCCTAATGTTTCTACCAATTCTGCCTGGTTCTCCTCCCTGTATATAGTCGGTCAGAGGCTTAGGCGGGAAGGCAATCATTCAGGACAAAGCTGTGACTGGAATTTTATTGACTAACAGAGGGTAAGCAGGGTTTCCAGTGAACAGTTCAACCACTCAGGCCAGTCCGGGTTCAGCTGAGTGGCAACAGATGTGAAGGCCATCATGGAAGCATTAGAAGTATTTCAAACAGAGAGGCCAGTGGAATCATTCGAAGGGACAGATACAGGAAATCTTTTCTGCCACATGCTATTGCAATGTATTACACTGTACAATAACAGCTAAAAAAAAAAAATCTCTTTTGTACAATACTTCTCATCACTACTGTTTGCTATTTTATTATTATGTATACAATTTGTACTGCTCGCTATTTTGATATGTATAGTTTGTTCTTTATAGTCTTATTTCACAATTTTTCACTTATTTCACTGTGTGTAATGCTGCTGCTGCACTGTAATTTCCCAGCTTGGAATAAATAAATTCTGTCTGTCTGTCTGTCTGTCTGTCTTTCTGTCTATTCTTTGGTGAGATGTAGATCTCTGAGGGGTCCCCTGCAAAAGCTCCTGATGTTCAAAGGGACAACTGTACATCTAACCAGATAGAAATGAATAAGAAACTGTTTGAGATCAATAATAACAGATGATGGCTGTTCTCCTGTTGCCTGATGAGAATAATCAATACAGAGTCGACAAACACAATGAGATGAACAACAAGGGTTACACCACAGCTGGGAAGTGTTAAGTGGAAATGATGTTCAGGAGACCGGCCACTTGACAATGTGGGTCTTGCTTACCTCTGGCTGTATCGCTTTGAAGACTGGTGCATCCATCAGGGTGATCTGGCTCTGAAAGAACAGGAAGGAAATCCACATTAGCTTTCAATACGCAGGACTTTAAGCCATGATATGCATACATGCAGTCCAGTCATGAGCAAAGTCACTCAGCTGCCTTTATGTGATGTGATCATGAGCGGACAAAATACTTAAAATGTAAATTAACTACCATTATTAAAATGTGCATTTCCTGAAGACAAGCCTGTGAGAGCCGGGAGCTGTCGGCAGCTGCTGCTGCTGCTCACAGCTGCAGCTGTGGCCGCTGCCAGCTGCAAGCTGCTGCCACACTACCAATTTTTCTAATCTTTCAGCGCCACCTGCAGATGAAAACATATAGAATGCTACAACTTTGCTATGCCCCAAAGTTCATGAATTTACAGCCGAAACATAAAACACACAATAACTGATAACATGGTGCCGCTTTTGGTAACCCGTTGTAAGCCTTTCCTGGTTGTGGAGATTTCAGCCTTCAAACATTCCTCCCATAGAATTCCATTCTAAATTTCAACACTTATATACTACATTCAAATATATATATAAAATTAACTGAAACATGTAAGCATGAAGTAAAAGCATACATCTCCAGAAGAAGATTTTGATGTTGAAACAAAGCTTCTACCACAGTAGAAAGTACAGAATTAGATAGAGCCCCAAAAATGGTGAAATAATAATAATACAGAAGATAGAATAAAGAGCCAAGATAACATGATTGTGACACTAATAACAGGATAAAAAGAGTGTGAATGCTGAAGTTAAAAAAGGCCATTGTTTATGTATTGTGGGAACATCTGATTCTAAAGTATCAATGGGATGGAATTTTCTGTCACTTGACTACAGAGGGGAGAGGTCTGTTTTGCTCTGCTGAAGTACAATGCAGCTGTTGGGTTGTTTGGGGAGACTGACACCCTCGGGACAGGGAGAGAAGCTCCGTTGTGGAGGCAACCAAGGTCACAGGTGATAAGCTGTGCTGTCCTCCAGACATGGTGGAGCAGACTATCTCCTGTTAGAGGAATGTCTTGATGGAGACCTGAAGACGCTCACAACGTGAGCTGGGGAACGTGGACAAGCATAGTTCCTTGTTTTAGGTTTGGAGAGCCAATCAATTGATCACACATATTCTTATTTCCTGAAGAATGACCATAATTGGGCATGAATCAGCTCTAGCACTCCTAGCTAGGATAAAGGACTGATCATGGAAAGCATCCCTCAGAAGTGAACAATGGTCAGGCAGTGTTCACACTGTGTTGGTATATCTCTGTCCTCATGGGCCAAGCATCAATAAACCTTCCTGCATTAAGACATTAAAGTTGCCAGACAGCTTTCCAAAACACAACATTGGTGTCACGAACAAGATTTCAGCAGAACAGTGACGTGGTACGTGCTAGCGTAAGTGTTTCTTGATGTCTGTTTGTTTGCAATAAGAGGCAACTGAGAAAACGGCCAAAGGTGTGAGAGCCCAGCGAGGATGTTTGATGTATACAAGCACTGCCCGACCCAGTGTCTCCTGATAAGTTAAACAACTAACAAGAAATAAAGTTCATACTTATTCATAACTGCTGTTAAAGAGATATCAAGCCCTTAGACTTGTTCAACAAAACTGAGAGGCTAGGGAAGAAGTGAGGACCAGGGTTTCGTTGAGAGCGCCCCAGTATATGCAGCTGCGGTTAAACGTGATCTGGAAGATTTGAACCTGGCTGGAGGTTCTGTCCTCCTGCAATAGGCTGATGAAACGAAGACCTCCGCTCTTCTCCCCTTGAGAGATACAGATGACGAGCATGACTGTACTGCTGCTACAGAAATGTGTTCATACCCGCGGCCAGACTTGTTACAGACACTGATAGAAAGGTCTGACATGATACTGTACTGATACTTTACACTGATGGCTCAGCATGTAGACCTAATGTTGAGCAACGCCTAGCTGGCTATGCGCTGGTGATAGATAGACAGATATTTGGAGCCCCCGTTGGGGTCCTTTGTAAATCTCCAGATAGATTTTGCACACATGCCAAGTTGTCAGGGCGAGAGGTGCAAGAACGATTGTCCTGCTTTTGTTTCCAAAATAATCCAGAGTCTTTCTGGAATTTTAGGATTTCAATGGCAGCTACATGTCGGGTCGGGTTGAGAGGATTAACTCCACAATCAAAGAAAAACTGACCAAGACCATGCTAACCACAGGGCTGAAATGGCCAGATGCATTGCCCATTGTGTTGTATTCTATTCGCAGTGCACCAAGTGCAACCACAGGACTAAGTTCTCATGAGGTTTTGATGGGGAGACCAATGTCCACAGGGACAAGTCCACCTTTGACACCGCACAACACCACACTGCTTTGGACTGATGAAAGTATGACAGAATATATTATATCACTAACTGAAGACATTCCCAGGTGGCAGACAGGCTACTGAAGCCCTTGGAGGAGCGAATTCATCAGTTTCAGACCGGTGACTCTGTGCTAATCAAATGTCTGGAAAAGGTTTTGAAGAATGGGTTAACAGGCTGCAGCTGGATGACATCACCCTCGAGGATGAGAGCGAAGAAGCAGAGGACACGTTGTAAACACAGGTCCTGACTAATGAGCTGAACCAAGGAGACGTAAAGGCAGATGGATCCACACATCAACCAGCTCCCCGCCTAAAGGCAGAAGGCTCAGCAGCATCAAGTAGGTATGGACGAGGTAACTTGTGCTCATACCTACCACCTCGGGAGCAAACATCCCGGCCTCTCGAGGTGAGCTAACAATAACGCTCACGCAGGTGAAGACTGTGTGATGTGTTTGATAATTTGATTCTTGATGCAGGTTCGGGAAATTCATTATACACAATTTAAGATTAGGGATGATACACATTTACAGTATTTGATAATAAACAGTGAGAAAAAAAACTACAGAAGTAATCAATCTTTGTCATGATTTTTACGATTATTCTGTTTTTATTAATTTAATATTTTAACTTAAAGTCTAATCAATTTGTGTGTGATTTGTTCCTATATTCATTTTTTTTTTTTTAATTAATCAATGTACAAGATGCAGTTTCAACTCTGGGATGTTCCTGTTCAGTCCAAAAAAAATAAAAAATGTAGGGAATTGAGTTGGCATCAGGCAGTGTTCACACTGTGCTGATTGTTCACAATCAATAATACAAAATGGTGATGAAACTGATTAAGCTAAATTCATTATTCTTATGTGTTTGGATCTGAGCGCAGTGAGTGTTTAAAAAATGTCCCCTAAGGGAGCCATACTGGAAGTCAGACACTGGCTGCTCCTTTTCCTGCAGCATGGTTAATGAGTTGGGACCTTCCAGTTACTGTATGCTGACATTTGAACCATACTCACAGCAAACTCCTCAGGCGTCACCTTCAGCACATCAAAGACGACTGCATCGTAACTCTTGGCGTAGTCCACAGAAGGTCCATCCACAGAATCAGAGCTGCTGCTTGCCTGAAAGACACACACATGAAACTATCATAGTAACTGCTCTGTACCAATGTCACCAGCTGTTGGGGTCATGAGGAAGACTTCTGTCATAAAACTGTGCGCCATCTTAATAAAGCTGGCAAAATGTAGTGTCATTAGTCCACTTAATTTAATCACACATCTTAGTGTTCTTTATATATAACCTGGTCTCTATGGCAAAATTAGTGTACCTTATGATTGCCTTTGACAGGAAATTTTCTAACAAGCTTCATCAAGTGCATTTTTCCAACCTGCACATCCCAAACAACAGATATACTATCATTTTAATTTATGCAGCGATCTGTACATATGGACTGAAAAATGGTCCAAAATTTGCCTGGTTTTAGTACTGTCAGTCGTTATATATGCATTAATTATACACGTGGTTGTGCCAGCAGGCATCTGGCTCCTGTAGTGTAATGGTTATAGCGACTGCCTTTTACTCCAGTGGGGGCTGGTTCAAGGCTCAAGGGGACTATGTAAGAGAGTGACATATTGATGGATACATCTGCTGTGCAGGTGACCATCTGCACATTGTTCAAGACATATTTTGCCATTTGAATGCACTCAATCTGCAACTACAGGTAGAAGAAAAATCCCTGGGGATGTGGTTGAAAGCTTTGCTGCCTTTGGGAGCAAACCACACCTGACAGTGGGTGTGAGCAGCGTCACAGAGGATATGAGGAGATTTACTACTGAGGGAGAGGAGCTGAGGAAGAATATTTGTGCCAGATTTGAAGACTCTGACACTGATGTTGACATGTCATGGAATTTGTGTGTGATCCATTCACAATCAGCACAAAGGGAGAATTCTCTGCTAATGTGAAAAAGGTGATGCTGTTGGTGGAGGCGCAGATTCAAAGTCGAGCCAGGTGCAAGCTGCTCTCCATGGTTCTGAAAGCTTGAGCACTATTTGGATGGCTTGTCCCCAAGAGTATGGCGCTCTCACACACACACACACACACACACGCACACACACACACACGCACACACACAATGCACAGTTGAATCATCCACATGGCACCTTTGATTAGTGGTATACAGACAGGAGAGGACAATGACAGGATCAACTAGACTAACAGGCATATGCAATTAAAAACAGAAACTGAAACATACTGAAATCATTCTAACTGTGGATGTTCCACAACAGCAGTCACTTGAAAAATAAAAATGACTTGCATAATGTGATTCACTGGGAATCAAGGATTCCACCAAGGAAAAAAGACGGTTTGTCCCTGGCACATCACCCATTTCAAATTATGATAATACAACATAAATACCTCTTATGTTTCATGTGGTCTGTTCATTTAGCATCGATTCAATCTGCTTTGAATGTTGTCTTTTAATCCTTCCTGAGCTAATAGGGCTTAACTCTGCCATTTTAATCAAGAAACCCAAACAGAAAGGACTTTTTTTATAAAACATTACATGGAAAATAGAACAATATGGATCATGAAGTGGCTGTGGCTCAGGAGCTAGAGCGGGCTGCCCACTGATCTGTGGGTTGGCGGTTCGATCCCTGGCTCCTCCTGTCCTCATGTCAAAGTGTCCTTGGCCAAGACAGCAAATCCTAAATTGCTCACAATAGACAAGGCACTGGGCCTTGCATTGCTCTGGCTCCTCTGTCGCAATCTATGAGCGCAGTCCAGTTACTGCCCAAGCAAGTGGTTTGGAAGGAATTTGTGCAAATGGCCTACGGGTAGAAAAAAATCACTGCTGTTCTCTTCCCTAACTTTGCTCTATCTTAATCAATTAATTGGCTACTGATAAGCCAATTACTAGTCACACTAATGACATGTCTTGTCCCAAAGAGTATGGGGGACAAGACTGAAATTCAGAAAACAATATATGAACCATTGTAAAAGAAAAATACATTTGTCAGTATCTTATGCAGGTCTTTTACTCATTTTATACAGTTGTCAGTATCTTGTGTAAGCCTCCAGACAGGTCTGATATTGGTGTAGTGGTATTTGCAAAAGCAGGGAGCACATTTAGAACCAAATCTTCAATAACAACAACAACTTCAAATTAACTTCCAACTAGAAGAATCTACTAGTATTTGACTAGTAATTAAAGTGGTGAGAAGTAATAAGAGGTTGAAAGCATAGATGAAATACAACCGAAACGTCCTACATACAAATATAAGGGAAACTGACAACGTATCCAAGCGACCTCTGTGCACATTCACCTCCGCACAGGCCAAAGAAGCAGAACTCCAGCTTAAGCCCCTGTGGACTTGCACCATGGTGTGTGCACTACGAGACAGGTTCGAGACACATGGGCCTTGAATCTACCCAGTAAGTCATTTGAAAATATTTGTGCAGATCTGATTTAATAAGCAGTTGTAACAGATATGGTCAGAATGCACAGTAGAAGTTTCCATAAGCTGTTAAACACTGCTATTAACATACTCCCATTAAATCTGCATGGAACTGCAAGACGGACCATTACTGAGCCTTGCTCATCTTTGCAGATCATCACAAACAAATCAAAATTATTCAAAGAGGTCAAATATAACCACAAGCTAGCAAGGAACATTACATGAGCTTGTTCTTACCTCTGAGGTGACTGAATTGATGCTGGTGCCATCCAAGAGTCCGTTCCTGCGATACATGCTCACAGAGGGACTGGTGGGATGCACAGGTCAGGGCAACAGAGGCCTTCAGCTGGGGGGCACACATAACCTCTCATCCATGCCTGGAGACAGACGACACAAGGCTTTAACCTCCTTAACTCAGATTTGTTTCTTCAGTATATTTCCACTTAACTTGCTTTAAACCCAGAAAAACTGGTTTTCCACACTGACAGTTCTCCTGAACAGTTTTTTCTGTATGTGCTTCACATGAATTACATCACCATTACATACGTGAGAAATATCAACATGTGAATTGTTTTAAACACCAATGCAGAACATTCAGCACAGCATTGATAAAGTAATCCAACATGGCATCTTGCTTGAAGAAATACCTAAAAAAAAACACTAAACTATTTCTGCTGAATGATGAATCAATGAATTAACTACTCAGCTTAGAAGTAATGTTGATTCCACTGAAGTCTGGAAAAAAACATTTACATTAGAACTGTAAAATAGCTGACTATAGGTCAGGATCCCTAAAATCATTAACAGCTCTTCAGGAAAACCAAGTCAAATGTCAAGGCAGTGTTGCTGGTAGTTATCAACAGTGCTGTAGTGGTATTTGTAGAACTTTTGACCCCCACCTCCAGACAAAAATAACTGACAAAAGCAACTACTAGTATTTCACCAGTAATTAATAGATAACAAGACCGCTGGAAAAAACTTATTTGGCCTTCTGACATCCAGCTTTAGTTCATCCAACCTTGCTCAGACAGCTGACACTAGACAAAAGAAAAATCACATGCACCAACTGAACCTGCAACGTCAGGGTTCATGGTCTGCATCTTAAAGGGGAACTCACACGTCTTCTAAAAGTGTGTTGACAGGTCACCTGAGTACCCAACAAAAAATATCATTATGTGTACCTCTGGTTATAATGGTGTCAAGTCAGTCTGTCACTTATTTCTACTTTACTTGCTGTTACTATATTTATTAACCAAACTCTGGGGAGCTATTTTGTTTGTTTAGTGAAACTGCAGCTAACTTTATAAGAGACGCTGTGGCGAGCTCTCTGCAGAGATGATGCTGAAAAGTTCTCTTTTGCAGAATCTAACTACAAATATGCTTAAAGACAGTTAAATGAAGTTTAAAAATGGAAAATGGAAATATTCTAGTTCAGTAAAAGTACCTCAAAACTGTCTTGAAGTACAGTACTTGAGCATATGTGCTTCGACGTATATACTGTATGTTAGACTAAATTTTGACACGAAGATTTCATTTTTACTGCAAATGTAAATTGGTTCCAAATATTAGTTATCAATCTCCACCTTGAATAAAAAACAAAAAACCTTGGTCAATCCCTGTAGGACACCACATTAATTGTTATTATTATTTAAGAGTTTATTCCCATGTCCACTTCATTTCAACCTCTTCATGTGCATACCATACACAAACATACAACTTAGAATTATACACAACCTCCTCGCTTTTTCTTTATCCATTTAGTCATTTACTGGTTTGTTTCAAACCAATTCATTAATCCTTTGCTACATATTATTTTTCTTTTCACCCCTCCACAACCAATGGTTTCCCAGAAATGTGCAATACCTCAGCTTGGGCCCTGGTGGCTAAGGGGGGGTTTGGGGGGAACAAACTATGGGACAGCATGGTTAAGTCCCTTTTAGTACAAAGTACAAAGGACAAAGTTGCTCCTCAGACCAAAATGAACAGGCCCCTTCCTCTACAGTGGGGAGCTGTTGTAGAGAGGATCTGACCTGCAGCAGGCCAGCACCCTACTATGCGTCTAGGGGCAACTGTAGCAGGCGAAAGCAAACAGGGGAGGAAAAAATGCACAAACGTCCCTGGGGCCTGCTGAAAATATGGCTCGTGAGTAGCTTATGAATAAGAAGAGGCAGAGCTGACGAACTATTTGCATAAGACAGACAACATGTGACTTATTTGTCCTACTGGAAATCTGCATCTGAATGTTTTACCACAAGCAGCCACACATGCAAGCAGACTGTTAGTAAAGCTCTTATCATCTCTGCCTCTGTCCAGGTTCTGCACACTGAGCGGCTGTTGCTTGTGCTATGATGCCCTCTAATGTGCAACTGAAAGGCTGCATGTTTGTAAGACCACTACTTAGACATGTACTCACACTCTTACACAGTCACATATGCCACAGTCCAACACCTGGAGACACAAACTGAACAGCATGATCTTATATGTACAGATCAGCGTTTACTTTCACTTTTCACTTTACTAGTCACAGGTGTGCTACAAGCCTGTATGAAAACAGTTGTGCAATGGCTTCTGTCTCTGCTGGATCTTTATGAAGGCTGAAAACATAATGGCCCACATGGGTCACAGATAGAGTAGCAGGAGTAAGGTAGGGTTTACCCACCCCCCCATACACTTTCTGAAAACTGAAGTTCTCAAAAAAAAGGGGCAATCACACTTAAAGACATAGTTATGATTGCTTTATGCTGAAATTCAGGTATTCTCTTTTTCGTAGGATATTTCATCCATGAGAGACATTAAAACATTTTTTTGGGAGGACTGCTACCCCCTAAACCTCCCCACCCCCAACCACTCAACTGGAGTCAAGTTCTAAAAATAAACCGTTTCTAAATGATCACTTAATACTGGCTCTCTATGAAATCTATACAGTATAATCATTTACCTGGACACGGGATGAGTACTCTAAGTAACATTGTAGAATGTCACACTGTCTCAACAGGATTCCTAATTTACTGTCATAACATATATGCAGCTACCACTCACTGTATACAGTCAGATACCTGTAATCTATGAGTGGTTAAGGGCATTTGATGGTGGATTATCATCTGAAATCTATTCTGCCGAGGGGATTCAGCAGAGGGATACTTGAAAAAGTCTCATTGTGGAAGAAAACTGGTGCTATTAGAAAAACTTGCTTGTTGGTGACATGGATTAAAATGACAAGCATATTTTACTCTAGTTTTTAGATACATACTCTAGATATTCTGAGACTTTTTAAACTGAATAATTATGTTGTTGCAGGGTTGCAGGAGTTACAGTATGAGACAAAGGCCTTTTTTTAGATCAGTTTCTCTGGGGCCAGCTCTAGACTTGGAGCCCTTGACAAAATCCCCAATCCCCAAGCCCCTGCCAAAATACAAAAAAAAAAAAAAAAAAAAAAAAATTGAATTGTGGATGTTTGCCTCTGCCAACCAGTCAAGTTACAGCTTTCAATCATGGATTACAAAGCTTCAAAGTTTAATGTTTCAAAGTAACAAAACACACATTTACATGTGGTAAAACTGGTAAAAAACAGACTGTTTTTGCTCTGAAAAGTTGGATTTTACTGATCACAAATAACTTCTCTACACTGCTAAAAAATTCTCCTTTCCAATACTTTGCTAGGTTTGGGTGATATGTGAAATTTTTCCAACCGTCAGCCCTGCAACCAGCAACTGCCAACCTGTTCATGTAGGTCTGACAGAAACAAAATTACACTCACCAAAACTGTCTTTGTTTATCTTCCACTGTCCAAACAATCACCACCTCTGGTTTGGTCGAGATAAACCCTTAATTCACCCTGTCACATGTGAAAACAACCAATAATAACAGTGCTCAATATATAACCCACAGTTCAACTACCAATGACTGAGTCCTTATCTCAATAAAAAGCTCCTCTTCAGGATCCCAGAAAGCAAACAAAAATGCTCAGTTTAACTCAATGCAACAGTTGGCCAGCCAAAATAGCGAATAAGTGATGCCTCTAAAAAAACAAGCTTAGACTTTCTATGAGTATTTGTTTCTGCAGAGCAGATGAACTATGAATTTTGGACTTTTTGGCTCATTACCAGGGGCTGGCAAGCTAATTGACAACCGCTGGACAGACTGGGCCTCTTCCAATAGTGAGTAGTACTAGATGCACACATTTTCTGAATGAATTAATATTCTGGTCTAAAAAATCCAGAGTCAGTCGGGTTATACCCCTGTTCCGTAGTAATCACATGCAATAAGAGCTTCAGATATACTACTTTCCTCTACATGATGGGCACACAGGCATCAAGACACTGAATATGGAATAAAGACATATTTAAAAATGAGATGTGTGTGTGTATATATATATACATATATATATACACACACACACGTATATATAAAAAATATACATATATATAAAAATAGTGATAAGTGACAGCGAATAACATATACAATATATGTATAATAAAAACAATAGGTACCAATGGTAGTGCAATAGTGTGTTCAGCTGTCACACAGAGGTGAGCTGTTGTACAGTGTTATGGTGAAATCTAAGAATGATTTTTTTAAAATGTTCTTTATGACAGTGGAGCTGAATGAATTTGACCGATGATAGTTCCAGCCTTGTGAATGAGTTTATTGCTCCCGCTGGCATTTCTGGTGCTGATGCTAGCTGCAGCAGACTATAGCACAGTAGATGGCACCAGCTACCACAGGTCTTAAAAGATCTTAAGCCTTATGTTGCATACAGAAAATAGTCTGCTTATCCCCTTCTTGTACACAGTGATATTGTCGGTCTTCGATCCAGTCTGTTTCCAACCTCCTCATCCATGATGTTTATGGGCTTGGTCGCATTTCTCGTCCTCCTAAAAATCAACCACCATCTCTTTGGTCTTCTTACATTTAGGAGCAGATGATTCCTGCTGCAACACTTAAAGCAATCAGTTCCCTGTACTCCCACCCTTGCCGATCTCTAATATACCCACAAATCTGACGTGTACAGCGTGAACAGAAATGGAGACTGGGCAGTCCCCTGAGGCACTCATTTGTTACTAACCACCACCTATCTGACAGATAGTCAGCGATCCTGAGCAGCTTCTCACTCAATAGAGGTGGTTGGATGTACTGAAGACACTGGACAATTCAAAAAAACGTGATTGTTATGGTGCCACCACTACCACTGAGGTGAGAGTGAGCATACTGCAGCAGGTGTGCTGGAGTTTATTCTCCAGCTTCTGTCTGTAAGAGTCCTTGCGCTCCCTCAGTCCCACTGTCAGCTCATGCTGTATCCTTTTCAGCTTGCTGTTTTCATCAGACCTGAAGATACTTCAGGTACTGTTTCCAATGCAGTATATGTCAAAAAGGATTAGCAAATGATCATATTCTGTTTTATTCAGGTTTTACACAGTCTCTCAGCTTTTTTGGAATCACAGTTGTACAACTGTATTTTGTACACAACCCAGAGCTTCATAAAAAGACCTTGGGGGGGAAAGTGTTGTCAGGCAAAATTCCTTGTATCATACAACACTCTCACATTTATAGCATACTCCTCTCTGCTTACGCCGTCCATAATTAAGCCCTCTCACTGAACAAACACCTTTTTAAGGGAGTCCCTGGGAGGTTTGCAAAAGGGGTCAGGGCAAAATTATCTCTGTAGCAGCATGGTAATCAAATTTTAAGAAGGTATCCTGTAGGGTGGAGGATGGGAGGGTGGGATGAAAGAGTGAGAGCTAATAGTGATGGTTACTGGCTACACCTAGCAGCAAATGTACATACCTCTGGCAGAATTTGTAAGATGTGTACCATTCTTCTAAAAACATGACTGATCAGTCAAAATGCCTTTGTTATATTTTAAATGGGAGTGAAATTAAACTTTAAGGTATCACAGAGTAGCACAATCATTAAACAAAAGACAGCAATAAGGGGTTTTGCATACCTTTAGTTCTTAATACTAATACTGGCCATTTATTTTTCCCATTCCTCTTCACAAAAAGCCTCCAGGTCCAGTAAATTGAGCTGTCTTGTATGAACTGCACATTTGAGATGTCCTGAAAGTGGCATAATGGTATTGAGGTCAGGAGACTTTTTCTTTGCTACAGTTGCGCTCGCTGTGCCTCCAAAAAAAACTCCTCTTCTAATCTCTGCAAGCACCCTGAACTAAGCTGTACAAGCTGTAGGTGACAATGTAATTGGCTAGGGAGCATCACCTTTGTTAATGTTTCATTTGTAACATTAATCTTTGATGTGATGATAATGACATTACCTCATCTTGTATCCAGTGCTTTGTTGGAATGGTGAAAGCAGTTACATTAATGTGATGGCCACTGCAGTGTGAACGCCACTTTCAGAAGTTTGAAGTGTTGTTTTCATTTTCAGTTTTTTTTCCACAGCCTAAAACAAATTTAAATGTAAAGTAACTTGTAGTTAGAGTCGGTTATTAACCAGGTACATTTTTACTTGTACTTGTTATTTTTTACGGGAGTAGTACTTTTAATTGAGTATAGATTTTCAATACTCTACCCACCACTGGGGAGCTGTGCAGACAGACATTACAAAGCTAACTCATGAGATGAGATTGCATGACCCAATCACTCCTCCTAGCAACAATGCAAAGAATTAGCCCTACCACAAAGAGAGCTATTCAATCATATTAAAAGGTGTGTTGGATCACGTCTCTCTTGGTGAGTAAAAGTCTGGTAGCCACACAAATCCCATCCAGGAAATATCTGTCATTGTTATTCTCTATGTCTCAGTAAGCAGTCATCATGCTGTTGATGCATTTTTCAACCAACAGCAGAGCCCATGAATTGAGAGCACTCGCTCATTTGACATGGCAAAGAAAGTCAACATATGCATGAACCATCACATAAAATGTTTTTAATTGTAGAGACACATCAGTTCTATGATGCGTGCACAACTACTAGGCAATGAGTGTTTTTCAGAACGAATTTCACTATTGAACAGACACAATATTATCACTGACTGCTAAATTTTCATTTTGTTAAAACTGAATGGTTACAGAACATGGAATTTGTCCTTTCTCAAAAGAAAAATCCAACAATTTTCTCAAATACTGTGCAATAATTGAGCAACTACACCAAAAATATTTTTTCCTCCACTTACTTTAAAAACTTAAACGAGTAGTCTATCCAGCTTCCTCATGGTTTTATTTTCAGATCTTTAAAATTTAGTCAAAATTAAAGGTAACTTGGACAGTTTGTGACTACCAGTAGCAGGCATGGAGGAAGGTTTTAAGTTCAGCTTCCTGTTTTTGTTCGTACCTCATGTATTAAAGGGCCAGCAGAGAGGATAGTGGGGCTTTTTTGTCCAAAAACAACATTTAAATATTCCTTCTGAATAAAAGAAAAGAACACAAAGAGGTTCAAACCATACGCATATCTGTTTTTGAGCATTATGTCCATAAGAGGGAAAACCAACACCACGAGTGACGTACTAACTTACCTCTTAAAAGATGTACACACCAAGACATTTCAAAAAAAGAGAAATGAAATAAATGTCCTATACCACGCTGTTGAATTATAGTTTCAGCTTGACCTGCATTTCATTTCCAATGAATGAATGCAGTGATGTTGTGCGTGCAGTTGTGCAGTTGTGCAGTTGTGCAGGTCCATGGGTCCTGGAAGACTTCAGTGTCCCAGACAAACAGGAGGAATTCTGGTCACATATCTGATTATGGACCCTATTTTCCCACGTGTCTGTGTCCAAGTGACTAATGGAGACAATCATTTTTGAAGTTTTTTCAGTATTGAACGAGAGAGCTGAAGCCACGAAACAGACTACCATAAAACCCCCGTCACCATCAATGTATGTCCACTGAAAGTGTTTCTTTTTGCCTCTGACAGGCTCCAATTGTTATAATGGTCTGACAACATTACGGAAAGGTCCCCTGCAGAGATACATTTTGTTTAACCAGAAACAGCTGTTTATGGCTCTCACCAAAGTCAACAGACTCCATTCACAGAAACAATAGTTTTATCATCCTAAAACAGGCCACTCCTGTGTTTCAGTAACAAAGCTCAGAATTTATTTTTGATGCAGGTCAAGAACATCAGAACACACAATTTCTTCACTGTTTTGGTCATTCTTAGTCTTGACATTACTAATTAGCTTTTATTTCCAACTCTGGTCCCCTTAGCTTTTAGCGCCTCTGAGGCAGGTGGGACAGTAAGACTGCTGACAATGATTCTTGAAGGATACTGTTGCTCCAATGGGCTGAACTTCATGGTTCATGGTTCACATTTGTCCCTCACATACTGTTGATGGGGATGAGTCATGTATTCATTGTAATCTCATCATGTTTAGGGGAGACGGTAAACCCTGTTCTAATTCCTTTCTCAACAAGCTGCCACTCCATTGTGAACCTGTCGGATTGACTTGTAGCTTGATGTCTCAAAAGTAGCTGGTGATCAGGCCCTGGATCGGATATGGGATTTGGTATTATGCCATAGCAACTTGGATCAAATTATAGGGAAAAGAACCATATAAACTAGCACAGTCGAGCCAGGCAACTGTGAGGTTGCCTTTCTTCTCTTTGCTTCTTGTATAAGTTATAAGGATAGTGCCATTGGGACAAATTCCCCACATAAGCTTCCAAAAGCCTTCAGACAGCAAATTCTTGCATAAACTGTACGGTATACCACTGGGACCTCCTGCTGAAAATGAGCTATAGAATGGAATTGTAGAAAAAACAGTCGATGTGAAAATTGACGTACAATTGAATGAGTGAAAGCATCACTACCACTGTGGCTGTTCTTGTGTGGGCCTGAGTCGCTGCACTAAATGCACTGCATGATGGACGCAAGTCACACAACCAGAGATTCCTTTATCTGGCAATTACCTTTTCTCCAGGAATAGCTGTTGAAGTCCAACATATTTAAGTACAATATTCTGGCTCTGCACACTATTTTTCCCTGTTGCTCCTTAATGTCAGCCCTCCCTCACGCTCTCTTGCTTAAAAATTGCTGTCGCCATTAGTCACTCGGACAAAGAAAATGGGAAAGTAGACTCCATAGACACAGATAATATTTTACCAGAGTTGCTCTTGTTTGTCCAGGACATTGAAGTGTTTTAGGACACACGGAACGGCATCAATTGGAAACTCTGCAGACAACATCACTTTCATTGACAATGAAATGAGAAAATGACATGTAGGTCAAGCCGATACGAACAAATAATTAAACAACATGGTATATTACATTATTTTGTTTATTATGTAATGTCATCTTTTAAAAGACATGCCTATTTTGAAATAAATATACCTATACAAGTAGTATATCTCTTGCATTTGTTTCCCCTCTTAAGGACATAATGTGCAAAAATAGTTATTCAAATAGTTTAAGCCTGTTTAAGAAAAGAACATTGTTTCTGGCCACTTTTGACAGTCCTAGTGCTGAAGGCTGTTGTTGATGGGTCAGTGGTGACAAGACCTTGGTTTTTCCACTAGGGCGTCACTTCTGGATGGGTCACTGAAGGTTTCCTCAACAAGTTTGTCCACCTCATCCTTGGTGCTTGTTCAAGTCCCAGACTTCACCTCACCTAATGTGATTTGGTGAAGTGGTATGGGTCCTTGATAAGATGGGCTCATCTAACTTCCTTCTTTTAGTGCCTTTGTTTTGTAACTCTGATGAGCTGTTCTCAGAGGCCGGCTGAACATTCTCAGTATTGGCCACTTTGAACTGCTTGTTCAGGATTCTCTCCTTCCTTATCTGATCATTAGTTGTTTGATTTCCTTCCTCTTCAGTTTGGCTGCTTTTCTGGTCTGGCTTGGCTCTCTTTCCTTGGCACCATTCCAAAGCATTGTTTTGCCAGGTTTTAGGGGATGGCCTTCAATGAATGCATCTTCCTTTCTGTGGTTTCTGTTTGAACCAAGCACTTTGTTCAGATCTTCATCAAGTGTGGGCCGCTCCTTCGCATCACTCATCATGGACCACTTGATTCTTTTATTTGTTGGCTGTGGTGTGCTTTCTGGGATGGCACTGAAGGTTTGTAGAACTGTGGTGTGCTTGCCATCTAGAGTTTTCCTGCATCTCACCAGACTTTATATCTGTGTGGTGCACGTGTATCCCTCCTTGAACCTGCTCTGATGTATCTTGAGCCCTCTTGCATGTTGCAGATCTTTCCAAAATGACATTTCACTTCACATGCAGTTGATTCTCTCAGCCACTTGTTGTTTATGACACAATTCTACTTTTGGCCTGGCAATCCTCACAACACAGGATTGGTAGAGGTGTAAAATCCTTCCTCACAGTAATAGAACTTGATTTTCTGGACTGGCCAGGACCTGGTACCTGAAGTTACACACCCCTACCGTCACAGCCCCTTCCTATTTTTGATTTAGTCTGGAGTTTCTTAGATGCAGGACTGTTGATTGTGTGTGTGTGTTTGTCAAAAGCTATCCAGCTCCACTAATCACAGGCTTCAACATGGCCCTCCAAAACCAGTGTCAGGTACTAATGTGAATTAAAATTGTTCATTACTAAAACAGCTTGCCATGAAACACTTCTTCCAATTACATTCTACTTTTAGCATATTCTCTCTGTGCATACCAGCCCACACCACATGTAGGAGTTCCTGGGAGATTCCAAACCATGGTGGGTGCTGTAGGTGGCTCAGCTGTTTAGAAGCGTTGAGTTTCTCCCACTCGGCAGTAAACCCAGAATAAGCGACAAGTACTCACACTGCTTTTTAAAGTGTCTTGTGTTGGAGTGCAGCATTTGGTCCTGCACATTAAACTGTCTTTTTTCTTTTTACTTGTTGACAATGTACACAACCCATCTCAATACATAAGGAACAGTATTGTCTTGTGCAGCCTTGGATGGAAGCAATGATTAAATCACATGCCAGAAAAAGCTGCTAAATTGTTAAATTTGTAACTTGCATATATTTCATGCAAATCTTCTATGGAACATCTAGTAAAGATACAGATCAGGAAAGTGTAAAACCAAAACGGAAGGGTAACAGTAAACCAGTTGTCCTACACAAATCATTAAGTCCCAGACTATCTCAGTCACAACAATTGCGCCCCTCTGTTTAGAGCTGGAACTGCAGTATGCAAGAAAGTAGATAAGGTACTCCTGGTGCCTAACACATGGATGAGTGAACAACAGATGGTGCTTCCCACTTATTCTCCGAGGGCAGATCCTTACACTTTTCTTAGGGTGCCATTGTGATAAAGTCCCTTTTTTGGCAGAATGACAACACAACACATTGTAGAACCCACTGAGGGTCCATGTAGTTTCTTGGTTTAATTCTCCAAAACAGAAATGAAAGTAGATCAAGACAAAATTGAGTTGATCTTTCTAAACTTCACATCACATCAATGTTAATCAAACTTTTTTCGATGTCCTGCTAGCAGCATGACCTAAAGATGGAGATGTTGCCAGTCCATCCTGTCACCTGTCCAACTGCAGTTCAAGAAGACACAGTATACACTGAAACGAGTATCTGGATAACCAAATCCAGGACTCTTTCACTTTCCTCTCATGCAGTCCTCATAGTACATCCAAGTTTTCTCCTCTCATGCCAAATCTGGTATCAACATTTGAAGTATACATTTTCTATCATCCCCAGAATGAAGTCTCAAGCCCTGCATATGAATCCTTAATGTTGCCCATGATTTTCTGTTTCACCTTCAAATGATCTTCGCACCTTCTATGACCTTCTGATTTGGGATTTCATATTACATAATTTCATTTTAATTTTCTTTTCTTCAGTCATGTGATGATGAACAAATGGAAAACTGAAAGTGAAAATCAGAGGCAGCGTTAAGGACTTGTGTTAGACTGACCCAGTAACCACCACATGCTCAGAACTCTGCTGTTGCTCAACTGATAGAAGACATGAAACTTCACAACATGAAAACTTTAGGAGAAGAAGAGACTACCTCATTACATTAAAAAAATGAAAGAAAAAAATTGGTTTGATGCATTTTCTGCAAATAATGTTTAGAGACAAAAAAGCACCTACTTTGCAAATGTATTCATTTTGGACCAAAAATAATGAAATTGTGGATAACCTTGTTTGTGAGCTTTTCAATAATCAGACATTATGATGTTTATTGTTGTAGAGGGTATGTATTTAGATGGGCTATAGGTCCAATATTGGTCAACTCTGTGGGCCCCTGACTCTTGAGTGATTGCTCATTCTGGTTAATTAAATGTCATTCTAATACCCTCTGATATAGGTTAGCATACAAAAAATTCATTTAAATCACAAGGGCTGAGGTCAGGAAGTGATTGATTGATTTGACGAGAAGACGAGGAGGTTGTTTGAAAAACAACAACAGGCACGCATTACAATGGTAACATGCAGTCAGAGTTTTGACAAAAACATGACATGCAACCTTTTCTGCTTCTGCTACGCTGCTGTAGAATTGTCCACAACACCAGCTACAGAGATGGAGAGCAATGACAACTCCTCAAGCACAACAAGGATGAAAGTGTATGACTACGTCCACATTAAGCATTGCAGAGAGTGCAGACACAGCTGCAAAATGGACTGCACATGTGGTGTGGCAACTCTGCATGAATAACAAAGTAGTCATTTGTCCCATCCTAGCATGTCCAAAATAAAAAATAATTGGAGAATTAGATGTCCAACATAGTTTGTACTGAATGAAACTCAACAGGTTAAAACACCTGTATGAGTGCATCATACTCCTATATCATATTGGTCATACACAAATCCTCCATTTAATTTTAGTCACACTTCATGGTGGGTTTCGATGCAACCAAATGACAAGACATTTTTTTATCTTGTGCACAAACATGCAGGCATTTTATAGAAAAGGGCCAACTATCTATTCCATAGCACTTGGCCACTGTGCTATGAAATAATATCATTGTTTTTTGGCTGGGGGATGTTATGCATTTAGAGCACAGGCAGTAATGCACCCATCAGTATCCATGGTGATGACTCCTTCCTGTTTGTACAGGGAAACAAAAAGCATGTGTGTTTGCCTGTTAATTCAAATCCTCCAATTTTAATACTTTTTTCCTTGAGTAGCTAGTCACACTTTTTATTTACTTTTATATTTTTCATCATTTGGACGACGCTTTGTGTTTTTCGGCACAGATGCAAGCAGAAAATTTGCATGAAAGCAAAACAAAAAACATGGAGGAGAATGAAAATGACACAGAATGGGTCAATTACGAACAGAACTCCCACCAGCCAAGACAAAACAAGGAGCTCCCACCTGAAAGAGGGGCTATTTCTGTCGAATGTGCATGGTTTGAGTATGAAAAGTCTGGGAGGGTGGTATTCAGCTTCAGGCCCATTAAACGCTGGAGACGGCCCTGCACCATACACAAACATGTTTTGACAGCTGAGATTCACGTCAACTGCCGCAGACACACACACACACATCTGCGCGCCTGGGCAGCACACGTAAACACAGCAGCCATGTCCACTGATCCCGGTGCATCTGTGTGCATACAGTGTACGGTCACGACAGCAGCTACGTATGACACGGCGCTTATATCCTCATATGAGGAGCTGAACAGTGGCAAATGCCGTGGCAGTTGCCATGGATACTGGCAAATGCCGTGGCATTTGAACTATGCTGCCACACGAAGTGCCACTGCTTGCTGCCACTGCCACAATTGGAGCTCGTCCCTGCTGCATATGAATCCCCCAGCCAGGCCTGCTGTGTGTGTGTATGTGTGTGTATGTGTGTGTATGTGTGTGTGTCAGCGCTGCACAGCCTCATGCTAACGCCTGTGGTGCCTACCTTTCCACCAGGCACATTTCCCTCGCTGCTCCTGCTGCTGCGGCTGTATTAATAAACAAGACGATCTTCACATTCAAACGCGTCCAGCCGCGGTGGTTAATTAAACCCGAGCGATGTTTTCCCAGCAGCATCCAGCGGGGTTACTCCTCCTTTGAGCCGAACATGAAGCCAAGGTCGTAACGTTTGGTCCGCAGGGTCTACAAACCGTGCGGGATACATTAGACGAAATCATACAAACATGCGGTGACGTGCAAATTAGCTACAGTCGAAAAAAGAAGTGAAAATGAATAAATACCGATAGCAGGAAGTGACAGGTAGGCGCATTTAACTTGACAGTCAGGTGTATTGCCTAATCCTCCGCTGGGCTCCACACTGAGCTCCCGCCTCTAAAAACAGCAGGCCAATCAGAGCGCGGCTCTAAGCTAGCGTCCTTCAGACGCAGGTGCATCTAAGATGCCTTCACGACCTGCCTGTAGACTCGTACATCTCACAGTCTCCGTAGTACGTTAAAAGTCCCTCAAGCAAAAAGGCTTTATGGTCAATTAAACAAATGTGATCCTTAATAACCCCAAGTCCGTTTGAAAATCAGTTTGTTATTCTGTCTAGGTGAGGAGACATAAACACACACATTTCCAGATGCCTGTACTGAAGCAGAATTTCTCCTCCTGAGTCTCGATCAAATGATGTGCTCTATCATCAATACAGTTTCTATTCCTGTTGTAATATTACTGGAATCATGTGAGACAAAATATAAACCTTTTAAAGCTGCGGCTCAATGAGAATATATATGAGAATACATTATGAAATCTTCAACACAAGTGTCAAATTGTGCGAGGTGGAAGATAATTTAATACAAAAAAATACATAAAGCTTATTTACCACCATGTAGTTCAAGGGAAATGAATCTACACAGTCTTGTATCCAGTTAGTTAAAGCAATAGTTTGACATTTTAGGAAATAAAACCACAACCTGTCATTTCACGGTTTGGTTTTTGTACAGACTACACAAACAGGATGTAGCATGTTTTAGTGAGCTTTAGAGGTGTCTGTAGACTTTATTACCATCAGACAGAGTCAGGGTAGCTGCTTCCCCGTTTCTAGTATTAACAGGTGATGGTTTTACCTTATAATGGAGGGACAGATATGATAGTAATATTGATCTCCTCATCTAACTCTCAGCAAACAAGTAAATGAGTGTATTCCTTAAAATGTTGAGCTATTGCTTTAAGTCTGGAGGGGTTTCACAGTTGGGATCCTGGAGCTTGTTCCAGTTGTGTCCTCATGTCCAGCAGTGCATCCTCCACAGCTTGGATCAACTGTGCTGCATCAGCCCCTTTACAGGAGATGGAAGCTGACACAACAAAGGTGGTGTTAAGTGTTGATAAAGACCGTGGCACACATCGTATTCACTGGGTTCATCAGGGCCAACATGCGGACCTCACCTTGTGTACACAGACAGAAGTGAGAACGCTGAGGGTGGTTCTTGTTGTAGCACTGAGACCACTGACACATGTTCCCGTGAAATGTATTGAAACTCTCGGTTCCTCTCCCATGATGTTTTCATCAACATGTAACGCTAACAATATTATCTAAGTTACTTAGTTATGGGCTTGAGTATCTTTAGTTGCAATACAATGGTATTTACATTTGCTGTCACAGTTTCAACCCTGGCCCTTACCTGCCTTGACCAGAATTAGCTGAATTTGTCTGCAATGTTGATCACCAGATGTAGCATTAGCTGTATTTCACCAGGACACCTTAACAAGCAGGCAGCTGTATGAGTGTACAAACAGCTAAAACAAGTTCCACAGGAGGAAAACTGCTCAGGACCCAGAAGCTATAGTCAAGAATATAAAATGAGATCGTACAAAGAGACAACTGTTTCCAACTGTGCCTCC
The DNA here is from genome assembly GCF_017976325.1 of Chelmon rostratus. Classification (NCBI taxonomy): domain Eukaryota; kingdom Metazoa; phylum Chordata; class Actinopteri; order Chaetodontiformes; family Chaetodontidae; genus Chelmon; species Chelmon rostratus. The sequence goes on along the minus strand of NC_055676.1, from coordinate 1,994,935 downwards.
AGTATTGAGTGATACTGTGAATGATACTCACTCCTGTTAGTGTACTATCTGTGTTTTCATAGCATTCTCTAATAAATCTACCTTCTCTGTGTTCTGTGCAAAGCAGGAAGAAGACAGGAATATCACAGCACATCACTTGCACGTTAGTGTTTATTAGCCCGCTTGATCTGCAGCAGCAGTCAGTAAAAGTGATGTCGACCCATTTTTCAAGCCAATCCATAAAAATTATATGATGAGATCAAGTAGAATTACAATTGAACAATATCCATCATCAGCTGGCAGTGAAAGATTGTTCTTTAATAAAGTCAGTTTAAGGCAGGAGGGGAAAGATTCAGTAGAAAGAGTTATTTACTATAGATAAAGTATGTACTAGGACCAACATCAAATAGCTTCTTCAGAAATCAGATGGTGTGGTGGAAATTCTGTATTCACTGCTAGTATTTTTCCCATTTTTACTTGTTATATATTAGTGTTGACGTGTATCTCACACAAGTGTGATTTCAGATTGCCAAGTAGCATTTTGGCTGCTGATTGCTATTTTGGTTTGTGAAAGCCCAGGCAAGTAGAATAGAGGACTTTCCCATGATGCACTGGGCTCCTGTTTCTTCCTCTCTCTCTCCAACTTCACACATTCATGTCCCATTTACATACGTTAACTTGGCTTCTTCCCCAGAGTCTTTGTGCTGTCTTGTCTCACAGGTTCCTATGGCTGTGGCTGCACCTGGACTGAGGGTCATGGTTGCACCTACTGCCATGGTCCCGCTTGACATCCACTGCTAATTATTGCTAGTCATATTTCTATCATTATTATATACATATTGTTAATACATAAATATTCTCTCATACATTACTAACAGAAGTGTCATGAGATAACTTTTGCTGACTTTCATCAATTTAGACATATTTTCTTCAGGAATATAAACCTACATGACACTGCAGTCCTTTAGGAGTTAACCTTTAAGCATACAGACTAAACTTAATGTGGCACTCAACCTTGCTGATGTTAAACAGCAGGAATGGAAACCTGCTTTGATATGATGGAGTTCTTTGCACAAATGTCAGTGAAAAAAACTATAACAACCACTCAACTGTGGTTGAAAATCACCTCATAACAACAAAATAATAACAAGTTAAGAAATCCAGGCAAACTTTAGCATTGATCAGGTATACTAAGGAATATAAGTACCTAATGTTCTTATATAAAAAGAATAAAACTACATACTGTATTCAGCAGTTTTCATAAACTGTTCATTCAAATATCTATGAGGCAAAGTCAAACTCAAGGATTGTGGTAATTGCTACCTTTTCAGACGAACTGATTCCTCTGCCATCAGTGTTTGCATTGATGGAAAGAAATTACCAGAGCCCAAAGTGCTCTTAGATAACTGATATGCTGTATCAGTGTAAGTGCTAAAGATTAAAAGAGGAGAGAAGGGGAAATCTGATGATTGTCTGACTTCACTCCATCTGCTTTATACCCTCCAATCATGTACAAACATCAGACCAATCAACATCCAGAGCAAACAAGTCCTTCCTCACAATGAGGAGAACTTGTATATCAAAAGTAAAGGACCTGTGTTGGCACATCATTTCTAGTATCATGTCAAATCATGTCCACTTTTGTGTTTTGAGTACCAGCAGAACAAGGTGAGGGGACCATGTGGATAAGGAAAACTAACGTTAGCTGGCATTAGCACATGTCACTGGAGCATCCTGTGTGATGTCCTTATGTGATAATTGGGTGAAAGTTGTTGCTTTTCCTCTTGTGTTGCTGGTGAGGAGAACCGACAGAGGAGCTGGAGAGGATAAGAAGCTGCAGTGTAAGAGGTCAGTGACTGTTTGGACGGGCTAGGACACACAGAGTCGAGTTCAGGCCAAGTCAGGCATCAGCTGGCCAACCTGGAGATGAAGCCTTGTGTGGGGACATGGACAGGATGCTCTCTGCCTCGTCATACATCTGAGGAACACACAGAACACACAGGCAGTCAATAAATATGGATACATTAACAGTAGTGCACTTCTTTCAAAGTAGAGCGGATACTCTGCTTCAGTACCAGCAAAACTCTCAGTGATTCATCTGTTTAACTGCAAAGGTGTCACTTCTTCAAGTTTGTACTAAAAGCTGCTGAACAGTCAGCTGTTGAGCCTCTTTAAGAAGAACTCCACTAATTTCACAAAAAAATGTCAGATTTTCATGTATAAAAATATGAGTGTCAGTTTCACTCATTTAAATTTCTGTTCAACTATTTCAACTTGCCACTGTAGCTGGTCACTACGGCACAGAGAGGACCTTTTCCTTGCAATGCATTTTCCTCTCATCCATAAAGAAATGTGTTACAGATGCTTTGTGATATAGTATGACAACAACTGAAGTTGGTGAACGTCAGCTGTGCACTCAGGCACAAGTCCATCATTGCAGCCAGCTGTCTCACAGACTGCTGCCAGGGCCGGTTGAGACTGACTGTATTACAGCCATGGGATGACAGGGCTTTGGTGGTCGCTGCAACAGTGATTGGTTATGGCTGTGACACATTATTTCTAATGGGTGTAACACTAACTACATGCAGGGGTTAAATGTGTGCAGTGAACTGACATGGCTGTGCTGCCTGAGTATTGTATTGACACTAATGTATTCCTGTCATCTGTCATATCTGATGGAAGCAGTAATGAGGAGCATCAGTACAGCTGTCGTATCCATATCATCATGGATTCAACCACAAATGCAGCCGTAGCCTGAGCATTAACCACATCCACAGTTTCACCCAGCACAGCCAGGCAGAGCCACTGTCTGTAAACTGTCGTGGCTCTGCCTTTTCAAAGGAGTAAAAAGCAATAAATACATCATGTAAGGAGGCTATCAGTGTTTGTTGGACTTCAGACCTCTTGGGCGACCCGAAGGTCCTTTCTACTGCTTCATTTCACTTTCACCAGCCTTAATCTCTGCTCAGATTTCAAGTAATTGTGGTCATGATTAACTTAATACATCTATTAGAACATAAAGTACTTTTGTCCTTACTGGTACAAATGGCACATCTTGGAAGAGCTCCTGAATGAAGCGGCGTGAGGGCAGGCGGAACATGCAGTGAGCCAGCAGGTAGGACACCTCTGAATATAGACAGACGTCATCAAACGCATTGGGGAACTTCTCCTTGATCCTGCCAGGAAAACACATTCACCCAACACATCAGAATAGGCTGGACAGAAGGAAACAAAGTACTGGAACTGGAACAAAGTTCAGTTAAAAGACAGGTCGAGCCTCACGTTAACAGGCGGGTCTCGTGGTTTTTGATCCCCACAGAGGAGCTGAGATTGATGACCAGACGAAGCACCTCCTTCCTCAGCAGGACGATGCCAGCCGGAGCATACTCTGGGATGCACTTCACCCCTGCCAAGGTACAAAGAGAATATGACGTGATCTGAAACTAGAGTGATATGGACATTCAGGGCCTATAACGATAACCAATAATTACCAACTGTTGAGAGCGATACTGATACAATAACTGTGCAGAAACGACAAAATGTCAGAAAAGACGATACATATATAGTTTAAGTATGAGAGTGATTTTTCTAATACAACATTAAAGTTTAGAGAGCATTACGCACCAACAAAGATTACATTTATTGTAAGCTTGCTTACTTGTTTCCTGTGTATCATTCATCCTCTCCTCTGCTGCGGATGTGCAGACACACACCACTGGTTGAGAGGAGAGGCCAGCTGGTCCCTCCCTCAAAGTCTGGAGTTAAACTCATTTTAAGATAGGTGGCTAATTAACCTTACGTTGAGATGTTGCATTTCTGCAAGCTAATGTTCTGTTTGTTCAACAGGTGTTTGATAAATTGCCTGTACTGTCTTGTTTACCGCTGGGATTTGTTGCACTGATGGATAATGTGCATTACAGCCCAATACAGTGTTTTTGAGGCCAATACTGATATTATATTACTGGACTGTGGAGGAGGTGGGTGAGAGGAGGCTGTTGGCCAAGCTCACAGCCATCATGGACAGCAGCTCTCACCCACTGCACCGGACTGTAGAGGAGCTGAGCAGCTCCATCAGTGGCCGGCACCCTCAGCGCTACTAACAGCGCTATTAGCTGATCTGCTAATACCTGGAATCAGCGTCCCTTTATCAACCACATCTACCTCCTCTGTGATTACAAACATCTATAAGCCACTCCTCTTGCACTACAAGGTATTTTTATACTCTTTCTCTCCCCATAGTTATAATAAATTATTGCTAAGCAAAACACTTTTTCTATTTTTTCTTAAATTCATCGTACATAGGATACCTTATTTTTTAAATTCTTTTTATTTTTTCTTATTCTTATTTGCACCTTCCAATACCTTGTGTGTTCTAAAGAGCTTCTGGAACAGCAAATTTCTTCACTGTGAGATTAATAAAGTCTTATCTATCTAGGCACACTGATTGGCAAAAAAAGTCATTTGATTAAGATGAGACAGATTCCATACAGAGATTCTGTTCTGTAAGATTTCAAATATTAGCTGTGTGTTTACGAACCCTATGTCTAAGTGACTAATGGAGACTGGCCCAGTATTTATTGAAACAGCTGCAGCCAGGGGCCGTGAAACAGGTTGCAATGTAATCCCTCTGGGCAGTGTTCACTGAAAGTGTTTGTTTTGGCTACTAACAGGCTCGGGTTGTTACTAAGTGTCTGACAACACTATGGAAAGGATTGCTACAGAGACAGACTTTTTTTGTTAAAGAATAAGATCCTTTTAGTTTAACCAGAAACAGCTGCTGCTCTCACCGAAGCCATCAGACTCTGTTTACAGAAACAGCTATTTTATCATCATGTCATCACACTTCATTCAAACTCGATAGAAACAAAACAAAACATGTCTTTCCACTGTTCCAACAATCAGCACCAACTCTGGTTTGGGTGGTAAAAACCCTTAATTCACAGAGTTAGATGAGAAAATATCGGGAGAGGAACGTAAGGGAGGGCGGACATCAGAGAAGCAAAGGGGAAAAACAGCCATGCCAGCCGTACAAGGAGCAAAAATCTGAGTGCATCTTTGTAAATAAATGACTACAACAAGAAAAAATCCGCTCTATTTGAAGCTACAATTAAGTGTGTCTTCTATAGCTTCAATCTTGGAGTCCAAGGCATAGGTTAATAAAAAACGTTTTAGGTTAAGGTGTGCTAGCTTACGTAATAAGTGACAAGACAACCTGATGCAAGCCAAAGAGAATGCTCATCAGGCACACAGCACACTGTGATGCAGGACATCAAACACTGTCCTGGGTTTTTAGGGAGTTCATTCTGGGTTCATTCATAGGCTGACATATGTACTGATACAGCTATGTCTGCAATGAACTAAAATCAGCTGATATATCCATGGTTGGGCTCTAATGAGTATTGTCTTTGTCAACTCAAGCAAATTCCAATATCATAATAATCACAATAACTTAATTTTCAAATTTATCTGCCAATAAATACAGTATAGGCTACAAACTACAGATTTAACAGCTGAATTTAAACTCGAGTACCTACCCCAAATAAGTTCTGTGCTGCGACCGCTACCCCCAGACCCCTGGGACGCAGTGTCACTGCATTCAGAAGCCCCTGACAGCTTGGCTTGGACCATGACCTCTGCATGGTTTGCTGGAGGTGAACTGCACCACTCTGAGAAAGGGGGAGGATGAAAAGGAGTTTCACTATACGAAGTACAAAACCTTTGGTGACATTATGGCTTTACTAGGCAGTTCATTAAATAAATATATTGTAGCAAAGAACGGCTATCCATTGTCTGTTTCATTTAACCAGAAATAGGATCCGACCTGGCTTGTTGTTCTGAGAGTTGATGCCAAGCACAGACAGTCCAGCACAATACAGGCAGTTGACATCATTGTGCTCTTGAAGACACGTTTCCTCTGAGTCCAACATCTGTTGCTGATCTGCCCGGCTCACGGCCATCAGCTCGGTGATACTGAACTGAGAGTGAAGCCTTGCTGGCCAACATCCATCGCTGGACCCTGAGAACACACACAGCAGACCCTGAAAAGATGCTAAAGCTAGTACAGGCTATTTAAAGAGCAGTCTCACACAGATTCAAAGAGTGGTCTGAGCAGGAACTCTTTTGCTTATCCTCAACTTGCTGTTTTTTTGGATTTATGAACTCTGTGCACTGTTTCTATTGATTACATTTTGCTTTTGGAATTACTATTTTGGTTTCCACATAAGTCTTGGATGGGTTGCTATTTTGTTTTAAGAAATTTATTGAACAGCAACAGCTTCACCTTTGTTAGCCTGCATTTGTATTCAATTCCTTCTTTTCTCTGTGACACAACTGAAACACTTCCATACAAATTAGTAATGGGAAAACACTGAAAAACCCACTCCTCTAGTACAGTTCATAGACACAAAAGACACTTCATCCCTTTCTATCTGAAGTCTTTGTGACACAATCTGTCAATCTATGTCTTTTTGTAATCCAGTTTTGAAACTTCCAGGGAAAAGTTGGAAAATGGTTCACAGTTGTATTAAAAGTAATTATCTTTTTGAAAACTGAAGCATCTATTTGGTATAATTTCGAGATTAAAAAGTTAAAAGGCCGTTCATCTGGTACCAGTGGGTTAGATTAAGGAATGTTATGTTTCAGGGACCTGTACAAATATGGCTACTTTTGAATATTTAAACAAACTGATGTTTTACAAGTTTTTTTCTCCCATGCCCTTGTCAAAATGTATGGGAACGTTATGAGATGGAGCAAATCACAAAAGGACTAAGACTCTAAAAGGCCAAATGCATAAAGGTTAGAGTTCACTTCTTCAACAAGCTGAAATGTGAAACTGTATAACAATTGCACTGCACTGTCTTAGTGCAGTTGAAATCCAAACCAAATTTAAGATAAATGAAGGGTGGTGTTTGCTGGGATCACCAAACATGCTGTGATCTGTTATTTTGACAGTGCTGACTTATTCATACTTCTCACCATCAGAGTCTCCAGAGAAGAATTTAGCAGACCGGTCCTCAGAGGGGGGGCTCATCCTCTTCTGGAAATACGGTGTTTCTTTAATCTGAGGAATCCAAAAACAAAAGTCTCATGCCACTCAGTTCAGGTTCACAGCAAATCTCAGAGGAATCAAATTAGAGATGCTGTGTTTTCTCAACAAAACACACTCGTATAGATTATTAGTCTTGCCTGGAACATGTTGTTGATATTGACAGGCAAAGCTATGCCTATGTAGTCATCGGAGGAGCCATAGGTGGCACTGGACACTATAGAGTGTACAGAGGAGGAGCGCTGCAGTGTAGTTTGGTTGATTGGGCTCAGCAGGTCTTCCTTATCCAGAGATGCAAAGCTCAGAGCTTTCAGGAATCTGAAGACCGATCGACAACAGGACAAAGGCGTTTCATTCTTCCTGTCCATGCCTTATTGTGTAAATGTACTAAAAACCTCCATCAAACTAATTAATGCTATCTCATATTCTTCTTTATTTGAGTATTTCTTAAGAATTTGTGTATCTTGATCTTGACTTAACTAAAACGGTAAACGTAAATGGTGTTAAAACACCAACACTTTGCATTTTAGGCATTAACACTTACTGTGTGCCTGTCACATTAAATTAGCATGTTAGGGAGTCTACTGCAGTGCAGCCATGTTTGAGTTAGAGAAAGCATGTTCTTTCTGTCATTTTGGCATGGCGGATGGATCTGAATACTTCAATACCCATGATCCATTGCTATGGCGAAGAAGCCAGTGAGAAGTGTGAATCAGAGTGGTAGCAAATTCAAAAGGGAAGGTCGTTTGATCAGTAAACAAAACACAGGACCATAGCAGCCAAATTCTTCCTAAATGACCCAGATTCAGATCGTCAATTGAGTTTTCAGTTCACCCCATTTAACATCAGCAGGCCCCAACTTTAATGGGTGCTGCAATCATGAAAATACAATGCTCCCAAATTATGTAAAAAGGAAGAACAAAAAAAACTCTCTACAATGTAGTCCAGTATATCACTACCCTTAACTATGATCTCAGTAACTAACAAGTAACTGATGTCACCAACAATGCAATGTTTAAAAAAATCCTAAAGATAAACGTTGTGGCAGAAAAGTTCCAGTGGATTGCATTAAATTATACAGGTGTACCTAATGTAGTGGATGTTTGTATGAAAATTCATTATGGATACATGCAATATTTTGGCTTTCCACAAGACTTTACTTTTTCTGTCTCTCCTGTCTGTCTAGTTGAGTGACATCACTCAGGGGCGTGGTCGACAGGCTGGGCCAGCCTCCTTGCTGCTTAAGCACAGGTGGGCTTGATCCCTTCTAAAACTACCAGACTTTAGGACAGTCCCAGTTTATTAGGGATTGACATGTCAATTTATTTGCATGAGGAAAAATTGGGAAATGAGAAAAAAGTTGACACAGCCATCCTTTTTGATGCCGCCCGTTCCAGACAGAACCTCACAGTGCCCCAAATGTAGCTCCAGCTGCCAGGGACAGGGCGGAGCACCTTCAGTAACATGGTAAACTTAGTATAATCTCCATTTCCATCAAACTAATGCCATCAGTACATAACAGAGTCACCACTCTTTTTAACAGAAGGTTTTTTCATATATAATTAATAGAAGTTGCTTCTTCTTTGCTGTACACCTGATCAATGTTATGATACTGCCAACAAAACTTCACACCCCTGATATTTTTCCACATTAAAAGCCTACATATTAAGTCAAGCAGCCTTGGAAGACTTTTAAAGTGAAAATTCTGGAAATGTTAAGTTTCATTTATGCTGAGCATGTAGGTTAAATACAGCGCAGTAACTCAATTTATCGAGACAAAGGGAGGTGAAATAATGGCCTGTCTCTAACATAAACCTGTTGCTAGTGCCTCTGTGTACCTGCCAATGAGGTATATAAAGGTCCTGGCAACAACTGATAATTTACAGTAGCTTAGTTCCAACTAACACAGATTTGGAGCGTTGTCTTAAACAATTCTGTATTTACAGATAATGATATCTGTAATAATAATACAAACACGCTAAACGTTACAGGTACCTTTGTGAAGTGAATCTGGAGTCCAGACTGCCTGTATTCATTGTGATGGCATCAGTGAAGAGTATGTCTTTGGCTGGGGAGGCCAGGGCCTCGCTGTGTGACAGAGATGGCTGAATGCGTTGGTACTGCAGCCTCCTTAGGGTGGCGTAGCCCAGGGCGTCACGAGGACTTGTGCAGCCATTGTGGGAGCTCGAGTACTTCAGCTTGGCAAATCCCAAGATATCTCTGGAGCCAGAGTACAGGCTGCAGTCAGCTAAGCTGCTGAGGGTGGTCACTGAGGGAGACTTGAGGGACTGAGCTCGGCGGGGCAAGGTGTGTGAGGAGCCAGGAGGTATAAGCGAGGTAGAGAAGGACTTGGGAACTGAGGAGCAGGGTTGGGGTGTCAGTGAGTGCACGCTCTGGATGGTCTCAGTGCTTATTACAGTGTTGAGGCTTAAACAGTCTGTGTCTATGGTGGAGGGCAGGGTCTCCCTGGAGTGGCTGGAGCTCATGGAGCTGATGCCACTGGTGGTGGTGTCTATGTTCAGGCTTTGACTTTTAAATTGATCTCCACTGGCTCCTGAGGGCCCATCTTCAGCCAAACACTCATAGCTACACTGCTCTTGCTGGTTCTCAACTGTCCTGACCACTGACCCTTCCATTTCCCACTCCCCAGTGCTGGGCATGCTCCAACCATTCTCTATGGCTTTATTCCCCATAAAGGAGGTTTCTCTACCACATGAAGGTATTTTAGACTGAGGGCCATTGTGAAAAGGGAGAGCATCTGCTTCTACAAATGAGTAGCTAGTAGGTTCTACAATAGGGCGTTTGAGGCCCTGTTTTCCATCCAGCCCTGCTCCTTTTTCTTGGTTGATGCCGTTAGAGTAAGGGGTGGTGCGAGGCTTCTTCCCAGGGAGAGACAGTGAGTTGAGTAGACGGTTGCGGCAAGATGCCAGCATAGTGAAATGACTTTGGTCCTCGGAGAAGTCACAGCCTTCTAGCCTCTTATCATCTAGCATATACACACCTGCAAAGAACACAACAGCAGTTCTTGCAAAAGAGTTATAAAAGCAATCAAATAATTTTGTGACTGTATTGGAGATTTTGGACTTACTGGGTTGTATGGAGTCACTCTCGCTGTTATGCCTGGAGCCTGTGGACTCTGTGAGTCTGAGGGTACTAGAGACAGAGGACAGCGGGTTGGAGGGTCTGGGTTGCGGGTCCAACTCCTCCGGTACTACAGGCCACAGCATACTATGGTTATGCCTTACAGCATCCCAGCCCTGCTGCTTCAACGTGTCACAGCCCTGCCTCGTCTTACTTATGAGGCCCAGCACATAAAGACATGCCCTGCACAGAACCCAGAGAGGCAGATGATGGAGAGAGGCAGATGATGGCATCTCAGGACATTGCTACTAAGGCTGAAGCTTATCCATTACTCAATACTTCCCAGGAATATTGACCTTATGGGTATCAGCTACACAGACGTGCTCCAACAGAGCTGGGTATCGTTAGTTAACGTTGTCTTTTTAATCTGATATCTGTAATGGACGTGGTAATGTCAATCACCAAAAATGGAATAAAAAGTAAATAAGGTTTCCCTGGAGTCCCAGGATTTCTCACCATGAATGAAGCATGATTTTAACCATTGAACTGCAGATATTAAAACATAGAGTGATGTTTATCTGAATTTCAGATGTTTCCTTTCATATTCTTTAGTTTATGGGCCCATTTTTTCTGGTGGGGCAACAACCAGTATAAGCAACGCTTCAGTGTCCAGACCAAACAAAAAACTCAGCATTAGCAGAATATGCTTAAAATCATCTGCTATGTTACAAATGATTTCACGATATGAAATATGAATCAGTGTTTCATGTTGTCTGGTTGAACAGAGAACATTATTAATGACTGACACTGTCACACATCTGAAGACTGAAGTTATGAATGAAGTCAGACATGCTGTGCATAAATTGCACACAGCACCTCTCTTGAATGGTTTTTAAGCAGGCAGTTGACCATAATAATGCCATTTCAAGGTCACAATGTAGCCACAAGGTCATGAGGTCTGGAGGAGGCATCTTTGTTTCATAGTGACCTGAGTTAAATCAAGTGAAGCTGTTCAGAATTCCTACCCTCTGATGGACAGAACCTCACAGTGGTGGGCCAAAGCCACTATATCAGTGATCACCCCCTCCTCCAGCAGCAGGTTCAGACCCCAGTTTGATGAACCTATGTTTCCCTGGTGGAAAACAACAAGTAAACATCAACAGTGGGTTTCCTCTTCTTAAAATCACATATTTTTTAAATAATAACAGAATAACAGACACTGACCAAAGCCCAAAGTGCTGCCTTCAGTTGTTTGATGCCCTCCCATTTGTCCAGGACGGGAGCTCGAACACTGTAGCTCAAATCAGGAACCACATTCTGCAGGAGGAAGTGGAAAGAATAACTAACAGACACTGTGTCAAAGCAACCACCACAGTACCACAGCATGATATCCAGACTCTGACAAAAGCAGCTTGACTGTTCTTCAATCAAGAATTAAAGTAATAATTACAGTATACAAAAACAGGCTGACTGGACATCAATAATTAAATAACTTAAGACACTTTACTCATTAATATCAGACTTTTATTGGAGGTCTTTTTAATTTCATTACAGTAAAGTCAGTTTTATTAATATAGTCCACAATCACAATATATCTAATTTCCACTTGTTAAATTGGAATTAAAAATAAAGAAATCAAGTTAATTGATTAATTAATTAACAAGGAGGGAAATGAATTACATCAAATGAATCAGTCTTATATCTGAAAGTTGTAAAACTTGATCTTTGGTTTCTGCATTGAAGAAACATTAATAGACGACTTGGCAATAGACGATACATATATTAATAAATAAATGCTTATTAATGAGTGAATTAGTGCTAAATTAATATGAATTTAAATCAGAGTCAACATAACTGCAGGAAATGAATCTTTAAATGTCAAATAAACTGATTAGTCAGTTCAAGATAGTGATAGATTATGGATGCTTATAAAAGGCTATATGACCATCACTCGGTGACTTCTCTTTCTTTTAATAATCTTTTAATAACAAAATCATGCAAGTAAATGCATGTTAAATTCTATATTAATAATTAATAATAATACTTTATTTGGAATCTTATTAGGTGCAAACAAATTCACAGAAACATTTGAGAAGAGAAGAAAACATTAGGAGAAAAAGCACAACTTAATTCATTCATTTAGTCCATAATGGAGAAATGAAAGCAGATAGATATTGCCTCATAGATTCACACAGCAGAGTAGGGCACACAGCAGTAAGGCACGCAACCATTAACTGCATCTCCCAAGATGTCAATCTCCAGTCAGTCTGTAGTTGAGGTGCAACAACCAGATGAACTTACCTCGGCTTGAAGTAGCTGGCAGCCAGTCTTGTCATGAACCAGTTGACCATACAAGTGGACAGGAAGGTAAACATCTGGCCTCTGCAGCCTGCCGTAACACACATAAACGAGAGGAGGTACCAAGTTCTATTAGTTACAACTATGTTTTGTGGTTCGCTCCGTGGGAAAATGTGTTTTGTACATAACATTTTGAGCAGATGATGGCACTGGATTAGCGTTCATTACAATTTGTCCTCTGGGGAACATGGGATTTTGTGTCACTGCACTCGGTAGATGTTTTATTTCAGTCTGAAACAAAGTGGTATACCAAACAACAGACCAACCGACAGACAGACAGACCAACCAACCTACAGATTAACATTGCCATCCCATCACATGGCTAAAAACTGTAATCGTATCATGGTGGTGAAAGGGCAAGACTGGAGCAGCTGAAGCATCGAAGCATACTGTATGTAAATGATATGCCTCCATTACGCATGTGTTGTGTTTATATTTGTATTTGTGTTTTAAATATGATAGAGTGGCAAGCGCAGGTTGAGTTACCTTTGGTTGCTGCGGCGTACGTAGTTGTCTCCATTAACAGGCTTTCGATATGTGGTGAGGGCCTCATTAAGCTGCTCCTCTATCATGTCCACATACTTCAAGTTATACTCCTGCAGGGACACACAGGGCAGCTATGAAATGGTTTGTTAATAAAAAGAACAAAAAGCAGCTGTGTGCTGGTTGAAATGTACCTTCTGCCATCTCTCCATCTCTTTAGTGATATATCCTCTCTCACTGAGGTAAGAGAAACCCTTTGGAATGGATAAAAACCTGGTGACAACAGAAACAAGGAACATTTGTTTGTATAGCACTGCTCAACAAGTACACAAAAAACCCTTCAGACATGATGTAATAGAAACACAAGCAATATAAAGACACGCATGAATGGCATTTAAAATAGAAATACGATTCTAACCCAGCTGTTGTATCCTTGGTGATCGGTAAATTCTCAATACTCCCATTGTAAAGAACAATGCATTCCTGCCATAGAACACATGCTTGGCTCAATCATGTGGTTTGTTCATTTGAAGACATGTTATACATAAATTTGCCTCTTTTGAGCAGACTGTTCAGAAATTCAATAGCTCTTGGTCACACTACTTACGAATTCACAACTTCATATCTTTGAATATCACTCAATCAGTGGGTATAGAAACTTCAGAATTCAGACCCTCTGAATGTTATCATGGGGGGATCCCACAGGAAGATCAGGCAAAATCCAGACAACTGCAATATAACTTGAGCCCTGTTTTTTTTAGCTATTTGTTTATATTTTGGCAAATGCGAGCGGTTCTCAGATTGCCCACATAACCAGGTTTCTCTGAGCCTCTCTGTAAACACACTGAGTGAGTAAAGGAAGGAAGGAATACACATTCTCTGTGTTGATTTTAATTTGCTGATTATTTTTCTACACACACACACAACTCAATCAATCCGGATTAAGGCTATATAAAGGATTAATAAAGGATTATCTTATTTCCAACTGATTTCAAACTTAGCTAAATTTTCCCTGTAACAATGTGGTCTGTCACAGATTCAGCAGGACAAAGTCAAATGAGAGAGACAAAAATGGCAGAAAGTTGAAAGGGGGCCAAATGTGTGTGAGGTGAATTGGAGTTAAAAATCATTGCTTCTCCTCATCTCCGTCAAATCTTAGCACACAGATGACAAATATATGTTAATGTCATTCAGAGTGACAAATTTCCCCGGGATATCATTGTCTCTGAATAAAGAAGCTTCAGAACATACCTGAGAATCATCACCTTTCACCAGCCAGTTCACAGAAAAAAAACTCCTCCAAAGCAATATATCCAGTCCAGTTCAAATATTTTACCTTAGCAGCAGTAGCACACCCTTGTCACCCAGGTGTGTGACAGCAGGTTTCATCTCTGTCAGCGCATGTAGGTTGGCCTGATGGAAAACACATTAAGGGGCCCGCTGATTGGCAGTGATTTAAAACCCACAGGCAATGCTTGATTCAGTTTGTGAGGTTTGCTCACTCACCTTGTCTTCACAGGCTTCATCCAGGATGTCCAGTGCCTCCATGGAAATGGTCTTATTACGGTCGTGAAGTTGAGTGACCAGGAGCTCGATGCCCCAGTTACTGAAGAACTCCACACTGGCGCGTAGCAGGACCCGCAGGTGCTTGGTGGCGTACAGCCTGCAGGTCTATATTCAACCCATGCAAGCCAGGAAATGATTAGATTAGATTACATGAGTTACCTGTAGAGTTATGTTGATACCAAGATTTCTTTGAGTTTTTAGTCAAATAGAAAAGTCTGCATACTGTGACGTATGCAGATAATGTTAATACATTAACTGATGTTGAGCCCTTCCTCAGTGTGCACAGTTAGACATCACATCACAAATAGGTGACAGTAATACAGCGGAAGGGCTGTGCAGCTCTACTTGTCCAGTTCCTTATCGACCACCACAATGCCTGGTGAGTTAGCCAGCACCTGCTTGTCAGTCTGGATGGGAAGTCCCACGGGATCGTAGCTCTGCCATTCTCAATCACCTCTGTAGGTGTCTCCAATTTGGATTTGGGGACTTTCAGTCTGTGTTCAGTACAGATGTTCCTGCCCCAGCCACTTGGTTATGCCTTTCAGTGTATGCTCTCCAAGCTAGCTTCTTATACCCAGCTACTAAGTGCTGTCTCAGGGGCGTCTTTGCACAGCCTTGGGTCTTGCGTCTTGTCTGTGTGGTAGACCCCTGGTGCTGTGCCTGTTTCTATGATCACAGCCTCTGTGCTGTCCTTCAGACCAGTCTTTTCTAGTAACTGGTAGGATTTCTCTGTATCAGGCATGTCTTCTATGTGTTGATGGTACATCCCATGGAGGGACTAAGTCCTCACTAAGACATGATACCTCCATTCTTGTTCACTGCTGTCTTCAGCTGCCTGAGGTACTCACTCAGCAGTCCTTCCTAATGAAATGTTAAATGTTCCTTCTTTCATCCTGGATAGTGGCTCTGTCACTCAATATACCTTCCAGTATCGCTCAGTCTCTTCTCTGGGTGGGATGTTATTTCCTTGTTACTCTGCAGCTGGAAGCACACTTTAAATGGTTCAGCCAGAGCTGTGAGCCTTTGTTTAGCTGTTTCTAGGACTTCACTTATGGATATCTTGCTGTACTTCTTCAGCCAGGGCCTGTCTTTCGTGATGTCTTTCCGCACCTCTGTCGTCTGGCTAACACCGCCCCATGCTACTTTGATCTCGGATTCTCAGGATGATAATGCTGCCAGTTTCAAGAGTATCCTAATAATGACTGTGTGGTCGCTGGGACTGCACCTTTTCAGTTGACGGTAAAGATTTGTTGTGTTCCCTGCCTTGGTTGGCGCTGACTGACGGCATATTTTGCAGACCGTTTTAGCACTTTGTTGCTGCTTTAGAGACCGGAATCCAAACCACTTCCATATAACCACTTTTTTTGTCAACAATTTCCTTAGCTTTCAAAGACTACATGAGTTCACCTAACCTGCTGAAGTTGTTTTACACATCCATACTTTATGCTAAAATTGTATGGCTTTGTAAAACAAACCAGGTTACTGCGGGCAGTGCGGCTGAAGATATCACATCTCTGTATGTTTGTGTTCTTCATGTTGTTGTTGATAAATTGATCATACTGTCTCCCTTTAGTTGCACTTATAGATAGTGAGCATTGTCATTGTTGACTCCAGTAAAAATATTCCCTCCCTTGTGGATTCTACTGTGAAGTTAATGCTGTCGTCCACTGTCTGTGTGTGAAGAGCTCAGCTTTTGCAAACAGGCAGTGACACAGAGGGCAGAGGTAAATGCCCTCAGAGGTAAATTTTATGCCCCTCAGATCCACTCATCATTTTTCTTCTTTTCTAGAGGACATCCACGTCTACATCCACTCTCTTTCACCGGTAGCTCAAACAATGCTGTGCAATAGGAAATGGACATGTACTTTGAAGTGCAAATCAAAAATTTTGATCATTTTATCACCCAGCTCTATATACAAGATCATTAATCTGTGTTATGGTGGCAGTCTAGACATTACACAAGGCTGCATTACATCAAGTAGACTTTGTGATGGTACTTCATCACTGAGCTGGAAGTCCAGGGGTTGACTGTCTTCAGTCTGGCTATGATTCTAATTTGTACCTCAGCAGCTTCAGCTGTTATAGGCTGATGGGATTGTATGAGCTGGTTGGAGCCTCTCCATCTCAGTAGCTTCAGTAGCTTCCTTCTATTGATGTTCAAGCATTTAGCAACCAATTGCTTCTGATTTAGTGTGGAAGTAAGTTTCTTACTGGTCCACAGTTTCAACATTATCACTATGATTAAATATTATCAACATTTCAGTACTTTGTTAGCTGTAAAACATCTTTTACATCTTCTAAAACAGGTGAAATATAGTAGAATAGTATATCTTACAGTGAGTTTGCTGAAAATTGGAAAAGCTTACTTAATATTTAACTCTTGATCAATATTAATTAATGTACATGTACATAACACAAACTATCAGTGCGACCCTGGTGCTGTGGTGAAGCTGTCAGAGCGAGCTGTGTTGACTCTTACATCAGTGGCAGCCGTGAGGATTCTGGACAGAATGACTCGAGCCAAACCGTCTCGGCTATAATCCAGCGTTGAGACTGTTAGCTTCAGCAGGTGCTCTTGATTCTTCAGACTACACACGTCCAACAAACTGACAGAGCAAATTGGAGAGAGCAAGCAGCTGATTAAAGACAGAATGACAGCATCAGGAAAGGTGAACCCCGTAAGTGGTTCTATAAGATCTGAACGTGTCTGCTTCAAGAAACAAGACAAGGAGCCGACACCTAAATGCTGAAGTTGGTATGCTAACATGCTCATGTTAACCTGGTATAATGTTTACCATGTAACATTTACTAGTTGAAACAAAACACAAGAACAGCTGAGGCTGATGGGAATGTCATTCGTTTTGCAGATATCAGATTGTAAACCAAAGTGGGGGATAAACAAACTTTTATTAAAAAAGCTTGGAAATTTAAGCAAATTTCATGGAAATCCATCAAGCTGCTGAGCCATAACACTCAAAACCACAAATCAACCTCAAGGTGGCACTAGAGGAAAAGTCAAGGGATCGTAATCGGAGGGCAAGACGCATTGTCTGGGAACCATGTGCATCTGTACCAAATTTTGTGCCAGTACACCTAGTTTGATGGAGAAATATTTCACAGAATGAGTAACCCTGCTGATGGCGCTATAAAAACAGTCAGGGAATCACCCATGTACTTAGGATCCATCCTCTTGGTACTGCCAACATCTGTACTAAATTTCATGGCAATCCATTTAAGAGTTATACATGAGTTATTAGACATTTAATTAATTTCCCAGTCCACAGGGCTATATATTAATATTTCTTTACTTCATATATTATTTATATTGCGTACTCACTTAAATCTGTCTGCGAACACAGATTTAAAAATGAGCTTTACAGTAGCTGCTCACCACTGGAAGACGTTGCACTTCTCCAGCATCTTGACACCATGTGGCTGGGCGGACAGGGTGCCCAGGAAAAGGAAGTAGTGCTGGCTGAGCGTGGTTAGCAGCCCACTGCCCTGCAGACTGCGGTCAGGTTTGAGTCCAGCAGAGGGGAACAGACTCTGGACAATGTCCCTCACCAGGTCTTCCAGGTACGCCTGGCCTTCCTAACAGACAAGGACAAGTGGATTAGGGGGCAGGGGCGGCAGGGGGAAGGTCACTATGACCTATGGTCTTCCAGGAGCGACTGTCTGAAACTGTGCACCGTTATCACCATACTGTTTTTTAAATAACATTGAGTCTCCTCCCTCTGTGGCAGCAAACTTTTCTCTCTGTAAGAGCTGTCAGTCAGAACAACTATAACCCTCTGCTTTTCAACAAGGTCGGACAGCTCATCAAACAGACTAGTTATTTTGGAGTGTAAGAGTCTAGATAGATGCTAATGTCAGCATGCTAACATGCTCGCAGTAACAGTGCTAACATGCTGATGTTTAGCAGGTGTAATGTTTACTATTTCAGCATCTTACTTTTACTTGTTAACATGCTAACACTTGGTAATTAGCGCTAAACATAAAGTAAAACGGGAATGCCATTAGTTTAAAGGTATTTGATCTTAAACCAAAGTACTGGGCAAATGTATTATGACACATCCGTAATTGTCAGTACAAAATTTCATCATGGGCTTTAGGGCAATCAATTGTGAATCGTAAAGCTTACAATGACCTGGATGAATGAGAATATTCACAGGCAAAATTTTATCATAATCCATCCAATAGTTCAGTCTGGACCAATGTGGTGGACTGACTCACATTTCCATCCCTAGAGACACTACACTAGCATGACTAAAAAACACTGGATCCAACATTTCCCTACTGCAATAAACAGCATCCTTTCCTAAGACCACCCCTGCCTACAATCACCCGTCTTTCAAACAACACACCTCCAGTTCCAAATTATGTCATAAATGTGTAATCTCCAAGCCTAACCTGAGATAATCCAACACGTACATTTGAAGAGCTACATAAATGACCTTCACAAACTAATCCAAATAAATGTAAAGTTGTGTGACTGGTTGCAGAGGGCTGTTTGTCCTCACCTCTTCAGATGCCAGGAGGAACTCTACAAACTGACATCCAACCACAGTGAGCTGTTTAGCCTTGGGATGCTCCAGCTCCAGGCTGCAATACATCTTACTGCTGGGCTTGTAGAAGAAAAGCAACCTTTGCACAAATCTGTACAGAAAGAAAAAACACATACAGAATACAAACAAAGAATATGACAAGCTGTTTATCACTGAGAGCTAAGAAAACACATGAATCAAAAATACTTACTTGTGCATTTGTTCATCCTTATTGCTACGTAAACTGACATTTGGCCACTAGAGACGAGAATAAAACACAAATAAGAGAATAAGATCTTTAAAAGCATCTTACATTTCACAGCAATTGTAGTTGGACAACTGCAAGCAAGCCCAAACAGTTGCCACACCAAAAATGCACTGTGGGCTTGTTTCTGGTAGACGTACACAAAGCAGAAATCCTTTATACCTTTACCTTCAAAATGGTTCCAATGAGGCACCAGTTCCAATCCAGGTTCTCTTTGTGGTTGAGGATGTGGCTGTCTCTCATGTTGGCCATCAAAGCATCCTCAGTTTCCTGCAGGATAAACACAGCTGGCTTCACTTACACTTTACAGCTAGTGCTATACAGCATGCAAGACTTGTTTTGCTTGTTAATACTCAATCATTCACTGACAGATGTGACAGTTTTCATCAACCAGATATTTCAGTTTAATACATTTTTGAATGTTTTTTAGATGCAATAACACATTTTTTTTGTTCTTAGCCAATGTTTATTATTCAAAACAGTACATGCAGCTGGTTTGCAGATGTTCTTTTATGGGCAACA
Organism: Chelmon rostratus; assembly: GCF_017976325.1. Taxonomy (NCBI): domain Eukaryota; kingdom Metazoa; phylum Chordata; class Actinopteri; order Chaetodontiformes; family Chaetodontidae; genus Chelmon; species Chelmon rostratus. The sequence goes on along the minus strand of NC_055676.1, from coordinate 1,975,092 downwards.
GGGCCACAATATATTTCAATTCAGTTAAATGATCAAAGAGCTAAGAAGGGGGAATTTGTCTAGGTTCCATCATCGCACACACACACAATTAATCATGATTTAATAAAAACAAACGTGGCCAGAATACACATCACGGATCACCCTCAAACAAGGTGGGATTAACCTGAGAAGTTCAGGGACCTTACTGCAGGTGTTCCAGAAAGAGGTGGTCTGCAGGGTCAACCTGAGATCATTTTCCTTTTTTTCTTTTGAGGGTCTGAATGTCTGAACCAAACTGTTGATCTGTTGTGAATAATATAAGAATACTTTCATTTGCTGTGTATGCAGCTGAGCCATCTGGGCAGGTTCAGGTTCACACAGAACACATTCACCAGTTTGACAGCTCATACACAAGCACAGTGAAATTTGTTGCAAATGCTCGAAACATAAGCAAACATAGAAAACACAATCAGATACAGACGTGCTGGAAATAGAAAAGGTGAAAAACAGAAAACACAGTAACTACAGTTTGAACCTTGACTGTGTAAACAGATTTACATGACTAGGATAAGTCCACATACTGTATACACATATAAACACACACACACACACTGACACTGCCCAAGTCTCTCTCCTGTTGTTTGTCATGATGTTCAACACTCCCCACCCCAACTTTCTCAAACATTTCACCCCAAAAAATGAACAATTTCCTTGTACTCAGAGCTCATGTCACAGTTTCTAAACCCCAAATGAAGATTTCCTGATAACCTCCTTGAGATCCAGTAAGAAGAAAACACAGTCCTGGTACAGTAGTGAACCAGCTAAAGATACACTGCAGGAATATGTGATGTAATGTGCGTACCTTGACAATGAAAATGTCTCTCTGAGGTTTAATGTGCTGGTCTCGACAGTAGTGCAATGCTCTTGATGTGCGCAGGATGTGGTCCAAGTAGAGACTGTAAGGTTTGATGCCTCGCTTCTTCTTCTCATGAAAACACTTCAGGTAGTTGACAGCAGCACTCGCTCGTCTGCAAAAACCATCGATTTCAGTGCCACTTCTCTCGACATTAATTGTTTAATGTAACACGAAAGAACTGGACGATAGTTTTGCATTACTGACATCCTCCTCGCTAAACCTGTCCCATCTGTAGCATGCCTGGGGGGAGGTACTCACAGTCTCTTCTCAGGAGCGATATCAAAGGAGGCCGCCATCTTCATGAGGGTGGGTAAGCAGTGCAGGTGGTGGCTGTGGCTATGAGGGAGGATGGTGTTGGCCTGTATGAGGAAAATCCGATTTATGCACAAAAGCAATCTAAGGAATCTCATATTCTGATCAACGAATGGGAGCACAGGAGGGAGGTACCATATGGAGAAGTTCTCCCACCAAGATGGTAGCCCGTATGGCTATAGCATCATCGCTGCTTGTGATCATCTCAACCAAACCCTGTGGAGACACAGGGTTATATACAGATACAGACTGATATGAACGCGAGCACAATGATAAAACTACAAACACATTTTATGAGGTAAATGATTGTACCTCTAGTAGTCCACTTTTGATGAAGGCAGAAAGCACCAGAGCCAGATAGTTGTCCATCAGGTTCGGCCTGGAACAGGACAAGAACTCCAATTTAAATCTCAATAAAATCATATTCTCAAGCACACATAATGACATGATATTAGTGCCTACATATAATATTTACCTTGAGCATGATTGATGTGGGAGAATTGTTTTTGCCTCAGAAGCCACAAATCCATCAGACAACCTCCAGCAGTCCTGAACTCTACTGAGGTCTAAACAGGAAATAGTTTCATTTTAGATTCCTATACAATGTCAGATGAGTCCAAAAAAAGCAGTTATCAAAGTGATATCCCTATACCCACCTATACTAATGAGTGCTTCATTGAAGTCTGTAGTCTCTATAGGTATGACAAGCTGGAAGATATCATAGAACACCTCCAACAACCCTTTCTGTGAGGAAGACATGATCTCAGCAGGGTCAAACATGACACAGGTGTGCAGGTTTTTTCAAATATTTTCCGTCCTTTTCCTGTCTTTTCTGCTTGATTTGATTTGATTCTGCCTTCAAACAACATACACATTACACAGATGCCAAATATACTAAAAAGCAGAGAAAAATACACAAACACATACAACTGAATCAAAATAAACTGTCAGGTAGAAAAGGTGTTATGCATAACTGAAGCAGCTTAAGTGAGCATGTCTTATATCCATAGTGGTCCAGGCCTGTATCACAAAGTGACATCAGTGAGCGAAAATGAAATTGATGCAACATGACCAGAGAAAAAGGACTGTGGTATTCTTTGGCTCATAAGGTACAACCACCCAGAATGCACTGGGTCACATCAGACCACTAAACGCTCCAGCTGGTGAGTGACATACCAGTCCATTTTCAAGCATGAAAAAATGTCGGCCTGGTCACAAACTTTCTCGTACAACAGCTTCACAGAACACTAATATGATGATTTGATTCATATTTGATCAGCACTGCCTTGTTTGACATTGTGAGCTGAGTTTTGTGGACCTCTGTTTTCAAGCAAGGAAAAACAGACACCTGGTCACAAACTTTCTCATTATACAGCTAAACAGTAGAGAAGAGAACATCTTAAGATGGGATCACACCAGCTGCAATGCCCATCATGCAATCTATTACATTTTTTCAGTAGCTTGCCCAGCACTGGGCATTAGTAAACAAACAAAAAAACATTTACAGAAGAGTGATGACACCTTATAAACACATTTTGCATGGATATGAATACAGATGTTTCTTGAGATTTTGTCTTGCCATGGGCACAAAAAGATGGAAAACAACTGAGTATAGAGTATGTGGGGACAGGACTGATACAGATGGGCACATTTCTCTGTCATGCTCACATTGTTCTGAAGCAAAGGCTAGCGGTTGTAATATATATACACAAAGAGAATCACAACTTGTCAATCAGAACTCTTTTATTAGAATCAGACATTAATATAATAAAGTAGCTGGCTGGACTTAAATGAGTCGGCGGTTGTTTGGCCAGCAGCCAGCTCTGTGCACAGCACTTTGGTGTTAGGGCTGGTGTGATCCCATTGCAAGATGGTCTCTAGTCTTACTTAATCGTTTAAAGTGGATGGGAATGAAAACTTAAAATGAACTTGGGTCATGGGTACAAATTAACATCTGTCATATGATACAGACCCATGATGCAATGTTTTATAGCTCCACAAATACTAATAAATGAAATATTCTGTCTTGTGCATGGTTTTAGAGAAATTTCCCTGAAACGCAGCTTGACATCTTTGGTATCTTTGGGAAGCTTGGGATCCTCTGGGTTTAAATGATGATGATATCAATCTAGAATTTCAGTGGAGATAAGAAGCATATCATGTTTCATATTTAGACTTGCGATAATGTCTGTTTTTACAAAGAGGCACGGAGGCTTTAGCCGGTAGGTGAAGGTTGTGTCCTTTCCCAAAGCAAACTAATGTGACTGTTACTTTTTACCTACCTGCACTTCCATATTTGGTATACAAAGTAAGCCAATGAGAGACTGGATTCCAGAGTTGCCTGACTTGCAAAGGTTAATGATGCCTGCAAGGTGAAGGGAGCAGGGTGAGCAGAGAACTCTACACAGTGAGAGTGATTTACAGTCAAATATTTTGGCATGCTATAAACATGCAGTTAATGGGAGGGTTAATGAGGCATTCAGAGATGAACACAGTGTGCAGAAGTACCAGCCTTTTCTAAGTGCCACATGACTCAAAGAGACTTTGTTGTGTATGTATTTTGGCTGAACAAAATAAATAATTACACCATTTACCTGACCAGGAACGAAATGAGGCAACTATAGACATTTTACTGGCCATGAATCGAGCCTCCCTGTCCTCCCTGAAGACAACAAATAAAATATATGTAACATTGACAAAAACAATCCCACAACATTTGTGTTACATGCTTCAACAGACTTTGTGGAACTCACTTGAGTTGCCCCTCTGTTACGTCAGGAGTGTGTCTGTAGTGGAAGTCTGTGTACGGGGCCAGGATTTGCTGAGAAAGACATACGTTTTATAAATAACATCACACACACTTAAAGAGTTATTGTATGCAGAACTTCAATTTGAGATGTGTCAGTACCTCCAGTTCAACATCAGAGCGGATGTACTGCCTAGTGTGAGGGTGGTTGAGGAGGTGCAGGATGGTGGTGATGAGAGCTTCATTGATGCGACTCAGCTGACAGTCGGTCACGCTCTTCAGAATGGTGCTTAGACCGCCCCGCTGCGCCACCACAACAGGGTTCTTCAAGGCTGCAGAATAAAGGGGCCACACAGAGTCCTGCCAACACTGTTACACTGCTGACGTCAGAGTGAGAGTGTGTACGTGTGTGCAGCTTGTTTTCACTCACAGAGCTCACAGACTATGGCGATGCAGGCCCGCACCATACGATCTCGTTCATGTAGCCCATTGTTGCCCACAGCAATGAGGGAGTTGGTGACAGAGGAGGGGAAAAGCAGTGCATTCACAGTGATCATCTGTGTGAGGCAGCAGCACAAACACAGTGTGGCTTGAGACTACATTAGCCATGACTAGCACAAGACAACTGAATCTCCTACTGTCTGGTCAAGTTGCACTGTGGGTAAAGTAGGCACCAGGTTTTGACAATGTGGAATAAAAAAACAATGTCTCTGGTCTGCTGCATTGACCTTGATACTTTTAATCTGTCTATCATGAATGTGAAATCTGTAGAAAAGGCAACTATTATCTTATGGTTTGCTTATGGTTGAAATATTTGATTATTAATGAACCACAGTTCTCTGCTGTGCAGATTCTGACACACCTGACTACTTTTTCACTGTATAATACTGTATATGTTTGATGTGGAGAATGAGCAGTATTATGTAAATCTTTTTAAAACAAAACAAAGATGAAATTTTATGAAGTTTTCCCTCCTCAGAAGTTGATCTTACAGCTGTGAAAGCCGTTTGGCTTCTGGCCCACCTTCAACAGTGTGTTTAGATACAGTGGTTTTAATTTGTATTTGCTAGCCTGTGCCCAACTCGTCAGGCAATATGTGAAATGTTGGATGAATATAGCAATATATATGTATTACATAAGACAGCTGTTTTGCTGGTATGGACTTTCAAACAAATCTAAAATTAGTCAAATTAAAAAAGTGCGACTGTAAATTTTGTTACCTTTAACTCAAGGTATGATCAGGTTTAGCCATGCTGTAATATTGTTAATTGCCTTAGTATATGTGGAAGCAGCTCTCTGTTTTGTGCAACCATGTGTGTAGATCACTGTATCATCAGCATAGAACTGGATCTCTACATCAGGACAGACAGACAGAAGGCAGATTGTTATCATAGGTAAGTATGGATCCTTGTGGGACACCAGTGCAGGTTTTTTAAAACAGATTCGACTCTAACCCTAACCCTAACCCTAACCCTGTTTGGGAAATCTGGCAAAATAATTGTGTTTTTAAAATGATGTCATAGAAAGGGCTGTTGGTAGTATAGCACCAAAGCTACAGTATGGAAAGAGCATTTGTTGGAAGCAGATCTCACCTTGCGTGCCAGTCTGAGAGCCTGTGTTCTTTCAACTTCATTACTTTGCTGGATATCTATGCACCTGGGACAGAATCGAGAGCACAGGTTTGTTAAAGCAGAATGCTGATATTATGTAAACATTATACAACTGCAAAGTGGAAGGTGGTATTTCAGGGACCCTTGGTTCTGGAAGTAAAAATACTGTGTTCCTCACAGCTGGAGAATTTTTACTTCTTGTTTAGGCATTAAACTCTCCAGGCTGAATCATCAATTCCAACATGTGTTGGACTTTGTTAAATATCTCAAATAAATATCTGGTTATTTGACAAAAAAGACAATGGTAGAAGTCTGTGGACATAAAAAACCTGTGAGTTTTCTTTTAAGTCCTTTTAAGGTTGCAGAAACAGGAACTTCAGAAGCAGTGGCAGTATTTTATGTGGATTCATGAGCCATATTGTTCCACACTTTATGTCAACAAGTATAAAGCATCACAATACTGAAACAGTAGAGCAGACTGTGTGTGCATCAGAGATAAACCACAGGCAGCTTAGTGCTGCTGAGTGCCAGGTTGCTTCAGGGTACTTTCTGTGCTGTCTCTGCAGAGAGAGTGTGGACTAAAGCAGCCGTGGTCAGTGGTTACCTTCTGAGCGTACTCCTCACAGTTAACTATGACTTCCAAGGTGCAAGAAACATCGAATCAATGGGCTTGAAACATAGGGAGATTACACAGATTACGCATTAAGGGAATTACATTGGTGAGAAAGCTGACAACACAATCTGCAGGTTAAATCACTTCACTTTTGAATATTGCACTTTTTGAACTGTTGCACCATGTTTTGTTCTTAACTGAAAGGACAAAGTGTGAGTTGCTCCTCTGACTGGATTCTGCTCCATAGCAACTCATGTGTATTGTAGTATTTAAAGGAGTCCACCATGCCAAGACAACATAAACCTATAGGATTATTACATTGTTTGGGAGAATAATTGAGGTCTTTGTTGAAAAAAAATTGGAAAAGGGAGTACGAACACTTCCTGAACCAGTGGTCCCACTGGCAACTCAGCATTACATTACATCAAGACAGATTATTGAACTTGCTGCCTCTTTCAACGGTGTCATGTTCACTCACCTCGCAATCAAATAGTCCACCTGCAGCCGAAGCACCTTCTCTAGAACATTGCTGTCTGTGATCAGGTAACGTAGAGCTCGTAATCCAGCTGCTCGTACTTCCTTAGCCTCGTTCAACAATGCTAACCGAAGACTTGGGAGAGAAAAATCAGGGAACGTTAATTGTGAACAAAACAGCAGTAGAATTATTAAGTAGCAAGTGTGTCCAAACGCTCACCAAATAATGATCTCCTCATATGTAAAGCCAAGTTTCTCTTCTGAGTGGCCGACACTGCAGAGCAGCTGTGGCAGAAAGAATTACAGAGAAAATGGTCACAGCTTCTGTACAGGCCTTGTACAGTATATTTACAGATTATTTTGAACAGTTGGTTCATCTGCTGGTTGGTCTGACATTTTGATCCAAATCAAGATATGTGGTAAAATATAACAAATTACAGTGCATTTACTCAAGTACTGTAATGAAGTACAATTTTGAGGTACCTTTCTGCTCCTTTTTACTTCTACTTCACAACAATTCAGAGAAAGACTGCATTTTTTACACCACTACATTTACAGTATTTGACAGGTATAATAAGTTACTTAAGAAACTGAGCATATGATGCACTGCAACAGATTTAACTGCCTAGCAGCACACAGCATCTCCATCAGAAACCATATTAAAATTCCTTTTACATGTTAATGCATCAGTTATAATAATTCAAAAATATATGTATATATATTATATCATATATGTATATATGATTTAGTGACAGGCTCTCCACTGCATGAGTTTTTACTTCTGATGTTTTATGTACAGTCTGTTGATGACCTAAGTGACATCTGGATGCAGGACTTTTAATTGTAATGGAGTATATTTCATAGTGTGGTACTGCCACTTTTACTAGCGTAAGTAAAGAATCTGAATACTACTACCACTATGACTACTGTATCTCAACAACTGGCCAGATGTAATTTTAATGTGGGCATGGTGCCCAGAGGAAGGTATCAAATATTTTTATGACCCTCTGACTTTTTGTCTGAAGCCACTGTGAGGTCAAAATGTCCCTCTCATCAACCCTTTGGTCGAAGTATTGAAAACTAATGGATTTCCAATACATATTCTGAGAACACTTCTATTCCCCACAGGACCATATATGAGCATTCCACTAAAGCTTCACTATCAAGCTAAAATACAAGATACCACATCATGTAACAGGCAGGTAGGCATGAAATTTACTGATCCCTTTCAATCTCATTAGGGTACAAACCCTTTTCAATGTAATGACCTCATGGCCTTTCCATTAGCACCACAAATTAGCACCAAACTGAGGATTTGCAGGTGTAGTTTTACTGTCTAGTGTTCTTTTCACAAACCTTTACGAAGTTGTTCAGGTGACCGAGCTTGCGCATGTTGGAGACTCCTTGCTGCTTTGCAACATTTTGAAGGATTTCATGGAGGTTCTCTGCAGGATCTGAAATCAGTGAGGGGCAACATGGTCTTTTCATGTAAACCAAAGCAACACTACATCTTAAGGTGAACCTAAAAATATTGTTTTCACACAAGTGTTTCCATAATGAAGGACGTCAAACAGAAACAATGACAACATTAAACACAGCGGGGGTAAATAGTGGTACCCACAACAGAGGAAAGATTTCCTTTTGTCTCACATATACAAGTCCACGGCTTCTTTTCTGTTGTGAAAGAATCCATCACTGGAATGTTCTATTGAAGTCCAATAAAGCTAGGGCTGCAATTAATCATTATTGACAAACAGTTCAAAACCCAAACACATTCAGTTTATTAAGACATACGGAAAAAAACCCTTAGCAAATCCACACAAGAATGACAAAACGATTCATAGATTCTTAAAATTATTGCAGATTAATTCTGTCAATCAACTGACTGACTGCCACAGCTCTATGATAATAAATATATAATAAAACAATAGATGATACGTTTTTAATGTATGAATTGAAATGAGTCAGTCTCTCAGCACTTTTTAGAGCTTGTTTTCTGATCCATGATTGTAAAGTGATAAAGTAAGTAACATTATTATTATTATTATTGCTCACTGTCTTACACCCTCTTAATAACCCTTCATCATTTTCTCTCTCTATTTTTGGCATTCTATTCTAAGCCTGAGTGAAATGATTTGATTCTGCACAAAGTGTGTGTTCCTGATTTAACTGGACCACCATCTCTTTGTAATGAGGACACTGTCACATCTGTTCCTGGTATTTTTTTTTGTCTGTTTTTATGTCCATTCCGTCTATTCTACATGAAGCACTTTGAGCTGCAATTCCTGTCTGAAAGGTGCTATCCAAAAAGGTTTGTTATTGTTATCATTATTATACTGTGCTCACACAACTACAATGACAAACGCTGGAGAACCATTTATTTAACACTAATCAACTAAAAAAACACATTAAAAATCAACTGTTTACGGCAGCCATCAGGATAGAGATGACTGACACACTGAAATTTACTACTGGAGACTAAAGTATATGTTAATCTGAACCAGATCCAGATTATTAGAAATGCCAGTCCACATTTCTCCACTGCATGACTAGCCATTGACTAGCCAACCAAATGCCTGTTAAATTTTCACATTTTTACATTTTTATCAATTTTTCCCATTAGATTGATTCATTTTAATAATATCTAAAATAATGATTAATATCTGCTTTAATCTGTATTATCTAAATCTTGTACATAATGATTTGAATGCTGTTGCAAGGCCTTTTAGTCACATTTCTAAAAAAAAAAAAGTTTCATTTTCATCCTGCTGTAACATCAGTATGATGTGATATATTTTGTACCTATATACTGTGCTTTTGCTAAGTGATAAAATGTGCTGTCCGTGTCTGTTAAGGTGGACGTCCTGAAGAAATGAGTGCCACTTCAATTGTACAAATTGAAAGATCATTTTAAGTATAAGCAGTGAAAGCAGCTGGAGTCAATTGTGTAGGAAAGACTCAGAAAATAAGAATTGGTCAAAAGCGAAGATTAGAGACCTGAAAGGGTCATTTGGAGAAGACGTGGCTCTATCACAACATCCTGGATCAAGCTATAGCAGTTGACACTGGCAGGATAAGAGGAGGAGGACTCTGTGTTTACATTAATGATGCTTGGTGGTGTAAATGTCCCACCCAGGATGCAGTATTCCCTGTTGTTTCCCCTTCCGTGTGCGTCCTGTGCTTCTGTCTGTATGTCATCGTTGTATGTGTGGTCTCCCTTCCTGGCTCCAGCCTCTGCTCATCCTGTACACCTGTCTGCAATCAGCTCATCACCTCGCCGAGGCTACTCACCTACCTCCCATCAGCTCATCACCTCCTCCAGCATATCAACCCCAGCTCCACTCCACTCTCTGCCAGATCATTGTCTCAAACTCAGTGGTAACTATGCTCACACCCAACTCAGTACATAACTTCTTCATTGATTTGGTATCTTCATGTTTGGTGTTTTAACCTGCGCGCCAGGACCACTGCCCATCCGTCTGTCTCCTGCTTGCTAACATGCATGACCGCTGCCATTACCTAGTTTCCAGGTTAACCCCTGCAAGCCACGCTCCTTATTCGCTCTGTCCACGCAAGCTCCTCCATCTCCATCTTTCTCCCTGGGCCCTGCTGACATCATCTCCCATGACCCATCTATTCTCGGCCCCTGCCAGCCATCGTCTCCTCTCCTCTTCACCTACATTCCCTGGTACTTAGCAGCGAGTGTCTGTGTCCCGTGTTTGGGTCCACCTTGCTACAGTATCACATAACGCAACCACAAAGTTGAAGGACAATGTTTCCAAGATGTTGACTTTTCACTGTAAAGATGCCAGCAATATTATCAACACTATCATGTTGCTGCTGTTCACATTCCCCTAAACACAAATGTATAAAATGCACAACAGAATTATTATTTTTTGGGAATACGTGTATAAGTATAAATGTCCATAAATCACTGTATATATTTTTTTATTTCATTTGTATTTTATTTTATTTTAGTCTAAATGTATATATTTGTACACATGTCCTGAAGGGGCAACAATCTTTATTTCATTGTGCAAGACTGTGTGTAAAATGGCAAAAAAATGACCGTGATTCCTTAATCACTTAAGTTAAATAGAAAGATATGAGAATGTGAACAATGATACTAGAGTGTTTTTTACTGGAGGGAGCATTTCATCATTTTTTATTGCATAGCATTGATGCCCTGGAGAAACTTCCTTTCATTCAGTGTTAAAAGGATCAAGTGTTGGGTGCATGCTAGTCATGTTTGCTCCGCATATGCCTATGAGCTATGAGAGGTGAGCATACCTTGACTAGAAGTTTGCATCAATTTGGTAAGAACTGAACCAAATATGACAGGCTTGGTTTCAAAATAAAAGCATAATAATTCGCAATTTGGAATAAAAGAATAATAAGATAAAAAAGTGCATAATTTGCAGCATTTATTTCTATTTTAGAGTGCAGGGTCAGCACTCTAACACGTGTGGCACTTCGAAAGAGACTGGGGCTGTGTGCTATTTGTGAAGTGCTGCCAGGATTATGATTATGAATCCCCTAACCTCAGTTACACCAATGCATGTTTATACTGCTATCCATTGTGTTGCAGACAAACTGAAACATCTTTTCAGGTGACGTATAACTAAATCTATAATCTAGCCACAAGCAGCGATTCTGAATTCAAGCCCTTTAGTGCTCAGCAGCCGGAAGCGGCTCAGTGGGCCAAAATTAAAGTCACAAGCAGCAACAAGCAGCTGCCAGGCGTGACAAAGGTGAGCAAAGTCACTTCAGCTAATTTCATTTTGGTTAAAGAAGGTGTGAGGCCAATTACACACTTGTTTCATCACCACAAAACAAAGTGTGGACCAGTCTCACTCATTTATAATAGAAATGTGTATGTCGGTCCCTCGATACTGTATAGGGATTTTGGAGCTGATACAGACAAAATCCAATGAGTTCAGTTAATATTACTGTTTCAAAAAATCAAAAAGGCAGAAAATTTTATGGTCCAAGAGGAGCATATTAAGATGGACTTGTGTGTCTAATTTCAAGTCAGTTTGGGTTAAAGTGTGGGGGCGTGGCCTTCCCAAAATTGCACTTTTGGGCCTTAATTACAGCGCCACCATCTGGCTGATTGGGCTTATATATTTTTTGGGAAGCACTTGCACATTATTTCCAGTTATTGGGCTGAGTTTCATGTTTCTAGGTTATTCCAGCTCTCTGCAATTGGAGCCCATGCAGTAACAACAACATCACAACAACATCACCTAATAATGATAATAATAATAATAATAAACTGGCACAAACACAGTATGGTCCTGTTCCTTCAGAGCTTGAAACTATCAAATGGACATGATGACACCCTGAAGACGCTTTCTGCATGACACATTGGCGGAGGCCAGGAGGCAGCTTCAGCTCTTTTAACTGAGCTTCTATGTTTTTGATTTTTGTATAACAGTGGAGCTTTTTGTTGCTTTTGGTTTTCCACATTGGATTGTTAATAAGAAAAATACAGACACTGCCAGACTTTAACATCATTAGAAAGTGAGCCAAGTAGAGAAGATTCGTTCTCTAACGATGTGAATCACTTTCTGTTCACATTACTGACGCCTGAACCTTGACAGCACTCTTATGTTTTACCTGAGAAGTCAGTCGCTACATGGGAGTTCTGACGGGACCGGAAGGCTTCCACGTCCAAGTTTTTGTAACTTTTCGGGGGGGGGCACAGACAGTAAAAGTCAAAGCATTCTGCATTAGTTTGAGCCTGACAGCGCCCACAGAAACATATTTACATCCAGAACACCATGACAGGACGGGGAGGCTCGCAGAAAGTCAGCGACACAGATGGCGAGAGTGGATGTGAGTCCTAAAACGTTGAAACGTACCTCTGCAGAGATCCAGCGCCACGCTCTCCTCCCCGCTGTCATTCCGACCTGCACAGACACAGAGTTAACAGCGAGGTCAGCTGGTTCAAAGCCCCGCAACCGGGGGTCAGTCGGTGCGTGAAGCGGATACCTGGCTCACCTCGCATCCGGCTACTCCGTGACAGGCGGCTTCGGATGCTGCTGACCGCCATGTTTCCGGACAGCTCGCAGGCTGGCTGGACGCTCGCCGGCTCGCGCGGATGGGCGTGGTTTTACTCCGTGACGGCGTCTGCACGTGCTCTGACTGCGCGTTGTTTTCCATCATTTCTACATTTGGCTGCACACGTAGTTTCATGTTTATTGACAGTCTGCCTGAAAAACCTGTTACTGTCAGAAAGCCTTTTGAAAGTCAGGTGACAGTATAAACACAACTTAATTGTTAAGGACTTACTATTTTCTGTTATCTATTATTTTCAGTTTTCAGTTGAGGTTTGCTTCACGGTTTGAGTTAAAACAATAAGTAGAAATTGACTTTCGGTTTCATTCTGACAAGAACAGCAACTTTCTGGCAGAAAGCCCTGAAGGCAAACTTCAACCCAACTGGGTTTAGATGCTCAGCCACTCTGCTGATACAAGATTCATGCCAGAATACAAATTCATCTAAATGTCAGTATACTTTAGCATTATATAGTTGTACATATCTTCCAGTATAATACTCTGAAGGTCAATTTGAGAATTTATCAACAGTCAGGTGGAATCTGCAGTCGCTGTTTCAGCGGTGCCAGCAGTAAGTTCATCTTTGTAAATCAATGATCACAAAAAAAACAAACATTCTGTCTGTTTGAAGTTGTCAGCTGACGACAGTGCTAGTCAGGCACTCAACACTCTGTATGACACAGGCTGAAAGGTACCACTCCAGCTGAAATACCAACTTTGCTCTGTCTATATTGATTGATATTAATATCAATCTACAATGCAGAAAATACTGGAAAAACAAAAACAAAAATGAAAAAACATTGAATGGGAAGTTGTGTCCAAACGTTTGACTGGTACTGTGGTACACTTAGCTTGGTGTTATAGTCACTTCTAATGGAAAAGCCAGATGAAAGCCAGAAAAAAACATGGTTCATTAAATGGTCTTCCAGGTCAATTGACCTAAAAATCAGAATCAACTTTACTGGCGGAGTGTGTGTACATGTACAAGCAATCTGACTCTGGTTTTAAATTGTTTACAGGAAAGACAGACATACTATATTTTAGACATATGGCTAAAAACAAGGACAATGAAGGTGAACAAAGAGAGGGATATCTATAAATACATATAAAAAGCAACAATGCCCAACAGCATGGAATGTCTGTACACAGATGAAGTGTTTCTGTAAATTAAAAATAATACAAAATGGCGATGAAAAAATACTGAATGGAAGTGGGTTGTATGCATATACATGTATATGTGTGTTATTACAGTAAATACAACATGCAGGATTTATGTGTGATAGTGATGGATGACATGTACATGTTAAAACAGCATATATTATAAACTGTTAATATATAATTTATTGTTAAATTGATGCTTTAGCATTACATGGCTATTGCACAGAGTTGTTTACTGACTCTGTATGAGTGACTGAACTGTTCATCAGAGCTGATCACCTGTAGAAAGAAACTGTTCCTCTATCTGGTTGTTTTGGCAAAAACAGCGCCTACCAGAGGAGAGAAGTTGGAACAGCTTGTGCCCTGGGTGGGATGGGTCTGCAGTGACGTTTCCTGACTCCAGAGGAAACAGCATATTCTGCGGGAGGATTAACTACAGCTCGACCTGGCTACCCAAAAGTTGTTCCAATTAATGGCTTATAATTAATTTATAACACAATAATAAACAGGTGGCATTCTAGAAAGTAGTACTCAGTATTCTATTCAAGAGATCAACTGAACTTAATTAATGCAAAAGTCCCATTTGCATGAAATTTCATTTTGTTTGTTTTTTCAGTGTGATCTCCGCATTCACATCTCACTTCAACTCTCACTTGTAGACACGTGCTCTTCCAACTAGCAGGAACAACAACAACCATCATCAAACTCTCTGCCAATCACAGATACACTACCTCACATGGCCATGGGTATCTGAGAGAACTTCTCAGTCTTTAAGCATATCACATGTTCACTGACAAGCATCTAACACACTCAGCATCATCTTGGAAAACTCAGAAACTGCAATAATTATTTTTATGGAGCGCCACCTTGACTGTTGAAACTTCAAGAATGCACCTGCTGGAAAAATGAGACTGCTGACCAACTTAAAAAAGTAGTTGATAAACTGAGTGCGGATGGAAGAGAAGTAAACTCCAGATCCACTATATTATTTCACATTTAAGTAAATACTTTTATTCAAAAGTAATTTTTTCTTACCAGTTTTTAAATCACTGAATGGCCTGGCACCAGGCGATCTCTCAGACAAGCTTTTCAGATCTAGTAGATCCCTCAGATCCTCTGCTGCTGGCCTCCTTGTCACCCCAAAGATTTCAGCAAAAACGTATGGTGAGTCAGCCGCTGTGGCCCTTGTCTTTGGACGGTCTGTCGATCTGAGGGACTCCACCTATGTGCCCATTTTAAAAAGAAACCTCAAGATATATCTTTCTAGCCTGGCTTTTATTTAAGGTGCCTCATCATTTGTTGCCTTAGTTTGAAGTCTTAATCTTTTTTTGTTTATCCCCTGCATTCATTTTATTTGATTAATTTTTAACGTTTTATTTTTTTGCTGCTGTTTTAGTCTTGTTCTGTGATGCACTTTGGGTTGCATGCTTGCATGACGGGTGCTACATAATTAAGGCTGAGTTGAGTTATTTTTACCTTAGCTGACCTTCTTAACCCAGTGACACTATAACATAAAAGTTAACACAGTTGTCACCCTGTCCATTACAGTACAATAATTTAAAGCGACCAGGTGAGCTCTTCACACACACACATCACACCTTCACCCTCACCGTGCACGCCTTGAATCATGTCAGAGCCTCAGATGCATTCGCTTTTGTCTCATACCTTCGTATTTATTTAAAGTAATAGTAGTGGACATTTTTGCATTTTTATCCGATGTGCGTGAACGCAACACCGTTCACTCAGTGGAATGACGTGTCAATAAAGTGCCGGAAGCTTTCAGTCTGTCCAAAATGGCTTACCAGACACTACAACAGGAGTACTTACAGATTCCTGTTGTTACCAGGGCATATACAACCGCCTGTGTCCTCACGACTGCTGCAGTGGTAAGACACATTCAGATAATCACTGTGTTGGCGAGGACATAGCTTGGAGCCGCTTAACATAGCTATCGTAACGTCGTAACTTTGCTGCTAGCTCGATGGTTCAGCTAATATAACGTTAGCACCTCTGAGAGGGATACGTGTCTCACCCTGGTTATCCAGGATGTTAATTCACTTATTCCAGTCACAAAAAAGCTAAAAGCGTAGCTACATGTGGCCGGAGCCTTGGCTTAATTTAAACCAGTGAACCAAAATTGGAAGCGGACACAAGCGACAGCAGGTGTCAATGCTGCCAGAACACGGCTGATGTTTCTTGGGTTTAGAATTTACTGAAGTGTTAACAGATAAATAAAGGCCAGATTCTCAGCATGCAAATTCCTCTCTTTCAGACCTGTGTATTATATATATATATATTATATTTCTTTATTCTTCTTATTATTGCGATGATTATTGTATTGATATATTAATGTATAGGGTGTATGTTAATGTTTAAGATGGTCATATGGGATCTTATTCTAGCCATGTCATGCCGTTTGATAGTTTTAATCTGTTACATTGCATCAACATGTTATGATGCCACATGGTAGAGATGATGATGATGATGATGATGATGCTGATGATGATGCTACTCGCAGATGGTTTTCCAGGTTTAGGCCAGTCAGTCTTTGCAAGAGTCAGTTTTAAAAGGAGCTGCTCTCGGTAACAGGTCGTTGCTTTTCAGCTCAATGATTTCCTGTTGTAGGTAGTCAGATACAGCAGCTGGTTCCACAGTAAACAGCAAACAGGTTCAGTTCCTTTTGTTTCCTTTTCATGTCCTGAAACCTCTCACCAAATGCCTGAACACTCAGCAGCATGTTCAGATGTCAGAGCAGCTTTTGTTCTTGCAGAGTAGGAAAACGCTGTATTACTTCTTTCCAGTTGCACTTGCCACAGCTTTAATTTCACTTCCAATGATTTCCCATTTGAAAGCAGAGAGCTGAGAAGCTGCTGGAGCTTGAGGCGCCATGATGCATTGATGTGATGCCTCCTGCAAAGTGTGTGTTGCATTTAGGGACTGCCAGAAGAATATGTTAGTCTACTATCTTAAGTTTTTTTTCTTGTAAACAGTGTCAAATAAATCTGCTAAACTAGCTGCAGAGTGACTTTCAACAGAGGAATTTTGAAAGTAATTCTTATTCAAATTAAACTTGTCATTTTCTAAGTAGGAATATCTCTGTAGGAATAACTGGTGAAACAGCACTCATTTGTAACAGTTGCTGAGCTTGCTGTCTTAAGAGAGGCAGCAGATACATGACTGGCTGAAAGGTGAGAGGGCGGTGACAACACAACTGTCATGAAATAAAATGTGTCATGAAGAAATGACATTATGAAAAGTAAATTTATGAAATGAAAAATGACATGTTATTGGGAAAAATGCCAATATTAAAGTCAGCTATTTGCATTTCCTTAAGAAAATGCTGGCATTTACTGCGTCTGCTTCTGTTGCCTGTGGTGATTGATGTGTATATGCTGATGTCTATTTAGAAACTAGTTGAGGACATTACACAGTAGACAGGAATGTGACCTATATGAGTCAAATTGTCTTAATCCAAGGACCCACTGTTCATGAGTTAGAATCCAAAACATTAAATGCCTAATAACAGAACACCATGGTGGTGTTATTCAGTATATAACACTGATATATAATATGTTGAGCACATCACCATGGGGCACCTCTGCACCAGCTATGATTACTTTAGCACCTGTAGTATTTGAGATAGTAATGAATATATGCATAAATGGTGATTCAAAAATGTATGACAGTAAAAATGGAATGTCTCAATAACTCGCTGATGAAAAGAAAAGAAATGGCCACCATGGGACACTTATGCTTTACATGTGAAAATTGGAATGAGGTGTCCAGCTCTCCAAACATTTGTGAGTAGAAGCACCAAACAATGTAGAAAATAGAAACAACTAGAAAATGCATTCCCGCAGAAAATGCAGTGTGAATGCTCACAGCTAAAATACATTTCAGAGCATTGCTAGAAATGGAGAACTGTGAAATGAATTGCCTTAAAAATCGAGCTAAAATGCATCGCACTGCTGAAAAACCTGCAGTGCACCTAAACTGAAAAACTGGATCAACTGGAAGCTGCACTGTCTAAAGAAGCTGAGAGTTGACATACATCGCTAAAAAAGCTGGAAGCTAAACTTTGATGCTGTCAAAGCTGGAAGTTAAAATGATTTGCCTGAAAAGGCTGAAAGAGGAAATGGCATTTTACACTCACATTTAGATATTCTGTTAATAGTGCTAAATGGCAACTAACCTAATAGATCCAGTTTATACTGACCACAATAAGTCCTATCTGGAATATGCCAGCTGGGCTTCATATGGATTGTATGTTCTGTCATGTCAACCCCAGTTATGTTTATTGTGGTGTTTGGAGTAAATCTGAGTTCAATGTATTTGCAAGCATCGCAACAGTATTCCACAAATGTACACAGTGGGATAAACTCAAGTTCCATGTGTAGAAGTATCCGTCATGAAAGAACTGACCTCCTAATCATCCAGTGCATATAAATGCCTTGTCACAGTGAGGATCTTAACCAGGAAAAGTCTAACTGAATGAAAAAATAGAAGCTGTCTGTCAAAGCTGGGTTGTGTTGTGACATTTTCAAAACATCTATATTATATTTAACATCTTTAATGTCTTTATTCTCTTTGTTTTGTCTTCTCTCACAGCAACTAGAGATCATCACGCCATTTCAGCTATACTTCAATCCAGATTTGATTCTAAGGAATTACCAGGTGAGTAATCTGACCCACTGCTCATCTTCACCCTTATTCTCCAGAGGTGGAACGACCCACATTACTTTTCCTGCTAAAGTCTCCTTTTTATCTAACATACAATCATGAACACACATCTTGTCCTGAACCTTAGCTTGTTGAAAGAGCCACTAAGCAAACGTCCACTAGGTAAAAGTGCACCACTAACATCAGTTTCCAGGCTAAATAGCCCATTAGCTGTGCAGCTGCAGCACATTAAACAGTATGTAAACGTGCATGCAAATGTCACTTCATGCTGGTGTGGTCCTTTATACCACAGCCTATGTAGCATAGACGCAGCAGCGTGTGTGTGTGGTTCGATTCCAACCTGTGGTCGTTTGCTGCATGTCGTCTCTATCCAAGTATAATTCAAAAGGTGTGGCAAAATGGCTCAAGGACAATAAAGGTATTGGAGTGGGCATGACAAAGCCCTGACCTCTGTCCAATAAACCAATGTAAACTTCTGTCTCAATCTATATTCTTAAAATAAAGTAATGATCGTAACTGACCTAAGCCAGGGATGTTTACTAGGATTATTAAATCAAGAAATGTCCCCTGGATTTGTTTATCCTACTTTATGTGTCTGTTATGTACAGCTAAATGCTCTCTCTCTTCTTCTAGGTATGGCGTCTAATAACCAACTTCCTGTTTTTTGGTCCAGTTGGCTTCAACTTCCTGTTCAATATGATTTTTCTGTATCCTTCTCAGTCTCACTTCATTAAACATGAGAAGTGGTTTTGCATACTTTCTGTTTCACAGGGCATGTTTGGGGTTTCAGACATGGGATGATGAAACTTTGTGCTAAAATGTTGTCTATATACACATGCAGAGATACATACTTTAAGATGAGTATGACACGGCAGTTCCTAATTATATAGGTGGTGATGATGATGATGATGATGATGATGATGATGCTGAAATGTGTAAAATGGTTCCGGCAGAATTTCTGTGTAGTATCTCTTAACCGTTCACTTTCAGATACAGATACTGTCGTATGCTCGAGGAGGGCTCTTTCCGGGGACGCACGGCTGACTTCGTCTTCATGTTCCTCTTCGGTGGGCTTCTGATGACTGTATCCTTGCCATGAATGTGTCATTACAAAAAGCATTTTAACTTCTTCAGTGAACAGTTCAATCACCAGTAACTCATTTATCACTGGTATTGACCTCAACATTGACAGCTGGTGCCCTTTGATTTCCACTAATACAATATACCATAAACATGTTTCTGTGAGTGTGATGCCATTATGGGTCTAAGATCTCACTCACTGCAGTTGATTCCATCTTTATTATTGACTACCAAAGTGTGGTAGCTTCTTTGTGTTTTTACACACACAATACACTGCACTTCAACTGTGTTTTTTGCTTGTCGTCTACATCGCACCTCCATCTTTTCTGCTAAATTAATATTGAGTGAAGCCGAGCTCAGAAAGTGGCTGATGATATGCCTCCCTTGTTTCAGTGGCATGTACCATTCCTCACTGATATAGCACTGCTGATGATGATGTACTGCTTCTGTGCACAACTTATTAAGAGCAAACACTTGTTGAGCAAGGTAAAACTTCCTTTTAAGTTCCTTTTAGGCAGAAGCCTCAAACAGAACCACACTCCAGACGGGCAACCATCCTACTCGACCGGTCGCAGCCACGATCCATGGGAACCTGCAGGACGAGGAAGCACGAAGCCTCTGGGGAAGAAGCCAAATTAGTACCGTGCATTGATGGGACATGAATGTGTACAGATGGAGAGAGAGAGAGAGAGAGGGAGGGAAGGGTGCCGGGAGACTTCCCATGATACACTGTTCCTGATGATTGTTTCTTTCTGACGTACCATTCAGAATCAGTATATGTCACTAGAACAAGAGTAGCAACCATCAGCCGCTTTTCAGTCTCTGTGCTGCTGTTCAAAGCATTATTTGTGCAGTTTAATTAACTGGCCTAAAACAAACTGCATCATTTATGTTAGAACCTATTAAACAGCACTCAGTTGGCACCAGCATGGTTAAGTGTGCTTCAGACCTGTGGTTCTTGTCCTTTGTGTTAAGTATCAGTGGTGTTCTTTAACAAGGTTGCAGATATTTGGTACTTTTGTGAGTCTGGTGTTCCTGGGCCAAGCCTTCACCATCATGCTGGTTTACGTGTGGAGTCGGCGAAACCCAAACGTTCGCATGAATTTCTTTGGTCTTCTGAATTTCCAGGCACCCTTCCTGCCCTGGGTGCTGATGGGATTCTCACTTCTGCTGGGCAACTCCATCATCGTGGATCTTTTAGGTACCTATCACTTTCATATGCAGTCATTATTTGATACTCTGGTGGTAGGCTAAGGGAATGGTGTGGTTGGTGGTGCACAGTATCAATAGTGCTTGTGTTCAAATGTTTTTTACCTTTCTTGAGGTATCGCTGTTGGTCATGTGTACTTCTTTCTGGAGGATGTTTTCCCCAACCAGCCAGGTGGTGGAAGGTGGCTGAAGACCCCATCTATCATGTGAGTGTCTAACTTCTAACATTTTTGGTGAATAAAACCAGACTGAAAGATGCAATGATCAATGCACCCTACAAATCAAAGGAGCTTTGTCTGTAGGGGACAGTAGAATGTGGGATCATCCATTTTGGAGCATGAATGGTTCAGTTAATTTCACGTCAACTTCTAGATTGTGATATTTCTTTGTGCAAACTTGACATTTTGCTCTTATGGTAGTGCTAGAGGAAAGCTCACAGTGACCAAAATGAACCAGGGTCGTAGAATTACAGTTAGGAGACTATAAACAAGGACTGCTCACTGTCTGTGGAACTGAAGGAAGGGCTAATAGGTCATAATAGCAGTGTTTTAATACTATACTTCGTGCCAGACTTTGGTACCAGTTCTATTGAAACCTATGGGAGATGCATGGAGAAGCACACTAAAACCCAACATATCTTCGTCGTATGAAGATGATGAAGAAACGCCTTTACCAAATGAAAGAACACCCTTCACAGAAAAGATACTATCCAAAGATGATTATAGGCATGCTTTACAGGGCTGGTGGCATGACATATTAAAATACTCACCATGTTAAATCTAAAAAAAAAAAAAAAAAGAAAAAAGGTGCAAGTGAAGTGTCCCTTGAAAATATTGAGTTTAGGATAAATAGATATTGTTAATGATGAGTGACAGGGCTATTAATAACTTTATGGGAATATCTCATATTCAAAGGAAGGGTTTGCAAACTTTCTCTGATAATGAATTGTGCACAGGAAGGCTGTAACCATTAGCTATAAGACAACAAAGGCATGCAGTTCATGTGGAGACCTCTGACCTTGAATAAAAATTAGATGCGGACCTTTGAGTAATACATTTGAGAAGCCCATTTCATGAGCTATAAGGAGCGGCTTTTTCTATGCAGATTTATAGATGTTAAATTCCGATGAATATCAGAGACAATGATTTCCCTGGAAAGTGCCAGTCACACTGAGTCTAGATAAATGTGTGTATAATGTGTTCAGATTTGACTGAGTTCTGACTCTGAAAAGGAGTATGATTTTTTTTTTTTATTCAAATTGTGGCACCCTACAGCTAAGGGTTTTATTGTGCCTTATTTGCCTCCATGAGCTGTGTAACCACAGCCACGGCTGCTGCAACTGCTGATTGCATTGACAAACAGACCAAACTATGATAACTAACTGTTTTCAGTTAGTTCCTTTTCCCTCACATAGGTATCTTTGCTTCAGATCTTTCTCTCCATGCTGCCCCTTTAGCTCTCCCCCCAGGGGAGGCACCTCACAGTTTGAAACCTTTGTACTAGATGAAAAGTCACAGGGTCACCACATCAGTAAGAATCATCCTTTCGGCACCATTAATGCATGCTAAATCTGGCCAGTACAACCCAGATTCCAGAGGAGTTGGGGTGCTGTGTAAAATGGAAATAAAAACAGAATGCAGTTGTTTGCAAATGAACTGTTTTTACCAGCAATGCTAAAACAAAGTGTTCCTGACTCCATGTATTAATCAGTCATGTGTTCACAAAGAGGTGAACCTCGCTCCATCCTCACTGTGAACCACTGAGCCTTTCCAGGATGCTCCTTTCATACCCAGTCATGATGCTATCACCTGTTACCAATCAACCTGTTTACCTGTGGAACGGTTCACACAGCTTTCCCAGTCTTTTGCCGCTCCTGTCCCAACTTGTTTGAAGCATGTTGCTGACATCTATATTATATTGTATATGTCATAAAGGATTAGCAAATTATCCCATTCTATCTTATTTATGTTCTATACAGCGTCCCAACTTGTTTGAAGTTGGGGGTTGTAGTTGTCGGGATGTGTTGGACAGGCAGACTGACCAACACAGGCATCGTTAGGTCATGCACAGATGTATTGTCTATGTTTGTATGAAGTGTTGGCCTTCAGAATCATCACATCAACCATGAACAGTTCCTCTGAGAGCTGCTACTGCCTATGTGTGTCTTCATAAACCCCTCATCCTCCTTCTCTTTGTCTTTCTCACAGAAAAATGCTGTTTGACACTCCAGAGGAAGACGCCAACTACAACCCCCTGCCCGAGGAGCGCCCGGGAGGGTTCGCCTGGGGAGAGGGACAGCGCCTTGGAGGTTAAATATACCCCCAGACCAGGTCACGTCCAAGGACATTCCCCCAGAGAGATGAAGGGGACAAACATGGTCTTTGCTTTTGACATGTTTGTTTAGTTCTGGATGAAGAATGCCAAACAACCAGAAGTGGTTTGGAGATAACCGTCTGTTGTCTGTGTATATGGGCTTAAATCACCCTCAGAAACTCTTCTTGATGCCAGATCGTTGCTCTAAGACTATTTGAGAGAACACAAGCTCCGGATGGAACTTTGGACGGTGAGCCTTTGGGTTCGAGTGATGTTTGTCTTCATCTCAGAAAAAAAATATTGATATACAACAACTGTCATATGAAAGAGTAAAAAATGACAGCAGTAAAATATTATCAAAATGAATTTATTCAGATGGCAAGTGCATTTTTTTTTCGATTTCACTTTTTTAAAAAATAAATGTGTGTGGCAAATGATGCTTTGGTTTCATCTCTTTGAACTGTAGTTTTATTCCATGAAACCAAAGACGTCTCAACAAATTAGATGAATTGATTCATATAAATATCACTATGGACAGTAGACAGGATCTTTTAACTTTATTCTCTCAACAGAGCAAGACATTGTAACATGCAAATATCAAGATTTGTAGTATGTCCTTAACTTCATAGTCCATCTTTTCCTCCACCTTCAGGTGGGTTAAATTTTCCCATCTGTGCTCCTTCTTTTTCTATTTTGATACACAGTCCACTTTCAAAAAGGGCAAGTCCTGCCTATTATTTTATGTGACAATACTTTTGACTGACTTTGCACATATTTAGACTTTTTTATGTTATCATGTGATCTGATTTACTACCCAAACAGCATGTGTGGAATGGATTATTAATCCAGGTCAAGAGTGCCTGTTTGTTGCTCTTGAGAAGGGATAAGAGAAGTCATGAGTTACGCATATGTAAAATTAGAGTAGGATTTAAAAGCTTTGTTGATTTATGCTTGCATTGGATAAAGAAAAAAAAAGGTTTCATGGGCCTTACAGTGAGTTTCCAATAATATGTGAATGGGTAATGAAATCATATATTTTTTTTTGTATTACAGTTGATTGTGTCTTTCTGTTTTAGTTCACATTTTTCAATTATCTCAAGTAAACTGTTATACAAATGGAGTTGGATTTTACTATTACAGACATAAATGACCTTTCACACATCCTTATTAAAGGATTCCATGAAGGCCCAGTGATCATCAACATAATGCACTGTGTATCACTGTCATGTTTACATTCATACATCTGATTCCCGGGCTTGTGCTTCACACATTTTGTCTTGATCTATCTAAATATTTTGTTTTTATTGTAATACTGCACATTAAATTTAAGAGAAAATTGAAGTAATCCCCAGAGATGCCTGAGCACTAGATAAACTTTACAAGAAGAGAAGACTTTAAGATGATCTTACTTTAGATCAGTAGGGGGCGGTAATCTACTTTGGAGGCTGTTCTGCTACCTGGAAACGAATGAAGAGCAAGACCGATGTAGCGTTTATATTTTCGGAAAAACCTTTACAATAGGCGACAAGTCACAGATGTGTTCTCTTAATGTACCCTCTGATACAGCATGTAATTTTGGCTCTCTGTACGTGGTTTTACATTTAGTGAGCAGACGTGCTCCTAGTTATTTTTAATGCAGCAGGCTGAAGCGAACGTTATTTTTAAGGAGTACACTGATTTCCCATCTCTATTGTAGGACACGAACACGTGAAGAAGACAGGGCTGTTCAGTAGTTACCGTTAGCTGGTTTACGACTGCCTAAAGATGCAATTAGCTTTAAGTAAAACGTTTGGACAGAAGCCAGTTAAATTTCAGTTAGAACAAGATGGGGACTTTTACATGGTTGGGTCGGAGGTATGTGACTACCTATTCATTGACTTTCAATGTTAAGCTCCGTAATGTTAGCCACTAGTTAATGCTAGCATGCTAACGAGCCCAATGGATGACTTCATAAACAAAGAAATACCTAAAACCGAAAAACGGTGTGTAGCGGTAAAGTCAGTCTAAGGACTGGCAAATCAGAAAAGATATGCTTTTCCAAACCAAATAAATTACAGCTAACCTTACAGCATTTGCTATTTTTCAGTAACTTCTCACTCGAGCCAGAGAAGGTAACGTTAGTTGTGCTGGACCACCAAGTTAACATAAGTTACATCAACGTGAAGCACGTTAGCGTGTAAAAGAGTACCGTGTGTGAAAAAAAAATGCCACCCCCCAACCCCCGTCTTCATTGACGTCTCATATGTTAACATGCTGAAGTCTTTGTTGAATTTGGAACAAAAGTAAAGATGTCTACAGAAAAATCATGTAGTCTGTTGTACTAACTGGCTGTGTTTGAAAGACCCGAAAAGCACCAAGTGACGGGGCTTTTGGTCGTTGTGTAATGTGAGCTGTACTGTATTTTAAAAGAGGCTTTATTACAGGACATCTCTCCTGTTGATCTACCCAGTAAGTGGTCTGAGTTTTGGCTTTGAGATGATCACTGTGATCACGCAATCAATTAAACTAGATTGCACGTGAGAGACTGTGGAACAAAGTGAATACGGTCTGATGAGACCAAAGTTTAGCTTGTTGACCATCAAACTAAACACTATGATTGGTGTATGTTGAACACAACATCAGCACCGTGAAGTGTGGTGATGCTTCTCTGCAGCAGGCCCTGGAAGGCTTGTGAGGGGAGAGGTTAAGATGACTGCAGTAAAGTACAGAGAGGACTGCCTGCTCCAGAGACTGCAAGAACAATTAATCTGGGGAGGAGACTTCAGTTCCAGTGATCGAATGAATCCTCCCCTTGAAGCTTCACAGAGCTTGAGTGGTTTTAGAAAGGAGGCTGAAGGAGCAGTTTAGCTGTCCACATGTGTGAAACTGACCTATCCACTTTGAATTAAAGTTACCTCTCCTTATTATTTACCTGAAAGCAGAAAATGCTAAGTATACCAAGTATTAAGTTATTGAATCTTTTATTTTTAAATCATACATCTCAAAAACACTACAATGTAGGTAGTTTGTAGTGTAAATCTGGATGGTTCATTTTTATGACTTGTGTGCATATAAACAAGAATGTGCTTTTAATCACAACATCTCTGCAGAACGTCTTTTTTTACTTGTTTCTTTTTTCTTTCATTTAATTTTGGTTTGGGCAGCACAGTGGTTCAGCGGTTAGCGCTGTTGACGCACAGTAAGACGGTCCTTTGTTCGATTCTCTGTGTTCTCTCCGTCTTTGCATGGGTTTTCTCTGCCATCCAAAACATGTGTGTTAGGTTAATTCTGAGGCCAGTGGCTGAGAACTGGAGTTGGCCCTGGGTGCTGCTCAGTGGCTGCCTCCTGCTCCTCATACTTACGATAGATTAAATTCAGAGAAAGATTTCTCCTACTTAAAGACCTGCCTTCTGCTCTCCAGGTTGGAAACTATCTGCGAATGTTCAGAGGCTCTCTGTACAAAAGATATCCATCTTTATGGAGGAGGCTGGCCTCTGTAGAGGAGAGGAAGAAAATTGTAGCATCATCACATGGTGAGGCATATGTCTTTGTCTATTTACACTGAACGCTGATAAAATCAGTTCCATAGATTATATGTAATGATTGCTGCTATAAACTCTAATGTTGTGGATTAAAAATACTATATTTGAGTCAAGTGACAAGTCAGACAAGTGACTTGTCAACCTAGTTGTTACCTCAAGCAAAATATTGTAAATTAAGCTTTAAAACAATCTTAGATATCTTTCATTCTCTGAAATTGATTCATTTTGTCTTTTAAGTAAGACAGTGTCTGATTGGACTTAATCAGTCAACATCTTCTGGCATACAGGAGGTGGTTGAGGTGATGAAACTGGTGAACTGATGGTTAACATGGCCAGAAAACCCCCATGATTAACTTAAGCAAAGAGCGCCACCTAGAGAACCCCAGCTTTCATCAACAGGAAAACCAAGAGCATTTAGTCACATTAGTGGTGACAGCAATTAATAAATCAATCAGTCACAACTGCTTTGCAATTGTAGCCATAATGAACTTTACAGATTAACCACTTAATTTTATATGCGTGTCTGTTTTCTCACCCATCTCAGCCACTAGTGTTACTCTGCTGAAGGCTTCAGAATGTGAAGAGATCTTCGAGGGTAATGATGAGAAATACAAGGCGGTGTCCATCAGCACAGAGCCCCCAGCTTACCTCAGGTAATGTATTTCTTTCTTTTTCTTTTTCTTTTTTTTCAATATACTTTAAATATTTTCAAAGTTTGTGCCTTTTCCTGGGCTAAAAAAATCAACATTGTGTGTGAGTGCCAGTGAATGTGTGATCAGTTTACCTGCTGCACCTTTGACCCCAAATAGTTTTCACAGCAGGAGTTATAGTTTAAATGGTTGAGAGGGATCAATACCAATATTACACATAAACAGAATGCTCCAAAATATGAATAAATATCCCTAGCGATGTCACTAGGATTATCTCTGATTGGGTTTGGAGACTACAAAGTTTATCAGAGAGCCTCTGCTGCAAATTGGAAGCGTGCATTCACCTGCCATTACGGGGAAATGTAGGATGTAATGTAGGAGCCTAAGCCATACTTGGAACTAGAAGTTTCTTGTGAGTTCCCTCACTGTATGGAAGTGCAGTACTTAATACCTTGCATGCCCTCCTCAACAGTGTGTTTTTTTGCCCTTTCTGTAAAGGGAGCAGAAAGCAAAGAGGAGCAGCCAATGGGTCCCCACACTGCCCAACAGCTCTCACCATCTAGATGCTGTGCCCTGCTCCACCACCATCAACCGCAACCGAATGGGCCGTGACAAGAAAAGGACTTTCCCCCTGTGGTGAGAAAGCTTTGTGTTGCAAGTAAAGCCAAAAGTGGAACAGTATGGCACGAACTCTCCCTCCGACCACTCCGCATGTGATATTAATTAGGTGTAAAGCAATGCACGATAGCAGCCCTGATAGAAATAGTAACTGTTAGTGAATATGAATGTAGTTTTGTTGTGACTTTTGTTGTGTAGCTTCATTTGACATGTTTTTCCAATATTTTGTCAACCTCACACAGTTAATGGAGCAAAATATTAGAAACATATTATAGTATGGTGCAGTCCAATGCTGCAACACGACATCTATACTGAGTGGACAGAACATTTCTGTAACAGTGTCAACCGAGGGCCATTCTAGGGCCAGCGGAGAGCTAGGTCTTAGCCTCAGAACTATCATATTATTATTATTTCAAACACAACTGTCAATCACGGCCTTTGCCCCCTTTAACGATACATGCAATCAGTAAAATCAACATAATGATAAATCCAATATATATTCCAGCCACTCTGTATTTGAAACCAGAGCTCATAAATGAATGGTTATGGTCAGTTGCCACTGAATGAACAAACTGGGTAATGTTATGTATTAAGCTCTCCTTGTCAGTAGTTGAGACCTAATCCTTACAATGCTTATGAAACTGAACTATACGTTGAGGATAGACTCTTGGTGCCATGAAGAACAAAATGCAACTAAATTAACACAAGGCGCCACCACTCACAACGTTCAGTGTACATGTCTGGTGTGAAAGGCACTGTCCTCACTACAGGTGCTTTATCATGGTTATGCCATATGGTGCATGTTTCCTTATTGGCTTTTTCTGCTGACAGTTTCATCCACCGGTACAAAACAGGTTCTTCTGGGACCTCACTGGCTCGCCACTCAGCGGCACCTTTCACCTGTTAAAATATAGCTTTTTGTAGTGTGATGACAAGTGATAACGTGAATCCTACCTTGTCTTTTTCAGCTGTGGCTGGCTCACACCTTCCCTGGGAGGCTTTCTCTTTGTTGTTGATGTGTTAGCGGTCAGATCAAGTTAAAAGAACATTGAGAGTGATGCTGACTTTTGTTGTGTCTTGCGTTCGCTCAGCTTTGACGACCATGACCCAGCGGTGATCCATGAGAACGCAGCCCAGGTAGAGGCGCTGGTCCCTATTCGACTAGACATGGAGATAGACGGACAGAAACTGCGAGATGCCTTCACTTGGAATATGAATGGTAAGTTTCTGCATTAATTAGCATGCCAACATTCCAAACATACACTATTGTCTCCTGTTTAATTTGTCTGTTATATTTTTGTCTAACCTCACCATCTGCCCTTTCTCAGAGAAACTGATGACCCCAGAGATGTTTGCAGAGATTTTATGTGATGACCTGGATCTGAATCCTCTGGCCTTTGTCCCTGCCATTGCGTCAGCCATTCGTCAGCAGATAGAGTCCTACCCCACTGACAGCATACTGGAAGAGCAGGCAGACCAGAGAGTTATTATCAAGGTGGGTGCTGAACCAAAGGAAAACAGATCCTCAGGGAATATCAGGCAACTTTTTAGGATTATAGTGGAATATGCTACTTTTGGTTAATTTTGCCTTCTTCGTGGGACCCTATTTTCTCCTGTTTTTGTGTCTAGTTGTGATGTAGCTTTTCCAGTCCAGCAGTCAGTGGTCTGAGCTGGCTTGTCTTCCCTGGATAAAGTGACTTTTAGCTCATCCATCTTCTCCTCAAAGTGTTTTTCAATGTGTTTAGTCACAGTAGCTGTTGATGGCAACATGTACTCAGGCTTTAGATACACAACCAGCTCTTTGAATCCCTCACTGTCTAACACACGGATACTACAGCTCAGTATGTTTAAGGCAACATGGTCCAGCCTTATCAGGTCAACAAAAGCTAACAAAATCATATATGCCAACTGCACAAGTGAAGATAAAAATGATCACTTATTCTGTATTTCTCAGCCCAAAACTAAAACATGCTAAAACATGAGAAACTAACCCAAGACCTCTCTTTCTTCTTAATGTTTTCATTTCAAAGATTTTTAATGTCAGAGAGTCATCTAGGTGAGCGAGGAAGGAGATGAGATGGCGAGACACAGGATGATAGATAGGATAGAGAAAATCAGACAGATTACATTTTCATTTAAGAAAAGATGGACATCACTGCTGTGGAATGCAGGAAAGTGTAACAGTTTGAAACAGTTTCTCTGTACAACCCCAACAGCTGCCGCAACCAAATCAGCAGCCAAACTCACAATAAGTAACTTTCTGTTGTTGTTTTTTTGATCGAGCCTGAGCTGCTGTAATGTAAAAGACAGCAGAATCAAAGCTGCATACTGCCACTATAAGAAAAGGAATGTTCATACTGTGTTTCTTGTTGGTCAGCTGAATATCCACGTGGGAAATATCTCTCTGGTGGACCAGTTTGAGTGGGACATGTCAGAGAGGGAGAACTCTCCGGAGTCGTTTGCTCTGAAGCTGTGTTCTGAGCTGGGTCTAGGAGGAGAGTTTGTCACCACTATCGCCTACAGCATTCGCGGTCAGCTCAGCTGGCACCAGAGGACCTACGCCTTCAGGTTACTAGCCCACTGACTATAAAAAGCTGTTAAAATCAATGGGTCCAGTGGTCTAAACACACTTGATTTAAGCAGACACTGGACATAGATTAATGATATTTGACTTATGATGCATTCTACCAAACGTCTACTGACTTTGAAGGAGTGTCATCTCCACCCTTTATTTAACCCTTTATGAACTGATGATCATTGCTGTTGTCATGGCCCACAGTGAGAACCCACTCCCCACAGTAGAGATTGCCATCCGCAACACAGGCGATGCAGACCAGTGGTGCCCCCTGCTGGAGACCCTCACAGATGCGGAAATGGAGAAAAAGATCCGAGACCAAGACAGGAACACAAGGTGAGACAGATACAAAAAGAAGGTCTGATTCATTCAATAGATATGTATCTATTATACCTCCACTGTCCTTACTGCTGCTGCTGGAGGTTTGGTGGACTGAGCCTTAAAAGAAATGTGGCTAAAATGACATTTGAAAGAATAAAACTGACCACCTTATATAGCTGACTGCTTGACGAGCAGCAAACAAACACTCAGTGCCTGAAAATGAGATGTCATTTTGATGGATAAAATGTATTTACTGGTGCTGCAGCAAACTTTCTAACTATAATAGAATTTTGCTGCTGAATGGCATCGTAGTGAAATGAATGACAGATCAGCAAGGTAAAAGTTAATTAGCAACAGAGGCCTGCTGCAGAATGCACTTGAGTTGAGAAGTTATTTCAGTGGTGTTGATGGGAGACAGTCTGTTAAAAATTCATTCCAAAGTTCAATCTAAAGATCAGCCCATAATACGACACTGACATTACAAGATTTGATTGGCTGTATTGAAATAGGAACTCCATCTACACAGACGTACACCTGATGGTGCTCTGTCGATTTAATGCAAAACTATGAGATGCCATCATGATACCAAGAAATATTGAATGGATGTTTCCCCCTTCTGGTTCCAGCTTTTTTCCAGGTTTACAGAGCAGATATGAGTGCTGTGGCAGAGACAAGAAATGCAATTTCATGTCAGGTGGACTTCACAAAAATCTGTGAAGGTTTAGATTCTTCAGACGCTCATGAAAGAATAATCATCTCATGTTGTCATAATGTCACAGGTTGCACTAATGCAACAGTGCTCCTGTCATAGTGAGAATATGTGAATATTTCTGAGTGAGGATCATTGTGGTTCAGCTGAAATGACTTTAAGATTTTGAAGCTGGACTGAATGTAGTCTAAAGGTGAGTTTTTTAAACAGGCTGCATGCAGTCTTTAACCTGTTTTAACAGCACTTCAGTGCTCAAGTGTTTAAATGCAAACTGAAATCGTTAAATGCAGATTTCTATGTAAAACAGTTGTCTAAAGATTACTCAGTTTTACTCTCAGTTTTAACCAAAGAGGCCTTTTCAACTGCAAATCACAGAATCATGATTAGCAGCTGGACTGTGAGGTCTCCAAGTAAAAACATCTTCTCAGTTTGACCTACATTTTTGTATTTTGTCCTCAGTTGCTGCCACCTGCATTTTATCTCCGTCAGGCTACAGCTGAATGAATATATAGAAAACATTTCAGCTCGTTGTCGTCCATTCAGGAAGTTTGGTGAATGATGAATGAGTGGACTTGGCACAATCAAACTCAACAGTGTTGATTATTAACTCTTTCCTCCCTCTGTGTTTTAATTATAATGTTATAATACTCTGCATACTCACGCCTTAATATTTCTATAAATCCACAGGTTTATAACAGAATTATTTATCTGTTGCCATGGTGAATTGTGGTGTCAGAGTCCCAGCGTTGCGATTGGTTGGTTGATTCTCTCTGGGAACAGACCCCAATACAAACACGTTTATATATGTTGATTTATTTAGTCCAGATCATTCCTCTACATAACACTGGTCATGTCTAACGATATATAAATGTACAGATCATTCCTACAGTGTTTGCAGGATTCTTGAAGTAATGCTGATACATTTTTTTCTAGACGTATGAGACGACTGGCCAACACCGCTCCGTCCTGGTAGAAAGAGACATGAAGCTGCATCAGATGATGTGTCCTCTGGAGACTCCTGTGACTCTGAAACCATCAAGTAAATACACAGTAAATACAGAGTTACACACACACACTCACACACAAAAGCATTGATGAAGCATCTGGACATTCCTGTGAGCATGAATGCTGTCACAGACATGTGGCCAGTCTCCATTGGCAGCTCACTGACTGAACACACACACACACACACACACATCCAGGCATTCCTCTGCACACAGGTCATTGTGTCTCTCACTCTGCATTTAGCAGTTCAGATCTAACCCAGCATCACTCTTAGTCAGTGTTTGTCATGGAAGGAGGTTTATTTGATGTCTGCTGCACAAGCTGCTGTTACACACACCACGCTGTGTATTCACATCACGCATGTCGAGTCAAAACACGTAGCATTACAGCACAATGACTGATTAGAATGTATCTTTATGAATGGTTAGAGAAATGACCTCGTTAGTTTGTGCCGTTACTCTGGTCTGGACAGCATTTGTGTAAGATCATCAGAGCAGCTGTTACACCTGTCATTTTCAGTTCTCCAGACCTTTATCACACCTGTAGCAGAGGTCTGCCATCTCCTCTGTCTACCATCGATCTATCAATCCAGTCACTGAGCAGGCAAGTCAAGGCCTGGACCACATGTTTACAGATATTTTTTGAAATGGATATTTTCCCCCCTCTGTGTAAAAGATAAAAATGCTGCCCACACAGCCTTTATTTTACAAAATATCTATGATATAGCCACATGGGAACGCAAAAGCGATTCAATTCGCATTAACGAGCAAGCCAGGCCAGCAGGTGGTGATAAAGTCTACATCATCGATGCCTCGAATACCAGAGAAGAACATTCTGAGCACATGAAGTGAGCTCATCTTCCTTTGGTGGTTGTAAGAAAGCACAAACAATAGTAGCTAGTTATTTATTTATTTCTAGTTATTTAACACAGGCCTCCCATGCGTCTTGGATAACTGGTTTCAAATGTGTGCTCAGCATTGTTGAGACAGTTGGATAATAATGAATGGGATTTTTTTTAAAATGGCTTTTATTTGCATGACCATAGATTCAGGATTTTTAAATAAGGGAGAAGAAGTACATCAAAACACAGTTAGTGTTCTGTATGGCATGGCCCCCTGTCTGTCATACCAGCAAGATCATCACTGAAAATGTCCTGGAAAATGACCTCTGGAAAAGAGTGGGAACCATGTAACACCTTTCTGACCTACAGCCTGGCAGTGCTAACCAAATGTAAACTAATCAGTAGTCCACCATTGTTGTTGTGTCAGATGCATGCTCAGTACACAATGGACATGTTTGAATTAAGTGATGACATCATCATTTCGCTCCATTTTACACACATGGAGCCACAAAAACTGGCATTTTGGAAGTTAAGAAGTTGTTTCACAAAGCCTCTGTGAATTTAGTGACCTAAACATTGCATGTGTTTGAACAAAAGGTCCGAGCGCAGAGACAAATGTTTGATTTGCTTAATGTCCGTAAACATGTGGTCAAGGCCTGAGATTCTGTCCTGTTCAACACATGCAGGCGTTTTTTCACCGCAGACATTGTGAACACACGGTGCAACTAATGGCATTAACAACAACCCAAGATAGACTGAGGGTAGTAATGGTATTGACTAGATATGGTAATATGTCTGTTGGAGGAAGAAGGCCTTTTGGTTTTGCTGCTCCACAAGGTCAGCAGTGGGGGTTACTGAGGCAGGGTGTCCTGGAGAGCTGAAATGATAAGTCGATTCGTCGATTGGGCCATCAACACAAAAATGATGAGTGATGATTTGTTCCGGCTTCTCAAATGAGAGGATGTACTGGTGGGATTGTTGTAAACTAAATATCTTTAGGTGTCGGACTGACAAAGCAAGACTTTTTTCACTATTCTTTAATATTTCATAGACTGAACAATTTAAACTGTCCTTGGACATCAGACCTCTGTTGGTGGATGATCCTCCAAAATAGTACATAATGCCTCTGTGTGTAGGGTCTGAACATTTCTGACTTTGGTGGCTGATAGTGGAAGGACCAAAAAACTGAAGAAAAGGCCCCAGTTTTCACTGGAAAGATGTCTTCAAATAAAATAAAACTGTTGTGCTGTCAGAGTGATTTGAAAGATGCTGTCATCATATAAAAATCCTTTAATCAATGTTGCTGAGGAACATTACGGTGTTACGGCTGCTTCTTTGTACTGTGGGTGATGTTAGTGTTTTAACCTGACTGAAATGACCAGCGTACATGTGTTAACTGTTACTGCTGTCCAGGCAGGTCTCCAGACAGTGGCGGTGGCTCGGATCTGTCCAGCCAATCAGAGAGCTTGAGTTTGGTTTGATTTTAGCATGTGGACTGCATTCTGATCTTGGTTGCCAGTTCTGATAGTTATGTGCACCAGTGCTCATCTGCATGCTGAAACATAGGTAGTTCAAACTGTACCCTGTGCATGAGGGACTAACATGCTCCCACTGTTACCTCTGTTTGCACTGAGCCTCCCTGCATCAGTGTCTGCAGACTGGAGCTTCTGTTTATCTGGGAGTTGTTGGGTAGTCAAGAGGAAAAAAACAAGCAGACAAGAACCAGTGGTGTCGACTAAAGCATGGGCGCAGATCTCATGATAACTTGTGGGGTTGGCCACCGGTATGATCAATGTGAAATTGGCTAACAAGCTACCACGCAAGCTAGCTAAACCAGCTAGCTACCTCTAAATATGGATCTGGCTGGGGATAAGTTCAAGGAACAATGTGTAATAAATAATAATTTATTGGGGGGTCCGCTTCATGTGGGGGTCCGCTTCATGTTTTTCAGACGTTGGAGGGGAGTCGTCCCCTCTGACCCCTCATGGATCTGCGCCCAGGTTTTAAAGTGATTTTCAACTTGACCATACTCCAGAGAATGATGTCAACTTATGTACTGTTGCTTCGTGTTCTCTTCTTTTGTAAAGTTGCTTTACCTTTATAGTGGACTTGTTTTTATATGAAAAATAACAATAAAGAAACTTGTTGGAAATATGTTGTTTTGTGTGCTTTTATTTGGATATTTTGTTTTCTCTCAACCATCAGATGAATAACTTTGCATCGAAGGTGCTGACAGAATCTGGGACAGTATGGATGAAGTCGCTCATAGTAATTTGTTTCATACATGTGTCAAAATTCTAAGGATGACATAGTTCTGCTCTTATTCCTGACATGAATGTAAAGTGGCACTCATAAATGTTCAGACGTGGTTTTAGATCCCATACTATTGAAGAAATCTCCAGAGGGCTCCTCAGTCAGTCTGGGGTAAGCAGCAGACGCTACTATATTTAGGAAATGTATGATAAGTTGCTAAAAAGTCACAACACCCACACAGCATGAAAACGCTGAAACCCTCCAGTCCCCTCTGGGATGGACTCAGCATGAACACATGTGAGTGGGATTCTGTTGAGTTTGATGATTCATGAAGAGGAAGGAAACTTATTCTAAACATAAAAAGTCTGCCACTATAAATGTTTGAAGGAAATGTTTCTTTTTTAGGACGATCCCTGTGTTCTCTGTTTCAGAAAGTCAGAGACAATTCAACATTTATGTGATTTCCATGCAAACAGTGAACAGGATCTCCACATGAGTCTCAGCTGAGAGGCTGCACATGTCCTTTGACCTCTGAGATGTTTCTGAATAAAATCACACATCATGTGTGGCGTCAACACAGCTGGAGGAGGAAACACTGTAGAATCTTTCTTCCTGCCTGTTTCAGTTTACAGAAGCATTTATAAAGTCTGATGCAATGAATGATGGGTAATCTTTCGGAGTAGTTCATGAAACTGTGACGACTCGTGCAGCCCTCAGTGCTTGAGGTGAGGCATTGTGGGTACACAGAACTGAATCCTTATTATACGACGGTGAGGAGTCACACTTTGGCTTCAGCTTCAGCTTCTTCATACAGAGCTCCTCAAGCTCTACTCACTAAGAATATCTGGACGCAGTCAAACCAAAGGATCATTCTGACATTTTGGTCCATACTGCCCCTTGTCCTTTCGTTCACCATGATTTCTGTTTGCCTTATTGAATGGATGGAATAAAATAGTGCAGCATCTCCTTGCACTGTATTGAGTATAGCGTTCTAGTTTATTTTCACTGCAAAACATGAAGTCAAGATGTCAGTGCCAGCCACTTCTTTCAGTTCATATATTTAAATATAATTCACAGCCAGTACCTCCAGACAACAGAACTGGACCATTAACTATTAAACTCTAGAAACACTGAAATCTTATATGTCTAACCCAAGCTGCCATCTGCTGCATGCCAGTCCAACCACAGCAGGATGACTGAAACATGATTCATGCTCGCCAGATCAGAAAGACAAACCCTGCAAATCAGCATTTCAAGTAGAGGTTTGCAGACATACATGTAAGTGTGTATGCACGAAGGTGTTGACACTTTAGTCTGAAACAAACACTGGACTGATCCGGACGTCTTATCTTTGCATAATAGCAATAATGATAATAACAATTTAGTATGTAGCACTTTTCATACACAAAAACAAACTAGATAACTAACATTTAAACAGATGAAACTTTCAGACTCATCTGAAAAAGGAGGAGAGTAACATAAACATTACCTCCAAGCAGAACAGAAACACTATATAAAGCTGTTGGCAGATATGTTTAGGTGCTGATTCATTTGTCAGTAATTCTAACTTCTCCTGTGAGGCTCCCATAACCGGTGTATAAACACTTAATGATTAATAACAGAGTATAATACAGCTGCAGATCTTTACAGCGTGTTTTAAATCCTTTATTAAGTCTTTATACACATGCACCCAAGGTGTGCTACAAGGTTTGTTTTTGACGCGGGAAATAGTAGTTGAACAAAAACAAATTTGTAACTCAAGGTCCACTTACTAGATTTCTTCTAGAGCGTTCAGATGCATCACGTCACCTTCAGTTGTCATGAAGAATTAAGTATTTATTAAGTGCTAGAGATGTGTAGTTAGAATAAGAACATCCTTCTGTAATACAACAAATCAAACAGGTATGAACAATATAATAAATTCAATAACATAAATGAGTCCTACCACGGACAGATTCTCTCAATCAGATAATCAATCATCAAGTCCATAGACAAGAATCTTCAAAGCATCCTCCAGCTAACTGGAAGCCAGAGCTTTTTCTCTGTTTCAGTGAAGAGTCTGGCAGCAGGTTTCTGCTCGAGCTCCAGCTGATCTCTACACGTTCTGGGCAGACCGGAAACATACCTGTAGTACGAGTGTAAGTCAGCTTCCTCACATGCACCTGAAGTGAGCACAGAGGCGATGGCAGCACCCAGACGTCTTTCCTGAGGTCTGATCTGCTGAGAACATGCAGTAAACTAGAAGCAGTTTTTCTTCTACCTCTTTTGGACCAAAACTATCAATAACTACCAATAACTAGCCCATGTAGCTGGAGAAAAGAGCTGGAATTAAAACTCTCCTCAGATGTGTGACCTGTTCAGCAGAGTAAATGACCTGAGAGTCCCTGGTGACGCCGGTCAAGTGACTGTTGTCCTGTGGGGAGATGTTCGGTAAGTGCTGCGTTTGACACAGCTGATGGTTGCAGATGAATGAGTCGGCTTGAGGGATAGTGGCTCTCTCTGCTGCCATGCTTGACTGCTTTCTTACGTACTTGTCAGGGAGAAAGTTTTTATGCTAATTCAGTGGTCGCAGTCACAAAAACAAGAATGCTGCAGCCAGGGATCCCAGCACCCCAGCAGCACTGCACTGGCTATGTGGCCTTTTACAGCTGATTTGGCTGAAAGTCTGTCTTATACGTGTGATTACTTTTCATTTTATGCTCGAACTCAGACTGTCCTTACCCTTCTCTTACATGTTCCTAATGTTCCTCCAGTAAATCTCACCATACGACGTATGAAAGGACTGTACTGACTGCACAGAGGAGTGAAGAGGACTGTGATTGGAGGCGAGCAGCAGCACCCGGTGGGACTGGGTTTGATCAGGTCTCTACTGGTTTCTCTGTTGTTTAGGAACCAGCTATCACAAATGAGCGACTCCTGAAACTGACACACTGAGTTTACAAATGAGAAATGTGGCTGAATTGTGTGTGACATGTGTAGACCTGCTGACCCTCAGGGGGAGTTCCTGCTGCTCAAACTGCAGACAGCGCATTTATCCCTTAAGTCTTCTCACCACACATGTGTTATGACTCATTGACTCTACTTTCAAGGGATTTATGGAGATGAAGAAGTGTGTCAGACTGATCGTGATCAGTCGTTTCAGGCAACAACCCCCCTCAACTGTACCCCCTCAGCACACCCAGTACCCAGGAAGTATAATGTTGCCATGGACTGTGAGCTGTGGGCAACAAGTCGTTTTTCTATTGTGATGTGAGTCAACTGAAGTGAAATGAGAGCATTCTGTATTTCTCGACTTGATAACTCAGGATGTTCTACCTTGTTAGATTTTTTTACAATGAGAGATCACTTTGACACTGAAGAAATTTAAAAACAAAACGATTCTCATGCATGTTCTGGCCTCCTCTATGACACTGAAGCAGATTTATAGACATGGTGTCAGTCACATTCAATCCTTTCTGTGTTCAGATGGGATTTGAGTTATGACTCCTGACAGGGAAAAAGATGTTTGACACAAAGTGCTGACTCGGGTTTCTCCCTCTGTGCCCCCTGGCAGGTGGGCTTGAACACACCTGCAGTGAATGAAAAGTCTAAGCATGAACTATCTCACTGAATGAAACAGGAAAAGTTTACAGTAAAAAAAACTTTACAAATTTATTCACATGAGAAATACATATTCTGAGTGGAACAAGTGAATATAAAGGCAAACAGATCCGTATGTGTTGAATGTGTATAAAAATAGATAAAACATGGCTGTCAGGACATGTTGGCACTATTAAAAATCACACCTGACAGTGTCCAAGCTACACTGGACTGCTATTTCTACAGACAAACCACAATGTATTTAACAAATCAATGCAATAATCAGTGTCCTGCACTGACTAGAAACAGCTGAACACAAATACAATATCCATAAAAATACACAGTAAGTCGAACCATAGTGAAGCTCTGTCTCGTTTCTCTGACGAGGACTGACACACGTCATTTAGGTCAGACCACATTATATCGTCAGCCAAATATAACATGGTTTTAATGATCTGAGAAAGACTCAGCTCCTCTGATGAAGGCACAGTAACAGTCAGAGAATGGAAACAAAGCTCTTCAACGAATAATGAGGACGATTGTATGGCTCCATAAACATGCACCAAAGGAATACACTGAAGAGTAAAAAGAACAGTTTCTTGAGTTTGTGTAATACAGTATATGAGGTACTGGTTTACTTTGCCTACAGAACCTTGGATAGCACCTTACATTTTCAACGAAGTAGCACACAGCTTCATTCATTCTGGACATGCTGCAGTGAATTTAGAGAAATCAGTGTGACCAAACTGACCCAAAGTTGATTTTCAATACCTGCTACTGTCAATGGATGATATAATATGGGTGATACAAGCTGGTCACCTGCAGCACAAAAAAGCTACACAACTCTTTACTACAGTCAGTGCCAGGATCACTACCTACAGTAGCTATCTATCGTCATGCTAAATACTAGACTGGAAGGCTTTTGTGAATTATTACATTATTGTTGTGCTGCCCTGCATCAGCAAAAATGAGTCATTTCCTGACTGCTCCAGATTACTTGTTGCCTCCCAAAACTCCAAAAGTCCCTTTCTGTTGCGTGCCTAATTTCTGCAGAGCTAAATGGTCTGTGGCTGAGGTGGCTACAGGAGTCTGCGAGCACGAGAAGCTCATGACTAACATCAAAGGAAACCGAGGAGGCACAAATGAGATTAACATGTTTTGGAAATAGAAATAAAGGCAGAGATCTGCAGATATGTAAGGCCTGCAAAAAGATAAGTACGCCTCCAAAACTGCAGCTGCTTCTGTGTGAAGTGTGTGAACAGTGGATTTGAAGCCAGTGCCCGGGTGGCGCTGAGGAAGAAGAGTGCAGCTGGAACTCTACTTCTGCAGAGATACAGGCAAGCGTCTTCACAAAGCGACGCAGAGAGGGGGGCTATGGGTAATCAAAGGTCACAGAGACACTAAAACACACACCTCCCAAATCTCAACACATGGAGTGCAGATCTGCACGCCGAGCGAGCCGACCTGATCCAACATCCCGTCAGCTTTCTGCTCTTTCTGTCAGTTTGGGCGTGCAGTTCAGCATCGCAGTGACCTTCTAGCAGAGCAGAGCAGAACACATTCCTCGCTCATCTTGTCATTGTCCTGTTTGTACAGATGTAGCCGTTTGTTTGATCGATTTCCACTTTATGATTTCTTGCATATTTTTTATATTGCGGTTTGCTTAACAACATAATAATGGTTTGCAGTCCGAATCGTAGTGGTGGATCGACTGACTCTCGTTGCCTTGTGCTCGGGTCTCTTACAAGCAGCGCTCAAGGGACCTCAGTTCAATTAAGGTTGAGTGCTTCTGAATTAGCTGGGCTCCCCTGTGAACAGCACTGGCAGTGCAACATGGCGAGACAGCCTGCGGTCTTACGTCTGTCTCAAGCTGTCTCTCTTCTTCCTTTGTCACAAACTACTTCACTTTTGTGTCTGCAACTGAGCCCATCAATGCTTCAAAAGTGTGCGCAATTATCCCCATTTACCGTACACGACTCACTGCATCCAGACTACAAAGACGCAGACTTCTTGGAGGGAGATCAAGGAGGTGGTGGGATGTCGTGGGATGCAGCTAGTGTGGAAAGATTTCCTGTGATTTTCAAGTTCTTACTTCCTGGGAATATATTCATCTTTTCCCAGGATACAAATGGAGTTGTTTTTAAAAACATTACTATATTACTATAATAGGCAACGATACAGAATCTTCAGATCCCTGCATGAGTGGTTCCAGGAGGACACCATCCTGTGGAGACGGCCAGTATCAAACACTCCAGATGCTATTGTTTGTTTACATTCTTCTTCCTGGAAGTCTGTCCCTCCCACCTCCTTCCTAATGACCTTGTGGATGTCATGAATAACAGCAAGCTGTGATTGGTCAAAGACCAACGTGAAGTCTGTCATGTCTCAGCTCTGTCAAGAAATTCTGACTCTGCAATCGTCTAATCTGACACTGTCACCATTTTACTGGACAGAAACATCTTGTAGTCTGAACAAGAAATACAATTTGAAATTTGTTTTTTACACCACAGCTGTCAATCCCTATCTGTATTCAAAACCGCCTACAGTATGGACTTATCTGTCTATAATGTAGCATCTAGTATGCAAACAAAGGCAAAAACTGCAGAAAGTCAAAAATACCTGGATTCAGCAAAAATGTCCATCCCACAATGCAAAGCCTGGAACAGCCACAAAAACTGGGAGGGGTATCAGACAGACATCAACTATGTAGATTTTGAATACTGGCAGTTTTATGCATTGATGACGGCTTGAAAAGAAGCTAAAAGTCTGTAGGAGTGTCTCACCATGGGAGGAGGTCAACCTGTCAGGGACATGCTCTACTCGCTGTATTTCTACCATCTCTGCCGTCCATTGTCATCATCACCCCCTGCTGCGACTGTCTCTCCTGCCAGCAGCCTCTCAAAATCACAGCTGGAGCATAACGTGTCAGTGATGTGAATATATCCTTCAAGTAATACATCTATAAACTAAGTGCTGGATTTATCTGCCCTTTACTGTTTTCACTGATACGTTGATTCATTGCACCCCCTGACTGCAGTCACTGAATGTAGGAACTAGTTATCACAATCCTTTTTAAAGCAGGTGGTAGCCTGCTGGTGATGTTATGATTTTCACTGTGTGTAGCACTGTCTAAATGGAGAGTGGTAAGGGTGGCGGGGTGGTCCAGGGTGGGCTTCCCTTATTTTCAAATCCCAGTGTTGACAGGCATGCTGTGAGGACAGGACCTCTATGCCGCGTGCAGTCGTGGGGGTAAGGCAGCTTTTGATGGTCAGTGAATACCTGCTTAACAGCTGACTACTAGTTAAATCACACTGTCAGGTACAGAAGGTGTAGCTTGTGGGCGTGGAGCCTTTGGAGATGTTTAAACACACTTGCTGGTGCTCTGCTGAGTAACTAAAGTAATATAATAAGTAATGTAACAAATTACTGTTGCACATTAGTAAGTAGTTAATTACCTTTTCACTCAGTAATAATGTAATGAGTGCTTGCATTTTTCCAGGAACTTGACTTCACTGGTCTTCAGTACATGAACACGCAGGTGCACACAGACAGACAAGCAGACACACGCCAACAATCCCCGGCTGACGCAGGTATTTTTCCAGAAACAGGAGAAGAATTTGTGGAGTATCATATTGTGTATTAGTGTTGGTATAGTGTGCCAGTATTCAACCCGAGATGCAGCCTAGTTCCTGGAGGAAGACGTGAATTCATACCTCGGCTCTGATAGTAAGCGCAGCGTTGTTTTTGGTTTGTTCTTACTCTACGCATTAAGGAGTATTTGCACTCAGTCTAGTAATCCTGCTCGCACTGCCGGCCTGTGGGGGCTACATGTACTTTCCATAAGGCAACATTGCAGTACAGCACTTCACTGTGTGCTGAAGAGGCGCGAGCCTTTCAGCCCACAGAGCTTGTATAGCAGTGCTATTTGTCTGGCATCTACAGAGGACTTACTCTTTCAATGTGGACAAATTCAAGCAGCTTGGGCAGTGAGTTTTGGGACCAAAGCCTGAGGGTGGACCTTTTTTCAGGACTGAATTTCACCACCATCCACAATTTTAACCAGCTGTCTCCTCCAGATGTGTACGCTCATGTCAAATTGACCAAATCATTCCTGGCCCTGCGAAAGGAAGCAGAAACTGACTGACTGCTACTGAGAGACTTCCACTCACGGTACAATCTAGCAACCTTTTACATATATTTTCAAATACAAATCCAATGTTATCAAAAAAATCATTTGATTGTAGCCAGCAATGACTTTGGTGAGAGTTTGTTGTTACATGTATATGGGTCGAAGTTAAATACATCCTTAAGTATATCTCCAAAATAGTACTGTGTGGGGAAATCATCTGAAAAGCCAACCCACTTTAGCAGATGTATGTGTGTGAACTTATTGTGACATTAAGGCACTGCAGCCGAAGAAATCCGTGCCGATGCGGCGGGGGTAGCCTTCGAGCACCTTCAGCGTCACG
The DNA here is from genome assembly GCF_017976325.1 of Chelmon rostratus. Classification (NCBI taxonomy): domain Eukaryota; kingdom Metazoa; phylum Chordata; class Actinopteri; order Chaetodontiformes; family Chaetodontidae; genus Chelmon; species Chelmon rostratus. Next base: position 1,931,402 of record NC_055676.1, on the reverse strand, counting down.
GGGTCAAACTTCCAGTAGTGCAGCCCACTCAGGAAATTGGCATAACCTGTGAGGGCGAGAGAAGGCAGCAGTCAGCTGTGGGCTTGTCCCTGCCACTGGGCTAGAGGCGATGAAAACTAATGCATGTGTTTCAGTCCTCACCATATCTGTCCCGAAAGGCGGCATCAGTATGACCGGGCATTCCTTGCCACTCGCGCATGCTACGAGGATGGATATCATCAACTCGATTCTCCTGAGGATTGAAGGGCCAGTAGGAAGTGGATTTGAGAAGGTAGACTTTCTCAACGCGGTCCTCCTCCCACTTCAAAGCCGCTTGGATATCTGTTACAGGAAGACCCAGCTGACGCACCGAATCTGGTCCTGTGATCTTCCTCTCAGCATCAAACACCCAGTAGCTGTCGCCTGTCATGGTGAAAAGAAAACCTCATTCACCATTCATTCATGGGCTGCTGTCGCTGTTCTTTTCACCCATGTCCTAAATGTTCTACAGCAATACATAAGTAATAATAATGTAAGAATAAAAACAAGTCAGGTCTCCTTCACCTCTGACCACACACAGCCTCACTGCTGGATGTGGCTGCATGTCTGCTCAGCTGCACCTGTAGTGCCACCCATCAACACACAATATCTGACAGTGAGATGGTCCAGTTAATTAAAGGGTTTGTATTTGTGCCATCCACTCTCGTCTCTTTGTAAACTTCTCTTTGGTGCAGTAAGTGATACTTGAGCAGATCACGGCTCTAGAGCTACAGCTAAAACGATAGCTTCCAGGTTGAAGAGGGCCACCTTGATCACAGCGGAAACTGACCCTTTGGTTACTGTCTGTCCTCGCCCGGCACACATACAGTTTATAATGACAACGGTGACAAATTTACCATTAAATTCAGAGTAATTAAAAGAAAAGGTCCTGATGTCACTGATAAAACAACTGTTATTAACAGATTTTATCAGCTGTAGCTGGCTAGCTGAGCTACTTAACACTTCCTCGACTGGTTGGCTGAAAGTCTGTCTCCAGCTGACTCATTTTAAAACGTGAACTATGACAGCTGCATCTCTTTTTATTCTGTATTTTGATGAGAAGGACTAGCTGACACGTAACATGTACCACTATCTGTGGTAACGAGACTGGCTGGGGTTGCTGGAATGTAAACTTTTCTAAATCCAATGAAGACTAGGACAGAGGCGCTAACGTTAGCACTAGCGTTAGCCTAAGCTTAGCATTTCTCCCACACGGTAGGTGTGTCTGTCTTGAACTAGACTGTTCGTAACGTAGCCTGCTAGCCCACAGAAAACAGCTAATGACATGTTTCCTGGCTTTAGAATTCATGTTTGGTTACTGCTGTAGTCAGTAAGCTAACTAGTGGGGCATGCTAATGTTAATAGCTTCCGTTGCAGCAGACAAACATAATGTTTATGTATCGCTCTTACAGCAGCTGCATGCACAACACTTCCACATGTGGAGAAATCAAAGCCTGACAGACCTGCCCAGCCCCGTCACAGTCACTCACTGTGATGTGAGGCAGCACTCAGTTGGTCAGCGGCTGAATCGCAGGTGAAATTCACCAAAGTTGAACTCCACACTCAAGAACTGCATGAATTTAGCCTGCTTTGCCTCTGGGAGTGAATTTTAACTGCTGTCAGTGCTTCAAACTAACATTTCAACTGCAGATTTTCAGCAGAGCACACATATATTTTCTTCATAAAATAAAAAATGAAGCCTTTTCAAATGTGCTTCAGTATTACAACCAACCTTGGAAGAACCAGATGTTGCCTGACTTGTCTTCATACGCAGCATCGATGTGGTCAGGAATGCCTCTCCAGTGGCGTGATGCCAGCGCTGGATATCCAGGTTGTAGCTGCCCATCACGGATACGCCAAACGTATCGGAACTTAAAGAAGAACAGTTCTCCCCTGATCATGGACACGGCATCAAAGCTGGTTCTGCAGGCGTCCGGCTGGGCACAACAACATACAGAGAGGGATATTTCTGTCTGTGGACTAACATGAGAAGTTGAGACTGGTGAAATCTTGAAATATAGTGCATCTCAGCTTGGAGGTCCATTCCCAGTAATACAGTCTCACCATTCCGACGTCTATGTCGTTGGTCTCTGTCATCTCGGGCGGTGCGTGCCGAGGGGGGCCATACAGATACTGGATGCCCCTCTTGTCGTCCTCGCTCAGCTGTAGAGGGTAAGAGTCGCTGTAGAAAGGACACATCACAGCATCAGGCTCCAGGGAGTGCTGCAGGCCCAGGACGTGGCCAAACTCGTGAGCTGCCACTTGAAGGAGATCAGTGCCTAAAGATGACAGGACAGGACAAAGAGACAGTAGCACTACAATTAGATGTTTAATGAGTTTCTCTTTAGTGGAATCAAATGAGGAACAGGAATAAGGTGCAGTTTCAGAGTACACAGGTTTTATTCAACATAAAACAAGACCTCTGTTCAAAAGTGTTTCAAATGTCCTCACCCACGTTGTTGCCCACTGTCCAGTGCTCATCGTAGTCAAAGTGGACTTCTCCCTCTCTGTGAGTCCTGGGGAAGAAAGCGTGGGCCAGGATTCCCCCAGGACCATCGAACGGCAAGTTGTCCCCATGCCAGTATCTGCACAAGCACTTCCATTAATGCACGCACGCAATCCAATATGTAATATCACACATTTTAACTTATTCCTGCCGAGCAATGTTGGAAATCCAGCTGGGAGGGCAAAAGAGAAAAATCATTTTGACTTGCAGACTTCAGGCTGCCTGTGTAAGACTTCCTCTCTCATGTGTGTTCAGACTGTGCACAGCAGAATGAACAGGAGCTCTGTGTTTGCTGCACTGTTAACCTGCACATTGTCCAGCCAGGAGACAGCAACACTGTGATGGCTGGTGTAGGAAGAAACGCATGAAACAAAGCATTATATTTCCTTTCTTTCTCTGATTTCCAGGAGACGTGGAGGAGGATTTCACTGTTTTTATTTCATTTACTTTGCATGCTTTCATCAAGACTTTTTAATAACTTGCTTTTTAAAAATGTTTTTTCAGTGTGTTTTTATAGATTTGGTGGTGTGTATATTGGGGCATGTACCTGCAACAGTAGACACACCCCATAATTGGCTGTCAGTTCAGGAACTTGCTTGGTTTAATTCCACATGAGGGGCCTTCATGTACTTTTTTTCAATTAATAGACTTAATATTGTGGGGGCTCTATCTAATCCTGGTTTTGTATTTTATTGGTGGCTGGCCCCTGATTACACACACTGTTCACTGTGTTTATCTTCATTAAGTCACATGCAAATGACACCAAACCACTAAAAAAAATGAGCACACACATCATCTGTTTCAGAGCGATGAGGCCATGGTTGTGACTGGCTGACGCTGTATTTATGAATCACCACAATATTCTTTATTAAAAGTCAATATTCACCTTCACCCAACCCCTGAGCACTTTGTGCTACACATACATGAAGCAAAATGACTCGCGTGCTCAGAGATACCACACAGTCCAAGCATCTACCGCTTTGCATTCCTGTGATTAAAAACAGGCCCAGAGTAGATGGGGATCTTTATAGGTATTAGTGATTGAACGTTGTCTCAGCAAATACTGCTGCTCCGTCTTGCCTGTGCGTCTCATATGGACTCTTAAACCTAACCAACGTGAAACTGTTTCACATCAACCACGCATTAGAAAGGCTTTCTGGCAGGAAGGCTTTGTGCGTCTCTGGGATGAGACTGTGCTGGGCCGCCAGATGTTGCTCTGGACATCTAATATTGCCACAGACGGGTTTTAGAGTGGAGTTCGTGGAAAGCTCGGTGCGTCTGTTTGAGATGCAGAGGGGCGTCACAAAGACACGATCTAACATCGCTGAGCTGGTGCTGTTCCTGCATCATAATTATGTCGCTCCTGGACCGTCATTGTTACTGACCAATCACGCTGATGACAGGAAAAATAAGCACACAGGAGGAGTTAGCCTTTCAAACACGTGGTTAACGTTGTGAAAGGGTCTTTTTCACACTCTTTCAGTGGCTATAGTAACTTCAGTTTAGCAGCTCTTAATTCAAAAACAGGAAGCAGCTTGACTTTTGAAAAGATTTTTGATACAGTTGTAATATGTGTATATTTATGTTTCCATAAATATAGTATTGAGAGATACTGCTGTAGGGTATGATTGTTATTTGTTAATTGGATATATAAGATTCAGTCCTGAAAGCAGTTATGTTAGAAAGGGAGTTATAAAAGTAACTTGTAGAGTCAAGCTAAAGAAGGGCTTGACAGAAACTACCGGTGCAGTGTAATGTAACGCAGTGAAACGAGTTGTTATGACACGGACGTATCGTAAAACAAATGCCAGCATGACTCATCTGAGCTGATAAAACGTAGCTGGAGGCACGCTCTTTAAAACCCTGCCAAACAAGTCCTGTGCTGCATTCATTCATGTTTGTAATCTCCTCTTGAGCTCGGCTGGGATACATCTGGTTTAGTTTTTCCTGGGTCACTCTGACAAAAGGATCCAAGAGATTTAAGTCTGGATGAAATTACAGAGATCATCTGGAAAACACAAACCGCTGCCAACCTCGGGTCTGTAGTTACAGGGGTTTTTAAAAACAATTGGTTACACATACTTTTCAATATTGAGGTTCAAAACTCTTCATTCAGTCAGCACAACAGCGGTCAGTGTGGACGGAGCTGTGGATCACATGTCACTGCTTTAACACACAACGCATGAAGCGACCACATCTTTCGCAGTTTATGAATTCCTTTCTCACTCAAAACAAGCCACTAATTACTGTAAATCACACCACCGTATGCTTCATTCTGCTTCATCATTAAAACAAAAAGACTGGACCAGCACAGAACCGAGGAACACAACTCTCTCCAAAAGATTTCAGTCTTGGCTGGTTAGCATAAGCATATCTCCGCAGGGGCAGGGCACAGTGAAACTGAACCGAGGTCATTGCCTCGCTGAGAATTTTACAGAGTTGAGACAGAGCAGCTACAACACATCAGAGGGAAAACCAGAAAATATTTTCTCCACAAAATACAATCCAGATCAGAGTCCTGGTTGGAGCTAATCTGCATCACTTTGGTTCAACATTGTTGAGCCTCAGACTCTGTCAGAGGGCCACCCGTGTAGTTAAGCTCTGCACTGTGATGTCGAGCAACCAACAGGCAAAAAGTTGACCCCAAACCACATTTAGAATGACAGCTCTCCATCTGCATGCTAAAGCAGAACTGCATGAACAAATACAGAAATAAACCATTTGAGGGAAATAAATAACAGAGAAAATGCAAAGTGAAAATAATCCAGAAACAAATTACATGAACTATAAATGTGACACTATATAAATAATGAAATGGAAAATTTAATTGAAAAGTAAATTAAGGAATTAATACAAAGGTAAGTAAATACAGAAGCTGATGAAAACATAAATATCAATTTATGTCACATTTTATGAATTTATTAATGCCTACATCTGAATGTTTTTAGTGGATTTAGTGGCATACTGATTTATCTATTGAGTCATTTATTATTTCTTTATTTATCTTTTATTCGGGCAGTTTCGGCCCTCCACACTTTCTTACCTGTTGAAGTCGATAATGATGTCGGCTTTCTCGGTGGTGACCTCTCTGAACCTCAGAGGAGTCACTGCACTCCACACACCAAAAGCCTCCTGGAAGATGCGCCGCACTTTGCCCTCGCTCATCTGCCAGGGGAAACGTACGATCCTATTGGACACACACACCAATGCGCTGTGTAAGAGAGCGCTCACTAAAAACCATGATATCCTACAACATCGTTAAGCTCCTGCAGAGGATGTGGTTCTTTTCTAGGAGTTTCTGATCCGACACGTCACACAATATTTGCAGCATCACAGAAATAATCAAACATCACAAAATGTATGACGCCGTCTGTAAAACAGCGGAACCTGCTGACACACTGTCACCATGGATACAGGTATCCATGCAATGAGCACCTCTTAAGCTTTTGATTGAGACATTAGAAGTCATGTGCACGCTACGCTTGGCATTCAGGTGGTTACGTTGTGAGAACACTGTGGCAAAGCAACGGCAACACGGATAACAAAACACTCCTTGTTGGTCTCTTGTCATTCTTAATTCTTTTTGACTTTATATTATAAAAGAAAAACTATCCGACTAAAATTACAGTATATTACGCTATTCCATGCCCTGGATGTAAGAAATACTGTTAATTGCAAGCTGAAAGGATGTAGTTGCCAGCTAATGCTAGCTTACCATGCTAATGGGATTGCTAATGCTAATGCTAGCCTTAAAGATGCTTCGAAACAGAAACTGGGGAAGCAATGCGGCAAAGGTGTAAGCATAGCATAACACAAGTAGCAACACTGCCAGCAGCCTGCTAGATGGAATTAAACGTAGATCTGCCTGTCTCTTGGCCGTGTCAAGGAGCTGTGTACAGCCCAGTTATTAGAAGGCATGGACTGACCCCAGGACAGCACCCCCTGCAGTCTGCCTACTGAGCAAACAGGTCAGTGGATGACACGGTCAACATGCGACTCTGACTCCCTGGAGACACGTGCAGGGATCCTGTTTGTTGAGCTCAGCAGGACCTGCAGCTGCAGAAAAGGTGCGCTGAGTTCAAAAAGCAATGCTCAGAATCGACAGAGTGAGTGTGCCCGCATGCATGGCTCATGTCACCCCGCTCAGTGTAAATCTTGTCACATTGAGTTAGCGGGCACAGGTTGGAGAACGGGCTCTTTCTTTTTGTTCAGCAGGTTGGACGAGCTCAGACATGACGCACAGGATGTAACATGAACCTCTTAACCTCCCCTCACTCTCCTTCAGTAAGCTGTGTGTGCTGCTGCGTAAGGAAAATGCATCTGTCATATATTTGGTGTACACAGTTAAAACCACACTGGGTAGTTAAAACTGGTACATGGACCCTGGTAGAGGTGATGCAGTGTTTAAAGCTCACTAATGTGATGAGTCTTTTTATGGATCGCTGTGAATTTATTTGGTGTCAGAAGTTTCATTGGACATATCGTTAATATCGTATGTCCTGTATTTGTCACTTATGCAAAGAAAAAGTGTTAATACTTGCAATATTCATTTTTATGTCGGCTTAAGGGCGGCGCAGCAAGCTGTAAACACAATTATCATCTCATGACAAATGTGTCAGTGGTCGCCTGTTTCAACAATCAGCACTCACCTGGAATCATGTTTCTGGCCACCTCACTCTTCTATTCAGCTTCTACCAACTCCTGAGATGATCACCAGCTCAACGCTGACTGTGTTCAGTGATCAGAGGGTTAGTCACCACCGATGACCCCTACCACATTACTCTCAGTCACTTCATTCACTGCTGATATTAAAGTAGTGATTGGAGCAGCTTTCAGTGTTGTAGTTTGGATTTGCTCTTCAAACGCTGAAGCAGTCATATCTGAGCGCGTGTTTTGCTTGTGATAAGCTTCATAAGCTGTGCGCTGAGTGCTGGGCCTGTAGTTTATTCTAGCTTGCTTGCTATGCTTTGAGTAGAACAGCAGTTTCACTACGTTTATCTTCAAGTGTTTCTTTCCTTGAAACCAGCAAATAAAAACACTGTTTCCAGTTATTCTTGAGTTTTTACTGTCTGCCTCCAGATGCTCGCCGTAACTGTCCGTGTTCATTTACACTGCTAAAGCCAGCAGAGCTCAGTCTGTTTCTTATCCCATCCGAACGTTTCCAGTCTCTGTAATGCAGCAACAGTCTGTGTACACAAGCACAAGCTCGTACGCACCCACACAAACAGAGTGTTGCGAATGAGACGGTGCTGATTTGATCCACAGCTCTGCTTTCGTCCCACTGACCACCCTGGTAAACACATCAGAAACAATGTGTCCGCAATAATAATTATTAAGCAGCGTAACTTTGAATTACAGGATGATTCTACAATTTACGAGGTGGCTCGCATGCTTTGCTGCTCTCCCAAACTGAATGTACAAACAAGTTCCACCGCAAGCCCACAGCTCGCCAAGCTCAAATGTAAACAGCTTAATGTAAGCAGACATTTGCTCCCCATCTCCACCCCCTCTCACTTACGCACACGCTGTCCATATCATGAATAACTGGATAAACAGAGTATTTGTTTCTTACTTGTACGTGAGGTCAGTGTTCTCCCAGCGGCCTCCAAACAGCGCAAAGCGCTTCTTGCGCTGCTGTCGCTTCAGGCCTCCCTTCTTCTTCTTCTTCAGGTTGTAGTATGACAGGCCCACCTGCATTAAGGTGGGGTAGTCTGGGACTCCACAGCGAGGACGCTTCCAGAACTCCGTGTCATTTTTGGATGCCAGTACCGACTTCAAGGGGTACTCATTACTTAGCGTGTCCTGTTCATGTCTTTCCCTCTTCTTCAGACCGATGTGACTGTTGCTGTGAGGCCATCCCTGCAGAGAAAGGTTCAGTCACTGAAGTTATCACACACACACGCAACCTTTAGCATCCAGGATCAGTAATAATAAACAATAGCTACTTTCCAGCTGATCACTGCAACGTCCATTTCTATGCTCATGATAATATCTCTACGCCATCAGCTCCACCGTAGACCAGCCTGCTTTAGATGACCTCCAGACCACTCCTAATTTTTTCAAAACTTGTGCTGAGCTCCAAAAATACAAAGTGTTCACATTTTACAAGAGCACAAAGCTTTGAGTCCGTGCGTTCAGATGAATGTAAATAAACAGTACAGCTTTAGAAATACTGGAGAAATTGGTTAGACAGCAGATTGTCCTGCAAAATGTCACCGTACCATTTGACCATTTGCCGATTTTCACACTGAGCACTGTGAGCTGCAGGAAAACATCTGATGGTCATCACTGATCAGCATACATGTGTTTTCATTTATAAAGTCTTTTTACTCTAGTTGTAAAATATGAAGCTGAAATTACAGACACTCATCTGTCTAAGGGACTTTAAAGTTCTACCTGCTGATATTTATTACTTTTCCACTGATAAAGCAGTTTATCTACACTATACTGTCATTATAATCACAGTCACATCGAAACATGGATCAGCAGATACTGGTCTGACTTAGTGAGCCACGCTGAAGAGAAGAGGAGTCTGGGACTCGTTGAAGTGGACACTTATCTTCATCCTGCTTTGCATCATTTTAATTTTCGTCAGAGTAAAGACCATGTGAGTCACCTGAGACACTTGTGTAAAAAGACATAACAAACCTCCATCAGAACTTACTGAAGTTAGTTGAAAGCACGCTTTGAGGACAATTTTAATCCAAATATAAATCCTGCTGGGAAACGTGCTATTACCCTTGCAGTGTTTCTAAACAACTTGATTTGATGAGTTTAGTAAACCGTCAGCTGGGCATTTAGTCATCACATGTATTTCATACCTTCTTCTTCTTCTTTGCTTCCAAAAGCAAAGAATACAAGAGAACATAAGTGGTTTACTGCTGCAACCTGATTTGTTTTACTTTAAATGTTGGCCAGAGGAATAAGCTGGACACTCGACACGTTCTATACAGAACGATTGCAGGAGAATGGAAACTCAGCTGCCAAATGTAGACAGTCCCATCAGCATTAGACCTGACCTGACGCTGCAGGAGGGCTGAACATTCTGTTTGATGCATGTTGTCATTATTGAGTCCATAAGACATAATTTTTAATTGTGAAAAATGTCTCAATTTCTCTGAGCCCAAAGTAGGGATGCACTGTTCTGCTGCACTGGATCAGTTCATATCACATCTTACATATCATAAACAGAATGGGGGGGGGGGTCAGATCTGGGCACCCCTAGCCCAAAGTGCAGCCTTTAAATTGCTGGTTTTGTCGCCCGTCTGCTGACAGCGCTTTGTGAGCATCTCACGATGCTGTGCTGGGTGGCCATCACACCTTCCTCACGCAGTGACGTCAGTTTCTTGCTGATGAAGTTTGGTTTCTGTCTTGCTGATGTGACTGTTTGAAGCCAGCTCGGTCAGCTGTCCCAGGATCCTATGATTGTTGGTACAGTTCAGGTTAGATTCGCTGAGTGGGCCATTTGAAGCCGAGCAGACAGCAAGAGGGTGGAAATTACTGGGTGAGACCTGTCATGGGGCCAGTGCATCCTCGTGTTGTACTTCTACATCTCACATCAGCAAAATAATTGTCATTGTTGTTAAAATGGTCTTTTTACGCTGCAGTCAACAAGAAACATCCGACAAACACCGCATGTCATGTGATATCAGACCACCACGCTAGAAAAGTCCCAAACAACCACTAATCTGGTAAATCAGACAAACACCTGTGCTCTTTGTCCCGTCAAGATAACGGCGAAACAAGCAGGATTAATGTGACAACACAGACAAAAGGTCAGTTTCAGCTTTGAGTAATGTGACCTCAATCATCTAAGCAAGTCCCCTCCGCCCAGTGTAGAGTGTAACTGATGTATTGATGAATTGTCCTTCTGTCCAATCAATGAGAAGAATTGTGTGCTTAAACAAACTTCAAAAGATCTAATGTAAAAGGATTATGGCTTGACATTTGTTCACATACTTGACAGTCAAAAGCTACACTGGCCCTGAGTCAGCCTCAAAAACAACCAAGTCTCTGGAATGAACTCAGGTGTGCCATCTGGGCCAAATCCAGCTGTTCATTATACTGTCAAGACCAGAGAGGAGTGGTTCACTGCTTAAAGATGACTAATTAATGGGCCAGATTAAAAATCACACATTCAATCCCAGCAGCAGCAAAAAAAAAAAAAAAAAAAAAAAAAAAAAAAAAAATATATATATATATATATATATATATATATATATATATATATATATATATATATATGTCTCAGAGCAGTCCAAACATAGATTCATCCACACATATACATACAGCACACACAATGTCTCATCTTGGGCTCAGACTTTTTAACATACAGTAAAGCTGCCACTACAAACTGCAGCATCGCCATCAGAGTCCACATACGAGGAACTGACTCTGGTTGCAGGTGTGGAGTTTGAAATAAGTGGGAAGTGTAGGATCCAGTGTTTTAGGAGCCTGACCACCAAAACACCTCACTTAATGACATCACATACAGTATACTGTATATTTTCTGTATCTGCTCACATTGACGGAAATGTTAGATGCCAAGTTTCTGCACCAGTTCACCAAATGAAAAATGTCTGGTCCTCTTCTGCATAATCTCATACGCATTTCTAATATATTTGTATTGATATGAAAAAGTTGCGATCATCATTATTATTAATACTGTTTTGGGATATTACTATTTATTAGTCCGTTGTTCATTTTCTCATTTCAGAAAATAGTGAAAAACACCCATCATAACTTCCCACTTTCAAATTGCTCGTCTCGTCCAGCCAACGGTCCTGCACACAAACAGCAGCAAATGTTCGCTTGCTGTTTGCTTGAAGGACGACTGGAACGATTAATCGACTCGTTTCATCTCTAGTTGGGACCTTCGATGCGATCTAAAATAAACTCATGCTGGTTGGAACAGTGCAACATGCAGAATAATGAAGCCAGTGGAGGCTCCAGCTGGGTTGAAAAGGCTGTAACCACTTCAACCCTGAAGTCACAGGCTAAGCTGAGCCGACGGGCAGCTCAATTCAAGGTGAGTGACAGAACTAAGGCAAGCGTGTGGGCAAGAAGCAAGTTTTCATTTAAAAAGTAAAACACAAAGGAACACATGCCATTGAAACAAAGCTTTGTGTATGCTGGGGAGATCCTGGAGATGGAGCTAACATGTCGCCACAGGACTCCGCGGTTGCTGCGTCTCGCCCAAACTGACGTGCCCGAGCCTCAACCCAAATTAAGCACTGAGCCCGTCTACACAGGGCAGCATTGTTGTTTTATCTAATAGGAGGCATCTGTTACATTGGGGAATCTTTGTTGATGTCACTCAAACATGTAAATACACCATGTGCATGCAGGTCTAAACATGCACATAACATGAAAAAAATGTGCACCACACACAAACACACGCAGACACACACACAAGCCTATCCTTCACACCCCCACAAAGCTGCATCACACACAGTGAGCAGATGTCTGGAAATTCCCTGCTCAGTCATGACATCAGGTCGTCTGCAGTATAACACGGGGAGCGTGTTATGAATGGCTTCAAGGATGCTGATCTGACATTACCGGGAATGACGAACTTTATGACTCGCAATAACAAAAAGTGAGCAGCATCTGATTTGACTTCCTTCCTTGACTTCCACCAAACTACAAATGTGATAAGATCTACTCCCACAGACATCCACCGGAGATAAAACGGTTTTACAAACTGGAGATAAATGATGTGCACAGTGGGGAAATCTCTCAAGGGTAAATATTTAACCACAGAAAGTCCCAGATATCAGCAGGCATTCAGTGTTTTGCACACAAACAGGCTGATAATGCCAAGTGGGGGGAATGTTCATGCTCATGGGGGGTCGGTGGGTCTGTACATTAGAGAGTGTGGTCTAGACCTGCTCTATAAGGAAGGTAATTTGGCACCATATAAAAAAAACTGATTGGAGTTTCTGATCCCCCCGTAAACATCTCTCACTAAACCTCTTAACAAGCTCTATCATAGATTTTAAACATTTCTACATTGAATACACCTGTGTGAGCTAATCCTGACAGTGTGAATACCTCAGTGTAAAAATACTGCATTATAAACAAAGTCCTGTATTCAAAATCCTACTTAAAACCTCAAGAACTGCTTTTTTTGGCCACTCGGGGGCAGCAGAAAGAAGCTGAGAACACATCACTGACATATCACCAGCTTTTAAATTGATGTAGTGAACTTGTAAGCAAACAGTGGCATATTTACACACCAGCAGTTACAGAGCAACACTATCATTCATTTATAACACTGCAAGTGTTTGTTTCTGCTGCTGACGGGCTCAGATTGTTCTAAGTGTCTGACAACATTATGGACAGGATCCCTCCAGAGACAGACCTTTCTGTTAAAGAGTGAGATCCTCTCAGTTTAACGAGAAATAGCTGTGAGAGAGAGGGTGGATGTCAGCAGCAGAAGGCCAAAACAGTGTGTAGAGCCGAAATATTTTCACATTTAACTCTGGAATTATTTTATAAAGGGACACTATCACCAGAGAGATGTAAATGTGCAAGATTTAAACAGATTTTCCCAGTAATAAAAAGCTTAAACTACTGGATAATACAAACTCGGTTTTGTGACTCGCAGCCGTCGCAGAGGTGCTGCTTTTTTTCCCCACAATCAACTATTCATTTTCACAATCGAATGTCTGGATTTTTTTTTACAATTCAGATATATATTCAAACGTAGAATATTCCTTGACAGAGCTAGTCCACATGATGCATGTTAGTCCAATATTACTCTATTATATACTCTCTTTGAGCTCTGTTTTTGGTCTCTACCAACTCCTGAGGGAAATATCTCACTTTTTCAGCTGCTGTTCCGCTCTGTTTACCAGCAAATCTCAACAGGTGGACTCACATACAAACACATACACACTACAGTGGAAGAACAATGGATGGATGGGTGAAAACGCACTGAGAGAGGTCAAACTGGGAGCAGAGGGTAGTCTAACCTTCATGACTCACATAAAGTGAACTGATCTACCTTCTTCTAGTGATCCTTGTAAACAGCATGATGTCAGAAGTGGGGCTAAAACAGATCTGTTTTCCATGTCTCCAGGCATGCAGGAAAAAGTTACTTAATAAGCAACGACCAAAAAAGATAAATAGAGACAGCTGCTCCGCTTCTCCACAGTCATGTCATTCGTTTACAGTAACATCCCATTGGACAAACACACAAAACAGCAAAATAAAATGTCTTATCGACAGAAAAAGTGACAGATGTCAGAAATATACGGCCTGTTGTCATATTCATGTGCTTTGATGGAGGCAGAGTGACAGGACACTCATCAACTCCTATTTCTTTCTTTTCTTCTGAGGATCTTCACAGACATTTCTTTCTTTTGTTTTTTTCTACAATTATGTGTTGACAAAGACTTCGGAATTTGCATTTACCAGCAGCCAAATTAGAGGGCCAGCTTTCACCAAAAAAGAAGCAGCGACATGACGCAAGAACAAAGTGCCCAGATGTGCTGCTCTCGTCCGGAGCTTTTTCTCTGAAACCAGCTGCCTGATGCTGCTGAAAACAATGTTAAGAGGGAGGCGAGAGAAAACAATGAGCTGAGAGTCTGACTGTGAAGCTCTGTGAAGCTGAGGGGAGCAGCAGATTACCGTGATAGTTCTCTGTGGGTTCATCACTGCAGGTGAGCGCTCTCACATTGCTTTCACTGTCATTTAATGCAATGTTAGAATAATATAGAATAATTATAGCATCATCAGAAAAATACACTTAAAGTATCAAAAGTTAAAGTATTTGTTTTGCAACAAACTGGCCTCTGACTGACAGATTATATACAGTACATTACATTAATAGATTGTATACTACTATTATACCATTACATTTTAGAGGTGGAGCTATAGCTTTATCTACTTTATATACAGTCTAGTAGTTTAGTACACTGGCTCTCAACACTCAGACTCAACAGTGATTATTGTCATTGTCTGATTATTTTCTGGACTGATCGATTAGTTGTTTGGTCAACGAAATGTCAGAAAGAACACATCCACCACATTTTCCAGATCCCAGGGTAACATCCAGATAGCCAGATAAGCCAGATATTCAGTTAGCAATGATATAAAACAAAGAAACAATTTTGGTATTCTTGTTTTCAAAATGACTCAGATTATTAATTGATTATCAAAGTTGTTGCAGATTTTTTGTCGATGGACAAATTGATTAATAAGCAAATCATTTCTGCTCCAGCTGAGATCTCCCTCTGTAGGGTCACTAGATAAACCTGCAGGGTTTCGAGATGATTCATGGAAGAGCTTCTGGTATACAAATCTGTTCTCTCTTTGGGCCTCAGTGTTGTTTAAATGTTTAGAGGTGGAAGTGGTTTGGAAATGTGTCTTTAGTGGGACAGCTAACAACTCATGAGCATCTGAAACGAAGCAAGTCCCCACCTGCCAAACAACAGGTTCGTCTTTAACAAAGCATTTTATCAGCTTAGTGCTGAGGTGAAGGTGCCTCCACTGAGCTACAGCCCGACCATGTGAGAAACAGCGGAGAGCGCTGCCGGTTGCTTCTGTTGTCATGAAACGAGCCCTGATCTGCCCAGACAAGCTGAGAGAGTTAGACAACCAGAGGCTGGCACAATGCTGCAGTGCTGATCAGGAGGTGTGGTTCGCTCTAAAAGTCTATGTATGCAAGCGAAGCTGCGAGTAACAATGATGCAGGACTTTTCTTTGAACATATCATTATGAAGTAAATGTTGATTGCATAATGTAAAACAGAATATGTTAGAGTAATGGGAAAAAGAAGGCTGACTCCATTACATACTCATTACAAACTCATGCTTTTTCTCCTAATGTCTTCCTCTACTGTCCCCTCCACCCTGACACCAACCCTGCTGTAGATACCTGTTTGTGCAGAACAATATTCAAACTATGTTGTTACTCCATATAAAATTATGACTTCACGTCTTCAGTGAACATGGTTTCTTCTCTCTTATTTCCAGACTGGTGTTGACTGATCCTTCATGGAAGTTTGGAAACCAACGCCGTGTCGCTGGGCTTTGAGTGATCTGGTTGTCTTCGCGACAGCGGCGTTAACAGTAATACCACTTGGAAAAGCTAGGGGGGTTGAAGAGTTGTCGAGTTGTCTGTTTAAGTGTTACAATAAAACTCAGTGTTTCTCAGTAAGATTTACTGACGCTGCTTAAATTGACATAATCTGCAGTCAAACACAGTTTTCAGCAGTCTGGCCACTGTCAGCAATAATGCTAAGGAGGCGACGCCATCTTCATTTTCATCATTGAAAATCACTAATGTTTCTAAATGGCTTTCCACAATGAATATCAACGTATTTAAGAAAAGTAAGCGACACTGGCCGATTTCGATTTGCTTGTCTTGTTGTAGAAGGAAAAATGCCCTGATGTGCTTTCTGTTAAAGCCTGATAAACATCTCTGAGCAGTGAGGTTTCACTGGTCAGCTGGTTAATATTACACACAGAGACAAAGGTGGGTCTGTTTTTCTTGTTGTTGCTGGAATTAACGTGGACCATCTTTGCTAAATGAGTGGTGCACTCTGCTCTCGGCCTCGCAGGCGACTGTGCCAGCAGAAAGCAGCTGTCCCGTCTCACAGGTGACCATCCCAGTGAGTCTCTCTCTCTGGTCATCTTTGACATTTTAAGCTATTCACAGTTATTCTAGTAAGATGAGAGTGTTACTTACAAGTGTTAACTGGCAATATTATACCCTTCATTTCTTGTCTCTCACACTGTCAGGACACTGATGATGAGAACACTTTCAGTGATGCTCTTGTCCTCTGCCTTCAGGGACATCTGGCCCAAAACCTGGCCTGTCCCCACCTGAACCCTTTAGAAGCAGGGGCATCTTGGAAGGTGGTGTTGTCGTGGATAAACTGAAGAACCCCCTAAGACAACATGCTTCCTCTCTGGGCTAATCTATGAGGTGCACCTGGAGTACCCAAAATGCATCCAAAACATCAGAACTTTATTCAACAGTTCTCTCCGTTTAACTTTAAAGCCACGCACACAAATGTGTTTCTCCTTCATTAATTACTGGAGTTTTTTTAAGGCTTTAAAGTTTACCGGTTTACCGGTTTTAATATAAAAAATTAACTTGTAATTATTACTGTAAAATAAGCATAACAGTATATTTCCCTCTGAAAAATAGTGGAGAACGAGGAGCATAAAATGAAAACACCCCAGCGAGCTATGAGTTGAGTAAGTATACATCATCACCCTCCACCACTGAACACACTGACAAACACACTAACGAACAACGTGAACGGAAATCATTTACTGTCAATGAAGAAGTGCCTGAATGCCCACACACAGCATGCTGTCAGGGCTCGACTGCATGTTAGGAAGATGAATTAGTGTTTCCTGCTCGGCAGGGCCGGTTGTTTTCTGCAGACACTGAAACCCAAACAAAAGCCTGCATGGAGCTGCTCGGTGCTGAGTGCCTGTTTCCTGATCTCTCTCTCGCCCTCGCTCTCTGAGGACCTATCTGCTGTTTTCTCCTTTTCCCCTGAGTCAGCAAACAGGCCGGGTTTTTAACCTCCTCCAGTTGCCAGATGACTTGCCTCTGCCTGCTTAATCTGACTCCCTCACAAACTGTTGATATTACACCGGAAAGCAGGCCTGGCATCCATCAAGCTGCAGAAAGCTGGAAACGAGTGGCCTGTGTGACATAACGTGCAAGATGCTTCTGCATGCAGTTGTATTTCTTTTACTGCAAGAAAGGAAACGTTTGACTCTAACAGAAAAAATCCTCTCCACCTATAAATACAGCATCTCATCCATACTCGAGCACAACTAAACACTGAGATTCCCATGGTTAGTAATGATTTCAGCTGTCACACAGCTCCTGACCTGTTGATCGGTCAACCATCATAAGCTTTCAGTGAGCAACTTCATATCTTTCAGAAATGCATGAGGCACTGAAGAGCACGAGCGTTCAGAGAGTTCAACAAGCATCCTTCAATGAAGAGAACAGGAGTTATGAAATATGAGCGTGCAGGAAATTCACTCTACTGAAGCCTCTACTGAAACAGCAAATAAATTCACTCACGTGCAACTGTGTGCACCACATGACCATTGTCTTTATCTGCATCTCTATCACACACACGCGCGCGCGCGGCGTCCTCTTTTGTCCCTATCTGATCTCCAGAGGAAACTTTCCTCTGCACCAGCGCCTCTCGGCCGGGTTCGTCTCACCTGGAGCTGCTTGTACCTGCTGACGGTCCTCGGCTCGTGCACCGGCAGAGAATGAACGCAGAGGAAAATGTGCACAGACAAGATGCTGCCGCAAAACGCGACAGCCCGCATCCTCTTGCTCCACGGACTCAGGCTGGACGGCGGCGGTGTGCGGGCGGCGGAGGGAGGCTGCAGAGCCGCGGAGAGAGGCTGCAGAGCGGGGGAGGGAGGCTGCAGAGCCGCGGAGGAGGACGCTGTGCGGCGCGCTGGATGAAGGCAGGGGATCTTATAGCCCAGCGCGGGATTTCTTTGTCCTCTTCAAATGACACTTTTTACGAGTTTCCAAGTGCTCGCCTGCTCCACACACGTCATTTAACCCCTTTGACTCCGGACGTGCAGCGCAGAGGCCTGATGAAAAGTTGTGATGAAGCAGGAGTCTCCTGAGGAGAGGAGCCCGGCGCGGCTCGGGGAGGGTGGTGCCAGGCTGCTGGAGAAGTGCGGCTGGAGGAACGTTGAAGTACAATGTTGGATTTCTTGTTTTCCTTCGCGAGCGCAGGTGTGAGCAGGCTGTATGATGTCTGTGATTATGGGGTGTGATCACTGTCCTCTCTGTCCTGTTCACAGGGTGAGGATGGAGGACCACAACGTGATCCAGCTGTAGTTTCCTCATGTTATTATCCATCAGCTGATGCATGCTGCGATGTACACATCAGCTCGGAACAGACAGTGATGTTTCTCCCATAATGTTACTGGCCAAAGTCCAGATGGTCAAAGTGTGTTGTTCCCATTGTATTAAGGAGTATTTCATCATTTCTTGTCACCTTCACAATCCAGTTGGCAGGCACAGCAATGTATTTACCTACTGCCTCATTATTTATTGAGAAATAATCATTTGTGGTTGGTGAAAACAGCTGTGTGCTGCTGGAAGAGAAGATGACGAGAGCAACATGCAAACCAAATGTCCTCTAAAACCACAACAATGAGCTAAAGAGAGAGCTGAAGCTGCTTCCAGGCTTCTTTCTTTTGCTCCTTCTGATTCACACATGTATGTAACTCAGGCCTTCCTACCAGCAGACCTGCATTGAAGCAGCCCGTCAGCTGGAGGAGAGCTCCAGCAAAACAGCATCCGAACTGTGGCTGAAGTGAAGCACCACGAGGCAGGCAGCTGCTGCTCTGAACACTGCTGTCGGGCTGCTGTTCCCTTCAGATCCCATTTAGTGCAGACAGAAGTCTATACGTGGCAGCTTAGTGGTGTCACATGTCATTTTATGAGCAGTTGTTTTTTGATATAGATATTAATCATCAGTTTGACTCATTTCTACACGGTTACCTGTACTTTCCACAGGGTGGCAGACATCATCGCTGTGTTGCAGAGATGACTGGAAACCCCTGTGTCTAATAAACCAGTTCACCCCCTGCAGCATACTGAGACATCAGCATGGTGATCTGAAAAGAGTAAACAGGCAAAGAGAGTTTGAAGAAACAGCAACATATCCTGAGAGGCAAATTAGAGGAAAATGAGAGAAAACTGTCTGTAAATCTTGGGTTACCATGCTTGGACAGCGGATGTCAGAGATAATGATTGGTGACAAGAAGAACAATAAACTGTGGAGCATCAGATGAAGATTATCTGCATCTTTCTTTTCCAAACTGAGGCCTGTTACAGGAAGAAAGCACAGCAGGCCACAAAGCTAAAGACCTGCAAAAGGGGGAAAAAATCCCTTATTCACAAGTGGAACATCTTTAAAAAAGCTCCAAAAAGAAAGGCTTCTTTGCTACAGTTGCACTGAAGCGTGATACTAAGATCGCCTGAGCCTTTTGACAAGAAGGATGCTGCAGAGGAGGCCCCGTGGTCAAAGCGTTTGAAGAAGCCCTCTGAAGGTAGACAGACAGTGAGCAGAGGGAGAAAAACTAAAGAATACAGGCTGCAAACCCAAGAAGAGAAGCAGCCACAGAACCAGCATGGAGAGCAGAGGACCTGTGGAAAATGAGCTGGAGAGGCTGGCTGTGATCCCTGACCTGGACTACCACATCACTCAGAGACCAAACAAGCCCTCTCTGGAGAGGATTCCTCCAGCGCTTCGATGTGGTCCTCCTCTTCAAGTGAGCTGGAGGAGTCACAGTAGATCCCTCACGTTCTCCTCTCCAGAATTTGGCCTTCCTGATGCTCCTGATGGCCCGAGCACTCACTGTCTCCTTGTCTCCTCTCTTTCCTCTCACCCACATTCTCCCAACTTCCTTACTTTCTCATTTGCCCAAATGAAAGATAAGCTGCACCAGCCACTTGTTATTATTGTGATCTTCTGCACTTTTCTGCTCAAATCAAATCAAACTTTATTTGTAGCACTTTTCATCCATTTAAAATGCAACACAAAGTGCTTCACAAGATAAAAGAATACAACAACAGAGAGAATAAAAGCATAATATGACAGACAATATCCCACTTCCAGATATACACACATGCGCTCACACACAGTGCTGAGACATGGCAGGGCACTGAGGAACCATGTGAGGAAACACCTATGGGAGCCATCCACACTGGGAAGCGCCTCTCTTGGTGCATTTAAATACTCTTAAAATAAATCTTTCTCCTTTGCTCCTGGTTGAAAACTGAAGCCTTGTTTTGTTTAATGTCTTCACTACATGCTCTCCTCACATGCTTCTTACGTGACGAATTCCTGCCTTATAGAAACAAGTCAATGCTTGCAAATTCCCCTCAAACCTGGATGCAGCTCATACAGAAAACACTGGTCTGATATAAATGTCCCTGTCAGCACTAATACATCAAAATAATTTTTTCTCCAACACTGAAAAAATCTTCTCTCAACTCTAAAAGAATGAAATCTTTGGGGGATTTATGTATGGATGGTACTTTTGCTTCTTTCATCCACTTGAAAAAGACATTTCAAGTTTCACTTCTGAGGCCTAACTCATCTGGTCCGGTTCCCTCATCCACCAAGTGCAGCCAGTTGGACATCATTGTTACTGCAAGCCCACTATGAAAAGGGTGTGGTTACTCCGGCAGGAGCTGCATGAGGACACATGGGGTTTGTATGTTCCACTCCTCGTTCATTTGGACGTCTACAATTTCAGCTTCTCCTTTACCTCCACTATTCCAGAGGAGAATATATATCCAAGGCACTGTGTATCCAGATGTGAGCCTCCTGTGTGCTCTTGATGTGAGATCAAGAGCACACAAGATTTGTAAATAAGATAACAGACTGAATGTAATTTTGTCTGATTACAATATATCTGCTGCAAACAGCTCTTCATGATAAAGGTGTGATGTGTCAAGGCAACAGAATCACAGATTTTTGTTTACATTTAAATGACCTTTAACTATTAATATAACTATGTTTTCCTGACATTGCATATTTTTACTTGCTTATTCTTTTACATTAGTCTTCTTTCTTTATAATTCTTGCTTTTTTGGCATGTCAGTAGGTGGGAGGGTGAGGGATGCTGGGGCCCACTGTAGTTTATGGTCACTGTAACATTTGTTCTTATGGGACCTCTGAATGTCATCTCTTATGTCTGTTGTCAGATAAGAATCTGAAACAATGTGTCAAGACTCAGTCATTTGGTTTCCATTTACATTTTACCTCATTGTAGGAAATGAAAGTGGCATTTTGCTAAACTTGTAGCACAAATTAATAACTGTCCATTTATTAGAGATTGATAGAGAGACTGCATAAAACCCTGTGGGTTAAAATTTGGGTTTCCCCAATATTCTCAATAGGCTCTAAGTGAAGTGTGAAAAGTATAATGGTGACTTCAAAGTCAGATAAACTGAAGTCCAGTAGGTGTTTTGGAAAACTGAAAGTAGTAGAAATAAACTTGCTTATGTTCCTCTGATTACCTTTCAGTACAGTGATGAGGTGTGTAGCAATTAGGACAGAAAGTGGTATAAAAGGGGTGTCACAAGTGGCGAGGAACACAAAATGTTTCTGTATGCAGACGACATTTTATTACTTATCAAAGAGCCTATAGTGTCCATCCCTAGTGTTTTGTCAACAATCGAATCATTCTCAAAATTATCAAGCTATAAAATAAATTGGAAAAAAATCCGAAGGTATGCCAATATCAAGAGGGTGCAGTCAATCAGTAATCTCTACATTCCAGTTTAAGGCTATCCCATCTGGAATGAAATATCTAGGGATTAGATTATGTTCAAATCTAGAAAATATCATCTCTATTAATAAACTATATTAAGATCCTTTCATTTAAAAAATGAAGACAAATCTGGACAAATGGAAACTGTTAAACCTCACTTTGTAGGGAAAAATCAAAATTAATAAAATGATTAGATCAGATTAGACATCATTGATCTCACAATGGAGAAATTCACTGAATGGTAATGATGAGGTGTGTAGCAGCAGGGCATGTTTTAATGGAACCTCTCATCCTGTTCTCATACCATCACAGTCTGGATTACAGTGAAGGCGATTCAGTTGTATTGCATTCGAACACATCTGCTGTCAGCCATTATTAAACGGATGCTTTGTAAACACAGGTGGAGGTCTCACTTGTCTCCTGCTCGGCTTTTTGAAATAAGAAGAATTCCACAAATGACACAGTACTTTAGTCAAACCATATGTGGCTCTCCACCAGAGAGACGTCTTCCTGCAGCAAACATCAGGTCTGTGACTTCGCTCTGCAGGTTAACCACAGTTTGTGCAGGAAACAATAGATCCTCTGTCTCCTGTCGAGTCGCTCACGTTGCTCATCTGTCTTTAACACGTCTGCTTGTCTCTGTGTCCAGCTGTGTGTTTGCAGGTGGAGTCAGATCAGCCCAGCTGCTGCACTGTCAGCGCAGCTTCTTTGTGTGACACAACCTGAGACTGACAGGAGAGGCAACGTCTGGCTGGTGGATGCAGATTCATGTCGGATAACAGAAACAATTAATCATGCATTACTCCACACGCTGACAGGTGGGTGTCTGAGCTTGGAGACTCCTCAGACGGAGTGAGAACACTGTCTAATGACTGGGTGGTGCTGGAGCTTGATGACAGGTTCAGCTGGCATCAGCCACATATGAGCTTTACAAATTTCCATACACAGGATTCATGCTGAACACCTACACTGCCTTGAATAAGTATTCACCCCCCTGGACATTTTGCCAGGTTGCAACTGCAAATGAAAATGGATTTAACTGGAGTTGTATGTAATGGATCAACAGGAAATAATCCATCATTTTGAAGTGGGAGGAAGTATTACATGATGCTCAGAATTATTTACAAACAAAAATCTGAAACGTGTTGAGTGCATAAGTATTCCCCCCTTTTCAGTGAAACCACTAACTAAGAGCAGGTGCAACTGATTGCCTTCAGAAGTCATATGATTGGTTAAATAGAGTCCATCTGTGTACAGTTTAATCCCAACATAAATACACCTGCTTGTGAAGGCTTCAGGGCTCCTCAGAGAGCATTACCAAACAAACAGGGAAGACCAGGGAGCTCACCAGACAGGTCAGGAGGAAAGTTATGGTGAAGTGCAAAGCGAGGTGATAAAAAATATCCCAAACAAGACATCTCACAAAGCATCACAGTAAGTTTATGACAATAGAAGTCAATACATAAGCTGTATGGGGTTTGTATCAGATTGTTACATTGACAAGTGTTTCTAATATCTTGTCCACTGCTATAACATATATGATGGGAACAGGATACTTTGAACAGATGATTCAAGATTCAAGATTCAAAGATTCCTTTATTGTCATTAACATGTCAGTGAAATTTGCATTGCAACCCCCATGTTAGAAACAAGATAATAAGAAAGATAAGAAAGATAATAAAATAAAGATAACATATATAAAGTATAAATAAAATATATATAAAGATAGAATGAAATAAACTATCATGCAGTAAAATATGCATAAATGCAATAAAAATATACCAGAAATAAATATATGCTAAACAATAAACAATAAAATATACCAACAGCAGCTGAAATATACTAAAATGTATATACTGAATGCAAATGGCATTTAGTTAAGCGTGTGTGTGCTTGTACCTGTAATGTTAAGTACACAGAAGGTGCAGGTGCAGGTGGAGGTGTAGGTGTAAAGTGCAGTGTGCAGTGGCTCATAGTCCTCACAGTCTCTCACTCCAGTGAGGGGCTGCTGGGGGTGATAGCTCTAACAGCTCTGGGGAAGAAGCTGTCCCTCAGTCTTTTGGTGGTGGTGCGGATGTTCCTGTACCGCTTTCCTGATGGAAGAGGTACAAACAGTCTGTGGCCCGGATGGCTGGGGTCCGTGGCGATGGATCTTGTCCTCTTCCTGACCCGGCCCTCATATATAGAGTCTAGGTCAGGAAGGGGGCAGCCCACGATGCCCTCTGCAGTTTTAACCACCCGTGCCAGTTGCCATAGACCCCTGGTGTGTCTAAAGGTCCATGAAATCCACAAATCTGCTCTTTGGTTTCTAACACTGTATAACATACAAAGTCTTCTTGTCACATACAATCACCTTTTGTCAGTGGAAGGTAAGAGTATCCTCTACAGTCAGCTGTCAGTTCAGCTAAGCACCACTTGGTGGCAGCTGAGTCCTAACATGTGCTCTGTGTCCCTCGGTCAGGTTTGCCCTTTGGTTTTCCGAGTATATTATGAAATACCTGATTTATATGCAACAAATTGCAAGAGCAGGAAATCATTTTAAAAACATATTCCAAAACGACGCAACAAGATTAACGATAAGAACAACAAAAATAAACACTGAAACAAACATACACACACTTCTAAGACCATGTTTACAGTGAAGCAGTTGTTGTGCAATAGAGACATGTCACTGTGTCAGCAGGGGGCGCTGTTACATTTGCTCTACAAACCAAACGCCACTGAGGAGAGCGTGAAGTTGACTGGAGGTAATGGCACTTTACTGATACCTTCGAAATAAAAGTTTAATAAATGCAACTGGAATTTTCAGAACATTTTTAAAAATAAACAACTATGGTAAAATACACTCAGTATTCTTTCTGTGTAGCTTACTTGATTTTATTTCAGTGTTAAACATTACTAGAAGACTGTTTCTTCAGTAATATTTTTATTTTGAAGGTTCGTACAGGATGTGATTAGCCGCATTGACAACAGTGGTGAAACTTGAAACTGAAGGATCGGTAAAGAGGAAGAAGAAAAGGAACTTGCTCGCGGCTAACTACTTTAGCAATCTTTTGGTAATGGCGCCTTTAGACCTTGATAAGTACGTTGAAATAGCAAGACACTGCAAATACCTGCCGGAAAATGATCTAAAGGTGAGTTGAAGAAGCTGAAATGAACGTAGCGTTGGGCTAAGGGTTGGCCAGTGGAAGCAATCTGGGTAACTAAACGAAGTTTGTTCAACAAGCGTGGCTAGTAATGTTAACTCAACTGCTAGCGATAACGTTATTCCTCCGAGGTAACTTAGTAAAGATTATTATCTATATTCACATTTTACCAGCATCACTAATGGCAGCGATCGTCGGCTAACAAACTTGGATGGAATTGTTAGGTTGGACAGAAAAGTCAAAGAGGAAGCTGTACAGCTTAATGCTACTAGCTAACAACTACATGTTACAAATGGTGCGGAACACGGGAACCACAAACAGCAGCCTACCGTCAGCAAGTTTCATCAGCAGCCCGTATCGCATCACCGCCGCGCCAAGGTCGAACAGTGTCTGATGGGATGGCACCAGCGGGTCAGCGGTAAACCATCAGCCGCTTCCAGGCTCTCTGATAGCAGTAGATAAGTCGTTTTCGCTCGCTTGACAACGTTTAGCGCTCAAACTTCACGAACACAACTAAAGTCAAACACTCTCACAGGGAAACATAACGGTTCGTTTCGAAATCAGAATGTGGTCCAGACAAGCCTCAGAGCTGAATCTGTGTTTTATCCTCCTCTCCAACCTGACCGTGTCGGCAGTGATGCTGTGATAGTCTGGGAGACTCGGCTTCAGAGGCAGCACTAGCTGCACCACCAGTTTATGGCCTTCGAGTCTCTGCCGTGTTCTTCATGAGGGAGTATAAGCACATAGTTTGATAGTTTAGAGAAAGTAGTTTGTGTTGACAGCGCTCTTCCTCCAGCTCCTCACCCTCTGTGACAGCCACTGCGAGGCCGCTGAGAGATCTGTGCACAGGGAGTATGGACAGATGTGATTTGTTTTCTCTCCTCTCCTTTTCTTAGCATGGAGTCAAACAGTTGTCCACTAAGCTGTATTGCAATATTTCTCTGTTGTTCTGGTGCTGTGTTGGAACAGGATGACTGAGCCCACTAACTGCTGTCATGTTTATTTTTCAGAGATTATGCGATTATGTTTGTGATTTACTGCTGGAAGAATCAAACGTTCAGCCAGTCTCAACTCCAGTTACTGTTTGTGGGGATATTCATGGTCAGGTAGGCCCAACTGATTTCTGCTTCTAAGCCTTCCACTGATGATAGATGAACCTCACTTGTTGTTAAATTGTATGATTTGTTTGTTGAAGTGATTTCCTTGTATTGTCTCTTAAATTGAGAACTGTGTACGTAGTGGCTGGTTTCAGACATGTTTGTCTTGTTTGCGTCCATGAATGCGCTGAACAATATGAATGTATTAGTAGGGAGAAGCAATCTAACAAATAGCTGTCTTTGATATTCCAGTTTTATGATCTTTGTGAGCTCTTCAGAACTGGAGGCCAAGTTCCAGACACAAATTACATTTTCATGGTAAGTAAGACGTGTTTGTTTATCTAAGATGCAACAGAATGAAATATGCCGCAGTAATGTAGAGGATGTTAGTTATGCTTTATTTCTTCATGTCTTGACTTGAAAAATGCCATGATAGGCAAAGATATTGTGATGTATCATATATGATTACAATAAATGCAGAGATGAGATTACATGACTAAATATTAAACATAAAAAAACAGTACATTCTCTGGTAACATATGTGCAAAACCAAAAGAAAAGCACAAATCACAGTCACACAGAAGTATGCACAGCATGTTATATGTGCTATATATGACTATTTTCATTCTAGATTCATCCACCAGATGTCTTTTGTTCAGCAAAACTCAAAAACAGTGTGTCAATGTACCATATTGAAAATAAATCATGCACCCAGTAGTGAAGAAATGCAAAGTCTAAGATATATCCTCTCACCAACCAACTGCCCAACATCAGTGTTTCATATGTGAACAGCCAACTCCTCAGTTTTTGCAGCATGGTCCATGTTTAGAGAAGCTGTCACTAAACACTGAGTTCAGCTGAGACTGATGGGAACGATCAGGGATAAGGTCAAAAACCAAAGTATTAAACAAATGAAAATGTCCACCTGAATGATGGAGGACAACAAAAAAGATAAGAAGATAAGGTAAGGTAAGGTAAGATTTCTAATGCCCCAAAACTGACCAATGAGTCAAGCACAGGACAGACACACACACACACACGCTTGAGAAGGTTTTGAATATGTTACATGCTGCTTTAATGAGTATGAGCATGAGCTTATTCTTAAGGCGTAAACAGGTTTAAAGTAACTACAATTATTCTGGACCCAGGTAGTTCACATCTGAAGATACACACATGTGCTGTGTTATGAATGGATATATCTAATGTTCCGGGGTCTCTGATGTGTTCTCTTTTTTCTCCTCCAGGGGGACTTTGTAGACAGAGGATATTATAGCTTGGAGACATTTACACACCTTCTAGCTTTAAAGGCAAAGTGGCCGGATCGTATCACACTTCTACGTGGAAACCATGAAAGCAGACAAATAACACAAGTGTACGGCTTTTACGGTAGGTACCTCACCTCACTGTTACTGTTTATGTAAACTAATCTTTTCTGTCAGCAAACCATGTTGACATGTATGTTCTGCTTATTTTTAGATGAGTGCCAAACAAAATATGGAAACGCGAACGCCTGGCGGTATTGTACGAAAGTGTTTGACATGCTGACTGTGGCAGCTGTAAGTTCATTCATTGTTCTGTCAAGTTGGTTTATGACGACAAAAGTCAAACAAAAGTTGTAGTTTCAAATGAGAAGTGACATCCCTGTCTGATGCCTTGTCTTAGATGGCGCATTGTTTAATTGTTAGGAGCAACTACAAAAGGCTGCTAAATGATGGTGTTAATAAATGAGAGTATTGGTAGTTGAGATGAGATGAGTAGTGAAAAGACAACCAGGAGAGGCAATATGCTTCAACCAAACTGTTCGAAAAGCATCTGAAACCTCCATCCTCACCTTCCTACTCTCGTCTTAACTCAGGGGTGGTGTCCGACAATTTTTGCTTCTATCTGAAAGCTCACACTATTGCTGCCACTGTTTCAACCACGCTATTTACCACATTATCAGGTTGATATTGTGAATCTGATTGTGGCATCAGCCGGGCTGAACTGGTCACATAGCTTGCCTTTGTGTCTGCATAGATATAAAATCAGTAATGATCTTCTCACTCTGAGTAAAAGAAAGCGAGATTACTGAAACATCTTAGACCTATAGACCATTTTCGATGGGATCACAGCAGCTGTGGTGCCTGTCAACATGTTGACCTTCCAACCCCTGAGTACTCAGTAGTCATTGCTACATTACAAGGTGCAGAACCACATCTTTGATCTCAGCCTTCCTTTTGATCTCATCTCTAATCACAGCTGATAGATGAGCAGGTCCTGTGTGTCCATGGTGGTCTTTCACCTGACATCAAGACTTTGGACCAGATTCGCACCATTGAACGCAACCAGGAGATTCCCCACAAGGGGGCCTTCTGTGATCTTGTGTGGTCAGATCCGGAGGATGTGGACACCTGGGCTATCAGTCCACGAGGTGCAGGCTGGCTGTTTGGCTCCAAGGTTACTAATGAGGTACGTTGTGTTGTCATCATTTGAAGATCATCAGTGGAAAACTGGAAAAAAAAACCATCCTTTGCATCAGTTGTATGAAAGTAATCCTCGTATTTCGTTTTAGTTTGTTCACATCAACAACTTGAAGCTCATCTGCCGTGCACATCAGCTGGTTCACGAAGGCTACAAGTTCATGTTTGACGAGAAGCTTGTGACCGTGTGGTCGGCGCCCAACTACTGCTACCGCTGTGGAAACATCGCCTCCATCATGGTCTTCAAGGACGTCAACAGACGAGAGCCCAAGCTGTTCCGCGCCGTCCCTGACTCCGAACGCGTCATACCTCCCCGAACAACCACCCCTTACTTCCTTTAATGACAAGAGCCAGTTCTGTTTCCTCTCCACCTTCTGGAGATCTCGTCTCTCAAACCTATTTATATGCAACATGTTTTAAGAAGTTGATGGGAGTGACATCCCTTTCAGGTGTACTGCATCTCGTGCAGCAAAGGGTTTCCTGCAGGGCTGCAGTCTGTCTGCACCACAGTCACATTGTTCTCTCCTAAAGGAACAAACATCCCCTTCTGTCCCCAATGAGAAGCTGAAAATTTCTTCCTATTTTGTTGATAAGAAAATGTTAAATGGCTTAAATATGATTTTATGTAACCCACTAAAGCAAATAAAACATTTAAACTAAATGGTAGCTGCCAATAATCCATGTTCAAATAAAAGAGCTATATTTCTTGAAGTATCACTGAAGCAGTTAGATCTACTGGCAGCTTTTTGAAAGGCAAGGTTTCTCTTCTATTTCTGGAATTAGGAAATAGACTTGTCAGTCATTTCATAGTTTCTTGTTGAAACACCTCAGACCCTCTGTATGAACAGCTGCTGGGCCCATCCTCCAGCATTCTGCCTTCACCTTGGGTTTTCTTTTTAAGCCTCATTTTTTGACTTTCTCTGTAATTTATTGTTTTTTAAGTGGCTTGTGTAACTGCAGACACTATTTTAATGGCAAACATCCACAAGTGTCTGTCTTCAACTGGCATTTACTTCTGCCTTTTCTCATCACTGTGTTGATAGATTGTTGCTGCAACAGTGGCTTTTATAAGCAATATCGTTTAAATTTGAAAATAAATTTTCCAGTGCAAGTGTGTTTTCTTCCGTAGCTCAGCTCAGTAGTTGTATTTGTAGCAGAGAACTGTTTCATTGAGTCTTTTGAATGGAAGTCACTTCAGGCACAAAGTGATTACTATAATGTAGTCTTGATTGGAAGATGGCAGTGAAAACAATGCAATCACTCACGGTTGCAGTGAACAGGATGCATTATGGGAATGGTCATGATGGTTCTGCCTCTCCAGCCTGCATGGTTCATGTTTGGAACTGGACCAATAGAAAATAAGCTGATGTAGAAGAATGCTTAAGGTGACAAAATGGGAATTCATTGGATGGAATTCTTGACGTATAGCTGAACAAGTTGGCCTAAAGTATATGCACAGTGTAATCTTTAATATTTTACAGGTTTTGATTTGTATTAAAATGTTATTTAATTTCATTTAAGGTACACAGACTTAAGGTCAAGGTGTCAGTATTCTTGTTACCAATATGTAAAGCTCATATCAAGCGTGAGCTTCACCGTCCCACGTGCCTCTGCCCCACTCACTGTCCATCAGTGGTGGAAACGTTCATTCAACTTCATGAGTACAGAAATTATACTGCTACTCCACTCTTCCAGAGGGAACTGTGCATCTTGGTTTGTACCAAGATGCACAAACAAACTTGGTGTGATTTTACATACATATCTGGTCTTGTGACAGTTCAGACGCTTCATTTCTAAACTCTTTTATTTGACAAATTTACCATCATAAACATTGTACATCTTCAAACCACCTGTGAACTTGACAGTGAGTAAAATGAGTCCATTGATCAGGGTATTTCTTGGTGATTTTTTTAAACCTCTTTAAGTTTCACTAAGAACAATGGTTTCTTTTCATAATTAAAAACAATAGTACAATTATCGTCATGATTTGAAATGAACTTAGAATGAAATCAAGTCTTAACTACAACCCCGATTCCAAAAATGTTGAGTATTTTTGAAAAAGGGACAACAAATTGTTCTTTTTTGACAAATACTTAATTGAAAACAGTAGAAAGACAGTATATTTAATGTTTGACTTCATCAATATTACCATTCACAATACACCATTTATAATAGTAAATTATTCCAAACAGAAACCTTTTTCTTATCTGCGTCTGCAGAGACTTAAAGAACAAACAGGCACAGTACATAAAGTACATTGAGGTTGTGGTTGTAAAATGTGTTTTATTAAAAATAACTCAGAAAATGACCTTTACAAACGTATCTTAAAATGAACGAATTAATATTAAATGAACTGCTCAAGTACAGGAATCCAATTTTATTTTGATGCATGTAAATATTTTGGTTGGATTGTTGCTCTGCCAGTGAAGCTCGACTGTTGGAATTAAAAGTCGATGTTGTCATGCTGGAGATCACGCACTGTAACGGGGCTCAGCCTTGTATGAAATGTTGGGTAAGCTTTTATTTTGATAACGTTGACCCGGAAGTAGCTAGCCAGTTGTAGTGGAGCAGAGCCAGCGGCTGTCCTCACCCTGTCTCCTCTGCCTCCTCCTGCCTCCCTGCCTGTCACAGGACACCCACCTTTCTGTCAGCGGAGCATTTGAGCCTCAGCCGCCCGCAGTCCCGTCCACGCTGCTCGGACACACGGCTCGTTAGACGGCGGTCCAGCGTCGCCTCTTCAGTGAGATGCCAGGAAAGTCGCGCTTCGCCGACAGAGCTCGTCGCGGCTTTCGCTCCGGTTTTTGAGAAGCGTCGCCGCGGTCCTCCTGTTCATTAACGCTAGCCGGCTGTCGAGGTAAGGCGGAGCGGGAGTTACACAAGCAGCCGCTGCGGCCAGGCTGTGCGACCTGTCCGAACGGACTCTTATCAGCTACCGCTGCTCTCCTTCGTTATCCAGACAATAATTATCCTCATGTTTGTTTTGTTGCGACGTTAACGGAGCGCCTTCCTGCCTGACATTAGCCGATATTGGCGATGATAGAAATGTGATAACGTTAGGTGTAGAATAAGATCTTACGAGCCCGTTCAGCTTGATTTCAGGAGTAACGTTGGCTAATTGGATAGATTCATGCTAACCGAGTTCATTACTGTTAACATTAGTTCACATTACAGCTGCGTTAGCTAATTACAGATATTAAATAGAGCTAATAATGGAGAAACAACAGACCAGCTACCCCTGACCGACTCCTCATGCTTTATATGCACATGTGCTGTCACGTCTGTCACACACACACGTCTTCATGCTTTTATGCGTCTTGTCGCGCATCACTCATCTCAAGGTTTTGTCTCAAATCACTGCGTCCGCTCATTTTTCACCCTAAAGAGACTCAGCTTCAGTCCTGCATGGAAATGTCTGCACACTCATTTCTGCAAAAAATCCTGTCTGTTGTTATTCATATCTACCTGTCCACACACACACACACACACACACATAGCCCAAGCCAGGCAGGCCCTTCTTAATGATAACATAGTGAGCAAGATGAAGGTTTTTAGAGTACTGCCTTCTTTACAGATGGTACTCATGATGTACAGCAGCTAAAGGTTATCCTGCAGATTTTCTCTGGTGTCACACACTCACACACACACACTCATCAGCATCTCCTAGGGCTGGAACCAATGAATCTATAGCCCGTCATTTCCATGGCTGAATAAACTTAACACTGGCTGTAAAGGATTTTAACAAGGCGCAGCATCAGCTGAGCATAGTGACTCGACTGTGAGCCGCCTTGACCTGATTGTAGCTCCATCTTAGCAAACCGGAGGTTGCAGCGACTGTGAGAATGGAATCTGGCACAGCTCAGGTCAGCCTAAAAAAAGGTGACCATGTGACACATTTCCTCCGTAGTTTCTTATTTCTATCCATATTTAAGTAGGACGACTGTAAGATACTGAGATATCTGCAGCCAGTAACGTTTGTTTAACAATCAACGTGTTAGATATGGGAGGGTTCTTGTAACTGGTTGAAATGTCTCTCTCTTGTGAGACTGATGTAAAGAAGTCATATGTTCTCATTGGTGCAAATAGTACTTTTGTCTGGTGTGCCACTGTATAAAATATTTTTAAGCCATTTTAATCCAGCCTGTGTTTTTTTTCTTAAATGCATTACCTCTCTGCAGTCTTTATACAGCATTTCTATTTGTTTATAATCAGGTGTGAAAAGTCAGTGTCATGACTGGAGCTGAGACTGAGGATGATATTCCATTAGGCGAAAGGAAGACTGTCACAGATTTCTGCTATCTCCTGGACAAGTCCAAACAACTCTTCAATGGGCTAAGGTCAGTTTTTACTTTGTTGTCTTCTGTCTGCTGGACTGCATTTTATAACCAAGCATTTACTTCCAGTGCCGAGTGGAGGAAAAGACATGTCGTGCACAGGAATGATATGTAAAGAATCCAACTCAGCATCCCGAGGAGGTACGCTCATATCCATGGACGTGCAGCACATGATGTTCGTCCAGTGCCAAGGATCAGTGCCAGTACAGGAAGTAGCCTGTACCTCATGTGCCCTGCAGAGCGACAGAGATTTATGAGTTTGGCCGATTTTATTGCCTGATATTGCCCCGTCACAGATATAACAGGGCTCCTGTCCTGGAAAGCAGATGGAAAATGTGAGGAAAAAGTGTCCTGGAAAATCTTGGGTTGTCCTGGAAAATTATTTCAACAGGCTATGTATCAGAGCTCCGGAAAACAGATAGCAAGCTAAGTTATGTTCAGGATCATATTAACATTCAAATGGTAGTATATAGACCAGAGTACTTTGAATAATCTGCTCTCAGTTATGTGGTGGAAACAAGTCACATCACATGATAGCACATGCAGGTTGGATGACTTTCCAACTTAACTGTCTGAAACTCCAAATAATGTAAATGACATTATCCTTCAAGTGTAAATATATTAGTCCCTGCTGACTGATAACTGTGATAGTTTTATTAGGTTTCTTTCTTCCCAGCTTGTTTTAAACAGGTGAACCAAGTTAAACTCATTTGCATGTTCGGTTCAGGTGCTAAGCTTGACGTTCTTGTTTTGCCTGTGAAGGTTTAAGGTTTGTGATTCAGCTCTGGCTCGGAGCAATGGTTTCAAATGCATGCTCAGCATTGTTGAGAGAGCTGGATAATAATGAATGGGAATCTGGAGTCACAATGATGAATGGGAGCGCAACTATATGTGAGTCAAACGCCAACTAAATCCTGGCTAACAGCACTTTTGTATTTTTCCAGCATCATCTCTTCAAACGCAGATCTGATTTGTTAAGGTGAAATAACATGACATGAAATGTTTAACTGTTGTAGTGATTGCTCACAGTGGGTGTGATGAGCTCCGTTAAAGACTCTACTTAATATTACTGGTAAAAGGACTAAAGCATGGTGTGATAAACCGACAAGAGTCAGACAAGGCAGACTCCACTCTGAATCATGCATTTCGGGACGTAGAGTTCAGTCTGGATTTGTCAGTTGGAAAAACAGATTATTCATTCAGGTTCTGAATTAATAATAATGATGCATTTTATTTTCAGAGTACGTGGCAAGTATAGAGCACAAAGAGCTTTCCACATAAAATACAATGATGGAATACTAAAAAAAATAATAATATAATAACAATATAACAACTAGGCAAGACATTTGCTTTGTAATATTGATTGATAAAAAAATGATAAAAATATTATAAAGATATATTTGTATAGTTTCTTAAATCGGACCTCCACAGAGAGGAACATATTTGTGTATGGAGAGAAACCTGTCTGTTATACCAGCTTCCCCAGTGGGAAACTGGTATATAAAATAATTCTTTTTTATTGCCACAGAGGGAAAATGTGCTGTGTTACAGAGGGGGTCATGTAATACTAAGAAGAATCGGTTTAAAAAAACAAACAAGCAAAGAATTTAGTCAGTAAAACAAGGCAACGGCATCCACATTATTGTGAATAGGGAACATTGGTATTGCATTGTTTAATATACGCTGATATTGCCCCTCAGTGGATATGTCAGTTTCAGTGTGTGTGATTTACTGGGAGCAGTGTTTATTGTGAAGTCTGACAGCAGCAGAAGGAAGGAAGGAAGGACCTGTAGTATGCCTCCTTCACACACTGCAGGTGGAGAAGCCTAACACTGAAGGAGCTGTACTGAGTCTCAAACGGAGTATTTCTGTTTGGAGGAGTTTTTGTCGAGGTATGGGCTCATTCACTGATAGCTGAACTGTGGGTTTTGTATTGAAAAGTAATTCATAGTTCACCTGTTCTACAGAAACAGATACTCACAGAGGATCACAAAGCTTGCCTATTGGGTGGGGTTTATTTTCATTGGCCAGCTGTTGTGTCGAGTCCCAGAAGTGGAGTTTTTATTTGAGATCAGGACTCATTCGTCGGTAGTTGAACTGAGGGTCTTGTACTGAGCACTGACTGCCTCTTATGGATCTTTCATGTTTTTAGGAGTCTGTTCACATCGGTATGGACTCATAAAAATAAGATTTATTTTGTAAGAAAGTGAAATTGTGAAACAATAATGGGTTATTGTCAAATGTTCTGGACCTCTGACCTTGAATAAAAATCAGATGCAGACCTTTGAACAATACGTTCGAGAACCCCTGGTGTAGAGGGTGAAGGGGATGGGAGCCCATGCTGCAGACAACCATGCCGAACTCACAATACTGTTTTCTCACAAGCTGTGGTTGCTTGATGAGGTTGTCCATGATCCATGCTGTGAGGTGGTGATCCACCACAGAAGCATGGGCTCTATGGTATTGATGGCAATGCAAAAGTCAAAAACCATGATTCTCACAGTACTCTTTCCAGGTGAGAGAGGGATCTATGACAGCATCATCCACCCCAGTGCCATGTTGATAGAGGAACTGTAGTGGGTCAGTTGATTGTCACTATAGCAGGTGGAGATTGACCAGGACCAGCCACTCCAAGGTCACCAGCCTGTAGTTGTTGAGATCCTTGGGGTGCAGAGTCTTTAGCGCTGGTACCATGGAGGATGTTTTCCAGAGTTGTGGCGCTCCAGCTTCAGGCTCAGGTTGAAGTGCGTTCATGTGTTATTATCCCACACAGCTGGTCTGCATGGGGTTTGAGAAGCCTAGAGCAGATCCAGACCCTCAGACTTTCTGGCCTTAACCCTCCTGAGTTCTTTCCTCCTCCTCCTGAGTTTGTTGTGAGGGACAGTTTTTGGGTTGGAGGGCTGTGGTAGCTTGCTATCTTCAAATCTATTGAAGAAAAAGTTTACATCGTTCATCCTTGTTGCTGCCCCTCCAGCCTCCACTGATGTCCCGTTGCTCCAGCTGATCCTCCATCTTCCTCTTATAGTTGTTTTTTCCCCTCCCTGATTCTCCTCCTTAGCTCTCTTTGCACATTTTTCAGCTTCTTTTTATTTCCTGACCTAAAAGCTCTCTTTTTTTCCTTTAGGAGAGCCTTTAGTGAGGAGTAATCCAGGATTTTTGTTGGAAGACCACCACACTGTCCTGTTGGGTACAGCATTTCACATATGTCTCTTTGATGTTGGCTTAAAATATATCATTTTTTTGTCTCTGGTGTAGCATGTGTAGATGTGTGGGGTCGTTTAGAGAGTGTGCTGTGACTATAAGAAGTAGCTTTCAATATTGTTAATCTTGTCATGACAGTCAACCCAGGTGACGTGAGCTATCATATGTTAAAATAGAGTCAGGAAATATAACAGCGACGTCACCAATGATACCTGTCATGCTTATCATACTCGTTTGCCACATTAGCTCGTTGAATAAGCACGTAGCTACTTTCACACTGTGTCAGCTGAGTGGAAGCTGATAATAGGAGCATAACTGATACGTTTCATGTATTCACACCAACCTGTTTGTTTGGACTGGTTTTCCACCGAATACTTCAAAAGTTAGCATCCATCTCTTGACTCTGCATCAGTCAACCATGAGTTAATGTTTCTGACTGTTATACATTGTTATAGGCCATGTTGTGACAGATCCACCTGAAATCCAGTGTCTTTAGTTAAAACAGTCATGGTGGACTGCTGAATTCCTGACAGTCCCTAACTTCTTGTTACGGCTCATGAAAATATGTACCGGTAATTTTTACACTGTGAGGTATACAGACTTTGAATTTTGTGAAAAAGACCACTGGTATCAGATTGGTACTTAGCATCTGCAGATACCCTTATTTGAGATATTGGAATCAGTGGTGTAATTTCCAGTCTTTGTTTAGCCTGGGCTTAGCCTCTGTAGCCACATAGAAGCTACTGCAACCTGACAAGGTAGCCTACAGGCACTACTCAGGGCTGGAAAACCTCTGCAAACTCCTCAGCTTTTTCAGGTAAAAATAATCATTTAATCGATAGTTTTATTTACAGCTGAAATTCACATAAAAAGATAGAATGGACTATCAATCAAACATGAGGCATCAAAGGACAGAGGTTAGTGAATAGGCAAATGCAACATATTGTAAAGATTAAGGTCACACAGCTGAATCATAGATTTTAGAAACAAATTATTTTAAAACTTGGACATTGAGGGAAGTGAGGGGTTGAGTCTCTGCATGAGCTCAAACTCTCCTCTTTCAACACCTCCGTCCTGGTGAGGAGTGGAAACTATGTGTTACTCTGTGTGTTTAGTCCCATCAGCACATATTTTTTTCTTTGCCCACTTAAAGCACGCATCAAATCCTGCACCTAGCTGTGCCTTTTTCCCCATAACATTTCATGGACATTTACTGATGATAAATATCCAGGCAGTAGACTTTAATTGCCATTCTGTATTGGCTTTAGTGGCACTACAGTCTCTTCTTCAGGCAAAAGTGTTAGAAACATAATAGCAACATATCCGCATCACTGCCATGAATTCACTCATACCCATTTATTTTTTTTACTACTTTCCTGATCTGGAAATTGAAACGTTTTTTTTTTTTTGGTGATTATGCAATTGAAGCCATTAATAGCTGAGCATCACTGACCTATTTACACCATTTATAGGCCAATTGTAATAGGTTGTGAATTTATTGCCACTCGGCTATCATAGTTATACACTGCATACTGTCACAAATTTAATTTTTCAACACTGAATAATAACTAACAAAAATGAATCCAGTAATGTTTCCATCGTTCGTGCTCTCTGTCAGTGGATTCAGTTGTAGTTGCTTTTCCAGTGTTGCTGCCTTGAATCTTAAATGATGTCCTTTTTACCTGTTTTTCTAACGTTTGTGTTTCTTCTATTCTAAAAATATTCCAAGGATTTCTTCAAAAAATGATTCGCCATTGGTCCTGTGTCAAGGAAGCCACTTTTCTCCACCTCCTTTTTAACAGGTTTTTAATTGCTATTAATAGTATTTGAACAAAATGATCATTGGCTTGTTAGTGCAGTGTTTCAGAGAAACTGCAGAGGTGCCCTACAACTCACAGGGACCACATGTCCTACTGTTTGTTGTAGTGCTTTACATACCTTTTCCCAAAATACAATTACTTACTCACATTTCCAAAGTGTGTTTAATTATTTATTTTATTTTTTTTGTGGGGATTCATGCTCTGTTCAACATATCTAACGTCTGTGTGACTGCTTGCTTTCCACCATGGCTGAGATTTAAAAACCTACCCATCATTGCTGTATTTTGTCTAAATATTGAGCTCTCTGTCTTGAGTATTTACCATTGGTGATCAGTCTTTCATATAATGGCAGCATTATTCTTTCATCTATATTAGTTTCCTGCTGTTATGAACTGGATCACATTGTTTACTTCCATGGGGGGGTCTGTTTTCTTTTCTGACTTGTAGTCAACCTAGAATTTGCTTGTCTGCTTATCCTTCTCTCAGATATTGTCAG
This sequence comes from Chelmon rostratus, assembly GCF_017976325.1. Classification (NCBI taxonomy): domain Eukaryota; kingdom Metazoa; phylum Chordata; class Actinopteri; order Chaetodontiformes; family Chaetodontidae; genus Chelmon; species Chelmon rostratus. The sequence goes on along the minus strand of NC_055676.1, from coordinate 1,893,030 downwards.
ACTTTCAAAGCACATCAAGCTGCCATCCTCTTGCTGCCCGTTTAGATCTCTGGTCATAATCAAAAGCTCAAATGCTCAAATATTCCTGTATTTTACATATTTTAGTATTCTGAACCAAATTAAACAACAAATTAAATTCTACACATTTCAACCATGTTATTACACCATGACAAGGAGTCCAGTATAAAAGGACTCAGAACTATGGGATGGCACAGTATGCTGGATTTTTTTTAGACCAATACTGATATCAATATTTTGCTGTTAAAAACGATGTAATCAATAGTTTTTACATAAACTCATGACACAGACAGTCTTGATACAGATGCCTTTAATTTGTTTTCTAATTAACCCAGATACATACTGAGTGGGACATTTTATAGTGAAAGGATCAACTTGTCAGTGATCTCTGTTGGACAAACTGTAATGCTGGCACTAAGTGCATCTGCCTCCCCCTGTTTTACTGAGCATTTTCAATTTTCACATAAGAAAAAAAAAAACCTGACTCAAACACCAGAAATGTGATTAAAAAGCCAAAATATTGCAAAACAAAGTTGGAGAAGAGATGGAAAAGTTGGTGTATGGGATGAAATCAAAATGGGACAAAGTGCAGTGGAAACAAACTTAATGAATAAATCAGAAATGTGGAGAATTAGCTCCACTCCCATGAACCAAGGTAGTGGATGGAAACACTATAATTTACATTTTCTTTTGCGAATTATGTGGAAATTCAAGACAAAATTTGCTCCACTTTTGGGTGGACACTTGACTGCCATTTCTAAACAACCTCAAACCTAGTTTGACATTTCTGTACTGCAGCTCCTTTTTTTCATGTTACTTATTTCTTATTAGTAAACAGACAAACGTGTGGTGTCATGTTCAGAGTTCACACCTGTAAATTTCATCTATTTGTGGGGAGTTTTGTTTTTTGGTGTTAAATGTATTAAATATTGAATATGAGAAACTATTGAAATTCCAGTTAATCTGGACAGTACTCATGTTTCTACTAGAGCTTCAGTTCATCAGTGTTATGCAGACCCATCTTACCTGCTGAGAGAGCGTTAGGTTGAGAGGTTGTGATTAGAGAGTGGAGGAGAGACACTTGCTCAATTGCATTGTGAGATGTTGAGAAAGCAGCTGAAAATGCCCGTCTCTGCAGCACAGTACAGACTGTTTTTAGCTCACCTGGTGCCTGGAGAGGAAAATAACAGGTTTGCTTCCATCTTGAAACTTTATCAGTCTGTATCAGTGTTCTTATGCACCATGCTTTTTTATTATTTTCTTTTCCAAACCAAGTTTAAATCCTCAGATTGACCCTTAACTGACATTTCAAATTATTATTTTAAGTGGCTGTGATATGGTTTCAGCAGATATCACAATAAGCTCTGCAAAGACTGTAGAGCGCAAACAGACTGGCCATATGGTGCAGCAGGAGCCAGTGAACCTGTCATCTGGTGGTGAGCCAAGCAGGACGGTACTGACAGAGAGGAAGAGCAGGGCCAGCTCCTGAGCTGGACTGATAGACACATGCATAGAATGAGAAATTGACTAGATAGATAAATAAACTGCTCGCTGTTTTTTACCCCGTCACGCCGACATCGGTACATTCTGTTTGTTATGATCTGAGCTGGGGGTGTCACACTGAGTTTGCGGTGTATTAGTCAGAACTGATGCTGCGTTCTCGTCATGTTTGAATCACTGCCAGAATGACTTGGTCATGAGCTAAAAACACCCATTTTAAAGGGCTCACAAATTCCCAACATGTGAAATGACTGAAATAGAGAGACACCAGTTCTGATGTTTTTCTTTAATTCTCTTTTTTTTTTCTTCCGCTGATCACTGGGCTTACATTTAAACCCTGGTTTTACAGCAAACAAAAAAAAAAAAGAAAGTGGGAAAGTAAAAGTTTTTTCTTTTCTTTCTTTATTATTTGCTGACAATAAAAAGAATATTGGTAAAAATATGAATAATGAGAATATGATAGGGGTAAGTATTGTGAGAAATGCTTTAATAAATGTGCAGACCCATAATTAATAGATAGTATTATTGTTTTGTTTGTACTATCGTTTATTGTGCCTTGTGGATTTGATCAGTCCATCAACAGAACATTTGCAACAGTTTCAAGAAGATGTTAATTTAAGTAAATTAAGATGCAAAAATGTCAAAGATTAAAGACCACTGGTTGCTGCTTTTCCCTATTTGATAACCTGGAAGTGAATATCGTTTGAGTTTGGTCAGATTTCTGAAGCTGTCATCACACATGAAAAAAAAAGTTTTAATCAAAACTCAAAATGTTTGTTAGTTGCAGCCGTAGTAATAATAATAATAATAATAATAATAATCCTGTCCTAACAAAATTGTCACATGGAGATATTATAATTCTGATGTCTGAATAACTAGAAAAGTAGCTGTGATCGATATTTTCACTGTAACAATGCATAAAATAACAATGTCAGCGACAATGTGACAAAATGGAAGGTGTCTCTGCTAGTGGTGAACCTATAGAAAATTGTCATCTGGACCTGCAGCTGTCCAGCCCACAACCCCTAACCCAACTGATTTGGTGGTCACCGCCCTCGTGGTGTTCAGCTTAAAAGGTGTTCACAACTTGTCTCTCTTGGTGGCCAAAGAATCTGTTATTACAGGTTTAAATATTTGAGAACATCGATTCGTTTGTTTAACTACAGGCTTTTATACTAGTAGACTGCTAAAAACACTTAACTCAGTGGGCACTATGAGTAAACTTTTGAACTTTTTATCACAGGGTTTTTGAGTACTGGCCAGTGGCAGTCGTAATGCAGATCTGTTTTTGTTTTTTTAATTAATATGATATTATTAATTATACTAACAGCATGTTTCTGTTCTGTTGTGCTCTTTGCTACAGAGACCTTCCTCAGTATGGACACAAGCAGTGGCAGTCCTACTTTGGACGGACGTTTGATGTCTACACTAAGCTGTGGAAGTTCCAGCAGCAGCACAGGTTATTTCCATCTCTTATTAGTTCACAGTGTTTTCCAGGTTAGAATAGGTGGATGAACAGTGCCATGTCTCAAGAATGTAGCTCAGGGTAGAATCGGCAGTCAAGTGGAGGGAAGCCTTATGATTCAGTAAACTCACAAATTTATTCAGCACCAAGAATGAGGAATTTAGATGTGATCCATCCATGTTGCCATATTCCATCAAATATGATGAAAATGTATCCAAGTTGTTTCTCAGTTCATTAACTCAAAGACAGATGTGATAGGTGATTTGTGTCACAGTGTCCTTTGCCAGATGTTCTATTTCTTTGTCCAGTGCTCAGTATTATATGTTTTCATTTATTGACAGGCAGGTTCTCGACAGTCGGTATGGCTTGAAGAGATGGCAGATTGGGGAAGTTGCATCCAAAATTGGACAGCTTTACTACCACTACTAGTAAGTCAATTATGTCTTGATCTTGCACATCCCCAAGTACTTTGCCTCACAGTCTGTTTGCCTCTTTTGCTTCAATCTGATTGAAGTAAAATCACAAGGCTCCTCAATGTCCAGCCAGTCTGAGAGGCTGGGGTGGTCGGTTTTCACATGCAGAGCAAGGACTTAGCCTAGGCGTTCTGGTGCATAACAGTAAACACAGTAAGAGAAAGGAAAAAGAGGGAAAAAAAACTGCAAAGGTATGTCAGAAATATGAAATAGTGAAGATAAAATATGAAAGCTATATTGAAAAATGTGTATATCTGTTTTTCAAATAAAAAGAGCTGTACTTAGTTTGAAGCAAAGAGGATAAAATGTTAAGCAAGGAATGTGCAAAGGCTCACAGTATAAAGCAGAAAGACTATGTGCAGTGTACAGGGTAATAATGTAACATGTCGAGTCAGATATGTATATGAAGGTTAATGACAGTGAAATGTTTGATAAAACACTGTTCAAATTACAACTTTTCTACATTTATTCATACAACTTAAACATTTCTGTTGCCCATGTTACTTCCTGTCCCCTCCTGCTTTCGGCTGCACCACACGAGCAGGTCGACTTTGGTCTGACTGTGCCAAAGTACCTTATTTGAACGAACCTCTCACCTGTTTGTTCCTCTCCTCCCACCTGTGCACCAAAATATCACACAGATGAGCAAAGCAAATTTCAAGGTCCGGGAAATACCACATGGTCAGAGTGGCATGTGCTGCCAGTTACAGGCAGCGTGCGATTTAGCCGTGCATTTCTGTGTACGAGGACTCCACGAGCTTGAAACACGACTTTTCTAACTTATGTCTTACTGCACTTCCAAATAAAAGAAAAAGGAGATTTTTTTTAAAGCAATAGTCAACCTGAAGTTTGACTGGAAATGAATGCTGTATGTTATTCATTGGTTGCTTGCTAAAATTTGTAGATTTGGTTGAACACAATCAAAAGAAGCATGTTGAAATGATGTGAATGTATTGAAACTCCAGAGATGTGAATACACCTTGCTCGTTCTAATCTTGATTGACAGCCTTCGTACCTCAGAAACAAGTTACCTGAATGAGGCCTTTTCATTCTACTCAGCCATCCGTCAGCGCTCCTACTACTTTCAGGTCAACAAAGAGGACAGGTGAGCTCCAAAACATATTTTGTTGAACTATTGTGACTTACACCTTCAGGAAGTAGATGTATTTTGATAAATCGCTTGGACATTTAGTTTTTTTTAAGATTTCTTTTGTTTTCTGCTGTTTTAAAAATGGAGCCAGATTACACTTTTCTCATTATCATTATCCTCTGTAAATTATGGATATGTTCAACAAATTTAAAGTCTAAGGTAAAAGGATAGGATGGCGCTATTCTACAGTTTTGTTATTGTCAACAAATCCCATGGAAATGCTCGCTCGTTTCTGTCCTCCCTATCCTATCGATCGCCCTCAGCCACAAGCTCATTGGTTCCTTCTAAAGATGGCCATCTTTAAAAAAATGTCAGAAATAGGAGTTTATTTTTGAAAAGTAATTTTCTAATGCCAGCGGCCACTCTGCAAACATTGCTCTAACGGGATGAAACAGTGTGTTTGCTGGGGACTATTTTCAGTGGCGGATTAATTCACATTTGGTGAAGTCAAAATAAACTACAATGTGTGTTCATGGCGATGAAGGAACATCACCCAGTGCAACGGTGTGGTTCACTGATGTGTCTTTAATAGTTTTATGACAACAGTCATGTCTCTGTGGCACAGAGCTTTGATACACACTATACACAGTAGTAGGATGCATTCAGTGTTGGTCTGGGTCTGCACATTGGATTTGTTGATAACAACAAAAATATGGAAGATCGTCAGACCTACTCTTCAATTTCTCAACCACAGACTCTGGCAGGCAAAGCAAGATGATCAGCTATGTGTAGAAACATGCTAATTGTAGGTGAGGCCTTAGGAAAAATGATTGAAATGTGTCATTTATGTGGATTTCTTAACTAGTTCATATTCTCCTCTCTTGTCTTCTGTCAGGCCAGAGTTAGTAGTGAAGAAGCTTCGATATTATGCTCGCTACATAGTCGTGTGTTTACTGCTGAACAAGATGGACCTAGTCAAAGTTTTGGTGAAGGTATGGAAGCAAGTTTTTACAACTAGAGCATGCTGAATTATCAAAACCGTGGTTTGAATTAAAACAACCCTGGCTTTGTGATGAGCATGGGGCGCCGCATGTAGCATTCATAGCATTTATTTCAGTGTCTCACTAAACGTGTCACTATCAGCTTATCTGACAGACCAGCACCACCTCACACTTTAAAGTATGAGAATGGGATTCCTGTAGGAGGGGCAGAAATTTGTCTTACTTCAGAAGATTTTCCTGCACCCTAGCACACCACACAGTCTTATTCTGAATTTGATGCCAGAAACACCATGAACCTCTGTTTTGGGGTACCTTTTTGATACAGTGGGATAAACAAAAGAAATGCAGAAGAAAAAAAAATGTCATGGTGACTTGGTTTCTGTAATTATTTTGAGCATTTTATGCCTTTATTTATTGCTTTTTATAGCTTCCAGACACCAGGGCCCCTAGTGGTCATAAATCTTACTGCCAAAATTAGCAGTCACCAACTAGCATATTCTCAAATATGAAATGAATAAAATACATTTTCCATTAAGACAATTGCAGCATATTTCTAATTATTTAAGAGCAATCAGTGCATGTTAGGCTTTTCACAATTAGTTCAGCTCTCTGAAGACCTCAGGGTCCATCCATTGGTGCATAGGATTATTCCTGTGCTCAGACATGCGGTGTTTGGCCCTGTAATAGACACATTTCTGTGGGAGTATTGAGACAAACCAACTTCACTGCTTTCACGGTTTTTGTGTGATCCACCACCATCTTAATCCAGTGTGGCTTTCCCATCGTAGGAAACCTTAACACTCCTGAAAGGCCTGACAGCATGATCTAGCTCATGGACAACAACAACTGACTGAAATCGCACATAAGAAATTAATGTTGCACATTTGCTAAGATGTAAATCTACTTAAAGTATATTAGGCAGTGTGAACCAAGACTACTGAACCAAATACCTTGTACTGGTTCAGGATGAATACTTGTAACATTACACCCCTAACACACTGTGTTGCATGGTAGCCTCTGTGCAAATGCATCTACGGGCAGTGGTGTAACTCATTGTTTCTGAGAGAAATGTAGCTGCCACTGTGCATGTGTAAACAGCTGATCCATGCCGAGTCTTGTTGAGCTTTCCATCCCCCATGCAGGCGATTTCCCCAGACAGCAAATCCGCTTCCAAGATCTGAATACCGGGAACTTTTATCTCTCTCAGATGGATGACATGCACATCACTCCACAGTATCAATTTGCCAGCCTGCAGGTGTAACTGAACACAGAACACAGCTACCCTTGACCCCCGATGAAGGCCACTGTGGTCATGTTGTCATTTCTCAGCTCACAGCTATTAGTTTGAGGGAGTTATATGGGCATATTTGACACAGCTTCTCCAAATACATCATTCACAGTCCTCACAGTGACATGTTTTCTGTCAGGAAATATGCTCATTTCTCAGATGGTCACAGAGACTGCAGTCGCGCTGTGCTGTGTCCTCATGCCACATTTCCACATGCCATGCATGTCCATGCCAAGGTGACATGTGACACTGGAAGCTCCTTGTCTTCACCTCCTCATTATAACCCAGCATGAGCTGCTCTTTGGAAAGTGGACTCAACAAAACAACTGTTCGAGTTAGAATTTCCGGGGTGTATCCCTTGGTGAGACGTCGAAACTATCGCAGTCGCTTTGATTGCAGCTTCCACTTTCCCCGTCCAGAATACTGGGGCAAGTTAGCCTGCCTCATGAAATTTGTATGAGACCTTATTTCATAAATCTAGCACAAGTCAAACTTTTGCAGTACGATGAAAAAGTTAATTTTCATGACCCCGTCTGGAACTTCATGCCTGTCTGCTACCTCCAGGAGTTATCTGAGGAAATCGAAGATTACACACAGCGATTCAACACAGAGGACCAATTGGAATGGAATCTGGTTCTACAGGAGGTGGCAGCTTTTGTAGAGGTAACTGAGCCTCCAAAATGTGACATAACTCAGTACTTTCCATGTTTTCTTTATTACTATCCATCACATTTTGTTTGATTAGATTGTCCTGAGGTCCACTGACTTCTTGATGTAAAAAAGGAAAATAAAAATGGTGTTGTCCTGAACAGGGCAAGACAGATTGAGGCTTGAAATGAGTTACTGAAAGTAAAACCTTGATGCAACATTTCATATTTCTGCACTGACAGCCAGGTAAACAAACAGGCTCTTTTTGTGAGTGTTCTGATGCCAGGCACATTGGATCAGCTGTCCTCACCGGCGTTTCTCTCCAACAGGCAGATCCAGTGATTGTTCTGAATGACAACAATTCTGTCGTCGTCACCAGCAATCGGCTGCAGGAGGGAAGCGTGCCTCCACTGGAGCAAGGCATGGTGGTTGGGCAGCTCGTCCTTGCAGATGCACTAATCATCGGCAACTGTAACAACCAGGTTTTAACCCACTAATTCTAATTCACACCTTCTAACACTGCATACACATCAACGCTGTTCTTGACCAGTCAAGCAAACACTGAATGCCTTGTTATTACCTGCAGCTCTGTTGCCCCCGATGTTTCATCTGGTTTTGCTCTTGAATTGACGGTCTCATGACTGTATGGACAAAGTTTGTCTGTGGCGCAGTTGTGTCATCTTTGATAGATATGCATGTCCTAATAATTAACGTTGCATGCCATGCACTGCTCCACAACATGTAGTCATGTCCTGTTTCTAAGCACAGACAGTAGTATAGTGACAACAGTCATATTAGAACGTAGTAACTTGAATGTGATTTCTTTGTTGTAAAGCACTTTAAGCTGCATTTCTTGTATGAAAGGTGCCAACAACCCTCACTGAAAACAGTGAGAGAGGGTAAGGATTGAAAATACCAAAGTGTTCTTGCAGGGGGCCCAATGTTTCATTGTCAGCTTTTTGTGTGCTTCTCTGTCCTCTGACTGATACACAGATCAGCATTTTTACTGCGATCATAACAGAAAAACTAATGTAAGACTGTGGAGAAGGAAAGTGTTGACCTACAGTTTGTAGTCATTGGCCTCCTACCAGAGCAAACTCTTCATTCATATGAACATTGGCTAATTTTGACGACCAGTCCTGGAAAGATTAATTTTAATTACACACATTTCATGTGTTTTAATACAAGTCTGTATGGAGAATTAACGTCATTTCTGTGTGAGGTAAGAACTCTGCCACCAAAGCTCAGCTCTATCACGTCCCCTCCCCATGCACTTGGGGTTAGGCTACAGATTTGCCTCATACATGAGTAAATGAAGACCTGGTAATACCACATGTGTGGACCCATTTGTTTCTGCTCAGTGGCCGAGATGGACAAGGAATTGTCACCCTCAGTTATGTGAGGAGGGGGGAATCTTCAAGTTTTGATCACCATACTGGCGGGGTTAAAAAGCAGCACTAGCTATGTGAGTCAGAATTTTTCTGAATTTTGGCCCCTCAGCTGTTTTAGGAAGTGGTGAAAGTGACGTACATGTGCAATAAGCCTGTGCTCAGGGTGTGAGGTTGACCCATCTGTCTTGACAGGATGTAACAGGCAGGGCCAGGTACCATTAGTATTGAAAATGCTAGCGCTAGCTAGCTTGCTTGGTTAGCAAGGTCCATCCATAATTTCCGTTAACTGTGATATTATTTGGGATGCTAATTTGCCAGTGAAAAACAGGCTTAAAACAAAATGTCCTTCCTGGTAGAATTGAAGAGCCGACACCTCAGAATGTCTTTCGGCACTTCTACATTGGCTTGACTTCAGGCTATATTTTGCTTAGCTCTGGTTATGTCAGATTTTTTTGCAGTTGGTTCATTAAACAAACAGCCAGCAGCGGTGCTGATGCAGCAGACTGTAAGCTGTAGTTTCCCCGGCAGACGCACCTCTTTGACTGCCTCAGTTCAGCCATCCTGGCCTGCTGCTGCTTCTCTTAAGGGCGCTGCCATCGAGGCATTCGTCATATGGATGTGGCCGTGGTTCAGCTGAACTGGGTTGGAAGAACGATAGAGGCGACCCGGAGGCTGCGTCCACTTCTTTTATACACTATGCATTTAACAGGTTCTCCTGCTTTGGTAGTGCCCTCTGCTTCTTATAATATCTGGCTGACCAAAAAACTAAAATTCCAATAAAACTGACTTGGTTAATATTGGTTTATACATTTTCTGTTCAGTTCTTATCATTATGGTGGCCCGGATTTGTCTGCACATGCCCACATTTTGTCAGCTCACAAGCAATTGTCTTTTTTTTCCACAAATCTCTGTATAGTCAGTTGAAGTCAGTGTTGTTTTCGTCCTTTTGCAGGTGAAGTTCAGTGAGTTAACCATCGATATGTTCCGAATGCTTCAAGCTTTGGAGAGAGAACCTGTAAACCTGGCCACACAGACCTCCAAACAAGGAACATTGGTGAGTGTAATGTCATGTCTGTGTGTAAAGTGTTTTTTGATTGAATTAAGGCTATAAGACAGAAGCCATCAGCGGCTGTGATACAGCTTTTATATACATATGTGTGTGTGTATATGTATATATATGTATGTGTATATATGTATATACATACATATGTACAAATTTACGTATGTTTATATGCATGTACATACATACATATAAACATACATATACAGTGCGTATGTATGTATTAGAGAGAGAAAGAGATCTATAGATGTTATTGATCTGATGCTGGGGAAATTCACAACAACAGCAGAATAAAAAGGAGAAAAGGTGGAACAAATAGACAATAAAAATATACAAAGTAAAATCAACAACAGATAAAAAACATATAAAATAATCTATAGAAGGCTATGTACATTATGTTCAAAAAAGTATGAAAAAAATACATATTGCACAGATGTAATGACAAGGATATGAGGACATAAAGTAACAGTCGTGCAAAAAGAAGGTTTGGAATGTGAAATAACTTCAGCATGGTGCCACATTAAAGGATGCTGGAGTTAAACAGTCTATATATATCCAGTTAGATACAAATCAATCTATATGTATATGTGTGTGTGTGTATATACGTATATGTATGTATATGTGTATATGTATATATGTTTACATGTATATATATATATATATATATGTGTGTGTGTATGTGTATATATTCTATCTCTAAATTCAGAGCACAATATTCCCAACAAGGCAACAGTAACCATGTTATGTCTCATAATTAATGCAGTCTCTCTCAGGGCCAATCAGTAGCAAATACATGTATGTCACTCTGTTTTGTCCTGTAATAGCAGCCCTGTAATTATGCTGTTGGAGTGCTGAGGGAGATGCGTTACTCCCTTAAGAGTTGCATCATTCCCCTCAGGTGTCTGACTAATTCTGGGTGACAAACATGATGAACATGTGAAAACAGAATCACCTCTGGAAAGTCTGGTGAACCTGTCTTACACAAAGTAAACTTGAACTGAAATATGAACAGTAACTTCTAAAATATTTCTCCGCAGGAACCCAATGAGAAGCCAGCAAAAAGAGAAAACCCTCACAAGTATCTGCTGTACAAGCCGACATTCAGCCAGCTTTTTACGTTCTTGTCTGCCTCTTTTAAGGTCAGCATTCACTTTAAGCACAGCTTTTCTCTGGGTTAAATATCTCTTCACTTAATGGTTAATTGTTAGACATTCAAAGTCACCACAGTATCTCATCCTGGAGTATAACAAGTGCTGGCTGTGACATTGTTGCTGCCATATTCATGTGGTCATCTGAACGTTGCATGTTGTCTTACTAAGAACTTTAATTGTGACAAAGGGTTAAGTTGTTTACTAACTGGGGAAGGTTTTGATCATTTGAATCCATATTTGAATAAGTTGTCTTCTGCAACCCCTACCCATTTTTCTATTTTAATCTAGAATTTCATGTCAGCATTTAAATCACCTGTAGCACCTGCATCTAATGTAATCGTGTTACTTTGCTACCATATCTTTTTCCCCTCATTGCTCCAGGAATTGCCTGCCAACAGCGTTTTGCTTGTCTACCTGTCGGCTACCGGAGTCTTCCCAACTGGGCATTCAGATTATGAAGGTAAAATGCTAAATAATTCAATTCACACAGCTGTGTGACTGTGGGAGTGTGTGTGCGTGTGTGTCAATACCTGGTTAGTGGAGGGTGTTGCTGGCCGCGTATTTGGCTCCTACATTCAACCCCCCATCACACTGTGAGTATCAGCATCAGTCGTTCTATGAGCAAGGAATTATTCAAAATGATCAAGTAATGGAAGTCTTTGCAGGATTATAATGATATAGTATGATTATTTGTTTGTTATTCTATTATCTCACATGCTGCACTGTTCAAATGCATCCATTCTGTCACAGTAGGGTCTCAGTCAGTTTGCAGGGTGGTGTTTGTGATGTCCTCTGATCCATCAAAGAGCTGCCCCAAAAATTCAGCAGACTGTTTGTGCAGTGCTCTGCATTATCTGCGGCCCCCCTGCACATCAATATGCACCTCTGACAGCCAGTAAAGCAGAATCCTCAGCACAGGAGGATACACCATGTGTGTGTTTAGTCTGATGAAATGCTGGAGAAAAGTGTTACTCAGTACTTGCCGTTGTTCTTCATTCAACCTCTTTCGCCATTTAGCAAGTGAGCAATTGGACTGTATCGTTAGCATTAGCTTCTACCACATTAGTGTGCTCTCCTACTCTTTTAGTGTTGATCAGAGAAAAGTCTCCTCTTCTGTAGGTGGTGAGACGCCAGAGTAGCTCCTTTAGCAGTCTGTTTAAAGTCTGTTGTTTTCTGGACATTTCTCACAGCAGTTTGCTTCACTGGCTCAAACGTGTTGACAAGAAAGGCGAGTAGATGAGACGTGTTTTGATGACAGCTGCTGCTGTCTTATGGCGGTTGTCATCCATAAGTGTTGCATTACCACCATCTGCTGGATTGTAGCAGCTTCACAGTGCGCACTATTTACAGTGTCCACTCAAAGTGATCCCATTCACAACATCGTCTTTTCTATAACCCAGAACCCGACTTATCTATACTATATCTCCCACTGTAACTCGCCTCTGTCTGGGTGACAAAAAGACTTGAACAAACAGATGAAGCCATTTAAAGTTATTGCAATAAGAGTTTCTGCTGCTAGTTCAAGTGTCTTATATCTGTTTCTGGAAGATCGTTGTATCTGGTGCACCTGCTAATGCAATGCAATGATGCTAACTAATGTAGTGTGCAGTGCAGTGAAATATCTGGTCTGTATGTCACTACCCACCATGTCTTTCCAAGCTGAAGCAATTAAGCGTTTATCTTTGAACGTATCCTGAAGGACCGTATGATTTCGGAGGAGTTCTCACAAATACGAATAGAGATGTGGTGAACGGAGAGATGGTGCAGAAGAGGAACCAGGCCCAGAAAGAAATGCACTGGTGAGACATTATTTATCTGTCCAGTATATGTATTATCATTTTTCAAAACATTTTAAGAAAAGCTAAAATTTTGCTATATTTCATAACAACAGAAGAAGGTTGTTCATGCCTTTAAATGTGATAGTGTACCCCACAATTCCTGACACTTCCTGTGTTCACAGTCAGTTGACACATTAACCCAAGAGGGAAATCAGTGGAACCAGTCATTTACTCCTGCTTGTTGAGACTAATGACAAAAAACATCTATGCGGCTCAGTCTGATGTCTCACAGCACCATGCAGGGAAAGAAACGCAGGTTCCTGACATCCATGTGTTTGTAATATTGCAGCCTTCATCCAGGGGACTTGTTCCCTTTCACCCGGAAGCCACTTTTTGTCATTGTGGATTCTTCAAACAGCACAGCCTACAAGGTGAGTGAATGGGTTAGGTTACCTGAAAAAATAAGAAATAAAAAACACCTATATCCAAGGTTTTGTGCCTGTGGTGGTGGTGGGGTTAGGAACAGTAAACAGTAAAAGCAGTAGATTTCTAAAAATGTTCTTTCATATATGAGGAGCGATACATTTGCTGAAACTAACTCTCAGCTCCGATGTGGTATTTTACTGTTCCAACATGTGGGACTAACCCCTGCCTGCTCCATGTCTCTGATCTGTCCTGTTTATCAGCATAAGCATAAGATGTGAACGTATGTCCTTATGATTAATGGGATTTCTTGTGTCTTTGGTTTCTCCTGACAGAATTTCACAAATCTGTTCGGCCAGCCTCTGGTGTGCCTACTATCACCTACAGTATATCCCAAGAGTGTTCAAGGTGTGTGTCACAATAGAACATGGCATTAAAGGATAAGTGTGGTGATAGCAATGTCTTAGTCTGTCTCTCAGGGTTTTCTGACTTCCCTGTCTGTCTGTCGCTCTCAGCTCCAAGCCCATTGGTTCCTTCAGAAGGCGCTTTAACAGCTCATCAGTGTATAGTTTCAAGTTTGAGGAAGCTCAGTAATTTCTTACATCAGATGGTCACTGTAGTTTTTAGCTAACAGGAGGAAACAGCACATTTGTTGGGGACTGATTAATCCACATTTAGTGCTGTGGTGCTCATTTGGGACAGCAGCACGGTGTTCGTCAAAACTTAGATCTAGAAGTTAGTGTTTCTGTATTTCCTGATGTGCTTCCATTTTTTAGGTGGACTTTTTTTAATGTATCGGGTGGAGTCGGTGAGGGTGCTGATTTCACAGGGTTGTCAGGCACTGTGTTCATGCGATATTGGAGGGAAAACGTGTCTCATGTTGTCACCTCTCACCTGTGCCGTGTCTCTGCCGACCCGTTCAGATCAGTCTCAGCGTGGGAGTCTCTTCACCCTGTTCCTCTACAGCCCGCTGCTGGCTTTCTCCTCGGTGTGCGGCTTAAGCAGCGTGCGACGAGGACTGTGGGAGAGGGCTCAAGAATTTCTTCGCAAAGTCTACCGTGACATTGGGCAGATGATAACTCGCTCACGGACCATAGGTAGCATTTCTGCCGTAGATTCTCTCACCTCTGCTCGTATGTTATAAAGATTAGAGTGGACTGTGAAAAATGTGTGTTCATACAGCACGTGTTTTTATCTGTTTATTTATTTTAAAGGCTAACCTGGTTTTAATCATGGTCAAAGTCATACCTTTCAGTGGTTGCTGTGGGTTACTGCAGTGACCTTTGTTTCATATCATTTCTCATATTTCTCGTTCCTCTGCTGTGAATAAGAGCAAAACAACATCTCCCGGAAAAAATATCTAAAAACATTACTGACATTATTGTTTAGGGCTCCTGATCCTTTTAATTTTTTATTCATCTTTTGATTCTTATTATTTTTTTGTTTGTTAAATTCATGACTCCTTTAGTTAGTGTAGAAAATAGTGAGAAAGACCAGCAATCTAAAATAATTCTCAGTATCTGCTGATCACCAAATCAGTGATGGACCTGTTTCCGCCGTCTCCACAGATCAAGCCTTTTTACAGTTCTTTGGAGACGAGTTCCTTCGGCTGCTGCTTATCCGCTTTGTGTTCTGCTCAGCCGCACTGAGACTGCATAAACTCTTTCGGGTAAGTCGCTGATGCTGTGCTTTTCCCTACAGAAGCTGCATTGTTCATTCCAATACCAAAAATGCATCGTATGATTAAGAGCAGGGTCTGTCCCGGTACCCAGGCATGTGGCGTGGAGCGCCTAACACGCGCCATCAGGCACATAACAAAGTGTGTTTCACTTCTGGAAAATGCCAGCGCACAATACACTTAACCCACACTTGATGCACACTTCTCCTAGAAGCACTTCAGAGCATCTATTCAGAGCTAAGTGAATCCCACAATTCATCACAGTCTGCTGCACTCCACCAGCAGAGGTGCTGCTGGTGATACACCTAAATGCTGGTTGCTGACCACCATCACATCACATCACATCTTTTAAAGAAAGGAAAAGACAGAAATGGTTTTTATCCTGCTACAGTGTTTGATTTTAGAGAGCAGGTCCGGTGATTTGGGTTTTACAAAACCAGAAACAATACAAACAAATACATTTTCACTTTATTAGTTGGGTTCTGGTTTGGCCGGGTCTTTACAGGTAGACTCTTCTTTGGTCAGAGCCGTGGTTCAGTTACTACATTGTTCATTGAGGTTTGCATTACCCAACAGTGACCTTGTTAAAGTTCATGTTTTTTTATTATCTATAGGAATACATTTGATTTGCTGTTAATTAAATCTAAAATAACAGCTAACAATCACCAGAGTTTATTCTGTGAGTTTTCTTGCTGAAGACCAGAACAGTGTTTGCATTTCAGTTAGACGCAAATAAATCAGAAAGCCTGCAGAAACAATAAAATTGCAAGGTATAGGTTTCTATGGCAGTACCAGACATGCTATAAACGGTTGATTTGAACTATTTAACCCCCAAAACCAGCTGTTAAACCCAGTTTTAGTCTGAGACCTGTGTCCACAGTGAAACACCAAACGGTTCATGGCGGCTTGTAGTGACAACAGCTTTCCTTCTAGCTGACAGCATGTTTGTTGTGTCATTAGCGGGACTCAGAGGTGTCTGATGTTGTGCTTGCAGGAGTCCCGGAGCTTCCCAGAGTCCTACCCTGAGCTCCCCAAACAGGACACAGTAGAGAGCAGCCTTCTACAGAAGCATATTTTGGAGCTGGCGACCATGCTGGACGTGCAGAGCCTATTTTGGGATGATTCACTGGAAGCCTACTAGCATCTTCACGCAGGGCGAAGTGGCATACGTGTACATACAGACTCCACTGCCAGAGCC
Source organism: Chelmon rostratus (assembly GCF_017976325.1). NCBI lineage: Eukaryota > Metazoa > Chordata > Actinopteri > Chaetodontiformes > Chaetodontidae > Chelmon > Chelmon rostratus. The sequence continues at coordinate 1,876,868 of NC_055676.1, read as the reverse complement.
CGCACAGTTCTCTTTCTTTTTTTCTTATTTTTCTTTTTTTACAGGTAATGAAATAACCGATTCAGCACACACGAGTTCATGTCTTTCATTTAACTGTTGCTCGTGGAATCAAATGTAGTGCAACATTAAAATGTTCACGTAGATAAGCCGGAGAGTTTTACATAGTGTAAATTCCCCATTTTGAGTCTCATCGGCTCGCCTCGTAAATATAAGCATCACGTAAGACGTAAGAGTAAACGAACAAGTGAGAGGCTGCAAATAACTTTTCAACTCGTCGTTCCCCATTCAGACGTAGGGTTGAAAGCTGCGGCCTTAACGTCATTCCTCGTGTCAGATAATTGTGACGAAGCTAGCAGTCTTGGTTTTGTGTGTTTTTGTTTTTTTTAAATAATATTTCTCATTGTTTAGAGTGAAGGTTGTGCAAGCCTAAAGGATAGAAAATGGAAAAATCCTGGGAAGCTTCCATGTATGACTTTATCTATCTGTATGAAGGCAGAGCAGGGGGGGGCTGAGAGAGAACGCAGTGCTCTACAAAACCCTTCATATTACAAACGAGTCAACGTTGCTCGCACGTGGAGCTGGAATTAGAAAGATTTCACCAAAAATGTTGCTCTGGATATTTGTATTTGCCAAACAGTGCTTGCTGTACAGCAGCTTAACCTGTAGCAAGCTGAGGTGCATGAGGTCATGTTCTGTTGTGTGTTGTAGGCCCTCATTAGCTGTAAGGATCACACTCCTTTATGTCATTAACCAGCATCTACTACCTTTAATCTTCCATTGTTTTGGCCTTGAGCATTTTCAAAGTGATCGTTATTCCTTTTCCACATCACTGTGCTGTATTTGCATGCAAAAAGGCAAAGAAATGTATCCACTTTGTTCTTTTATTCACAACAAATGGCCTCCAGCTGATAAGGCTATAAAAAGGCTCGTTGATTTTAAATGGCGTAGGGTTGGACGTAAAATTGAGTGCATGCGTTGCATGAGCCTGTACGTCTGTAGTTGAGTCAACAAACGAAGACAATCTAGTTTGAGAGCAGGGGAGATGACTTAGGGAAAAGGCTACGTGGTATGTACACCAACATGTTTTCACAGACATGCACCATTAGGTTTGTTACTTCAACGACTAGCCAACACACCTCTGTAACCTTAATGATGACAGGATCATCATGTGACCTGCCGGTTGTATATGCTGGGTGGAACATCATCGGCTTGCTTCTTTTCAAACTACAGCCAACACCAGTCATTTTACCTGTCCGCCTTTGATCCACTTCTTCAAGCTTCCAGATGCTGCCATCTTTGTCTCTGTTAGTGGAACCACAAAACAATCCACATGCTGTGAAAAGAGGAAGTCTGCTAACCTGCTAATCAAATCCAAATCCCTCACTTGTTGAGTCTGTAGAGGTAGTTTTTGGTGGAGAATGGAGATACACGATGCACTTACCGTTACCTGAAGGTGAAAGTGTTGTTGCAGTGCTGCAGGTCACAGGATGCAGTGTGATATGGGAGGTAGGCAGTGGAGGAGCGCTCAAAATGAACCCAGGTTCTTACTTTGACATGATGAAGGCTATGTTATAGCTAAACCTTTGTTCAGTCAGTCAGTCAACAAAAGAAACTGGTGAGATAGTGATTGAAAGATTTGATTGGGCTTGATCACTAACAAATCTGGACATTTTACCAAGTTTTGAGCTTAAACTAGCAACTAGCATTTCCAGAGGCATAGGGGAAGTGCTTTCTCATTCACTTCATGCATTGTGTGGAAGGAAGCAGCACGTCAGTAGACATCAGTAATCTGTTGTCTCAGAATGACACCTCGCATGTAGCATTACAGTACAGACGTGTGTTTCCTCATTCTTCTACGCTGATAGTAGAATTAAGAAAGCCCAAAGACTTGGTTAGTGGTGTAAAGGTGTGCTTGTTGACTTCAGTGGTCATGAGAACACCTGATGAATTTCCACTATCTATCTTTTAGGTTAAATCAATAGTGTGTAATAGTGAAATCATTTAATGATGTTTAGTTTTAGACAGTTTAGGCCAAAACAAGAAGGTTTTTAGGAGAACATGCTGCATGTTGCATTGTTTCAGAGGGTATGCAGGTTTCTGACATAGTATTTTTACCATTGTAACCTTCATTTTTCTCCCACTAGCAGGGGGGCTCAAAGATGGCAGTGTCTGTCAGCAGGTCTCCATCCAATGCTTTGACCCTAAAAAGGATATTACAAATACTACAGTCACTGAATGGCCAGGACATTGCTGATTTACTGACAAGTAGATTCCTAAAGATTTTGACACCCACCTAAACATTTAGTTCAAGACAAGGTTTTTATCTCCATAATCTACTGACCACTACTGTTCCAAACCTTGCTGTGGCTGATCCCCAGACAATGAACGCTAATTTTCTAAATGACCCTTTGATCTTTAGTGCCAGTCTTACTTGGCACACAAGCCATGTAATTTCTTCTCCTATAAAAGATAATGCTGTCGTTTTTTGTTTGTATTATTTTAAGACCAAAGACCAGAAAAAAAGGGTCAGTCATTTCCTAAAGCAGCAGATTGCTGTAGGTTTTAACAAACGTTACTCAAACAGAAGGAAACATTTGCTGGGGACTAGTTTCAGCGGCGGATTAATCCACGTTTGGTGCTCTAGTGAGTATTTGGAACAGCTGGACAGTGTGTGTAGGATTGAGTCAAAATAAACAGCAGTGTGTGTGTTCATGGTAGTGAAGGAACACGTCACCCAGTGCAACAGTGTGGCTCAGTGATGAGTTTTAGTAGTTTAAGGACAACAGTGGAGCTCAATGGCACAGAAGAAGAAGATATCTCAGGCTGAGATGGCAGTAGATACATTAATTGTTGGTTTGGGACTTTTCATGGGATTTGTGGAAAGTTAGAAAAACATATTATCACCAGCCTTATTCATTAAAAACTGACATTTTTTACCCCAATTCCACAACGGCTCTCAGAATAGCTAAAAGCTAAATTGTCAGTATGTAATACCTTTTTGTCTAGGCTCATAGCCAGGCTTTAAGGTTTGTATAGATGGTTTCATACATTTTGAATGATGCTGAACATTTTAATTAACACTCCACAAAGTAGAAATGAGCTGAAGGCAGGTATGGAAAGTCAGAATGTTTATCAGGTGTTGCCATTGCTGATTTATTTGTGGCACCAGCAGGGGGAGTGATTGCACAGAGCATTGGAGTGATGCTGATACTGAAACCAGCTGACAGTTAACTGCCCTGGACCAAAATGTTCAAGTCATGCAGTGATGCAGGAAGTAGCCAAGCCGGCTGGTCGGATTAAGATTTTTGAATTGACAAAAATCATATGAAGAACACTATTTTTAGTGTTTGTTATATTTATTGACACTGTCAGAGTACGTGTACAGATAATGTAAAGCAATGTTTTTGACACAGACGTGTTTGTTCAGTATTTAGTAAGTCTATAACATGTGTCATGAAAGATGAAGTTGAAATTAGGGAGGAGCAAGATGTTCATGAGGCCAGCTTGTTCTTTGGCCATTTTTCTAAAGATGTTACATTCCAACTTTCCAGAGATTTGAAGAGAAGCAGAGGAAAACTACCACAGTTTCCTCCACTTTTCATTTGTCTGGGAAAGTGAACCATTTCTACATTTTCTTCTATTTTCCTTGTAATATCAACCTCCACGTTCCCTTGTGTTGACAGTTATGACAATTAAGATATTGTAGGCTTGCACTTTATGAAGTTTGATATTGTTATGATCTTGTTTGTTGTGCTTTAGGGAAAAAAAGAGAAAATCCTTCCACATGATTGTTCTTCATGCCAGCCCTTCACACTGGTGACCTTTTTTACAAAGAGTAAAAGTCGTGCGAGTCAGTGATTTCAAGCATTTTCCTATAGGACCTTTTCATCTGCTGTCTCTTTTTTAACAGCTTCTGCCTGAAATGTGTCAAACATATTGGCTGGTTTCTGCAATAACATGTTCTTTTACATGTGTGAAAGAAGTAGAAACTCTGTTTTACAGCCAGCGGTGCTCTAAAACAATGCTGTCAGTGGAGATTACAATGCCAATCACGATTATTACTTTGCAAAGAAAATGAAAAGAAAAAAGACCTCACGTGTTTGGACATCAATCAGGACAGAAGAGGAAGAAGTGAAGAAATGTATTCATTTAAATTGTCAAATATTGCATGTTGACAAGTTTGTACGTTAAGTCTCAAAAACTCATGTTTCTATGTTTATAATGTGTTATTTATGGTGTGTTCCCTGAACTCAAAATCCATGAAAATAGCAAAACTGTGGCCAAATGGCACAAGTAAGCATTATTTATTGGAAAATAACCCCAAACAGTGAAGTGCACTGTACTCTGATCATAATTATAACTATAAAAAGAAACAAATAAACAAGAAAACTTTTAGCTTCTGTTAAGAGCGTTTGCTGCGGTCATGTCGTCTGTGCTTCATGTGTAAAAAGGACCATTAGCACAGTAAAATAGTATGAATTTGAATTTGCTTGAAACAGGATTAAGTATTGTATGAGTGTTTGTTTGAATTTCTTTTTGTTTGTTTCATGTTTTTCCAGTTTCACAGAAGCTACTCAGCAGCATGGTGCAATAGCTCAAACTGATTCTGCATGATGAAAATGGCTTTTCCTGCTTCAGAGCAGATTCTTATAGAGCCTCAGAGTTCCTGGAAGCTGATTCAAGATAACAAGAACAAGATATTAATTTGTGTGAACAAGATATTCAGAAGCTAGTAACTAGCGTGAACTAGATAAGTTGTGTGAACAGATATTAAATTGTGCAAGCAAGATGCTAACTTTTGCTAAGCATAGAACTGCTAGAAACCAGATTGCTTGTGTGAACATGTTAATTTGTGCAAACAAGATATTGACTTGGGAACAAGATATTAATGTATGCAAGCAAGATAACTGATAAACAAGCTCGGTGAACAAGATATTCATTTGTGGGAGCGAGATATCGACAAGATATTAACTTGTATGAGCAAGATATTCATTTGTAGGAACAGCTTATTAAAATATTGTGCAAATGAGAGAAATCTGTGTGAACAAGATATTCACCTGTGAAACAGGATAACTTGTTTAAACACGACAGTTTGAGATTAACAAGATGTGCAAGCAAGATATTCATTTGTGGGAACAAGATACAAAAAATTATGACTTTGTGCTCAGGACATTTTAACTTCTGGGAACAAGATCATGTCCGCAAATAACATTAACGAGATATTAACTTGCGGAAACAAGCTGATAACCTGTGCACACTTTCTATTTGATGGTGTGTGACCATCAGATATTAACATTGATGGCTGATCTACATCATGCTGAGTTCATCCTTTTCTCACAGCCTTATGCAAGGTGGGCACTGTGACAAACCCAAGATATGATAAGGCTTTCTTCTCCCCTCTGCTGCCATCGCCTTTACATATTGTTTTGTATTGGTTTGCCTTCAGAAACTGCTGAATGTTCAAAGATATCTCAAGTGATTCGTGTGCTGGACCTGATTAAGCCTTGTAGGATAAATGTTTCACTTTAATTTGAATCCCTTTTTTTCTTAGTTTGTTTTTTCAGAATTTGGGGTATCAAAATATGCCTATGTTTGCATCCCTGGACCTATGTTGGGGTGTGTTGTCTTTTTCTTATTCCCATGCATAACTTTTCAAACCCAGGTAGATGAGGTGATCCGTTCAAGTTGTTTCCAACAGCTGCGATTAAGTTTTCAAGCAGAAAATATAACATCAGATTTTCGTTGCTGTCCCGCAGAATCCATTTGTTTTTCTAAAGCTGCCACTATGCACTTTGGTCCGACATAGAGCATACATGAAACTTAGACACTTAGAGAAATTAGCAACAGGGAGGATTTGAAGGCCAGTTGTAGGGGTGTGATCTGGTGAGACCGAATCAGTGCTCGCCCTGCATAACCAGCATAGAATCCACTGGAGCACGAGAAGTAAACTTGTTTTTGACATGACAAGCACAAAAGCCACTGCTCCATGTAGTTCACCCACATCCGTGGAGAAGGATGTCGACGCCTCTTGGGAACACATTGCAAATAACTGCCGACTGATCAATCCTGTTTTCTCCCCCAGATATGCAGGGGTCATTTCTACCTTTTTATACTTGTAATAATGTCCAGAAGATGGGTGCAGCCTTCCTTTATAGCAACATGTGTGATCTGCTTCTTGTGAATTTCAGTCAGTGTCAAACTGTCAAATGTACTGTATTTTCCTAAATTTCTGTTTAAAAAATGCACAGATTATTATCTCTGTAAGCAGCATGTTTGTTTAGAATAGAAAGTGCCAAAGATTGGTGTACTCTCACTTTCTCAAGCTTGAGATCAGTTATTGTATCAGATGGGCTTTTTTTCTGTGTTGCCAGATGGAGCCAATAAAGAAAAAGAAAATTTGGCTTCATAAAAGGACCAAACTGTCGTCATTGTGGGACTGGGGTGAATCAATGCGCTGCTTTGTTCTCATTAGATTGTCAAGACAATTTACTCAACTGGTGCACTCAGCAGATTTTTTAATCTATAAAATCTAGCCAAGTTTTAGTTTGACCTCTAGAACTTGAATTCAGTTGATAACAATAAAAGTTCTTAAGAACAATCCCTATCCACAGTCAGTGTATTACCTACTGTAGATTGTGGTCCTCACACTAAACTGGGGAGTTTAGAGAAGCTGACAGGAGTACCAGCACAGAAGGAAAGCATATTCTATCCACCTGAAAAAGGCCCATCTAAAATAATAAACATTAGTTTAGGTGTGTGCTGTATTTAGAATATTTTCAGTGTTTTATCTTACCATCAAACAACTTCTTCCTTTGAAACTACCATAAACAGGACTCCACGCACTGGTCCACATCACTGCTCAACAAACCAGATAGACACTTTCTGAAGAGCACTGCTGTTCTCAACCATCAGGGAATATAGCACTAAATACCTAGAAATAAATGAAACGATTTACCAAACAACCAGTAAATAAATGCAGTTTTCCACAGAGGTTTCCTCCCTCTTCTGTTCAGTGTCCACCTGTGGAAGATCTTCGTCTGTTTATTCTGGCTCATTAAAATGTCCTTTTGTCTCCACAGTGACACACACATGTCAGTACAGTAGGGCCTACATGATTTATGGATTCAAACCCAGTGAAACTATACCTCTTTACTATACTTTCTAGTTTCGGAATTTTATTTTGAAAGTTCTTAGCGGAAGTGTTGGTATGTTGTCATGTCCGCCTTGAAATCAGAGAGTTCACGGTCCTCCAGCGTCCTCCAGCGCTCACAGTGAGGAATTACAATTCCATATTTCTCAATGAGAATGCTACTATGATATTAATACTGTTAATTCTTTTAATGTATTCCAGTTCAATGCTAATTTTTAATTTTATCTAATATTCATGTCATACACTGTACCCTGAACCATGTATTCTTCCTCAATGCTGTTTTATTTTCATTATCCTTCCATCCCACCACACTGTGAAGCTGGAGAACCATCAACTGGCCGAGCACCTGAATGTGTTTTACTGCAGGTTTGATAAGCTTCACCCCTCACCCACTCCAGCTGAGGCATCAAACAACCATCTGCACCCCCTGCCACCCACTGACCCCCCACCTTCACTCAGGATCTGTGAGCAGGATGTGTGTCAGCAGATCAGGAAAGCACACAAACCCATCCAGTTCACTGTGCCAGCCTCGAGCAGTCAGTGGATCACAAACAGCAGGTGAGGCTGGGGAAAATCTCATCCAGCGACCGGACCATCAGCAGTGGAGCCCCCCAGTATGTACTCTCCCCCCTGCTCTTCTTCTACACAAATGACTGCACTTCAGGAGACTCGACTGTTAAACTCCTGAAGTTTGCAGACGACACAATGGTCATCCGCCTCTGCATACAGACAGGATGTTGAACAGCTCGGCCTCTGGTGCAGTCAGAACAACCTGAAGCTGAACACATTCAAAACTATGGAGAGACGACAGTGGACTTCAGGAGAAGCCCCCCCAACACTGCCCCCCACCACCATACTCAACAGCACTGTGTCTGCTGTGGAAATCTTCAGGTTTCTGGGATCCACTGTTTCCCAGGACCTAAGGTGGGCCTCCAACTTAGACTCCGTCATCAAAAAGGCCCAGCAGAGGAGGTAGTTCTGCACCAGCTCAGGAAGTTCAACCTGCCTCAGGAGCTGCTGATCCTGTCCTACTCTGCAACCATCCAGTCTGTTCTCTGTTCATCTGCCGCTGTCTGGTTTGGATCAGAACAGGAACCGACTCCAATGGTCAGGACTGCAGAGGAAATCACAGGTGCCAAAATGTTTACAGTTTAGGACTGAAACACTCCCAAAGTCAGGAAACAGGCAGGAAGCATCACTGCAGACCCATCACACCCAGGACACAGCCTGTTCCATCTCCAGCACTCTGAGCACCAAAACAACCAGATAGAAGAGCAGTTTCTCTATCTCTCTTTTCGTTTTATTTTAAAAGTCTCCATCGCAATTATTAGTACGATTTTGTGCGTAATTTGATACTGATAGTTGGTGGTTTAAGGAGTGAGAGAAGACTTAATGGTTCTTCGTCGCCCTCCAATGGCCACGTGGAGGTATGACAACATTACGTTAAATTAGACGTTAGAGAGGCTTCTCCCTTCGATTCAGGTAATGATTTAGGTGTCAGTTAAACGCGTGGTTTAGTTTGTGTGTATTCCCAAACAAACGAGCAGCAATTTAAAGCGGATTAAAAGCAGCCGGTTTGGTTGGCCGTTTAGTAGTTCGCGTTCAGTGCCTTTTTCTATATAACGACGTGTACTCGAAAGGCGGATCATTCTTTACACATTGAGTATCTTTGATACTACGATAGCTTGTTGGGGTGAGGGTGTTGCTAAGGAACATTAAAATGTCTCTGGTCCAATCACTGTTGGAGAAAGATATCACGTGCTTCAAATTGACCAACCAGAGAGAATTAGCGTCACTACCTGTTGAAGTTTATCCCAGCTTCCAGTCCAACAGACTTTTGTGTTGTCCTACTTATTTTGCCTGCTAAAGAGAAAACGTCTTTCTTCTAATGAAATATATTTTCAAGTCTCGACCGGTATATTTTAGTTTCTCACATGGTAAGGCGGAGAGTTTCTTAGTTAGTTGCAGGCTAGAAAGGCTGCTTTCAGGGTTAGCTTAGTTGTGGCTAATGTCAGGACAATGTATAACGTTACTTTAAGCTAAATTAAGGTGTGTTTTGATGTTTCATCTTAAGGACTGATATACCCACCGTAAATCGTCTGAAAACGTTGTTAGGTTGGAATTGTTAGCTTTGTTTATTTGGAATTGGAATTACTATTACTATGAATGGGATTAGCTAGTGTTTGCTACTATATTCTATTTTATTTTCCCTTCTAGTTTTTGAATAATATAGTCCACAATAGTCAATTACGAGGAGATTAAATTACAAAAAAAAATACAAAAGACATTTAAAAGTATGCAGAATAGACTTTAAAATGCCCATTCTTCCTTATTTTTCCTGTAAGATTCTGTACATTTGTGTCCTTATCCCTCCTTGACATGGTAGCAATTATACCCGCAGTAACTGTAGCTAAGTTACTACAGAAATGTTAACCGCCGTATTGTGTAGTTGCGTATGGAATCATTCTCCTGTCCTCCCACATACAGAACACCTTGAAGCCATTCCTCCTGCCCCTTTCCTTCAGATCTTGTCATTATCTTAGCACAGATTTCTGGTAAATTCTGATTTGTTGACTTGGTTGGAGACACTAATCACCTACTGTTTCACAGAGGAAAGCAATGAGAAATCGGTCAAGCTCACCTCCAATTCATGTGCACGTGAATGACACCACACCGGTCCATGTGCACGTGAAGAGCCAGAGGATGAGTCCTGCCAGGACTCCTCAGGTTAGAGATTGGCTTTGCTTATCACATAAGACATGTCATTTGTTTTTACTTTTTTCAATTATTTTAAATTGTACATATGAACATTTTGAAGATATGTATCTCCTCGATCATATCATTTTTTTCCTCTCAGAAATTAGGAAATCTTGTGAAACTCATTCCTGTTCATAGTACACACCTGTTCTCACACGATGTAGTCACTATGCAGCATAGACAGGCCTGATAGATGCCAATGACATGCTGCTGCACACACTCTGTGTTTTAAAGGGGAAGGCCAAGGCGTACAGAGGAAACCTCCTTCCTACAGCCAAGGTCAAAACTCGAACGCCATGGATTCCACCAGGAAAGGCCTCCTTACGGGAGGCTTCATACAAGTGGGAGGTAATGCATCTTAAAGGAAAAGTACACCTAAATCACATCCTCATTGTTATTAGAAGATTGATTTTGTTTCAGCATTGTAAAAACTTCCTCTCGGCAAAAATGTAGTGTTACTGAAAGTTTCATTTGCACCAAGGGGCCAACACACCGCCTTGAGATCACACCACCGCTCCCTGAACCAGAACCTGAACATTCCCAGTCTGCGCTGCGATTGGCTGACCTCACATCAGAAGAAGAGGAAGGGCTGCACGGACAAATCAGCCAGTATGAGAGGAAGATTGACAGCTTACTGACTGAAGTCAGCTCTCTGAAGAATGAGGTAAGTTTCTCCTTGGTTTCCACTTTGATCTGAGCAGGTCTGCATCACTTATCAGGCTTAAATCCATAAACAGATTTGACTTTATATTGGCCTCTCATCTGCATTTTTATTTAAGACCTTATTGATGTTTTATTGTTTGTGTTTAAGCAGACAGTGACTTGAATGGACTCAAATTATTATTTAACATAATTTATTAGAAAGATGATGATCGATGATATATTGTGAATGAATAAAAGTCCTGAATCAAGAATAAATACTTTGTTTTGTTTGCTATGACATGAGTTATTGTGTGTAGATTTAAAAAATAAATGTAATCAATTTTAAATAAAATGTGAAACTGTCAGTCTTGCTGGGGATATTACCGGTGAAGCACACAGACCACTGACGTGAGTTCTGTACGGATCCGTTCAGAAAATTATTCTGGGATGGACTACAGGTTTAAGATCTCTGCACTGATCGTACCCATCAGTCCCCAAAGACCCCAGTGATATATTCCTTGTGTGTGTCTGTCCACTTGTACATCTGTTTGCTTGCAGGTGGAACTGCGGAAGAAGGAGCAGCTGCTGGAGCGTCGGTCGGAGCAGCTGAGTGTCTCCCAGCGGGTGATCGCTGAGCAGGAGGAGGAGCTGGCTGAGGTGACCAAAGAACTGGAAGAGACTGAGAGGGAGAACACACGATTGCGGCAATCCATGGAGAAGATGCTGGAGGAGACCGACTACAACAGGCAAATATTATACTTAACACATCTACAGTGCTTCATATGAGAAAGGGTGGACAGGAAGTACAATCAATGAAAAACACTTCTTCTTTTTCTTGTACTTTTAACTTTTTGGAATTTTGGTAAGGCTAGCCAGGGTAAATAGCTTATAGATCAGTATAGATAGTTATGTAACAAGAAATTCAAAGAGCAAAGCATACAGGCTTTACTGAGGAACAAATGTCCCGATGTCATGAGCCATGAAACACATTGTTTTTGGGCAAATGTTGTATCAGTCTTTAACTTAAATCTTGATGGGAGAAAAGCCAAGTCTGCACAGTGTTAAGATACAATAGATAAAAACCAGACAGACAGATTTAGTGTCTGGTTTTCAGTCCTGTCCCAGTGACTCAGAGCCATGCTAGCTTTATTTAGCCTTTTGGAAATGATTTTACACCTGGGATGTAGAATAGAACAAATGGTGTGTGAATCCAGGGTCAAAATATTCAGGACAAAGAAGAGCTGCTCTGTATGATGCCTCTCCAGTCGAAAGAAGGTTAGAATTTAGATCCTGTTTATCTTTACCCTGAGGGCAGATTAAAGGAACATCTGATTTAATTGTTTTCCTTTCATATTTGTCCTCTGTTTTGTACTCTATTATATTTTTTTCTGATTTTACATTTTCTTCTCCCATCATCTGTTTAAAATCACAACAGGCCGCTGCAAACACTTCGATCAGATATTATCTCTATAGAATCTCAATAACAGCAACAATAGGAACCACAAGAATAATAGTTTGATAATAGTGAGGCAAAGTTTATGTGCCAGTGCACTTGTTCCTTTCTTGTCCTTGCAGATTAGACGGGGACAGTGTGCAACAAGACAAAGATGCTCTTCTCAGGAAACTGATGGAGGCTGAGGAGGATGGCACAGCGGCTGCAAAGCAAGTCTCTGCCCTGCGAGAATCTGTTTCCAAACTGTGTGGTTCGAGTGGCAGTGTGAGTACTGACTCAATATTTGGCCTCGTTATGTGCCCTGTCAGGTCCAACATTCTCTAGAAACCTGACAACTCTAGAAAGCTGCAGGCTGGATCTGCTGCAGCGCATTTAGCGCATTAAGTGAAATAAGTTCTCATCTCCTTTTTACAGTTTTTTCACTAAAGACATATTTTGGGGCTCCGTGTGTTGAGAGACTGAGGTGTATGCTGCAGCCTATGAAATATTTGGCACTGGTCCTCATTTAACCAATTTTACTTGACAATGAAAATATATTAGAGCGTTCTTCAAGGCTTGGTGGAATTCCTTCTCCCATGTACTGATGATTTTATCAGTGTTATATTCATCCAGCCTCTAATAAACAGGGAAATACATTGTAATATTTGGAGTAAGAAAAAAAAGTTGTCAAGAGGGCTCCTAGCATTTTTATCATCAGGAAACTTGCAGATAGTTCAAATAAAATGTTTAATGTGCAAACATACTAAAAGATTATGAGGCAGATATTCCACATTTAACCTGAAGCTGCAGACAGGACAGTCGTGTCTTCAAACAAGTCTCTGTTTGTCTCAACTTCTTTGTCTTTCTGTTTGCTGGTGAAGAAGCTGTCTGGCTCTGAGCCTTCAGTCTTGGCTCGTCAGAAGGAGCTGTTGCTACAGAAACTGGAGACATTTGAGGCCACAAACAGAACTCTGAGGCACCTTCTCAGAGAGCAGCATGGATCCCAGGTACTGTGTGTGATGCATCTTCAAAACACTGTCTGCTAACACACCAGTGAGTCAAGTGAGCACTCTGGTCTTTTGAATTGAATCTGATTTTCTCTGTATATTCTGTGTGATCGGCCACAAATACATTTCTGTTCCAAGTTTGAATGTCATGGTGCCTTTAGGGGAAGAAATTTCAGATTGCTAAAAAACATGGAAAATCCATAATAATAACTAGATACTGAACTAGAAAATGCTCTCAGACCTCCACCAAGGAGTCAGTCAGTGCTTAATACAAAACCTACAGTTCAGCTACCATTGAATGAGTCCTTAAATTAACTGTCAGGACGGACTGGGCCTCTTCCTCTTCATTTCATTAATATTCTGCGGGCCGGATGGGAAGCTTTGGCGAGCCACGTGTGACCTGCAGGAAAGTGTTTGACAATATGGGCTGGTTCCAGATTGACTTGCCATTCTGAGAAAAATTGTCTTGGATTAAGGGAACTGCTGCATCAAACCAATATTTTGTCAAATTTATTAGAATTTTAGTTGAGAAATCGATTATGGATAAGTGCAAACAAACCTGAGGGGAATGAGAACTTGAAAGTAGGTCTTGTTCTTATTTTGCATGCCCTTGTGTGTCCACCTTTTGAGCTGCTGGAACTGCAAATTTCTCTTTGGAGATGAATAAAGTATCTTTCTATCTATCTATCTATGTGTGTTTTTGGCTAAATATTTCCATAAAGATAAACCTACATTGTTCTCTGACAGTTGACATTGATATTGTGTCATGTTGTTCACGCCTGCTCCCAAAATAATTGTCTTGTGGGATTGTCAGCAGAAATTTACAGTAAATGTTTATTCAGCAGAGCGACTAACTTTCCTGTGTGCTGGTGGACTGTTTTTGAGCAGATGGAGTCAATCCGACTGTCAGAGCAGAAGGATGCATTACTTAAGAGGCTGGCAGACACAGAGGCAGAAAATGCTGTAAGTTTGAAAGATGCCTACTAACTCTACTTCATTTCAGTTTAATTTGCCTAAATGTTTAACATTTTTCCTTTCATTCAACAGGCTGATACCTATCATTTGTTTTTTCCCCATGTATTGTGTCTGCTTTTTATCTTGTAAAACACATCCCCCTGTTTATAATGTGCTCTATAAGTGAAGCCTGCCTCGCCTTTTACTTCTGCAGCATTTTGTGGTGAAGCTTCAAGAGAAAGACAGAGAGGTTGATCAACTTTCCAAACTTCTGAATACTGAGAAGGTACGGTGATTGCAGCTGTTCGTAGTTTAGATGCCACAGCTCTGTCAAACTGTCTCAAACAGGAATCCGAAACAAAGAAATATCTTGCTGAGGCATTTAATCCTTTAGTTGTGTAGATCAAAGCAGAATAACCATGTAAATTCTGCTGAATTTTGGAAATGCAGGACAACGCCAAGAGCACAGCTGATTTGTCCAAGAATCTGGAGACAACAAGAGCACATTTACAAGGACAGCTGCGCAGCAAAGAAGCTGAGAACAACAGGCTTACTGTGCAGATAAAGGTTTGTCATGGTCACATGCCATTATGTTGTGTAGTTATTTGTCGTTGTTTGTGTTGTATATTAAGACTATTTACTTGGTAAATGAAGTGCTTTTGTCACCTAGGCCACTGCAGCAATATTTCTTAACTGCTGTTTGACACTCTGCTGTACAAATTGAAACCGAATCCAGCTGCAATCCTTGGTCTTGTCTTTTCCCTTGGTTCAGAACCTGGAGCGAGCCGCCAACCAGCAGAAAGCGGAGATGGAGCATCTGACGGAACAGCTGGCGAAGCTGAAGCAGCAGGCCAGTGCAGACCGAGACGATCTGAAACGAGCCACACGAGCCCAGAAACAGCGAGCGGAGCGCAGTGAGGGTACTGCAGGCCAGCTGAGCGTCCAGCTGCTGAACATGGTAGGACTGTGTCACAGAGCAGGCAGGCTGCTCTGCTACAGAGACATACAAGACACAGGCATGTGAGGTCCATATACAGTAATGACTGGTAACATCCTCACTACATACATTTGTCAATCATTAGAGTGGTGGCCATATTTTAAAGAAACACTTATTCAGTGGTGAACTGCTCTTTTATTCCTCTTGGCATGCTTGTGTTGTGCTACAAGCCACATCACACACATCTACACTTCTTTTGCATCGGTGCCTGTAACACAATCAAGCAAAAACATTCCACAGTGACCAAGTGGTTTTTGTTTCTATTCAACAGGAGAAGCAGGTGGCAGAAGCATTGTCAGCAGCTGAGAGCTGGCAGAGTCGCCATGCCCAAGAAGTAAAAGACAAGAGTAAACTGGAGATTGAAGCGTCGCTGTTGAACAGGTAACTGCAGCTGTTACAGCTTTAGCTACAGGCGAGTTTAAGTGTCTGTCGTTATGATAATCAGATACCAGAACCAGAGACTTGGCACCAGTTTAATTTTGCATGGAGGACGTATTCCTTTCAGCTGAAAGACAGTTAAATAGTGGCTTGCCAGCGGAGTGACAACTCTGGAAAATAATGAAATAATCCAATAAATCTTCATTAAAACATTTTCCAGCTTTATGTGAGGCTTTCAGATGTGAAATTGGCAACCGTGCTGCAGTCACAGTCAGACAGACATTAAAATCAAGTCAGATGGGCCTGGACCGCACAGGAATTTCATTTGTGCCGAACAGAATATTCAAAATAATTGAGAGTTAATGAATGTGACATGTTTTCTTACTCACTCATACATGTCACTGGAGAAGGCATCTGTCTGTATGAGTGGTTCTTGAATGAGGCCCATTTTATTGACGCACCAAGTCATCAGATTTCGTAACCATGCCAACTGGGAGACGCCTAGCAGCTGTTTTATCCACCCAATTCCTGTAATAATCCACTGAGCAATCTGACTGATGGAAAGTGTGTTGAATAATGCATGGGCTTCTAAGGTCATGAAATCAGTCTACCGGCTGCAACTGGAGAAAGAATGTGACTTTATGAGACGAAACGAAACCCCAGTGAGAATTTATTTTTAAACTGTGTCATACGAAGAATTCGTCAACCAGTGAGAAGTCAGCCACTTTAAATACATGAACGAAAATATGACAGCTGTCGTGTAATGTGATGCAGCCGTATAACAGAGCTGATGGAGCAGCTGCACAGTGCGGAGGATAAAAGCCGAGTGGAGAGAGAAGCCCTGCTGGATCACCTGCATGCACTGACCACAGAGATCACTGCTTCTAAACTGGAGAACCAATCCCTCAAGGTGAAAACACCCAACCGTCCACAGAGAACTGTAATTCACTTTACACTGACAACACCTAACCAGACCTTGCCCTGATCAGCATTTCTAAATATCTGTCATGCTTTTGCATCTTGGATAATGCTCTTGGAATCCCCATTTTTCATTCTGACAGACTTACATATATTTATATTACATTAGGAAGATGGACTGTCCTTTTAATTTAGTAAACTGTGTGTTCCTGTCAGGTTACAGCATCTGCAGTGGAGGAGAAACTGGCCTTGTCTCAGTCAGAGCTCCAGCAGGTCAAAGCTTCCATCAAGCAATATGAAAGCCTGCTGGACAGCTATAAGATCCAGGTATGTGAAGCATAGTGCACTTCTAAGAATGCAAAGGTTTAGAAAGACGATTTAGGTCCCATGGATGCTGTTAATGTTCATGAAGAGTTTGAACCCGCCACACAGGTTGGAAAAACCCGGGCCGAGGCAGACGAGTACTGTGCTCGGCTGGCTCAAGCGGAGCAGGAGGCCCAGGCGGTGCGGGGCGAGCTGGAGCAGGAGATCGAGGGGGTGCGCAGGGACCTGCTGAGTCGGCTGACAGAGCTGGAGCCTCTGCCTGAAGCCCTACGACGCTCTGAACTCCAACTGCAGGAGGCTCAGGACAGAGAGCGCAGTCAGGAGAGACGCAGCATGGAGCTGAGCACGACCGTGACTGATCTTCGCATGAAGGTCACCACCGTCATATACATAAAAGCTTAAGTTCCCATTACAAAATAATCAATAAAATACCAAGCTAAAGTTCCAATTGTACAATGAATCAAATAATACTATTGATTCTGAGAAAACTTACTGACATTTAAATTTGTTTTTTTTACTGTGCTAATTAGAAAGTATGCACTGCACATTTAGCACAAACAGAGGTTTTCTTTTTTTATCTATAACACCAGGAAATATAATAAGTGATAAGAAGTCATAGGATTTATTGGAAATGTACATTGATGTTGCAACCATATGTCCTTTTAAAGTGAATTGTCCATTAAACAGCCGACAAACACATTGGTTTTTTTAAATTTTGAATTACAGTAGCACTAAAAACAGCAGTGGGGAGCAGTGGGGTTGAGGCCATTATTAATCTCCAACAAAGTTAATAATAAGGGTTAAGTTTTGCAATTAGTTTATTTCAACTGGAATATGTAACTGGAAGTAACATACCAATCTAAGTAGGAAACCAAATACTTGGATATAAAGTCATCTGATAAGAGACTTGTCCTATGTCGTATTAGGTGGAGACCCAGGGCAGCCAAATGGAGCTTCTAAGACAGAAGAACAAGGTGCTGCTAGACGAGAACAGACAACTACAACAGCAAGCGGAGAGTTTGGAAAGGTCGGTCACCACTTCTTCTTTTCTACACTCGATACTTTGTCCAGACTACGGGTTTCTGACACTGACGTGCCAAATTGTTTATTACACAGAATCATCTGCGAAGTTGTCTTTGGAAGCTGTTTGGAAAAGGCCAACAACTTCCAAAAAAAAATACTTGGCAGGTGATTGGATGAACCATGGAAAGTGAACGCATCACCTGATCTAAAAACATGTATATGTATCATGTCGTTGTGTTCAGATTTGACTGAAATATGACTTTTTTATGCATATTACAGCAGTCTGCCACTACATTTGTTAAAGTACTGTAACTTCCTCCATGTCTCTGTGTCACTGCTGACCATGTTGTTGTGCGACCACTCTACATTAACTGTCTTCCTGTTGTTTTTATAACACCAACATATAAGATCAGATCAGATCAGATAATCCTTTATTAATCCCACAGCGGGGACATTTGCAGTGTTACTGTAGCAAAGGGGATGGTGTGTGTGGTCTACTGGGAGCAGGAAGGACAGACCTGCGGTGTCTCTCCTTCACACACCAGGGTTGAAGCAGCCTGTTGCTGACGGAGTGCGTTCAGACTGTCCTGCTGAGGTGGGACATGTTCGTCATCTATTTATTGTTGTTGTTGCTTTCTGTTTTTCTGTCATCTCACAGGAAGCTAGAGGAGGCTGGCAGTCAGAACAGCGACCTGTTGGCGGTCATTGCGAAACGGGAAGACACCATCCACAGCAATCATCTCCACCTGGAAGACAAGACAAGGGAATGTTCCCTGCTGAGCCGAAAGCTGGAGGAGGCCCTGGATGACGCTCGCCAACAGGTCGGAAACTGACAACAGCTGTTAAACCTTGGTCATACAAAGCGAAAGATCATCATTAGCACTACATCAGGAAATGTAGCGAGACCTCTGCATTGACACAAAGAGCCAGGCAGACGCAGAGGTTCACAGGGTGTACACCAAAAAAGTTGAACCTAAGCTACTCTTTCCCCTTTTTTTTTGTTTTTTTTTCTGTTGTTTTTTTCTTTTTTTAAGCAGTACTGTTTTCGGTCTGAACAGCCACTTACACTTGGTGTCCTTAATAAACATGGTCTTCCTTGCTGTCCTCCTCTGTGTCTCCCTCATTGTCCACCGCTTCAGCTTCCTGAAAGGTAGATGATGAAGACGCACCTCCCAATCCCTGGTTGAGCCTCCGATTTGTCCACAGGTCAACAGCTGACTTTGGGTCAAATGTCTCTGTGGTGGTCTTTAACTGTGAATGTGCGTCAGGGCTGAGAGAGGAGTGTGTGACAGACGAGATCTGCACTTGTTTTTTTATTATGTTGAGATGTTAGAATCCCCTCTCACATGCTGCCCTGCTCAAATGTAGTTTGAGAGACAGTTTAACCACCTTGTTGATGTTTGATTGCTTGTATTCACTATTTGGACCAAGTCTTACCCAGAGGACACTGCCAGGCATTTTCCTGCTGGCTTTGAGTGCATCCATTGTCTCACAATGGAGTCTCAGTCTCAGTGAAGTCAGCTTGCAAGATTGTGTTTGAGATGTCCTCTGATCCTTCAAAGAGCAGCCCCAAAATTCAGCAGGCTGCTTTACTCTTAACTTCCCACTGATCTGATCATGATATCGCCTGTTACTAATGAATCTGTTTACCTGTGGAATGTTCCAAACAGGTGTTTTTGGGGCATTCTACAACTTTCCCAGTCTTTGGTTGCTCCTGCCCCAACTGGTTTGAAACCAAACCAAATTGAGATTAAGCATATATTTACGAAAATCAGTGAAGTTGAAGTAAAACAATATATATTTTCTTTGAGCTGTTTTCAATTGAGTATATGGCAAAAATGTTCTAGCATTCCATTTTATTTATGTTTGACACTGCATCATAACTGTTTTTGAGGGTTTTGGGCCTGCATGTTAAGCCTTATGAAATGCTTGGAGGAAGACATTACACAGAGCTTGCCGTTGTTCTTCATTCAACTGGTTTTGCCATTTAACAAGGGGAGACTGGACTTTTCATCCTGACTAGCTTATTTGTTAGCAGTAGCTTGTGCCACATTTGTGGGCTCCTTGCTCTTTTTGTGTCAAATCAAATAATGGGGGATTGAAATTCTTTGGGCCTGTAGAAAAAGACAGCCGTTTTGTCTGCTAGATGCGGATGTGAACGACATATCCTGTGGATGAGAAATATGTATTAATGAGCCTTCGTCTTCTACATATTTACACACTTTGGGTGGACATTGTCCATTTTATAACTCAGACCCCATTCAGTTGCTGCCTGGTACACAAAGGCATGTTTTGAATCAACTGGACGCTCAACTTTTCTGATTTTTGTCACACACGTGTGCCTGTGTACCAGTCATGCGCACCCCTGTGTATAGGGCTATATCAGTTATGTACTATTTTTCTCCCACTGTTGGCCATTAATTGAGTCTAATGTTTCACATTTATCTCCAGATGTCAGAGACAAGAGAACGTGCTGTCACCAAAGAACGCTCCACCCAATCCAAGATACTGAACCTGGAGACCCAACTTAGCAAAACTACCTCAGAAATAAGCCAATTGCGACGCAGCAAAGAGGAGGTAAAGGCCACCTATAAGTGTGCTCTAAATGTATGTATCAGCTGTGTCAGTAGGTCTATAAGATGTGTGTTTATGATGTTCAGGTGGAGCGGCGGTACCAGAGCCGACTGCAGGACGTGAAAGATCGTCTGGAACAGTCAGACAGCACCAACCGAAGCCTGCAGAACTACGTCCAGTTCCTCAAAGCCTCTTATGCCAATGTGTTTGGAGACTTGGCCCTCAGCAGCTCACTGCGTGCCTCCTCACCCACTTGACTGTTATTGGTTCATTATATGCACACATTCCAAAACAATACTGTAGGTGGAGCATGTTCCTTTTAGATTTGCTAACAAGAGCTGGAGGAAGCAGTATCTTGGCTGCTAGTGTGACTTTTAGAATGTAAGACTTGTTTCTCTAAGGATTTATTTAGAACTGAACTGGTATATAATAAAGTGAGGCATTGGATTAAAAAACTCACAGAAGTATTGAAATGCTTAGATGTAGGATGTAAAAAAAACAACGAGTGGAACAGCAACTCCTAGCGGTTGTATCCAAAACCATAAAACACCGTAACAGACAACAATACGTGCTGCTTAGACCCCTTTCAACCACTTCCACGGATTTAACCCAGAGACACTGAGAATCAGGATAAGAACCAGAATAGTTTGAAAGATTCTATAATCACATGTGAACTGCACTCAAAGGGCCTTCAAATTGATAAGAAGGCATTTGTTGGAGATCTTGAAGACTAAATTATTAGTCAGCATCTTTCACATAGCCAGGCTTATTTTACCAGATTCTTTAATCCACTACATGCATTTCGAACAGCTTGTAGTACTTTTAACATCGGTTATGAGTTGAGAGGAGACGAGGGCTTCACAACTTCTCAAGCATAAAGCAAATTCTGACACTGACATGTTAGATTGGTGGTGATGAAGGATGCGTAATGCAAATTGTGCAAGTATAATGAACCGTCTACAGCCAAGATCTCACCTCAAATTTTGAAACTGTTACAGATGTACATCTAAAATGCCCATCTGCGCATTTGTAGTGTACAAAACGTGGTTGCTTCATGACCAGTCTGACTGAATACCTGTTGGCATAATAAAACCAAAATGTCTTACTATGTAAAGGCAGACACAACCAACATTATGTTATGTAGCTTTTCCATGTTTTGGATACTCAAGCGATGCTGTGAACAACAGGGATTAGAGCCAATAATGCAGTGCAGGCACAAGGGGTCTGATATACCCTGATGGCATGCTCGGAGTTCGATGGTTCCCACGAACTGCACTAAGTGACTGTAACCTGCGGCCCTTCATCTAATCGGCACGCTCTTACTGCTTCCCTCACCATTCCTTACCATACAATATCATCGGAGTGCTTGTAAAAACAGTTTTGATATGTAGAGCTAATTTGGTCAAGCAGTAGCAGGCAGGCGCTAATGTTGCTGAGGCCAATAAATGGAGCCTTACAGTGTTGACACACTGAACAATGGCTGCTGATGTTCAAAGTGTTTGTTCTTGAAGACATTTTGTACTCGCTGTTTTTTTTTGTTTTTCCTATATTTTCTATGATTTCGTCTGAATGTTTGATCTTCCAGACCAAACATCAGCGTCAAGCATCATTGTATTTCCAGGTGCACTGGTTACTGTTACTTTTGATGGCTCCTTGTGGTTTTTTAGATTGAATGTTGGCTTCAGAAATGTATGATTGGTAACTGAAGTCAGTTTGTATTTTTTTCATGCCAAAAACAATAGAAATTGCTCACTTTCTTTCTCAAAACTACACTGTGTATTTATAGATACATATATATACATATACATACTGTATTTTACTGCTTCACACTAAAACTATGAGTTTGTTTTTTCTACTTAACTCAGTATCCAAGCCATCCTTAACACATGCACTTAAATGCGTCTATGATCTTTGATTGTGTGAAGCTCGTTGGTGCTATCGCTGTCCTTTGGCTGGTACAGGACGGTGTGTGTCAAAACTGTTATTTTGGGTTTACAGTTCCACAACATTAGCAGAGTTAATAGTTGTTGCTAGTGATTTGTTTCCATAACAGTTTCATAGAGTGTATTTAATAACTGAATCATTGATATCCAGTATGAATTACTTAAAAGTGGCAATAAAACAACAAAATGTTTTGAACCTGAGTCAGACTGACTGAAGATTGACAGTGCCTGTGCTGTTTCCTCAACTCTCATTTTCTACATGTCATATAGTGTCACAACATTTTGGTAGTGGCTCATTGACATACAATTAGTGCCC
Source organism: Chelmon rostratus (assembly GCF_017976325.1). Lineage (NCBI taxonomy): Eukaryota > Metazoa > Chordata > Actinopteri > Chaetodontiformes > Chaetodontidae > Chelmon > Chelmon rostratus. The sequence goes on along the minus strand of NC_055676.1, from coordinate 1,854,453 downwards.
AAACTGTAGTAATTTGCTTGTGATCCAAATTACCTGTCAATCAGAAAATCCCACTGAAATCATCATAGCTGTTGTCATATTACCCCATAGCAGCTGTTCCATTATTTATGGTTTATTAACAACCTCATCACGATAGTGTGTTTTTATCGTGTTCATCTCAAGAAGACTTGTTGAAATTCATGAAGTGAAACTGAACTGAGCAATAAATAGGCCTTTAAGATGAATTACCGCTTTAAGTATTCATATTAGGGGACGTAGATTCCCAGTACAGTGGTTGATTTGAAAATGTACATTTTTAGTCTACATTAGGAAGGGGCTTTAAAAACTGGAAGTTACAAAACAAAACAATACATCAACTCACAGTTCATGAACAGATGATCTCTTGTCTGATAAGTCCTTGTGGTAGTCAGCTGATAGAGAAGCTGCTGAAGGAATTTTCACAGTTATCACTGCTGGTTATAGATAAATTATGTGATGGCTGACATTTTTTATTCACAGCTGAGCACAGACTGTGCAGCGCAGTGTAAATAACTTAAAATGCTGAAAATTACTTTACTGGTAGCACCCAGCCCTGCTTTAACCTGCACTATTTTTAATCACAGATGCCAACTTGTGCATGAGCAGCAAGCATCAAGTCTGTCTGTCCAGCTTTATTTACTATTTGTCTTAAAAGGTGTTTTCTGTACAGTCAGGGAGAATATGTGTGAGGTGTAAGTGTGAAAAAATATGCTTCAAAGTTTGAATATTTTCACAATTGACTGTAGTAACACATTGTGAGTGTTAGGCTGTTTCGGCTACTTCCGGTATGTATCGGTTCCTTCCGTAGGTCTGCAGAAATTACGTCACATTTGGTTGAAAAAAAAAAAAAAAAAACAGCCATCATCGAGAGCAGCCTCTCATCCTTCGTCCTCGATCCGCCTGGATAACCACCACTTCGTAAGCTCTTTCGACAACAGAGAAAGGTACGACAAATGTTTAGATTTTTATTGGGTCGGCTATATTAAAACAAATGCATTGCACAACGTAGACCGTCCGTTCCTAGTTGCGCTGTTCTGTTAATTTAATTTGTGTTCTCTGTCTGCCTTGGGTGCGTTAGCTCCATAGCTAACGCTGGCTAGCTGCAAGCGTTCCTTTTGTTGAATGATATTTACGGTAACGTTACGGTAGGTACAGTAACGGCAGACAAGTTACAGCAGTTTGCCTCTAAAGCTGCCTGTGTGGCATGTTTAATGTCTTGTTAAGTGTTAACATTAGCCACCCCACCAAATGGCATTCTGGTAACGCTAGCTCTCATTGACGCCCGACGACCTTCGCTGCATTCACACAAAATGGTTGATTTAAATATTTATAAGTCTATCGTTTTTTCCAACTTGAAAATGTAATGTTAACGTTATGATATCGCTTGTTTAGATAAAATGCTCAAATGAGCGAAGATAACCTAGGGGCTTGTCATGAGCTGCTACATGTTAGCTTCTCCGCTAGTTTACAGCGTAAATTTGGAATAACCAAATGTTATTCATCGATATTCATTGAAATATGTCTTCACGCACACTGTTTAAGTTGCATTGTGTGATTTGAACCAATTATTCAGATACCACTAAGCTAAGAATGGCAAGGTTATGTAGGTGGCTACATTGGCTTGTCGGCCATGGCTGAAAGGGAGCCGCCCTGAATGCAGCTGAATACCTTTGGACATATGGCCCCAGCTGTCAGTCCTCCTGTGAGCCTGCACTTTATTTAAATGCAGTGGTGGACAGTGGCCGGTTAATGATTTACTCTTGTTCTCTGGTGGACGGATATTCTCACATGAACAATTTGTGACACAATTTTGTATTGTCGATTGCAAGTGTTACATGTTTCTAAGGAATGGACCAAGGCTCTGATAAGGCCCTGGTATTTCCAGCAGAGCATGACGGACTATGGTTTACATAAAGATAGTGTAACGTAATAGTTTGCATAAATACGGTTGTGGATAGTAAAAACAGCTGGACTGCACATAACGCCAAGGCGCTATCTCACACCTCTGCAGCTGACTCTCCTGGAAACTTTGTCAGGGTGGTGGCAAGTTCCTCACATATCAGCTGCCCCTCCACTCTTAAGAGGAATTTAAATAGAATGCTGCATTATATTGCCTACAAGATAGTGACTAAGCACCATGAGAAACAAAGGAGTACCATAGTATTACATTATTAACCTTGCAAACACTGAGATCCCAAGCAAGGGTTCCACAGATTTGAGTGTATTAAATGCTCTTTGCCAGACATACGACCTGCAGTCCTTCAGTCAGCTGAAGAACAGTTAAGCATACAGTTTATTTCAGAAAAAAAACATTTGAAAAGTTGTGTTACAGGAACTTTTTTGTGCATTCATCTTGGATACATTGTATGTATATAGTCTATATGTTGCCACTGTGCATTCACACTTAAATATTAAGGTCACATAAACATGTGTAGGCCTGGGCCATGGCCTTAGCAGTCATGCCATTTGAGAAGTGCACTAGGTCGATATGAGTATAGATTCATCTATCTGTTCATCCAGGCAGTCACCTGTCCTGACAGGTCTTATGGTTGCAATGCTTTATATTTGTTTTTTGGCTGTTACACCTTCTTAACGGCTGGAAGCACCCCTGCCAGCAAAAAGGCAGCAACAGGAAATGAGACTATTATTGGCACAAACGCTATTTAATGAGCCTTTTCTACAGGACATTTTTCGCTGTCATTAGACTTAAAGTTGCAGTCAGTTTGATAAGACAAAATTGTACATAATGTATGTCTCATTGTTAGGCAGCAGTTGATTCGTTGGTTGATGAAGGGTGTTTACCCATCTTTCAGACCCTCAAGCAGAATAATTGCAGCTAATGAGCTTTAGCAGAACTACCAACCTCTGCTAGGTTTCTGGACAGTGTAAGTAAGCACTGCAGACGGACTTAATGTTGCTGCGATGCAGTAACATGGAAGCAAACGGGGCAACTCTCTGAGCTTGCGCTACAGAGAATGAAAACCCACATATTTCTATTTTTTCATTGTAACTGTAGGGTGACCATGACCCAAATAGAAAATAGGCTTCCCTGTCTCCAGGGCTGACAGGTTTCGTGTTGGGCCTGCAGATACGGTACAGCCTGCTAAGTCATTGTCATTGTACTGCTGGCATGAACCACTTTACAGACATACTCAAACTGTTTGTATGGAAGACTCTGGTTGTTGATATCGCAAATGTACAGTGATTGTTGATTGTATTGACTGCTGAAACATTATCATGATGAACTTCAATCATAATGCTTCCTGTGAAAGCATCTTCTTATTCTGATTACTCACTGCTGATTGTTTCTTATTCATTGTGTGATCAGTGTTATGCCCTACACAGAGTAGTCTACACAGATACGCAACATGTCGACCTTTACTAAACCCAAACTCAAGGTAACATTCATGTTTGTCTCCCTGTGTGCTTGTGTGTTTGTGTGTGCCTGTGTGTCTTTAAGTTTATGTGTGAAAGAAGATTCGAGAGAAGTGTAGGGCATTGATGATGTTGTTTTGCTGAGTAAAGGGTTGGAAGAGAACTGAAGGGAGGGGTAGGAATTACAGAGCAGAGAGAGACGCATGGGCTGGGCTACATCTTGGCTTGCTCTTTTGTACAGCATAGTCACTGCAGGTGCAATGCGTCTGTCCGTGCTGCGTAGTAGATGAGACTTTGCTTCTTCAGTCACTATCAGACTGTTAAGGAGTGCACTACAGCTGCACATGCTGCTGCTAACTATGACTTTGCCACAGATGTAGCATTCTGATCAGCCAAGATACAAGAAAGCCTGAGGATCCAGACAAGAAAATCCTGATGTGTGTATCGTTTTGGTTTTGCACTAGTTGTCCTATTTTCATCCTATCAAATTGTCAACTCAGATCTGTCAGTATGAAATTGTATTGCTGGTTTAATTTGAATGTCAGATGATTCGGTAAGTGGCTGATGATCTCAATTGTGCATGCGTTTGTCTGTTTTTATGTTGGCCTTAGTTTTTACTGAGCTAGGACTATCCTGGCTTATCAGCAAATAGCTGTACTGTCGTACATTCAAACATCAAAAGAGATGATGTTTGATGGTGGACTATCATTTTTACTGCATGTCTTTTGTTGGTGTGATATTCTTTGCATGAAAATGAAGTGCGACCCTACTTAAAAAAAAAACAAACAAACAAAAAACAACAAAATTAAGGTATCGGTGATCCTGTGTCATACATTACAAAGTCTTTCAAAAAACATTGAGATGAGTTTGCATAGTCTTTTATGCCTGCTAGTTGTCAGCCTAATAAGAGTAGTGAAGGCTGGTCTAACTGACTGGACAGGAGCTTCTGTCTGCCTTTGCAGACCAAGACTCAGCAAGTATGAAGTATTTGGGTTAGCGCTCTCATTGATGTTGTTTTGTAGAACCTTTTACAATTTCACATTGTATATTTGTTAACACTTGCAGTTGATTGCTAAAGGTTTCAGACTTGCTGAGTGATTGCTGACCACTTTTGCTGCAAATTCCCGATGTTGCTATTGACAGTTATTGTGAATTTGTACATCACATATTTTGTCATACAGGCTTACAAAATATCTTTAGATGCGTCCACTTTGATAAACTCATTCCTAAGTAAATGGAATGGCAGCCAGCTGCTGGTTGTGCATAGTTCAGTTTGAGGAAAAGGAAAGATGGAGTGTAGTCAGTTATGTCATTGTTTTCATCTGTCTTTCTACTCTGTTCCTTAGTATGGAATTAGGCTTGCTTTGTCTCACGAGACTCTCCCATTTCCTAAATTCCCTTAACTTCCATCCTCCCAGTATGGTGTCAATGTGACTCCTATTCATAACAGATGATTCACCATAGTAACTGGGAGTTGCTAAGTGAATGACTTCATCCACTCCTCTGTGGACCTCTGACGATAACAGAAGATGTAGGGACGGTCAGTCCAATCTATTAACCTACTGCAAACATGCTGTATCTCTGAGACGGAGACTGATGTTAGGGTGTAGCCTTGCTTCATGGTAATAATGCTTAAGATTGCTTTACACATGCTGTACTTGGCTACTGACCTTCTTCTGTTAAGTGAAGGTATTCAGACTGGAGTGCTACTTTAACATGCATATTGGGTCAACCTCTTGCATGCTACGGTCCATAATTTTGACTTAGGTCTATCAAATTGACCTCTGAGCAAGTCCAACTTGCACTGAGCTGTTGTTTACCAGAAAGGATGCATAGACCTTGGTAAAGGCTTTTCGATGCATAATCATTGTAATGAGGTGAATCAATAACCATTGCCCTCCATTCATCCACCTACACACTTAAGTCTTTTATCTCCTGGCAGAGCAAGTCTTTTCTCAGCACTTAGAGGTAGCATAGGATCTACCCATTGTCTCTAAAAGTATATATTGGTGCAGTGGCTCTTTGGAAAATGCCTGATTTGTAGTAGAGAAATTATGAAAGATGGATGCCCGAGCTATTCATTGTCATGATTTTTACATATTATTCTGATGATTAAAAAAGTAGTTGGATAAAAAAAAGTATTTGTTAAGAGCAAGAGTAAACAGAGAAATCAGTATGTATTTGAATATTAGTAATGACCCCCTTCAATGAAAATCAAGTTTTTAGCCTTGTTAACATGTCTTACAGTGTTGTTTCTGTGCTTCAAGACATATCATGACTGAAATATACAGTTAATGCCATGCCTGCGTATGGTTGGTTGGCACAGTATTGTATACCGTGCAATGGTAGAAATGTGGCCACTGGTAGAGATAAGACAAAATAAGATATACTTTATTAATCCCCAGCTGGGGAAATTCTTTATTAATTATGAGATTTGGTATTACTGATTCGACCACAGGAGCTATCTGTATTAAGATGTATTAATACACTGTCATTCACAGTGAATGCACTGCTACAGAACATGCGAATGAATCTATTGCACTGATGTTGTCAAATCCTTCCATTTGAAAGAAAGTTAGTTTTACTGTTTTGACTCTTTTGTTTTTTAAACTGAGTGTTTTCTTATGTGAGGCAGTTGTTTTTGTTAGTATGGAAGTTCCAAATAAAAGGAAAAACATATTCAGATATGATGAAGCCCTGTACGGTATGGTTACTTTAAAAAAAACTTAGATTGAAGCTTGACGCTGTTCCGTCCATTATCTTGGGTCACAGCGAGTATGAGCTAACACGTTGGTCAACCGGCAAGTTAATTTTCCTCAGGTTTTACCCTTTGACTGTCCTTACAAATATGTAGTGTGAATATGTTAGCTGACGTTTGACTGCAAGTTATTTGATTAATCATGTCAAATGCTGACAGGACATTTCATATGGCTGGATGGTGTTGATGAAGAAAGTTACAGCAAACGTTAGTCAAAACAGCTTGTCAGATAGCTAATCTGCGAATGAGGTTTGTGTTTGATGAGCAGAGTGGAGGCTGTTGGTGAGCGGCGGGGGGTGGGTGGAGATAGAGGTTCGTGCATACTGCATGAAGGCAAAGGTATAGACTTACATTTATATTCTGGTTGCTCGAGTTCCTTGAGTAATTGTTTCAGCCCTATCTTTGCCTTACAGCCCCTTTTTTTGCCATCATTTCCAAACATTTGCTGTTTCTGTGCCTTTAAAACTGAATAATTGGACTTTGGAAGGATGATGACTTTCACAGTCACATGCAGCTGACGTGTTTCGAAGTTCCCGCCCAGCATTACATTTTGAATATGGCTGTGAGAAATGGAAGAAAGTGAGTAAGCGTTATATGACGACAGCCATCAATGGAATGGAAGCTGATAGTACTGCTGGCTGGTATCGGTGTGTGTGGGTGTTTGTTGGAGTGAGCAGTAAACCCCCCCAGAGGCAGCAGTGAAGTGAAGAGAGCGAAGCTGTTATCTCCTTATACAAGATGGGAGGAAATGCTATCACCAGCTCCAGGACTGTATTTAAGGGCGTCAGATAGGACCAGTTTAAAGGAGCAGTGTGTAAGATTTAGGGGGATCTATTTGCAGAATACAAACATTGAGGTTCAGATGGCAACATGGAGCACAGTATTAAACTTGATACAAACGTGATCAGTGACAAGAATTGAATTATTGTCTCTAATTGATACTCGAACAAGGGTAAAAACTAAATGTAGTCTGTGACCACAGGTATGAGCTGGACAAGACACATGTTTGATGAAATAAAATGATTCTGTGATTTTTTTTTAATTCAGTTGTGAAGCTATTAGTTGAATTATCAATGTGGATATTGAAAAAAACAAACAAGAACTTTCAGTTCAAAAAATATATGTGGGAACCCAGCATTCGGTCTTGATGCATCTTTACATTGAACTGATGTCACATGGTTGTAAGCATTTGCTGTATCATTCCAGTTCTGAAAGTGTGCACACCAGATGGCATTAAATGTCTTCAATTTTGTGACGTGAGAGTTATTTCTCATTTACTTATATTTGTGTTACTTTGTGTGTGTTTGAACAGATATTATAAGCGTTATCAGCCAGAACAGTAGTGTGCCATTTCACAAATGGAGACTAAATAGATCCACATGGACAACTAGTCCATGCTACATGTGTCAGTGAACATCTAACAACATTACCACGCAGATGGCAAAGAAAAAAAAAGATCCAAATCATACAAGTGTGTGTAACCTGATGATGTTAAAGACAGAGCAAGTTTCAGTTACATTTGTTTGCCTCCTCTGCTGACATCACTGTGCAGAATGAGGCTGAGGTCAGTTAAATCCCAGAGATGGTTGAAGCTCTCTGTGAACTGGGGCAGGTTAGGAGATGGGGGAGGGGTGCTGGCTAACATTCTGGACAGTCACTTGTTTTCAGGCAGTGGCTCGATGCCACTAATCGGCTTACAGTATATTCGATGATACTATATTGTGTGTTTGGGTATGTGTGGGCTCAATGGGATGCTTGCTTGTCTGGAAAACTAATGGTGTCCGTCCTCTGGCTCGGGTTAAAAAGCCCCGCACTGCTGACTCCACTAATCCTCCCATTGAGTGTGGTTATGGACCAGGAGACTGTCCCACATCTATCGCTTTTTGTCTTGCTGTCTGCAACATCAACAAAAACCCACGTTCACGTACATTTAGGCCTGACACACTCCACACACACCCCTAGCCCCACCCTGCGCTCAGCTTGGACATCAGCTACTGTGCTCTGTGTTTGGTTGACCTTGGTTTAGTTGGACAGATCAATATCTCTTTGTGTTTGTCTGTTGATGGATAGACTCAGAAAGTATTTGGGAATTTTCACTGGTTCAAGCCACCAGATAACCACAGACCTGTCAGACCTTAACTAGCTTCACTGAGAATTGCTTTAATTCTGGTTTTATCGCAGCTCTTCAGACTGTGCAGCTCATGCTTTATTGGTAGCCAGATTCCTAGAAATTAAGCAGGTATGGGTGCCTGTTCAACATCAAGGTTGTGAGCTAGACATTACCCACAGTTTGAGGCTACACTGGCCATGGGGCCAGAGGCACAGTGGACAGAGAAGCTGACTGCTGCAATCCCATTGTGTAGTGAAGCCTGGTTACTGTTCGCATGCATGAGGAATTTCCGCCCCCACCCCTCTTTGGTATTTTACCATTTCAGCCGCTGCCCCCTTGAGCCCCATGCTCAACTTGAGACAGGATGGGGGATTTTTGTTTAGGCAAACAGTCTTGTGCTCTGTATCCTGCCTCACAGTTCCGTGCCAAGTTTCTGCTGAAAGAAAAGTTATAGAAGTTAAGGCTCCTGGAGACACATACAACTCCCACTGTTTCCTTTGTATTCTTTGAAAATAGTTGTGAATTGATTTGAGAAAAGCAGGGAAAGTCATAGTTAGACTTATCAGGGATAATAGAAATGTCAAAATGAGTTTGATGAGCATTGTTGTATGACAGTTTCTCCGGCTGGGTACCATCTGTGAATGGTATGGTGTCATAGAACAGTTGTGATTTCTAAGTGTAAGAAGTGAGGATTTGTGTAACTTTGAGAAGAGCCTGCATTGCTGTTGCAGGCTCTTCAGATATCATGAATTACACACATACCTACTCAAATAGACACTGCAAGAGGAGCTATCTTATTGTATAGACTCGATTGCTTATCTGATGTCTCCCTTTAGTCAGTGTTATCCATACAATATTAATATTTGGGTGGCTTTGCCCTTTGCTACAAGTTGCCCCTCCAGCCCTCTACTCTGTTGCTGTCTGCTCTATCACAAAGGCAAAAAAGTCACCTAAATAATTCATTTTACTATAATAATTCACTTATTATGGCTGCTTTTCTGCACAGAGTTGATCTGTTAAACAATTTAGCACTGTCATACATGTTCAGAATTTACTTATGAGTCTTATTTGTGGTGTGTTTCCAGAAAATGGACACTGCAGGGGTCAAAGTGCTGGAGACGGCCGAAGACATCCAGGAGCGCCGGCAGCAGGTGCTGGACCGCTACCGGCGTTTCAAGGAGCTGTCGATTATGCGCCGACAGAAGCTGGAGGACTCTTACCGCTTTCAGTTCTTCCGCCGTGATGCAGATGAGTTGGAGAAGTGGATCCAGGAGAAGCTGCAAATTGCCTCCGATGAGAACTACAAGGACCCCTCTAACCTACAGGTTTGACAGCCTGGTTTTTAGGGTTTTTTTGTGTGCAGTATTTGATCATATTAGACTGTTCACTTGCCATTGGTACCTTACCAGAATTCTTAGTTCACAGTGTAAATAAGCTTTTGTTCATCTATGTCCTTAAGATGCTGTCAGGTATTTGGTCGAGCCTTCACTAGTCATAAGCTCTGACTACAGCACTACAGTTTTTCAGCATTGTTTTCATGTGTTCATATATTTTTTGATTTTTTTTTTTGTTTATCCCATGTCTACTACACAGGGTAAGCTGCAGAAACATCAGGCCTTTGAAGCTGAAGTTCAGGCCAACGCTGGGGCCATTATCAAACTGGACGAGACTGGAAACCTAATGATCAGTGAAGGCCATTTTGCCTCTGAGACTATTCGAGTAAGGCACACAGTGAAGAAGATGTGATCACTCTAATGTGCATATTTATCTGCATATCCTGTCCACTGTTAACCTGCTCCATCTGATTTAGTCCTACACGCCTTACCGGACACAACAGAGACCCATAGTTACAAGTGTCAATATGGCTGAGTATATACAAGTAGGTGTTGAGCTGCTGTGGACGATGCATGACTCTTGAGTGGCGTGAAAATTCTTCCAGATCAGCTCTTCACAACAAGCCATCCGTTGTTGGCATTCTGTTGTTAGGAAATGGACTGACATTTTCTTGCATTCATATGGGTCAGCTCATAAGGAAATGGTGCTTGTGGAAATGTGTTTTGGTTCCAGGTGTTTTTTTTGTTTTTTTGTTTTTTTAACATATAGCTTAGTAGATACCTTCAAAACTCTTGGACTCACTTTTCTTATTTTGATACAAATACAGAATTGTCTAATTCATCTTCTGCTTTGCACTGACATTTAAAAGAAAATCCATCCCTTTCCCTACTGTGCACTAGACTCGTCTCGAGGAGCTGCATCGTCTGTGGGACCTCCTGCTGCAGAGGACCAAGGAGAAGGGCATGCGTCTCCTGCAGGCCCAGAAACTGGTCCAGTACCTGCGTGAGTGTGAAGATGCCCTGGACTGGATCAGTGACAAGGTTAGATTTGCATAGGCAAAATGTAAAAAAAAAAGAGAGATTACACATGTGAAAAATGTTGCTACTTGAGTGAACAAGTATTTTGTATGTTTCTGTGTTATGGAGCAGTCTTTTCATATTTACGCTTTCTTCTAGCTATTTGGCAGAATCAAGGAAATACTGTTTCTGTGGTTGCTCTTGAGTTGCTCAAACAAAAACCAAAAATCTGTCCTCATTTGAAGGAAATAGTAACTGAAATTAGAAGCTAAAAAGCTTGCCTGAGGCACCAATTAATCTGAATGAGCAATCAAAATTAGCCTAATTTTGTGAGGTAACAAAATACGAATAGAGAATATATAAACCAATAACTAAGCAGCTAAAATTCAAAATAGCAAGAGTAATGACAAGCTGTAGCTACAAATGAAGTTAAACTTAAGTGCACAAAGAATCTGAAAGTTAACTGAACTTATGAGGTTATCCTGTTCAGTTAAGGATAGATGGGATCAGGAGGGATAAAATGGTGCCTGTTGCTCAAATATTAGCTGCTTAGGGGTGTGCCACCTCGATTGACTTTTTGACTTTATGATGAGAAATGACTGTATTCAAAATGTTTTGTAAGCCTAACTGTTTACAGAAAAGCACTTTGATATCGCCCTCAATGTTGTTCATTCACTTCCTCCTGTAGGAGGCCATGGCCACCTCTGAGGAGTTGGGCCAGGACCTGGAACATGTGGAGCTCCTGCAGAAGAAGTTTGAGGAGTTCCAGACAGACCTGGCCGCCCACGAGGAACGTGTGAATGAGGTAAATCAGCTGGCGACCAAGCTGATACAGGAGGCCCATCCCGAGGCTGTGCTCATAGTTCGCAAGCAGGATGAGGTCAACACAGCCTGGCAGCGCCTGAAGGGTCTGGCCCAGCAGAGGCAGGGCAAGCTGTTTGGGGCTGCTGAGGTGCAGCGCTTTAACAGGTAAATCAGATCAGACCAACACATTGCTCACTTTGTGTGGAATATATTCTAAGTCATTAGGTTTCCCTCAAAATTTGGGTGATTTTGTACCGCCTCGAGTAAGAAATTATATTTTGACATGGTGTAAATGCAAACCTGTGTGTCTGATTTCAACAACAGGGATGTGGATGAGACCATCAGTTGGATCAAGGAGAAGGAGCAGCTGATGGCCTCTGATGACTTTGGTCGTGACCTGGCCAGTGTGCAGGCTCTGCTTCGCAAACACGAGGGTCTGGAGAGAGACCTGGCTGCCCTGGAGGATAAGGCAAGACAATGCTCTACAGAATGTCCACATACATACCATGAAGTTAACTGTTGTAATTCTCACTGTATTTTCTCACCTTTTTCTTTTCTTTCAATCAGGTCAACACACTAGGTGGAGATGCAGAGCGCTTGCAGCAGACACATCCCCAAAATGCCTCCCAGATCCATCTGAAGAAGGACGAACTGGTCACCAACTGGGAGCAGATTCGGACTCTTGCCGCTGAGCGCCACGCCCGCCTGAACGACTCCTACCGGTAAAATACAGGCACAGCTTGGTGATAAACTGTCTGTGGAGCCTAATCTGTTACTTGTACGATATATTAAATATGCTGCTTATATTTGAAAAAATAAAAAAAATATATGTAAACTGCTTTTCCACAGGCAGATATTAACTCAGTATTGTAGAGGGTATATAAGGCTGCACCAGAGTGCCACTCTGTTAAACATTTCTCCACAGAAGTCTGCTCACTTCTGCCCTCTCTTGACAACCTCTTTCAGTCTGCAGCGCTTCACTGCCGACTTCAGGGATCTGACCAGCTGGGTGACAGAGATGAAAGCCCTGATCAATGCTGATGAACTGGCCAATGATGTGGCTGGAGCTGAGGCTCTGCTAGACCGCCACCAGGAGCATAAGGTAAAATCTCTGATAACACACAGGGTCCATCAAATTGACCATAACTTTATCCTTTTAAAAACATTTATTTCACATGTAACAAGAAGCAATGTGACTTAAGTCGTTTTCTTTTGTGTTTCCCAGGGAGAGATTGATGCCCATGAGGACAGTTTTAGAGCCACTGATGAAGCTGGCCAGGCCTTGCTCAATACAGGACACTATGCCTCTGAGGAGGTCAAGGAAAAGGTAGGACTATGACAGCCACCAGATAATACTTTTGTACGATAGTATCTTAATATATCTATACCAGTATGCACATTTACCATGTTTTTACATTTATCATATTTATAATGCTGTCTTCTTTGTAGCTGGGCATCCTTTCTGAGGAGAAGGAGTCTCTGCTGGAGTTGTGGGAGGTTCGCAGGCAGCAGTATGAGCAGTGCATGGACCTGCAGCTCTTCTACAGGGATACTGAGCAAGTTGACAACTGGATGAGCAAACAAGAGGTAATCTGACACACAAACTGACACCAATACCTGTATTGAGTAAAGAATTACCCCAGTGCATATGGTCTAGTAAACTTACTCGCAACCTAAAAAGGAACATGTACCCTGACACACTTACAAAAACACATACACACATGCATATCCGCAGTTAAAGAACATAAAGTGATAAACAATAATGTAAATGGTGCTGACATAAGCAGCTTGCTTCAACCCTCGGCCACCCTGGAATTATAAGGTCCTGTCTGCATTCCCAAGTACCTTTTGAGATAGTGACCTTCAAAAATGCTATGTGAAACCAGTCTGTTTTTATACATGAAAATGACAAACAACCTAAATATGCACTAAATGTACAATATCAAAATCCTTTAAAATTTGCAAATGTTTGTGGAGCAGGTCAAATGCAGAGAGAACATTCACTTTCTAAATTTTAAGCAGAAGCAATGTAATCGCTATATTCACAACTCTGGAGAAACATTGCCTATCCAAAGAGGACTGGATCATGTCAAACAGTAAAGGGCCCAGACCGTCTCAGAAAGTCATGTAAAGTTTTCCGGAAATCACGTCCAGACTGGAGGATTTACCATGACTCATATCCAAAGGCGCGTCCCTGTGATCATTAATAGAGATGGGAGTGTTCAAACCTAGAGAATCACCCTCTGATAGCCTGGCTGTTTGGCTGTTATTAAAGAAGTTGTCATATGCATCCTTGTCAAGAAAGACCTCTGACCTACATAACTCAGCACAAAGTTTGAAAATAGCATTTTTTATCTTTCTTCACAAGGTCACACTGAAGTGCAACCACATCACCAACATTTTGTTGTAATGAATTGTCCTGTACTCAAAGTTTACACTCTTAATTCATGCAATCTAGATGAATGAAGTGATAGTGAAGTGATAAAACGCCACTTAGGTGTGTGAATCAGCTGTGATGTTCATGACTGGCACCAGCTACAACACTTTGGGAATAAATTCTTCAAAAAATGTCAGGGGATCACTTCCCTCAACTGACCTCTTGAGGTTTAGTATTCTAATATTGTCCCTTCCAGAATGTCCCTCCAAATCTGTAACCTAGTTTCTCCCTCAGTGGGACAATGCCATGATCTGCGGCAGAGATATATGCCTCTCATTTAGTCTGACACGCACAGAGGGAGACAGTAGACACAGTGACATCATCGATGTGTTTGACCATATTATCGACTTTTTCATCCAATGTGGTCTGGAATTTGGCGAACCCTCATTAAGCACCTCTTCTCTGACAACATCAGTGATGCGTTTGAGCAGAGCTTCCAATGAGAGATCAGGTAGCGTGCTTTTAGAGCTAACACTATGCCGATGCTAGCTTCACTATTCCAGCTTCACTGGCAGAATCACTTTGATAGTCTTCCATCATTTCACAAGCTTGATCAGTTTTGGTCTCCTTTGAAGGGTTCGGCATTTTGGAACGTTAAAAGAAAGCCTTTGCTGAGGAAGGCTAACGATTAGCAGGAATGTAGCAAGTGGGGAGAGACAAAGAAGCCCAGAACCCCTGTGATGTACGAGTTTCTAATGTTGTATGTTCATTGTATAGGCTTTCCTCCTGAATGAAGACCTTGGTGACTCCCTGGACAGTGTAGAGGCACTGCTGAAGAAACATGAGGACTTTGAGAAGTCACTTAGTGCCCAGGAAGAGAAGATCACTGTAAGTTACTCCAGTTTGTCCACTTATGGAATTCCCTTTCCAGTCTGGAAGGTGTACAGTCACGGCCTGATTTTGTGCAGTTTCCATGGTTATATTGTTAGGATAGGATAAACTTTGAATCTCTATGTCTTGCACATCTCCAGGCCCTGGATGAGTTTGCTACCAAACTAATCCAGAACAACCACTATGCCAAGGAGGATGTGGCTGCCCGCAGAGATGCAGTAAGTACCACTGTCAGCTGTACCATGAACACTGAATGCTAAAGCAGCAGGCAGTATTCTGTCATGTCTCTCAATGTGAACTGAAAAGCAGTATATCGTCTCTTCTTTTGCACTTTTATAGCTGCTCAGCCGCCGCAATGCCCTGCATGAGCGTGCTCAGTCTCGTCGTGCTGCCTTGGAGGACTCTTTTCACCTGCAGCAGTTCTTTAGGGACTCTGATGAGCTCAAGAGCTGGATCAATGAGAAGATGAAGACCGCCACGGATGAGGCTTACAAGGTAGCTAATTGAAGAGTTGGTTATCTTGTTGTCAGATGTGTCCTCCATTTTGAAATGTGTTTGTACACCCCAGTGTTATGCTCATTGTTTCTGATCTTCCCATTCTCCAACCTCTGTGCCTCTGGTCTCTTGACAACAGGACCCCTCCAACTTGCAAGGCAAGGTGCAGAAACACCAGGCTTTTGAAGCAGAGCTGTCAGCTAATCAGAGCCGCATCGATGCCCTGCAGAAGTCTGGCCAAGAGCTGCTGGATGGAAAGCATTACGCCTCTACTGAGGTGGCTGGCCGCATGGAGGAGGTCAGCTCCCAGTGGAAGAAACTGCTGGAGGCCACCGAGCTCAAAGGTACTTGCTACAGGAAAGCTTAGGTTGATTTAGGTTTTTCACTGAACTGAAGATGATGGAGGTGCTGTATTCTCATTGATGTCTCTTTTTAAACAAAGACTTGAGGACGAGAAACCTTTATAGTCAAAACAATCACATGACCAACATACAAGAACAACACATATTAAACTAGACCACCAACAATCAAGCAACCAGTGGAATAAACAAAAACAAATACACGAGTCAAAAAGTAACAATAATGATTTAAAATGAAAATCTAGTGGTTTAGATATTTTTCAGGGGTGTACAGTGCATTATATGTGTCTCGTGGTTAAAGCGGTCAGTGCGATGGATGAAATTACCACAGTAGCACCTGTGTGATACAGCTTTACAATGTATGTGCAGAGCAGCTTTGTTTTAGGTGAATTGATTGCACAACACTATTCCACTTAGCAGCTGTAGCCTGTCGTGGGGCTGAAAATCATGCCCCTGGCTGCGTAGAGTTCACACATCCAACACCAATTCCCACAATGTCTTGGAATTCCGACCATAATGGTATAGGGAAGCTTCAGCTTTTTATGCATGTAAGTCTATCAAGGCAGAAGGTCTGTCCACTATTAAAATCATCATAACTCACTGAGTTTTCTGTCAATTTTCAAGCAGCTTGCTTTGTTGCAAACGTCAGACCTGTATTAATTATACAGGATACTAGGTAAAATTCAAAGTGTGCGTTTTCGTACCAAAGTACTTGATCTTATGTAGATAGTAACAGTAATATTTCTAAGATGTAATATTTAACTTCCCCAACTATAATATATGGATGTTTTGTATAACAAGCAGTGTTATGTTCTTGCCATTTACTATTACAAACAAATCAGGTATCAATTAGGAGAAAATAATGTAAAAAGCAATGGACAAAGAATGGATCCCTGCAGCACCCCATTATTGATAAGAGCACAGTCTGAGATGAGTTGAGATTGTAGATTTGCTTTCTGACCTTTTACTTTAGGCATCAAGCTCCGTGAGGCCAACCAGCAACAGCAGTTCAACAGGAATGTAGAGGACATTGAGCTGTGGCTGTATGAGGTTGAGGGCCATCTGGCTTCAGATGACTATGGAAAAGACCTGACCAGTGTCCAGAACCTGCAGAAGAAACATGCACTGCTGGAGGCTGATGTGGCAGCTCACCAGGTACTCAACATTATATACCAACCCTGAAAGTGTATCTCATACCAACTGATGTGACTGCTTTTTTGCACAGAGTGGAATAGCAAATCAATGAATGATTCTCTCTCAGGATCGCATTGATGGCATAACAATCCAGGCCCGTCAGTTCCAAGAGGCTGGACACTTTGATGCTGACAACATCCGCAAAAAACAGGAAGCCTTAGTGGTACGTTATGAAGCTCTGCGTGAGCCCATGGCTGCACGCAAGCAGAAACTGTCCGACTCTCTCAGGCTCCAGCAGCTGTTCAGAGATGTGGAGGATGAGGAGACTTGGATCCGTGAGAAGGAGCCCATCGCTGCCTCTACTAACAGAGGTAAAACTTAGTGGAGTCAGCATGCAGGCCACTATATTATCCAGTACTGTAAAATGTCAGGGCATGGTCAATATGAAGCAACTTGGGGATGCTTCAGTTTCTGTTCAAACCACCACCCTCACATATTTAAGATGAAAGTTTCTCTTGGTGTTTTCCTCAGGCAAAGACCTGATTGGTGTCCAGAACTTGCTGAAGAAACACCAGGCCCTGCAGGCTGAGATCACTGGCCATGAGCCTCGCATTAAGGCTGTCACCCAGAAGGGAGAGGCCATGGTAGAAGAAGGTATTCAGTTTAACTCCAAGCCTTGTTTGGTATCATCTCTAAGATTTCTATCAGTGAAATATTGTCCCAACATTCAAAACGTTCATCACTCGTGTGTTACCAGGGCACTTTGCTGGGGAGGATGTGAAAGCCAAGCTGGCTGAGCTCCATGGACGCTGGGACACCCTGAAGGCTAAGGCATCCCAGAGGAGACAAGATCTGGAGGACTCTTTGCAGGCCCAGCAGTACTTTGCAGATGCCAATGAGGCCGAGTCTTGGATGAGAGAGAAGGAGCCCATTGTTGGGAGCATAGACTATGGCAAAGATGAGGATTCTGCTGAGGTATATGAATGGACTGGTTTTAACAAAATATCAGAAAAAATAATATTTTCTAAGACACTGTCATCAATTTCTCATCTACTTGTTATTATAGTATGATGTATACCTGTATTATTGATTGATGTTTTTGTGTTTCCACCCTCATTTCTGTATTTGAGTAGTAACTGTCACACAGTCAGTCCACTTGTTTATACATATACCTTTGTGACAAATGCAGTTCTACTGATTTGTTTCTTCCACAGGCTCTGCTGAAGAAGCACGAGGCCCTGATGTCTGACCTGAGTGCCTATGGCAGCAGCATCCAGGCCCTGAAGGAACAGGCCCAGTCCTGCAGGGTAAAACTCAATCCTTTTTCACACTTCAGCCTCAACTCTGCACATGTGCTCTGTGATTTTTAACTCACAGTAAAGCCCCTGATTGCTAATCTGTTTGGGAATTCTAAGATAATCAAACTTTCTTCAGGTTAAACCAAGGGCTCAAATCAGTGACTCCAAATGTTTGTCTCACTGAACAGCAACAAGTGGCACCAACCGATGATGAGACTGGTAAGGAGCTGGTCCTGGCTTTGTATGACTACCAGGAGAAGAGTCCCCGTGAAGTTACCATGAAGAAGGGCGACATCCTGACCCTGCTCAACAGCACCAACAAGGTACCAGCTCAATGTACAGTAGACAGATGTTGACTTCGAGATAATCTACAAGCTGCTTGGAGTTATGTACTATTGATTAGGATTGCAAATTGTAAGTAATTTATTGCATTGTTGTGAGTTGTCAGTTCTGGTAATAATCAATAATAAGTTGTCAACCTTCAACATATAGCTATTTAAGAGATTAAAGACAATAATTCAATAATAATACAATTATGTTATACTGTATGACAATTACGGAGACTGAATGTGGACACCAGTTAAAACTATAGCTGGTAGTCTTTTAGTATCTTTAGATACCAGTGCCAGAATGAGGTTCAATGACATTACAAAAATGAAACTTAACCTTGAGGAATATAAAAAAAAAAAATCAATTCAGCAAGTCAAGCCAAACTTTGCAAATGCACCAGTGTTGAAAGGATAAGGCTGGTGATGTCCAGTTTGAAAAGCAACAATGTTTATGTCCCTCTCTCTCTCAATACTTTGTGACTTCCCTACCAAACCATACCCTACCAGTTTAAAATGAATATACTGTACACTGTCATTTTAAAAACAGATTAGATAATTTTAGGTGGAGTCAATAGTGTATTAGTATGGGAATATCCACTTCTGGTGTGCTAGTGAGGATTTCTTGCAGCAGGGTGGTGTATGTGTGATTGAATTACAATGAACTGATAGTGACTGTATTCATGATAGTGAAGGAAGGAACAGTTCCAATGTTTTTGGACAACAGTATAGCTCTATAGTACAAAAGAATAAGATGTACAGTATCAAAGTTTGGGCACTCAGGCAATACTTGTTAGAACTCATTGGATTTGTTAAAAACTGTTAATACATAGATTATTATCCTATAATTTTGCGACATGAAGCAGCCATCGACAGACTTTGCACTATATAAAGTGCAGTGAGCAAAAGTAACAAAATGATGATTAACATCACTTGCTGATAGTACTGGGTCTCCTCCCTGCTGCAGGATTGGTGGAAGGTGGAAGTGAACGATCGTCAGGGCTTTGTTCCTGCTGCTTATGTGAAGAAACTAGACCCCACCCAGTCCTCTTCCAGGGAAAACCTGCTGGATGAGCACGGCAGCATTGCACTACGCCAAGACCAGATTGAGAATCAGTAAGAAACCCTCAAAATAACCCATTTAGTTTTTCAGCTGAATGTAGTTTACTAACTCATCTCTCCTTTCCTACTAGATTTGCTTAACTATTCCTCTTAAGTGTTCAGTCTTTTCTCTGCGCTTTAACCTTTCTCTACTTCCACCGTATCATATTCTCTGCTCAGTTTTTAACACTAATGACCTTGACCCTGGCCTCTTTTTCTGTCTTCTCTGCTGTCTCTCTTGCTGTACGTAACAACTTAATCTTGTCTTGATGTGCGCTCGCCTTACCTTGCCACTGAGCAGGCTTGTCACCAAGGAGGCCTGCAGTGTGTCTGTGCGCATGAAGCAGGTGGAAGAGCTGTGAGTAGGAACCAGCGTCCCTCTGCGTGTTCTTGTGATCGTGATACCACTAAATATCATCAGCAATTTTACATCCCTCCCAACCCCAAAAACCGTCAAGTTGTGTAAGACTGTCTACTTCGCCTGTGTCTTCTATTCAGTCCAGGGATAGAAGTACCTTTGATGCATACCTTTCCCATCCCACGCGTTCCTATGGATGTTCATTTCTGATTTTCTGTCATGTCGTAAGCTGTTCCGTTCTGCACATATTGGGCTTTGATTCATTTTTGTTTTGGTGTCTTTTTGTCCAAGGCTCAGGGTGCTAGCCAGAGAAATTAGCTGCAATAACTACTAAATAATTAAATTGCTATGAAAGTGCCTCCAAGATTCATGATTGAAATCTGATGGGTTATACTATGATCTAGGAAATTTTCTTCAACATATAGGCAGGCATATAGACAAACCCTGTATGTAATAAAAGATGATTTATAATGACTTCCTTGTCATTATACATCTAAAGTGTTGCTATGATTAATTTTTGTGAAGCGAACGTATGTTGTGATCAATGAGTCAATCACCCACTGAGCTGAATTAGACGCCGATTACTAAATTGGTTTAAACACTCGCTGCACTGCTTAACAAGCCTAGTATTCTATTCTGTAGGAACGTTAGCAGCTCTGTTTCGGTCTCGGTGGATTACACCCACTATAAAGCCTTTCGAGGAAACCCTTTGTCTGCTCATGGGTCATGTATGGACCGGTATATCAGTGTTTGGGTTGACCTAAGATCTGTCCTGTTATATTTGTATTTCAAAGGGCTGCAGACCACATTTAGTGACAGTTTGGATTCTTTAGATCTGTTTTGGGCCCACAGTTGCATCTTGTTTCTTCTCAGGATGTTTTCCAAGTTTGTATGGTTGCTTAGGTAGTGAAGTGAAGTTCATGTTGCATGAACAAGCTGAAGTTTCTCAATTTAATGACAGGAGTTTTGGCTTCAACCAGCGAATGTTTTCATCATCAATCATTATTTTTATTATTATTATTTTGAATTGCCTTAAGTAATTAATTTACTGATCATTTCAGTACTACAGGAGTTATTTCGCAGTTTTGATTTTGAGAACAATCAGCTTTTATCCAAGAAATTGAGTCATCACTGGCAATAAATGCAACAAGCAGATTCTCTACAGTCATTTGTCATCTTTAAGATTGAGCCACGGTATAAGATGGATGATGAGCTTTTGAAGATACATGAAGTAATTCGATTCGATTATGTGGTTGCAACTTTTTCAAGGTACGGTACTCTGTTGGAGCTGGGAGAAAAGCGCAAGGACATGCTAGAGAAGAGCTGCAAGAAGTTCATGCTGTTCCGCGAGGCCAATGAGCTCCAGCAGTGGATCAACGAGAAGGAGAGCGCCCTCACTAATGAAGAGGTCGGCTCTGACCTGGAGCAGGTCGAGGTCCTGCAGAAGAAGTTTGACGACTTCCAGAAGGTAATGTCCGCTCATGTTTTAAAACCAAAGGCATGACATCACATCCCACGACAATTTACTATGGGTACTTCTGCCAATGTGACTTGGTTTGTCCATATCCATTAAATGAATAAAATTAACCAACATTCTCTTCTAACATAATTTTTCCCATTTTTCACTGCAATCTCTGCTGTGTAAGAACTTGTCCAACATTCAGACCTCTGTGCCCTGCTGATGTGTGAGCGAGGCACCACAGCATGACCCGCCCTTATACTCTATTTTTGTCAGGCTGCGAGGAAAATTGTGTTCTTTAACTCCTCTGAAAACAGAGATTTGAATAAACAACAATATGAGATTTCTTTAAGATACAGTCCTAATTTAAATGTATTGAGTAAACCACATAACATACTATTGGGAAGATATGTTCCATCTTATAGTTATTTACACACTGTCACAAATATCAGTGGGATTTTGAAAGTTCATTTTTTTCTTATTCCTGCAACAGAACATTGATATTCTGGAAAACTAGTTGTAGTTAATTAAGCTTCTTATAATGCCAATGTATAACTTGATTCTAATGTCATTTTTAGGATGAAATCATGTAAGGTAATTGATAAGTAAGCATTAGTATAACCTGATCTTGAGTCTTCAATTAATGCGAATATTTCCCCTTATGTCTGCTTAACTACACTCTTGCCCACTGTGTGTATTTGTTGAGATTATTTGTACATGACATGTCTCACAGAAAGTGTATGATGTTCTTTTGTATGGCCCAGGACCTGAAGGCCAATGAGTCTCGTCTGAGGGACATCAACAAAGTGGCGTCTGAGCTGGAGTCTGAGGGTCTCATGGCTGAGGAAGCCCCCATGGTTCAGGCTCAGGTAAGTTCCCCCCTGGCTTAACCCTATGAGCCGTCTTCCATGCTTTAGCTGTACTTTAATGGAGATCATGTTTTTTCCATTTATAGCAACAAGATCTGCTTGGTGCTGCCCCCGGCAAAGTAGTAATCATTTCTCTAATTTACATACATTTAGTTTAATATTTAAGAAATATTCCAAATATTGCAACGATGAAATTTCTGCATCATGTCTTATTTCTTGAACAGGATGAAGCTGATTCCAAGACTGCATCTCCCTGGAAGGTAAGCTTCTTCTAACACTGTTTATCTATATCAAGAAAATGCCTTCAAGCATTCAGTTGTTTTATGTATTTTTAGACAAAATGCATCAACTGCAAAGATTTGACAACCTGTCAATCTTGATCTAATACTGTAACTTTGCATGACTGTTCAGCATTGGGTTGATGTTTGATACTGTGTGTCACTTCTGGAATTTACTGCAATCATGAAAAACAAGACATTTTACTGGCATGGGATAAATGTTTCATGTCCTTACGGAATATGATGAGATATTGATACGACTACTGGAAGTCTGGGAACTCCCAAGCCTGTTTCAATATCCCATAAATGTAAAATTACGTCCCGAGATGTCTCAATCATTTACAGATATTTTGTTTGATTCATCATAATTCAGTGTTTGGGCCTGGTTGACTGGTTCTGCTCTAGCCATGGTTGCAGTGCTTACTATGTCCTGATTGGTGTAAAGTCTTGGTTGGTCTTGGGAGAAGACAAACCACGGGAGTTTCCAAAACACTCTTGACTGGTGTGGTGTTTTTCTGTTTTTGTCCTCCTCCCTTTCTCCATTTCTTTCTGCCATGTTTTGTTCACCTTTGACTATAGAATATACGCTTGGCTGTTCAAACAACTGCTAACTTTAATACTATCAAGGTAAGATTGACTAGTCCATCCCAGTCTCATTTTGAATCGTTCCTCCCCTAGCTCCCCTGTCCTGCATTGTGATCAGAAAACTAATCCCGTCGTCGTGGTCTCCGTTTTTGTCACATGATCCATCTCTAGCTTTTCCGTGAAACCTAACTATTTGTAGGAGTGTTTGGTTTTGTTGGTTCCATCTTGTTTCCCGTAGCATTTGTTTGTCTTGTTATCATCCATTCTGTTGACTGTAGTATTAATGTTTGTTGGCATGCAGTTATGTCTTCAGCATCCGATTGTAGATCCTGACTTTTTGCTGTTATTTTCTTTGTCCTCATATTCTGTAATGTTCTTACCATGCATCCAGTCCTGTGCATCTCACCCCCATCATGCACCTGCCTTCATTCGTCCATCACTGTTTGTGCCTTTCAAATACACCATGCAAAGTTTCACTCCTCTAGCTCGTGTTGTATTTGCATGATTATAGTGTCACTGTAGTAAAGTAGTAAATAGAGTGTGGAGACCTTTGATGTCTCTGTTTTCATCCTCATCTTTATCTTATTTTTACTTTTATCAAGTGTGTTTTATTTTCTGTCTTATTTTACATTCATTTTCTATCCCTGTTTTTCTGTTCATTTTATGTCTTTTCTAATGTGAACCACTTGGTGCATGCAATTTCTTTGTTGTAAAGCCACAATTTTTGTTTGAAAGGTGCTATGCTAATTAAGTTTATTATCATTATTTTCACTATCACTCGATGAGTCCCTCTTAAATTGAGGGAATGTTCGGGTCACGTACCATACTGCACTACACTGCACATTATTGCAGATTTTAACACCAAAGCTAGAACAAACACGCCGCAAAGGGGCTGAATAAACAGCGAAGAGTGTAGACTGCTATTTCATCTTGATTGTTTTATGTGTAGGAGCTGAATAATCGCTGGCGGTCCCTGCAGCAGCTTGCTGAAGAGAGGAGCAACATGTTGGGCAGTGCCCACGAGGTGCAGAGATTCCACAGGTACAAACCGAAGACTGTAGGAAAACACACACTTGCACCTACAGCTTTTTGGAAAAGCAACACAATTCAAACTTTGGTAAGAAGGGTGGACACTGGGTGAAGCTTGGGTGAAATGAAAACGAAAAACAATATCCCGTAAAAACAAACCTTTTTGTCTAATAACATTGCACAGAACACATTCCAGATGATCTAGTCTGTTATTTTTGACAGTGACCTCTGTGACTAGATCCAGGAATTTCTACCATATCTGATTTGTTCGATGTTGAAATAGGTGTGCTGTTTTTATCACACTGAAAGCTATTTCTGACAGTGGGGGAAACAATAGACCGATCTGAGCTGTTTGGTCAGGATATAGAATGTAGTTGACACCTTCTCAAATAGTGACAATATTTATGCAAACCACACTCTGGCTATTATTTAAGACACATTAGATGGGTTCCATCTTTTACATAAGAATTTATAGTAGCCAGGCACCTGGCTACCTACACAATAAAAGGCTGGGTTTATTTTCCCAACCAAGATTTTACGTGTGGAATTTCGTTAACAGGGATATTGGGCCCTCAAAAGAAGTTAACAGCACATAACCCTACTGAAAAATAAGCCTAACAAAACTAGATGTTAACTCAACCAACAGAGTGGAATATGAGAGAAGCATATGTACTGGTTGAACCAATAAACACACACAGGGGAGGACAATATAGACAATAGCTAAAACTGGAGACAAAGAAGCTCTGATCCCCTGCATGCTGTCAGAGCTGTTGGTGTGGTTCTTGGCTTGGGCCTCTGTATACAACCAGGCTCCACCCTCAGTCCCACCTTTTTTCATACAAGGAAGAGACCTCAGCCGCCAGGTAACTTGAAGGCAAAGAGAAATTAATTAATATACCTTAATTAAACCAACTAGGAATATGACAAAGCAATGTGTGCACTTTAACTAGAAAAACAGTGCACTGTCAAAGGTGGCAATGATTCTATGAATTCTAAATCAGTTGGCAGTAATTTGCAATTACATAAAACTAATGTAACTGAATGTTCAGTAATGGTGTGGGTGAGTGTGTGAAACCTTCAGCCTTCAGCTGTGTGGCTGTGGACACAATGAGCTTGATGTGGTCGGACCAAATGATTAATGAGTAAGAATATGATGTTTAAAACATTTGACCAAAGTTGTGTTTGTGCCACCTCAGGGATGCTGATGAAACTAAAGAGTGGATTGAGGAGAAGAACCAGGCCCTCAACACTGACAACTATGGTCATGACTTAGCCAGTGTCCAGGCTCTGCAGCGCAAACATGAAGGCTTTGAGAGAGACCTGGCAGCCCTGGGTGATAAGGTCAGATTGTCTTTTAGACATTTATGTGACATTGTAGCTGATCTACAACCAGATCTCTTCTGAAAATCTATTGCTTTTGAGGCTTTAACTAACTTTTCTTAATCCCCTACCCAGGTGAATTCTCTTGGAGAGACAGCGGAGCGTCTGATCCAGTCCCACCCTGAGGCAGTGGATGACATCCAGGAAAAATGCACTGAGCTGAACACTGCTTGGAGCAGCCTGGTGGGACGTGCTGACCAGCGCAAAGACAAGCTTGGCAACTCCCATGACCTGCAGCGCTTCCTCTCTGACTTCAGGTTAGGAGACAACAGCCAGTGGATGCCACTGGGTCGGATTTGTTGTTCGGGTGATGAACTAGATTGAAAATAGGATCCAATGTTTGGGAAAGAAATGTCTAAAGTTTAAGAAATGCATGTCAGATATGTGGCATATCTTTTAGCTATAACTCTTCACCTGTACACAGAGATTTGATGTCCTGGATCAATGGCATCCGAGGGCTGGTGTCCTCAGAGGAGCTGGCCAAGGATGTGACTGGAGCTGAGGCCCTTCTGGAAAGACACCAGGTATTGAATTCTTTTTATTCTTTTTCCTTTTCCTTTTCTTTTTATGCCTCCATGACAGTGACATCTGTGGCCTGAGGCATTATTTCTTGTTGTCCATCCGTCTATTCCATTTTTGTGAACACAATATCTCAGGAATGCCTGGAGAGAATTTCATTAGATCTGACTCAAATGTCCACCTGAACTCCCGGATGAATTGATTAGAATTTGGTGGTCAAAGGTCCCTGTGACCTCACAAAATATGTTTTTGGCCATAACTCAAGAAGTATAACAGAATTTTACTCGACTGTCTAATAAGTTGAAATGATGAAGTGATGACATTTTATATCCAAAATGTCAAAAGTCAGCTTCACTGTGACATCATAATGTTCTGCAGAAAACCTTTTCTAGCCATTATTCAGCACCATAACTTAGAAACAGAAGGGGGGGATTGTGACTATATACCACATTTGGTCAAACACTGAAATGCTGACACTAATCTTGGGTGTCAACCTTGAAACTGTGTTGATTGTATAGATCTTGAAAATGAGTGTGCAGCATCCACCTTTTGCAGTTTGTAGCTTCTTTGGAGGAACAACTATATTTAAATCATTGTAGTCACCACAAGCTCATTGGTTTTGCTGATATTGAGCTTCCGGTGATTGTTGTTGCACCATGTGATGAAGCTCTCTATCAGTCCTCGAGTGAAGTGAAGACAGCATCTTTTTCATACATATGTTATTCATGTCAGTATCATGATAACTTCCATTTCATCAAAAAAATACTCTTACTACCATACCTTTTGTTATATTCCTTCAAAGTCTTCACTACATAGGAGCCTGGACACCATACAACCACAAGGCAGTTATTCTACTTCTGTGCAATATTTCAGATGTCTGTGCAGATTTTTGTCCATCCAACACTGCCCATCCATTTTTTTCCCTTTTCCCTTTTCCACCTTTCCAGGAACACCGCACAGAAATCGATGCTCGTGCTGGTACCTTCCAGGCCTTTGAACAGTTTGGTCAGCAGCTGCTGGTGCGAGGCCACTATGCTAGTCCTGAGATTCAGCAGAAACTGGAGGCTCTAGACCGTGAGCGTGCTGACCTGGAGAAGGCCTGGGTGCAGCGTCGCATGATGTTGGACCAGTGCCTCGAGCTCCAGGTACTGGAGCATTGAGCAATTAGAAATTATTTAGTCACTGACATCCGTCTGTGACCCTCCACTGACTGACTGTTGTCTTTGTCCCCTGCAGCTCTTCAACAGAGACTGTGAGCAGGCTGAGAACTGGATGGCAGCTCGCGAAGCCTTCCTGGCCAGTGATGACAAGGGTGACTCTCTGGACAGTGTGGAAGCTCTCATCAAGAAACATGAAGACTTTGACAAGGCCATTAATGTGCAGGTCAGGAAGATGTTTCGCGCTCAGTGACAGCTTTTAAAATTGATCGGTAGTTGTGTTCTATAAGTGAGTGTTGCTCGACTGTACAGGAGGAGAAGATTGCTGCTTTGCAGTCCTTTGCTGACCAGCTGATTGGAGCCGACCATTACGCCAAACCTGAGATCTCCAACCGCCGCAATGAGGTCCTCGACCGGTAGGAAACATTTGGATTTTTAATACTCATTCAATTATTGATGGATTTATAATCCAAGGGATAACACTTGGAAGTGAGAACAATTACTTCCAACTTGGTCCGAAGATGTCAGTGATGTCGTGACAGACACGAAACATGTAACATAAAACTGATGTTTGAAGGTGGCGCCGGCTGAAGGCCCAGATGATCGAGAAGCGTTCCAAACTGGGTGAATCCCAGACCTTGCAGCAGTTCAGCAGGGATGTGGACGAAATTGAGGCTTGGATCAGTGAGAAGCTGCAGACTGCAACCGATGAGTCTTACAAGGATCCTACCAACATCCAGGTACATACGTATTTGGCTTCTACTAGCACAGACCCAACTCACAGAAGTTCATAGCAACACAGCTAGTGTGAGTGTGAATTCCACTCATGAATTTAGTAGATTGCACTTGTTTCTGTTTTAAAGACACGTCAACATTCATTAAAGTAACGTTTTTACAGATGGTTACTGATTCTAAGGCATGTGGTTTAGCCAAAAAAAAAATAACTCAGTCGTGTGAAGTTGGTTAAATTAAAATTGCTAATCTCTTTTGTCTTGTTTTATTGATGACACTCTTCTTTAACTGTGTCAAATCCCTCCCTGTGTCCTGTCTGAAGTGAGACTGAATTTTTCTTCCACTGTCTTATTTTTTATAGCTGTCCAAGCTGCTGGTAAGTTTAAGTAGTGTGTCAGCTGACTAACAACCGAACGGGTTATCCTCCATGTGTCCACGTCTTTGCTGTGTGTGTAGACACCACATAGACTAAGCACTCCCTCCATCTTGAGTTTGTCCCTCATCAGCACTGTTGAGTGCCAGCTTCTTTTCCACCTGGGTTTTAATTTTGTTAATTTAAAAATGTGGCTTAATTCTGTGTTCATTTTTGTATTATTCTAGGTTGTTTTGTTTTTTGTGTTGTTTTTTTGTCATTGAAGGCTTCTAGTTGTTGGGTGTGGCTTCCATTTTTATTTTCAATTCTTGAGGGGGGGGGGGGTTATCTTTAAACTTGCTTCAGATGTGTGATTCCACAGTAAAACTAATCAAATTGGACCTTGAAATGAAATTCAGTGGAGACTGGAGACTTTCTGGCTATTCTAAATTGTAATAAGCAATCACTGGTCCCTAACTGGCTCTGAGTGTGATGTTTATTAAGAGAGTCTTGTAGGCCAGCTGAGAAGGTCATGGAAATGTAGAAAGATGGAAACATGAAGCAACTTTGAGGTGACTTCCTCCACTAAGTATTTTCAAAGTTAGCTCTGTTGCAGATGTTGTCCTCTGCACTGCCATTTTATGTTCTTCACTTGTTTGTCCTGTGTGTCCATTGATGTCCGACACATTGTCTGCTATGGTCGATGTCCTGTGTTGAATTTTTTTTTTTATACTCCACCCTCTAGTTTTTCAGTTCCAAACACAGTTTTATAAGATAATTAACATTTGACGTTAATGTCAGCTTCATAGTTCTTCAGACAAAGGTTTGTTAATCAGTCTTGGTAGAACTGACTGCTGAGAATGTTGGTATGAAAACGGTGCTAAAGGTTAAATAGCTAATTTCAGTTCTGAGCATTTTCACCATAAACAGCAACTTGTCCACCTTGTGGTTCTCATGCTGTGTCCATGTTCCCTCTTGCCTCTGTGTGTGTGTGTGTGCTGTCAGAGTAAGCATCAGAAACATCAGGCGTTTGAAGCCGAGCTGCACGCCAACGCAGACCGAATCCGTGGAGTCATTGATACCGGCAACGCCCTGATCCAGAGAGGTGCCTGTGCTGGCAGCGAGGATGCAGTCAAGGTATATTCATCATCAGTAGACTTCTATGAAATGTGGCTGAACAGCCGAATGAGATTTACAAGTATTAACAACAACAAGGGCAAAGAGTCAGACAATATAGGATAATAATGCTGTGACCAGTTATGGAAGAGCTTGAGAAAGGTTCAAGCTAGAGGTAAAAGAGATGCTCTTAGATTATTATACTAACATTCTATTGATTGATCTTATTGTACATTTCATACTTGCATATCACAACTCTTATATCTTTCGTATCACGAGTCTTAATGTCACCGGCTACAACAAAAAGGACCCTTGGCTGGTTATTAAGCTCTGTGTACATTTAAATCAAGTCAATAAGCTGGCTGTGTCTTGTTCTGTTTATAAAAGACCAAGTGGTGAGTGTTTTTCTACATAAACTTTCCTGGTAACTGCCTCACATCAATTTCAGACAGGAAGCAAGCTGGTAGCTCTGTAGTTGTGAAGTATAAAGGACAGGCTGCTGGTGAACAGAGTCAACAGAATCTGTCGGTTAAGCCTTTAAGCAGTAGCTCGAACAGAGCTGATGGCATTTGGAGTTGTCAGTCTGATGGCAAAATATTGTCAGCTCTTTGTTTTTATTAACACAGCTGGCTAGGTCTGCAGATGTTATCAGTGCATATATATATATACAAATTCATATTCTATTAGAAAATTGTTAGGTAATGTTCAGCATTCCACTAATGCAATGTCTTAATAGATGGTCATCTTAGCTCTCCCGAAGTGTGAAGTGAATTAAAATGCAGTGGTGTAGTGAAGATGTGAGAATAACTCGGTTAAAACATGACTTGTCCATTGCTCAGGCACGCCTCAATGCTCTGGATGAACAGTGGCAGTTCCTCGTCAACAAATCTGCAGAAAAGAGCCAGAAACTCAAAGAGGCCAACAAGCAGCAGAACTTCAACACAGGCATCAAGGACTTCGACTTCTGGCTCTCTGAGGTGAGAATCTACTTTCCAGATACCTCTGTAAAAACTCTGACACGCCAGTGTACAGAAGATAATCTCACAGTCTGATGTATTTGTTGTTTCTAAGGTGGAAGCTCTTCTTGCCTCAGAGGATTATGGCAAAGATCTGGCCTCAGTCAACAACCTGCTGAAGAAACACCAGCTGCTGGAGGCTGATATTTCAGCCCATGAGGTGTGCAGATCAGTATTACAAATGCCTCTGAAAATTGCAAGACCTTATTATCATTATTATTATTAGTAGTAGTATTTCTGAATTTTAGACTCGTCACAAATTGCAAAATACCCATTGTTGGTAACGAAAAGAGTTGAAGTGAAGCATGAAAGTACGTTCATAGATCCAGAGTTACAGTGAGAGCCTCTGACCACGTCTCTCCTCCCTGCAGGATCGTCTGAAGGATCTGAACGGCCAGGCTGACAGCCTGATGGCCAGCAATGCTTTCGACACCTCGCAGGTGAAGGACAAGCGGGATGCTGTCAACGGCCGCTTCACTAAGATCAAGAGCATGGCTGCCGGTCGTCGCGCTAAGCTCAACGAGTCCCACCGCCTGCATCAGTTCTTCAGGGACCTGGATGATGAAGAGTCTTGGATCAAGTAAGAGGGTTACCTTTGCATTATTTATGCATCTGCGAGGCCATCAGCAGTGGACATGGAATGAAATGACCTATCCTTTGTTGTATTTTGGTATGGCAAGACATACACAACTTACACGTCTGCCCAACCCCACACAGAGAAAAGAAGTTGCTTGTGAGTTCGGAGGACTACGGACGTGATTTGACAGGAGTACAGAATTTGAGGAAGAAACACAAGAGGCTGGAGGCCGAGCTGGGAGCCCACGAGCCGGCCATTCAGGTAAGCATGATTGGATCAAGGCCTCACACTCTTGTGGAAGTATTTGTGTCAGTTTGAGAAACTTCCTCCCTCAACAACACATCAGAGCTCCATATGAACATGTTGATATGCTGTATTTGTAGCCCACATATCGATTTATCATAACTGCCATGTGACCCCATCTGTACATTGAATCATGCCACAATAGCGTAGCAAGTTACAGTATTCTGACTATTGAACAGCTGACCTGAACCTAACTGGTGTTTTATAGTTGCGTTTGTCCTACGTTCAAACTCCCTCAGTATACTGGGAAATATTCTACAAACTATTGTAGATTTGCTATGCAGTGATTGTGTGATCTGTGTGCTCCCAGTCGGTGCTGGACACTGGGAAGAAGCTGTCTGATGACAACACCATCGGACAGGAGGAGATCCAGCAGAGGCTGGCCCAGTTTGTCGACCACTGGAAGGAACTCAAAGACCTATCTGGAGCGAGGTAAGCCTGCTGAGCTCCACCCGGCCTGCCGGGCAGGTGCAGCCTAGGACACATTTACACACACATGGAAATGGGCTTGTAAATGTGGACAATGCGTGTGTTTGCTCCCAGGGGACAGAGGCTGGAGGAGTCGCTGGAGTACCAGCAGTTTGTGGCGAACGTGGAAGAGGAAGAAGCTTGGATTAATGAGAAACTGAATCTAGTGGGAAGCGAGGACTACGGAGATACTCTGGCTGCTGTGCAGGTGCTTTTCTGTCACAGACACCACGTTACATAACATTTAATCCATGTTCGTAGCAGTAAGAAGTGATGAGTTTTACTGAGTGTCATGGAAAACTTTCTTTTCAACAGGGTCTGCTGAAAAAGCATGAAGCATTTGAGACTGACTTCACCGTGCACAGGGACAGAGTCAATGATGTGTGCGTTAACGGAGAGGAGCTTATCAAGAAGGTACTGACTATACAGCATCAAGAGAGAAGACGCTTTTTAAAAGCAGTGGAGTAATCATAGGTGTTGATGTGTGCGTGTTTCCAACAGAACAACCATCACGTGGACAACATCAGTGCAAAGATGTCAGCTCTGCGAGGCAAAGTGTCTGAGCTGGAGAGGGCAGCAGCTCAGAGGAAGGCCAAGCTGGACGAGAACTCCGCCTTCCTGCAGTTCAACTGG
Source organism: Chelmon rostratus (assembly GCF_017976325.1). NCBI lineage: Eukaryota > Metazoa > Chordata > Actinopteri > Chaetodontiformes > Chaetodontidae > Chelmon > Chelmon rostratus. The sequence goes on along the minus strand of NC_055676.1, from coordinate 1,822,225 downwards.
AAGGCTGACGTGGTGGAGTCCTGGATCGGTACAAACACATGAAGACTTCTGTCTTCCTTTTTCCAAGAGAGCAGCCTCGATAAAGCTTCAGTCCTCCACAGACTAAATTCCTACCACTACCCAATTGTCATAGATCTAGTTATGTATAATTATATAATTGTTGTTTGCCAAAATAGTTGTACTTTCAAGAGAGCCAGGCTGCTTCCCCCTACATCGGGCCTCTATGCTAAGCTAAGCTAAGCTAACAGTTCCTGATCCCAGTTCCCTGAGATCCAAGTTCTCATCTCAGTGTAAGAAAGAAAGCAAATAAATGTCCAAATATGAAAGTATTCCTTCAGTAAGTGTTTGGGAAGCCTGACCTCAGTGTAACTGTGTTCAGTCTGGTTTTAGCCGCATCATTTCTGAAGCTGTGGATGTGCTTTGTGTTCAGGTGAGAAAGAGAACAGCCTGAAGACTGATGACTATGGCAGAGACCTGTCCTCTGTGCAGACTCTGCTCACCAAGCAGGTACTTCAGTGTCTGAAACAGTGTTCTGCCTTTCCTCTGGACCACGTCACTCTTTCTGACAGCATCTGTCGGTTTTTCTGTCTGTCTGCAGGAGACGTTTGATGCCGGTCTCCAGGCCTTCCAGCAGGAGGGAATCACCAACATTACAGCTCTCAAGGACCAGCTGCTGGCAGCCAAGCACGTCCAATCAAAAGCCATCGAAGCTCGTCACGCTGCCTTGATGAAGCGCTGGAACCAGCTGCTGTCCAACTCAGCCGCTCGCAAGAAGAAGCTTCTGGAGGCTCAAGAGCACTTCAGAAAGGTAAAGAGGGGAGAAGAACATCTCGTGTTGAAGAGAAAAAAAAATAACCCTAAAACCTCTGAAATGATAAACAGCTGAAGTAAATCTGAAGCATCTTAACAAACTTATTTGAAGGATCACATCTTCTCCACACCCATCCCAGGTTGAGGACTTGTTCCTGACATTTGCCAAGAAGGCATCCGCTTTCAACAGCTGGTTCGAGAATGCAGAGGAGGATCTGACAGACCCGGTGAGGTGCAACTCTCTGGAGGAGATCCGGGCGCTGCGTGAAGCCCACGAGGCCTTCCGCTCTTCACTGAGCTCAGCTCAGGCTGACTTCAACCAGCTGGCCGAGCTGGACCAGCAGATCAAGAGCTACCAGGTGGTGTCCAACCCCTACACCTGGTTCACCATGGAGGCCCTGGAGGAGACCTGGAGGAACCTGCAGAAGATCATCAAGGTCTCAAAGATTCACACACACACACACACACACACACACACACACACACACACACACACACACACACACACACTCACTGCTTTTCACAGATACATTCCACTGCTATTTTCATTCACTTTCTCCTCTAAGTCAAATGCAGCGTTTTCCAGCCAACTAACCTGGACCTCAACATGTTTGAGCCTATACATGTATCATTTACACTTGTTCCTGGTCAGTAACTGAAAATTGAGCCCTGAGTATACACGACTGAAAGTAAATGTGTTAAGCATGTAAAAAGCACAGCATGGCCAGGTAGTCAGTATTTATTTATTTTTGCAGAAGTGAAAGAGTTTTCCGTGCCGTTTACCTCGCTGCTGTCCGTCTGTTTCTGTAAATGTGAGTGTAGGAGCGAGAGCTGGAGCTGCAGAAGGAGCAGAGAAGGCAGGAGGAAAACGACAAGCTGCGCCAGGAGTTTGCGCAGCATGCCAACGCCTTCCACCAGTGGCTGCAGGAGACCAGGTGTGTGGTCCAGCCGAGCCTTTACAAGCCTGGCACATATCAGCTCCTCTTTCATATCGTTAAACATCAGCATGAATGTAGTGTTTTAAAGATGAAAATGTCTCATTTGCATCTTAAGCTGCACACAGAATGTTTTTACGCACTGCTGTTGACTTGCTAGATTATGACTCAGGTATTTGAAGGTGCTTTCTGTCGTGTTTGCATCTCTGTAAATCCACTGACATGAACTAGGATCAGGTCTCCGTTGTCAGAGCCAAGGCGTCACACACACTCACCACTGTTAATGTTGACAGGGTTGTTTACAGTGAGCACTGTGTCATTACCTCATGTTAACATGTATTTGTTTCTCTTTCTCTCCCCTTCCTCTTGACTGCTTCCTCGCTGGTGCTTGGGATTACTGTGCTAATCAGGACATATCTTCTGGATGGGTTAATATCTTTCTATTTTTTATAAATGTGTCATGTGAGTGTGTGAGTGTGTGTGAAAACTGAGTAGGATGTGATGATGAAAGCACATCTTTGGTCTCAAAGGTGAGCCTTGATTTTCAATGATCAAGCATGTAGAACTGGTCTAAAACATGTTCCCCTCATTTCTCCTTGATGCAGATGATTTTTTTCTGAAATATTCCCTGTGTTTTTGCTCCATTTTCTTGTCCCCATTTTCTCCCCCATCCTCTCTTTGAATAGCATAGCCTATCGACGGGTTATCTGTGTCTATCAGTACCAGGTTGCTGATGATCTTTCTGGAAGGTCAACCTCTTTCAAGCCTTGCTCTATTTCCTTGTGCTTTTTCTGACCCACGCAGTGCCGTCAGGGCCGTGTGACCCCATGCACTTTAGTCTAAAAACACCATGTTGGGCTCCGGTGTGCTCATTGCCTCCCTGCTGTACTAACATTCACCCAGTCCTCAAAGTCAAAGCACCAGACTGCAGTCAGCACTGCTTTCAACCAGTGGACTGTCTAACTGTCACATTGTTTACTGTGTGTAGCTTAGGGATGGAAACTGCAAATTCTTGGCTTCCATTGTACATATACACACATTCTAAACTGTACAGATGTTTGATTTGAAGCAAATTTGAACTTGGAGAGTGGAATTTGGTTCTATTGGGTCATTGTGTTTTATTTTTTCACGTGTGCAGTGACTTAAGGGTCCACCATTCATCTTCTGTAACAGAAAACTGACTTTCATTTTCACGAATGACTTCACAGAATGATTCATAAATGAATTCACTAACGATCTGCTGCAGTTTCCAGCCCTGTGTGCAGTAGCCCTGGCCTTGCATGGTTTGGGTTACGGTTAGATTTTTGGCATGAATGCAGCTCCACTCTGTGGCAGTAAAGACAGCAGGTCCATTAGTGACATGCCAAATTATACTCCCAAGAAGCAGTTCATTTCGCACCTCCAAACCCTTCATTTAATTATAGTTCATTATGGTTTTTGTGGGAATACTGGATGCAGAGAATGGAAGTCGTCCTCTTAACAGTCTGTGTCAGAGTGGGTGCAGCAGATTTACCAGACTGTGCTTCTTCCAGACTAATATCAGTTTGTGTTGGTGTCAGGTCATGTATGGTGGAAGAGTCTGGTACCCTGGAGTCCCAGCTGGAGGCCACCAAGGTAAATATCACTCACTGTTGAAAAAGACATGTTAACACTTCTGCTGCTAGAGGAGAGAGTCAGAGTTACCAGAACTCCAATATCACACACAAGCAAGTCATTCCTGGTGGACCAGTGGTCAAAGAGCAGGTTCCTGTTTTCTGAATTCTGCGCTGAGGTGTAGAATGCGAACCATGTGGCAGGTTTTTGTGCATGCCTGCGTTAGAGCTAGCCTTATACTTTTTCCGGTATAAACACCAACCTTGTCTGGACGAGTAGTCCACAAGGGGACAAAAGCCCCAAGGCATTTCTGAGGTCCTGCTTAAGATGAGGGTTAGGCTGTCCATGATGAATGGAAGTCAGTGCAGTGTCCTAACAAGGATAGCTGTGTGTTTGTGTGTGTTTGTGTGTGTTTGTGTTTGTGTGTGTGTGTGTGTGTGTGTGTGTGTGTGTGTGTGTGTAGCGTAAGCACCAGGAGATCCGGGCCATGCGCAGCCAGCTGAAGAAGATTGAAGACCTGGGTGCAGCTATGGAGGAAGCGTTGATCTTGGACAACAAGTATACAGAACACAGCACGGTGGGCCTGGCTCAGCAGTGGGACCAACTAGACCAACTGGGAATGAGGATGCAGCACAACCTGGAGCAACAGATACAGGCCAGGTACACACCACCATGTCACTGTTTTTTTCTGGTGTTCAGACACACTTCTGGTACACTGTGTCAAACATTCTAGCACTGCGTTAAAAGGTGGTGGTGTTAGATCAGCGAGCTGCTCGGGCTGCCTGGTGCTCATGTTCCTCCCTCTTTCTCTTTCAGGAACACCACTGGAGTGACAGAGGAGGCTCTGAAGGAGTTCAGCATGATGTTCAAGTGAGTGGCTTAGACCTGACTTCACCACAACATATTTCTCTGTCTGATCGGACCAAGTCTCATCCTCATCTGCACCTGTTGCTTTGCAGGCACTTTGACAAGGAGAAGTCTGGCCGTCTGAACCACCAGGAGTTCAAGTCATGTCTACGCTCGCTGGGCTACGACCTGCCCATGGTGGAAGAAGGAGAACCTGATCCTGAGTTTGAGGCCATTCTAGATACTGTGGACCCCAACAGGTCTGTCCCATGTTCAGTAAATGGCTTTAGATAAATAAAGATGTAATCAGTATGACAGTATGGTATTTTGCACAGTGTTGTATTTGCTGCCTGACTGTGAGGACTCTGTGTTTGCAGGGATGGCAACGTGTCATTGCAGGAATACATGGCGTTCATGATCAGCCGCGAGACAGAGAACGTCAAGTCCAGTGAGGAGATAGAGAGCGCCTTCCGAGCTCTGAGCACAGAGAACAAACCATACGTCACTAAAGAGGAGCTCTACCAGGTCATTTGAATTCACTGCTCACTCTGTGGATTCTGTTTGAGTGTCAAGCCTTCATGGAGGTCTAACCTGTCCCCTTGTCCCTTTCAGAACTTGACCAAGGAGCAGGCCGACTACTGCCTCTCACACATGAAGCCCTACCTCGACAGCAAGGGCCGCGAGCTGCCGTCAGCTTTCGACTTTGTCGAATTCACCCGCTCACTCTTCGTCAACTGATCCCTTGCCCACCAGTGACCAATCGGGACGCGTTTTCCCACACACACTTCAACACAAACACATGGCTGAAACTGCATGATTGTGGCACTAGGAATACTCACTTAAAACAACTATCTATACTATTTATCTCACTCTATCCTTAACTCTTTGTGCTTCTAATGATAGCATAGTGGATCTGTCTGCATTTGAATGTGATTTAGCTTGTGCTTTCAATAAATTAAAAAACCTAATAGTGACAATGTAACAACACCTTAACAGCTGCAGTGTCCTTTAATAAACGCTACTGGTTAGAACTGGAAACCTCGACTCTGTTGTTTTTATTTCACTTCCATAATTTACAGTCTTGCAGTTAAAGTCTTTGAAATGTGAGCATTTGAAAAAAAATTCATATAAATCAGACATATGCAGCAGTCTTCAGCTGACCCAGGCTAACATGTCTCATCCTGCCACCTGATTGGCTATCTGCTCCAGCTGGCTGCTTTCTCTGGGGCTCTGCTCCGTCAAATCTGCACTCAGTTGCCAAATGCTGACTGTCCCATCTGTCCTGCCCACTGCCAAGAGGTGAGGGTTGTTATAGTTGAAAGCCAAACAAGTTGCAGCTTGGCCCGCACCTCCCGGCTCGATGGTGGCAGCTGGCCTCAGGGACCTGCGGCCCAGGTCGAATATCTGCACCTCACCTGACAGAGACACACACAGGGCGCAAGAGTCAATAAGGATGCGTTTGTCTTCCATCCTCACATACTATGGCTTCATTCACACGGCCAACACATCACACTGTACTGTATATATCAGGTTGAGAAAACTCTAATAGCTGTTGTGTATTTACAAGAATAATAAGTAATCTTCATACAACTTGGTCTCCTTCCTCATCTGAATCTCATGTGGGATGTGTAAATCCAGCTTTAAACCCACAAATGTACTATAAAAACTTGGCCTAGCAAGAAGTGAAGTGTATTTCTGATCCCATCTGTGCACAAAGTTTTCATGCTGTACCTTGTCCGGTGGCTGCAGCAAAAACCAGTGGCCTAGTTGGAGACCACTGCACCTGAAACACGTAGGAGTCAGAAACCCTGAGAGAGAGCAGCGGGTTGGCCTGCAGCAGAGAGTGGAGGTGGACCAAACCATCAGTCCCTGCACTCACAAACAGGTTCCTGCAGACAACACATGACAAGTCAGCAGCTGATCACTTCAGCGGTGGATTGTTTGGTCGGTGAACAGAGCCGTGACCTGTGGAAAGGGGAGCAGTGTATGGAGTGGACGGGACCGCTCTGAGGCCTGAAGGAGAAGACTGCCGGGGCTCTTGGTGTCACGCTCTGGCCTTCAGAGGGCGCTGCTGCCAGCGTCTGGGAGGCGAAGGAGCATCTGAGCAGCAGGCCGCCCTCTGAGCCCACTAAGAAGGTGTCAGAGTCCCAGGGAGACAGAGCCAGGGAGGTGACGCCCACAGTGCTGCTGCCTCGAGCCTATGGGCGACACAAAACTACACGTGTTTCACTCTGCATGCACACTGCAGCACAAGATCATTTGAAGATGAAAGGCATTTTAATTATTTGGCTACTTTGTTCAGGGCTTGTCTGAACTTTATTTCCTGTCATTCATATCTGTGCTGTTGACAAAATGTCAAATCCTCAGAAGCTTATCTTTAGGATGCATTCATAAAATAATTCTATTGATTAAAATAAATACAATGAAAACAGGAATGTTTGTAATCAATCCGATAGTTGAGATATTTAAGTCTGGACCAAAGAGGTGGATTCTGCATTTACAGTCATTTGCGATCAAAACGCCCACACCGGAAATTACAATGGATAAATTAAGATGAATGCTCCCTGGAGGTTTTCAGATTTCAGATTTTAAAGATAACAAGGACTCAGTGGAGACTCATTTAAACTGTGATACAGTACAGCGAGGCCCACATCCTGTCATCTCACTGACACACCAGTGTTGCTCTCATCTCAATGCACTGTTCATCTTGGTTTCAGCGTCGTCCTTCATCCCGAGGCTCACCTTGAAGCTGCTGCTGCTGCTGTGGGGGACCTGCTGTCGTACTAAAGCGTAGGCAGCATTCAGGACCAAACTGCCCAGGTCTGAGTTCACCGTCCACAGCAGCACCCGTCCTCCTGAACTGGCACTGAGCACCCCGAATTCTCCTTTGTCCTGCAGGGGCACCCAGGCAACCTGCACACACACACACACAGAGAGCACACACAGCTGAAGAACTGCAGTCAAGTTCATTCTTCTTCGCTTCAACAGGGACTAGTAACAAATCAAAATGCTCCATATAATCACAGACAGCAGCATTCAAAAGTAGACTGAACTGAATCTGACATCTTGTTCTATTTTATTCCTGCAACCAAAGCCTCTCAAAACAAAGTCCATCATAGGACACTAAACCTCTCCACCGGCATCAAACAGGCCGTCAACTATCAATCAGAGTCCTATCAGTGAAGGACCATTCTGATTGGATAACAACAGCTTTTAAATAGGAAGCCAAACAGAAAGTGCATCAACTCACCTGATAAACAGGCTCTCTGTGGCTGTCTGCTGACATCCCAGTTTGAACCAGCATAGGGTCCTGAGTCTGACTGGTGTCCCAGACCACCACCTCTCCACTGTATAGACCCCCTGCAGCCACAGCAGCACACACACACACACACAAACAGTTTACACTGAGCTCTACTCCACAACATACCCCAGTGAGAATAATAAAACAGGTTTACTCTGCAGGGCAGCTGCATGGTTCAGAGGGGCACTCCACTAAACTTCACATGAGGATCAATATACCTTACACGGTTAGTCCTGCTCAGCTTGTGAAAACAGTTTAACAGTTGAGTTTAATGTCTAGTGCGGCTCTGGAGGAGCTTTGTCTGAGAAGTCTGAGAAATTGACCCCTGATGATGTCATCTGGGTTATCTGGGCATGGTACAGGTACAGAGATACAGACTTTGTATGACGTGCATTTACCAGACAGGGACGAATGAAAGATACTGTTGAGTTGCATTATGGGAAATGAAGGACACAGTGTTTTTGGAGGACTGACAGAGAGCTTCATCACATGGTGCAACAACAATCACCTGAAGATCAATATCAGCACAAACAATCAGTCTGTGGTGAACTACAATGTTTCAAATATGGATGCTGCTGCAAAAAGCTACAAACTGTAAAATGTGAATGTTTCGCAGACATCTGCAACCCAGAAGAGACATTTATGTGAATTTTTGTCATAATTAACATAAGAATTCTACGGCCAAAAGTGTGTTTTGTGAGGTAACAGCGACCTTTGACAACCAAAATCTAATCAGTTCATCCTCTAGTGCATGAGGGGTGGAAATAAGAAAACACAGCTGAGGAAAATACGTGTGAATTGAAAAATGGATGAAATATCAAGTGATTTGAGTCATTTAAAGCTTATTTGTTTAAAATAGTCATGATATGATGACAGCAGAGCCATGTTTCATCATCTTCCCCATCTTACATTCATCGTTCACAACACAAAATTGCCATTTATCATTTAAGGAAAGTCACCTCGAGGGTGGGAGTAAATCAAACTCATCGAAGAAAATGAAAGTGATGAAAATGGTGACAAATTAATAATGGAAGTGATAAAACGTATGTGAATTGAAACAAAATGATACATTGTGAGACGAACATTGACAGACAACCTAAAAACATAATGCCTCCAGCCACGGCTGTTGATGGAGACATTTATGTGAACAGAGGTGTGTGATAGCAGCTGAGTGGGTAAAAACGAGCCGTCAGCTATGTTATCTTCACCTGACGCGCCACATGGTTTGTAACACTGAACCATCTGGGAAGTCGTCCTTGGAAACTGCTTGGAAGAGTGCAGGAACATATTTGGCAGGTGATTGGACCATCTGCCTGTCAACTTCAACCCATCAGATCAACGAGCAGTATTACGTAGTAGAACAGAGAAAACTTCTTTTCCATGGAGAAAAGCCGGCAGAGCTGTTCTGGCTTCTGATTTGCTTTTAATGGAGAAACACTTCTTACACACCTGATGCTACAGCAGCAACTACACTGAACTCTTCACGAGCTGCCACTGTTGCTCTCAAATGAAAACAGCGCTCACCTGTGGCTGCCATGAGCTCCTCAGAGGACGCTGATTGGTCTGAACCACTGTGGTTTGGTCACAATTGAAATAGAAACCTGACAAAATGGACTGTCAACACGTGCGATCTTGTGAATCTAACTGCCTCGCAAAGTAAGTGCTATCTCTCACTTGATGAAAAGAAATGCATGAAGTCCTAACAACCACAGAAAAATGAGTGCAAAGCCTCTATTGCTGACAGTTGTATTAAATAAAATCCATCATTAACACTAGAGCAAACCAGAACTGGATTTTAAGGCCAATACCAGAGAGTTTAAAAAACAATCTGCTAATGATCGATGAGCAGTCGAATGCGTAACCCCACACAAAACACTGACGACATTTATATGGATCACTCAATTTTTGTAAGAATTCTGCCTAGATCCATAATGAGCATTTCACAGAGTACAAACAAACTTGTTAGCACCCCCAAACATTTTTGTCATTTCTGTACTACAATTTTTTGTTACTTACAATACCTGGGTATGTGCACCAAGCTAATATTGGCGTGTATTAGTTTAATTCTAATGAACACTAATACAGTCAATATAACCAATTACACCTAAGTTACAGAACAACAACTACTACTACTAGTTTACATATTTGTAAAACAATATAAACTTCACATCTGTAGCACGACACCCCATATCAAGAGCAGATGATAGTGCCTGGCACCAGTTGACTTACGGAAATACGGAGTGACATTTTCTACAAAAAGAATACTGAAACACAGGCAAAAAAGTGAACTAGGGAAATTCAGCAAAACCAAATTAAGATGAAGCAAACAAAAAAAAAAAGTGCAGCCTGACCAAGCTGCCAATTCCACCTTCCACCCTACTCCAATTTTGCCCTCTCTGCCTCACCTCACTGGAACCTAGCACCTGCCCACGTACGTACAGGGTGAGCTTAAAGGAGAGGGGCACCCAAAACTGTTAAAACACAAATGTAAGATTTCTCTGTTACTGCTGACAGTTCATCCATGGACAGACACACGCACACGCACACACGCGCGCACACACACACACACACACACACACACACACACACACACACACACACGCACACGCACACACACCAAATCAGTAGAGCATCATTTACTGCAGAACTATCACCCAGCTCACAGTGCCCTGACCCTCCCTGCAAGAGGACATACTGACCCAAACCTGTTTTCACTGTCCCTGATTGAGCAGCTGATCTCCTCCAGCGTCCCAGGCAGAACACACACACACACACACACAAACACAGGGTGACACCCTCTCACAATCCTATGAAACAACAATTTTAAAAAAGCATTGATCGGTTATCAAATAAACTAAAACCTTGGACTGGAAAAAAAACCCTGTTAACATTGGGTCCTGTTGATGTTGTTCCTACAACACTATGATTGTGTTGCTCCAGGACCATCATTGCAACTGACCAATCATATTTTTGTAATGCCAAAGCTTTGCGACTTGAGAAAAAGACAGGAAAAATATGTTCAGGGGAGACATTAGCCTTTTGAGCACATGGTTAAAAGGGTTGAAAGGGTCTATTTTAACCCAAACCAGGAACTTTTCCTAAACCTAACCAAGTCGTTTTGTTGCCTAAACCTAGCCCTGACCTGAGGCCTGTCAAGCCTTTACCCTTCTCTCCTGTTGTCCTCCTGTTTAATTATTTTCCCATAAACCTCCTGTATTTGAACCTTTCTAAAAGAAACAATCAATACTTTAAAAAGGATTGGCTGTAAAGTCTGCAGGCACAACAGCCTATTTGACATGTTAGCTACATTCCCCTCCGGTACAGCAGTTGGCAGTATGTAGACCAATAGCTGTAATTTCTATTGACGAGACATCATTTACTCTAGCAGCACCTGCCAATAGAAGAAGAGGAAGAGGCCCAAGAAGATGAAGAAGAAGACGGATGAATGTGAGAGGGATGGTGTACCTGCCAAAGACACTAAAAGTTTCTGCAAGTATCTTACCAAATGGGAGGAGGCTTTTTTAATGAAGAGCAATGTCAGTCAAAGTCATGCTTTTTGTAAAAATGGATTTTAGTGTGTCACACAGAGGAAAAGCAACAAGCACCTGCAAACACCTCCCAGAGGTGCAGAAACATACTCCACCAATGACGTATTCTATCAAGCGTCTCACTTGCCAGTGCTTGCTAACTGAAGCATAATGTGTAAGTGACGTGCTGAATTTATATGGCCTTTTGTGTTGTTATGTACATAATGCAGAGATGTTTACAGCATTTCACCTTCAACTAGGTATCTGTTTCTGACCACCTAGCTACATGGTATATTTATATATATATACAGTTGCCAGCTCTCACACTTTCAGCTTGAAACATCTGCTTTCAGGCAGTCTGACACCGACCATACATATCCTTTTACCTGACTTTATTAAAGTCAAACTTCCATCACACAGCAGTAGGATCAATCCATGTCTTCAGAGTGAGAGAGGGGCTCACACTCCCACACTGAACTGGAGTAACTGAGTCCAGTATCTTGCCACACTTCTGATTGGTGCACGACCTCTCGACCTTCTGAGCCACAGCTGCCCTGTAATCACTTAATTGATGTAGGAACTAGTTAACCCAATCTTTCAATTGTCAGGATGATACCAGGTATATTTATCAATGAAGCCAGATAAAACCAATCAGTTGACTAAACTTCAAGCATGTCTTAAGTAAATAAAGACTCAGATGCCCTGCAACTTTTTGTTACTGAATTCAGACAAAACTCAGGTTATAGTACTTGACCCTAACCTTGGAAACTCATTAACTGCTTATAGCTACTCAGGATGGCATTGCGCTGGCCTCCAGCACCGCTGTAAGGAATCTGGGAGTCATCTTTGATCAGGATATGTCCTTTAACGCCCACGTAAAACAAATTTCAAGGACTGCCTTTTTCCACCTACAGCACATCTTGTCTCAAAAATGCATAAAAACTAGTCTATGCATGTGTTACTTCCAGGCTGGATTATTGCAATTCCTTATCATCAGGCTGTCCCAGTACATTGCTAAATACTAAAAACCAGCTGATCCAGAAATCTAAATGCTCCTCGTGTTCTGACAAAAACAGGGAAAAGAGATCATATTTCTCTGATATTAGCTGCGCTGCACTGGCTGCCTGTAAAATCCAGAAGAGAATTTAAATTCCTTCTCTTCACCTACAAAGCATTAAATGGTAAGGCATCATCTTGTCTTAAAGAGATCATAGTACCCTATCATCCCAGTAGAACACTACCAGAGCCAGAGCCTTTAGTTATCAAGTTCCTCTCCTGTGGAACCATCTTCCAGTTGTTGTCTGGTAGACAAGAGTATGTTTAAAACTTTCCTTTGTGATAAAGCTTACAATTCGGGCTGGCTCAGGCTTGCCTTGGACACAAATGCAGCACTAAGATCTAGCAAGTCTAGTACAGAGACAAGTTGTTTGTCTGATGCAATTAGAAGGTTGTTTGTGACTTTAACCAATGTTGTCTCTGTGCTATGGTGCTCTCTAAATCCTGACTGCAAATCCTCAAATAAACTATTGTTATGTAGAAAGTTGCACAGCTGACTAGCAACTGCTTTCTCAAGGGTTTTAGAGAGAAAGGGTAGGTTAGATATAGGTTTGTAGTTGGCTAATATCCCTGTATCAAGAGTAGGCTTTTTGGGGAGAGGTTTTATTAGAGCTACTTTAAAGAACTGTGGTACATAGCCTGTTGACAAAGACAGGCTGATCATGTCTATTAAAGACAAGCCAATTTAGGGTAAAACATCTTTAAACAGCTCGGTTAGGATGGGATGTAAGATACAGGTTGATGATTTTGATGAGGAGATTGTTGAGATTAGTTGGTGAAGGTCAGCAGGAGAAAAGCTTTCAGCTGACAGCTACTTCTATGGTTTCTGTATTTGAAGATAAATCAGTACCCACTGAAGTTAGCAGTTGCTGAATTCTGTCTCCAATAGTGATAATTTTATCATTAAAGACACACATGAAGTCACTACTACTGAGGTTTAAAGGAATACATGGATCAATGGAATTATGACTGCCTGTCAGCAGATTAGATTTGTGTATATACAGTATATATATGATTCAGAGTTATCAGTTCATGATGTGAAAGCGCCACAGACTGGCAACGTACCTGCGATGAGGGCGGGCTTGTTGGGGTGACAGCACAGAGCAGTGACTGCAGTGGGAACATCGATGACCAGATCAGCTTGTTTGGGGTTTTGGCCTCGACGGTCCAGGTTCCACGTACAGACATACGACCTCTCAGTGCTCCAGTCTCCATCATCAATCCTGCCCAACAAAAACACACACACACCCACATCTGAACATCTGACCACGTGATGGCAACAGAAAGCTTCTCCAACACTCTGATGATGTTTTCGATTAATTTAAAAATAAAAAACTAAAGTGAGGTGAAAAACATTTAGGGCCTCCTTAGTGGAGTTCCAGGTTTGTTCACATAAAATGTGTACGTCAGGTGAAACACCAACATACCGACCGTAGGCACAGGCAATAACTGAACCTGTACAGTTCCAGGACACACTGGTCACATGAAGACTTCTCTCTACAGAGCTGGGATGTTGAAGGCAGTGGAGGCATGCCACCTGCAGACATGGGACTGTGTCATACAGAGAACTCTTCATGAAGATAGGTCAACCCCAGTTTGTGTCCAGAAAACTGCTCCAAAATATTAACTCATCATGAAGAACTACAGACTTTCAGATTCTCCTCTGGCTTACAAAGCTAAAAAATCAGAAAACAATTTGATTCATTGATCCTTCTTACCAGGTTACTGCGATCTTCCCAGTTCACCTGGAACCCATCGAAGGCGTGACTCCTAGTATTTCTGACCAGCTCTCTGATGAGTGTGTCCTCAACCCGCTGCAGAAAGTCCTTCAGGCCAGGCGGCTCTGGCTCATCATGGTTTTGTTGGAAGAGCTGTTCTGTCACCTGATACTGTGGCTCTGTCTGGGTACTGCTGTTAGTAACCAACACAGTCTGGACCTCTGCCTCAGTACTGTGCACTGCCTTGGTCTGACAGCTTCTCTGAAATATCAGCAAAGAAAGGCCCTTCTATTTAAGGCTGCACATCAATCACATAGTAATTGCAGCCACGATTAATGAGACAAAAGCAGGTGCAACACTGATGCTTTGTGTTTAGAGCAGCCACATTTGTAAGTCAAATTAATGAATTAAATATCTCATATTCAAGTGATAGTGGTCTAAAGCTAGTGGGTGTTCTCTTGGGAAAATCCCATCCCCGTAGTTTAATGCAGTATAAAGTCAATTCCTGTCGTTCAATGTCTGCGCGCTTGCAGCTGTGGTTTTTACATGTCCGAGCAACACTGAACGTAACATATGTCGGCCAGCTAACAACGGCAACGTTGGATACAACACTGTTTATGTAATACATGAATAATTCGGAAACAATTAGCTGCATTTGGATTCATCCTAAAAGAGCACTTCGGGGGCGAAAGTTGGCACTGTTGTTCAAACATACCGACTCCTGCGCCGACTGCTGAGATTTCCTCCACAGAGAGCTAATGCTCACAGAGTCCAGGGCTTCGTCAGTAAACATGCTAACGTTCATGAATATGCTTTGCTCAGGCTAAAAGGCATTTGAATAAGTGCTAACATTAAGCCTCTCAATTAGCACTAACTACCTTCTGACGGGTTTGACAGAATGGTAGCTGCGGGGCACCACTGCTAACCAGCCTAACGTCTCAACTCTCAGTGCTGGAACCTGTTTCAACGAAGCTAGCGTTACCTTGGTTACGGAGAGAATCTCGCGAGACAAGAGAGAAATCCCGTGTTCACTTCCGCTTTGTTTCCTGCACGAAGTTCTTAGCTTTTCTCTCAGTAGTGTTATGATGTGGACGCTGATTCATTATATTGAGAATTAAAAAACAGAGTTAACATCACGTGATTATCTGCTTCCACCATTTTTACGTTGTCGCTTTAGTTGTAACAATGTCAATAAAAAATGTATTGTGGGCCCATATACTTCCTGTAAAGGTCCCGGATATTGAAGTCACGCGAACGTTAGCGTCCAAACATGTAGCTTGTCTGTCGGATGAGTAGCTTTCTGCTTATGATTTGTTTCATTAACACAGCTATAATGTTTCACTAAAACCAAGTCCCCAACGCCCTCCGCTCAGCTGTCACGGCTTTACCAACTAAATGCAGAATGTGGACACCTTTTGCTTGACTTCATTAAATCACACAGCAGTAGAAATGATACACGTGGCTCCGAAAAGAGGGGTTTGTGCGCATTTTACGCAAGTTTCACAGCCGCGGTAGCTTTTCTAATGAGTTTTCATCAATCTTCTCTATGACATTGTGATCTTATCGTAAACATAGAAATCTAAATGCTTTCTGAGCAGTGAACAGGTAAACTGCTGCACACAGATTACAGTTGAAATGACTGGGAACAAAGCGGGGGTGCTCAGGATGAAAACTGTAGGTACATGATTGTTTTCAGCTAAATGCCGTTTCATCTGGAGCTTCACAATATTGGGTTCGGGCATATCAAGTGGCTTATTATAGGGAGTTTTCAGTTTTGCTGCTTACGTGCAAAAATACTCTCAGCAGTGGTATTACTGCACGCACGGAACTTATCTTATCACTTTAGCAAATAAGGCACCAGATAGTAGGCCCAATGAATACACTATTTATTAAGCCTATAAGTTACTGGAGTTCATTTTGAGATGTCTCTGACTGTGCACCAACAGAGATGAAAGGAATTTAGGTTGTGGTACAACTGAGAAAACTGATCAGCAACATTCATTAGTGTTAGAAGAAACTGTCTTTGTCAATGTGGATAATCCATAGAACACATGGTGTACAGTTTTTACTGAAACTACTTTCTTCAGAAAAAAATACTCCCAGCACAGTCAACAGTGCAGTGTCTGGGAACTGCCCAGGTTTATATGTGCATCCTTTTTTCCACACTACCACAAACCCTCTTTGAAGTCAATGACTCTGCGGTGCAGAAAGGCAACATTGACTGCTTATATGTCAAATTCATACTCACCTGTACCACCTATTCCTACTATACTAACATACAGGAGCCATCATATGTGTGTTGTTCTTACGCATGAAGTCTAATGTGAGTCCAGTGATTTTTTTTTTAGGTTCACTTCTTCTTCACATAGAGGACCTCAGTAGAAATACTGGTCATCTTCAATGTTGTATTTTATTCTTCTTGCTCTCATATTGTTCAGTCAGTGGTGGTCTTTTACTTTGTGGCTCATGTACTCTATTTGCACTTTGTGACCCAATAGAACAAGGCTGCTGCTACTATTTTAACTGATGGGGATTCTACTGAACATACACTTACCAACACATAACCCTGGGCAATGATGTATATTAAGCACTGAAGTGTAACATGGGAATATTTCAAAGAGCAATGCTATCAATTACCCAAAAATGAAAAAAGTTAATTTGGTGTTTCTGTGAAAATGGTACAGGTGTGTTGAGCAAACGCCTGTCTTCTTTGTACAACTGTTTGGGCAAAACAAGTGATACATATTTATAACAATGGCCCTTAACAAGCCTTAAAATGACAGACTAATACATTTTTAAAAATCACTACACTAGCAGAATTTGTCTCAAACTTGAGTCAGCCCAAACTATTTATTCAATACCCACTGACAAAGTGTGGGATAATTAACAACGGGACAAATCTAAACAGTAATAATTGTCACATTTGAGAGCCAGAAGAACCCAATACATTCAACACAACAAATCTTAATATGATGAGATTATTAGCATCCGCTGGACGCACAGTAGCATGCAGTCTGCCTGTTTGAAACTTTTAGCAACAACATGGACTATTGGGACTGTTCAGTTTGCCCAATGGTCTTTTTATGCTGTCTTAAAAAAAAAAAAAAACAAAAAAAAAACAAAACATAACTCTAAACATCCACAAATGCACCTGTCTGATTGGTCACTGTCTACAGATACATTCACTTTTGCTACACAGTTGTTCATTTGCTGCGTGACATCTCAAAAGTGAAACTGACTACGTTCTGGACTGGCCTAGTGGCAGCAGGTATGTAAATGAACATGGTGTGGGTCTTATCAAACAACTGCAGCTGAAACGCCCAAATGTGATTGAACTATTTCAAACATCATGTATACATTTATTTATTGTAACAAAGCAACTGGTACACTTAATTTAATGTGAACAGGTTTCCAGCAGAACAGAAGAAACGCTGCACACTCCACAGGGGACTCTACAGAAATCGTCTCTCCCATCTCAAAATGTTAAGCCAAGCTCAAAATTAGATTTTTAAGTTGTTTTTTTTATAAAAAATGCACATTTCAAACTTTGTTGTGGGTGCCTGAAAAACAAGATAATGAAAATTTCTTTAACAGACGTCCAGACTTGGTGTCAAAGCCCCGCTGCCCCACCATACCTCCCCATTAAACTGTGTACAATTAATGACCGTCTTACCAAGATACATGTATATCCCAAAAACGTTTACAATGGTTGAAAGGAACAAGCTGGTGCTTTCAATCAGTTCCATTAGTACAATAAGTCACAAAGGAAAATGCAACTTCTAATAAGCCCTAGTACCCCCACCACTGGATATATTATAATGTACATTTATATATATATAAAAGTGGCTAAGGATGCTATGATTAAGTTATCACTGCACCATGGCTTATTTTTATTGAACTCACAACTTCATATTTTACATAGAAATTGCTATTTTACGTATTTTAAATCTACGTAGGATGACGTGCAGAATGCTACAATTTTTTTTATTCTTTTGCATGTCTTTGGGAGATGTAAAGAAACAATGACAGGTGAGACTTCAAGATAGAGACACCCCCACCGCACTGCACCCAATGTAGACCTGCAGTGTACTGAGCTGGTCTTCAGACATGGCATTATGGACAGGCCGTGGCTGCAGGGGAGGAGGACGGACACGCTGACGACACACAGGATTTTTTTTTTGTTGTTGTTTTTTTTTAGTTTTTGGGATTTTTTTTTTGCTTTTTTTTTTACAAACCCCCCACCCCCCCGCCCAAAACAAACAAAATATTTTGCTCCCGTGGGTTGTAGGATGATCACAGAGGGAGGAATGGGAAAAGGTGTTGCTGAAATGCTTAATCATCCTCACCATCATCCTACAAGAAAAAAAGACAAGAAAAAAATAAAATAATAATAATCCACTGGTTGTTCATAGAAGTCTATTGCAGAAGTAATCATGTCAGTTAATATTAGATATGTTTAGGTACGACAGTATTCATCCACATTATCACTGATTATAATCACTGGTTTACTGGGTAATGTTTTTGATTGACAGTATTCTTACCTCTCCATCTTCTCCATCTCCATCCTCATCTTCATCTTCACCTTCGCCTTCCTCTTCCTCCCCCTCGTCAATATCTTCCAGACCCTCCTCTTCATCGTCGTCATCATCACCATCACCTTCCTCGTCCTCCATGTCAGGGACCTTGGGAAAATTCAAGCATTAACCACCTGGTGTCTGTGTAAACTCTGCTGTTTGTAAGTCTGACCCCCACTGATATTATGTTGCCATCTTCCACACAAGTATAGCACTACACTCAACCCATCACAATAGAGCCAGACCAATACAGAATGCTTGAGGATGATATCAATATCAGTATTTGAGATTTCTTTTAATCAGAGAACATGTTGGCTGAATGGGCAGGTATTCATTTTTAATCAAAACCTTGAGGATTTTAAAATGTACTTCTCGGGACGTGACATGTAGTGAGTGGGACACATGCTGGACAAACTATGTTAATGGGGAGGCTGTTCTTGTATTACCTAAAAAACACACATACACATGTTGCTATGTAAATCCTTGATAAGCCAAGATTTTACAAGACCGACGGCAGCATTTTAAGATCCTGTACTCGATGTACTGTAGCTATAACACGACAACTGGCCCATGTCCTTGATAACTGAGCAGATTTCATCCAATGATGAAGCAAGTGAAATGACACTGAAAGCTCCAGAAAAAGACATTATTATGGTGTAAAAAGTATTTGAAGGGTTTTGATTTTTGAAAGAGTTGATTTAAACATGTTTCATGTCTGTCGCAGCATAATTGCATCCTGCGAGGTGCTGCATTGGCCCAGCAAATGTAAAAAAGTATACATACCAGGTTGATTACTTAAATAACTGTCACTGAGTTGTAAAATCCTGTCTCAGATTAGAAACAACAGTGCAGTGTTTAGGTGTCTGATAAGAGGTAGCACCCACCTGTTTGTTTTTGTCCCAACAAACATTTATTTAACATTCATATATCATTCATTTTGGGGAAAAAATACTGTCTCTGCTGTGGCTATTGGCTTTTTTTGTTTAATAATCTCAAAATGCCAGCTACTGACCCGATTAAATCAGCATACCACTAGTATTTTATCATGTCATAAGTACCTGAAGCAACACACCCCCATCAACAAAATGCCTTGTGTTGTTTTAATGCAGGGCTGTTTTCTGGCTGATACTAACTAAGACAAGAAGAAACTGGTGAGGGCTGATAAGCCTACCAAGTAGTACTGCAGCGGGTTAGGCCAGATGTCGTCCTTGATCACTTCTCCCAGTTCATCAGCTCCCGCATCCGAATGGTCAGTAAACCAGGTGAAGAAGCTCTCTGGCTCCTCATGCTGCCTTTTCTTCCCAGCTTTGTTTGGTGTCTGGCCTGTACGCTTCGTCAGGTCCTGTGGAGGAAAACGGTGTTCAAGATTGAAGTTTATAAAGTGTTTCTTGAAAAGAGAACTGTTATTGCGACCATTTTTACACATGCAATAACCTGAAAACACATCTAGAAAGGCCAACATTGGCAGGACTAGAGCAGAAGACTGAAGTAAAAATAGTACAATGGAAAACTTAGCACTTAAGTGAAATAACTAAATGTCTTCTTACTTTTTAAGTTAATGAGACCATGTAGTAGTATTAAAAAGAAAACTAAATACTTTTTCATAAAAATCACATAGGAGGCAAAAAAAGGCAAACCAACCTTTCCAGCTTTCCATTTGATTTCAGTTGATTTGGAAACAGGATCTCCACTCTCATTTACATTAAACTCTTTGGAGAGGGCTTTGTTCTCAAAGTACGGATTCTCATCAAAATACTACAAGAAAGGAAATACATGTGTATCAGTACATGGTGTGACATTTAGACTGTACAAGTACAAAGTGAACCTGATAACTCACAAAATCTATTCTATATCCAGACTTGATGTCCTCGAACTCAGTGACCTCCACCCTCGACAAGTAATGAAGTGCTTCCTCGTCCTCCTCCCCCAGTAGAGCTGAAACTACAGGACACACAGTTAGCTGCTGATCAGACCGTTCTCTGTGAGCTTGTGAGAAATACATTAAGACAACATTTAGAAGCATAAAGCAGCTATAAATAAATTGAGACAAAGGATGTTAACTCCATTGATGATCATTTATTACCAACAAAGTCAGTTAGAGTCACCACACAACAAAAGCAAGAGTTTACCTTGTGGATGGTTGACGAATGTTGTGACCCAGAAGTTAGGGATTTTGGCTATGAGTTCTGATCGCTTCTGGAAGAATGGCTGACGTAATTTGTTGTACTTCTGCTCTACTTTTAAAATTTCTTCACTTGCCTGTTCATTCAGTCTGGGGAGAAAAAAACAAAAACATGTCAACACAAAAACATCTCCAAGTAGCCATCTTCCATTGCTCAGATTCAAACTCACCTGTCAATTTCATTCTGTACTTCATCAATGTGTTCAATTGCTTCCTGTTGCTCTTTTTCTGCAAAGGGAAAGGAAAGTGTTCCAACATAGGATTGGAATACAAAGGTACATAACACTGCAAAAAACAAATTATATGGCTTCACTCAAATTTCTACACAACCAAGGTTACTGAGAGCTGAGAGATATGGTTAATCTGACATATATACACATACATACATACACACACTCACACATAGACAGGAGAACGTATAAACAGAGAACAGAGACATGCTAATGCACAGTTGTTCTTGTTAAGGTTTGGACGGTGCTGTGTGTGCAACATTAATGTCTGCTGTCTGTCATATGCCTGTTTAAGAGATGACCTGCACTGCTTGCACTTGTTTTTAGAGATGGCAACAGATGTTTTTTTACCCATACTATAATGAAGTAGTCTACGTTACAAAAGTTTCAGCCTCTGTAGCACCCGTGCCATGTGCAAAAAAGATCATGTAAAGCTCTGCCTGCAGAACTATAAAGATGCTCTATTTTTGCAGATAATTTAATTTTCAATGCAAA
Organism: Chelmon rostratus; assembly: GCF_017976325.1. Classification (NCBI taxonomy): domain Eukaryota; kingdom Metazoa; phylum Chordata; class Actinopteri; order Chaetodontiformes; family Chaetodontidae; genus Chelmon; species Chelmon rostratus. Next base: position 1,800,958 of record NC_055676.1, on the reverse strand, counting down.
TGTGAGATAGCAATAGAATGCCTACCAACTAACACATTTCACAGTTACAAGGAAGGAAGCAAGTAAAAAAGATAGCAGTGCACTACACAATGGTATTTAATACAGTACCCTTAAAGATGAATAACCTTTTATAGACCAACTTGTGCTGAAGTTCTCAACGTTTCAAATGTTGATCTTAACATTTTTCATGGTCTCCAGTTAGTCCTGCTTTTTAACCTTATCTTGATTTCACTTTAATGTCACATTGACCAGTTTTTGACATGACATGCATGTACAAAATATCGATTCAGTGAATATATTGGAGGATTAGTGTCTGCTACCTGCTTTGTCCAGTAGAGAGCACTAACAAGTTTTTACACAGCCAAATGTCCAGCTCAGTAAACAGCTTGACTACAAATCTTTAAAAACAGATTTAAGGGATGCAAGGGAAAGAGCTATTTAAAAATGTTAATTCCAATAAAAATAAAAATGTTCAATTACGTATTCTCTGACTTTTAAAACTATCAAATATCAATATTGAACCTGCCTCAAAAATCCGGTTCTGGTTGCTCTACACTGACTGGCAGCAGAACTCCACAAAGTCCACACAAACATGACTATTTAAGCAGACATTAGGAGGGTTTAAAAGCTCGTTAGCTCATATAGACTGAAAGCAGCCATTACTGGCTACAATAAGTGATTAGATGCTTCCCAACATGCCCCTCACATTTACTTTAAGACAGAACTTGCTTTTGTCCATAAAATCTAGTTGAACACTATTTCACTCCAACAAGAAAAGGTCAGTCTGCGGCAAATTTAACCAGGTATCCATCTGCAACCCTGGACAACTTTATATAACATCTACTTTTCTTAAAAAAAGAAATAAAAATTAAAAATATCTGATTTTCATGCTTAAACGACTCCCTAAGTATTTTTTAATGATAAAGTTTAAATATCCTCGATGTGAACCTAAAGTATGTATATTTCACGATCTGATTTTTACTGAATACGATCATTTGAAACGAGTATTTTCGTTGTTTCAGTACAGCCCCCAGCCACACGAACTCCATCCCCAGCCGTTTCCCTCTCGTGCATGGTGTGGTAAATAACGCGGGACGCCAGGAGCGGTGTGTTTGGCTGCAAGTGTGTGTATGTGTGTGTGCGGTGGATCCAGAGCAGACAGACCCTCTGCCTCCTGCAGTCTGGAGCTTCCTGTTGCTGCTAAAGGCGGCCTGGTTTGAATGAGAGGCTTAACGACGTCTCGCTGGGACACGGTTGTCTGCTTCGGTCTCATATAAACATACTGCGAGGTCCACCAAAGCCTATTCATGCTTGTAAAACACATACTAACATCCATAATGCCACCTCACAGACATTCTAATGTTAGTTATCTACACAAAGAAGAAGCGGTTGTTTACATTTTGCTCAGCTACTGACGCGCACACAAAAGCCAAGCTCACAAGCATGGTTATGTTGTACTGAACAGTTAACGTTATCAGTGCTCGGCCTTTCTTGACTGATAGGAAACGGGATGCGATGGATGTTGCACTACAAATGTGGGCAAACAATCGTTTATGTACCTACAGCCACAAACGTGCAAGAGGAAATGCACGGCTACACACGGTGTCATCAATACTTCCCTATGACAAACCTCCCAAATTGTTTGCATGAATAATACCTGCACATCACGCTAAATGCAGCTTATGCAATGCAAATACCGGCCTCCTTCATGTGAACTAGGAGCTAATGAAAGCTAATAGCTAGCTAACCTCTCACGCTGGCTAAATTGTTAGCCCTTGTTAGCCTGCTACATTGCATGCTACAACAGTCCTGCACAACAGCATTTTACTTTAACGCTTACATGAGGGGACTGGTAAATTAAGCTGTTCATCCATAAACACAAGCTATTTCAACCCGATACTGCACAACAAACTACAATGAAAATGACAAAATGACGAAAAACAAATGAAAATGGCGTTGCACAAGATAACCGCCATTCCTTAACGTTACCAGAGGTCTCGTCCGCTCCGTCATGATTTGAATTCTCCTTCCTACTGACTTTCGCCGATGAGGCCGACATGGTTATCGTTTGCCGTGACACTTTTGGCCAGATGTATATTCCTGAGCAGTTTCTAACTCTTCTCTGGAGGATAAAAGTTACTTCCACCTTACATAGAGTGCGTTTCTTCAAGCCCACGATAAGGAGGAATGAGCGCAGCTCCGCACGCTTGTTTCTCTGTGTAGCGCTCGGTCGGTGAACATACTTATGATTCTCTACTGCCCTCAATTGGCTGGAGTGTGATACTGCAATTTAAAACCTTATGCAGCACAACTCAAGTGTTCAAGTGAACGCACTGCTTTACCTTGGCTGTCCGTCCAAACTAAATGCTTTTTGACAGCAATTTGCAGTCACAATTATTTTTTTTCCATTTTTTTTCTAGAATTGCTTGGCCTACATTTTTTCCTGTTGTAGGGGTGCAGAAGCTATCAAACTACTTTTAACTTATGAAATGTATAATTGGATATAATATTACTGTACTCTGTACTGTAAGTACAGTACTTTGTTAACTACATCCAGATGAGTCCAAACTTTGCTCATTGCACTTGATTATATCTATGTGATATATAAGACTACGCCATAGTCTCTATATTCATTTTAGGGAACTATGCCAGTTTTATACATAATGCAAAAAACACAAAAGTTGGCATATCTGGGTTACTACAATGTATTCATACAATGCATGGAAAAGCTAAATGTAAAGTTCCATTTTTGCAAATGATAGCCACTGGTCAAACAATATCAGATCAAATACGCAGCATGTTGTAAACCACTGTTGGCTCCAGTGCTTGTTACATTTTTCACATTATTATTATTACACATTATAGACATTTCACAGTCAATGCTACTTCAACACAACCATGTATGGTGCTCTGTTACTGTTAGTTAGTGCTCTCACATCACCATAATAGTAAAACACGGTGTTCTCTCTACTCAGGGGTCAATAAGTTCCTGTTCTTTCATAATTCATCGAACTCTTTAACTATCTTGGGGTCAGAGCCTCCAAAGAACTAAATTAGACCAAAAATGTCTCTCCTCCTCTTTTATCCGATGGAATGTATATGGGATAAAACAGAACCAGCTCTCACGTCATCTTGACTCTGTTATTCATGGTACAGCATCACATGTTTTACTGATTTGTTTAAGGCATTTCATTTAAGAGGAATTTCTGTTTGTAAAGCTGTGACCTAACTTTTGAGTGTAACCTACTTATAAGAGAATGACATTCACAGATCTCATTTGTGGATTATCATGAGCCATTTTTAGAATATATAGCATTCACATGCTATTGAATAAAGAAATTAGAAGAACAGAGCACATGTTGAGAAGGTGGGAGGCTAGAACTCCTGGTAAAGCCATGTAGAAATGTTTAAAAATGCTGGTTGTTTGTAGTTTTCCTTCATCCTACTCAATTTAACCTTTGTCTCAAGCCTTGTGTGGTCAAGTGAATGACTGAAGGGACAGCAGTTATTCATTCAGTTTCTAGCTCCACACCCAATTTTTTTACTCACTTTTTTAAACATCATGTTTACCTACAGAGCAGGAAGTCTGCCACAGTATTGTAGCCTCATGGAGCAAAAGACCAAAACACACTTTTTTCTGTGCGTGGCATGCCCACAGTACAACAAACATTAGACAACATTTCCAACCCCACCTACTCTCTGTGTGTGGCTGGATGGAATGGCAAGCAGTTGAAGTGTTTATAGCAAGTTTCCCAGTGGGCTTCTCTCAGGGACAGTGAGCCTCTGTCAGCAGGTATGCATGTTTTCCATGTCTCAGTCCACCATAGCCTACAGCAACAACTTATGTTAAACACGGATTTAATGGCATTCAGACAAGTTGCGTAAGTTACTAATAAGAGTGGTTCACTTTTAATTCTTCATTTATGATTGAAAGATTGAAACAATTTTAGATTGATATTTTACACTTTTTGGTTTATTTCACACAATTTGCTTGTTACTATCGGAGCTGTAAGTATAAATCAGAAATGGGAGGAGATCACAGGCTCGTGAACGCATCATGGGTTACCTCGGCAGGTGGACTGAATAGTCGAACGTGATTCGTTCCTGTGGCGTTCTGTCATTAACGTCTGTCGACCAATCCAGCCCCGGGCTACTGACGTCAGTTTTGCGTCGAGCCGTAGTTAAACTCAATTCAAACTTCTACAGAGATTTGTTTCCATAATGGACGCGAGCGCAGGCGAGCGCAGCGCCTGTGACCAGCTTTGACAGACGGAGAAGTTCACATGTCGCCTTCAGTTCAGCTAAGCTAGCCGTGCCGTGCCTCCTGAGGCGGTTTAAGCGACTTTCTGGCCCGAAGGAGACGCTGTGTGGATGTCCAGCACGGTACACTGACAGCCACCATGTCAGGTTTAACGCTACAGGTAAATTTAATGCCACAGGCTGCCGAATTCGTCAAATGAAATTCAGTTGTCATGAAGACGTTAGCTACCGACGTTACGCCGATAAATATTACTCGACGTTGAGTTTAGTGACGCTAGTTGCTACTTTGACAGACAGGTACTGGAATTTCCTGTTTGTCTTGTTTGCTTCTCCTCAGAGTCGTTTGGTCTTTGTCGATGTCAGACAAATAGTATTACGTTACTATAATGTTAGCTTACTATTAAACCACTCAGTTTCATTCAGAAAAGACGACCAGAGTTAAGTTAGCTCCTCCGCATGGCTTTAACCCTCCTTCAGAGTCGATGTACTGATTTTTTCCCCCTTTTTTAACAAACCTAAAAGAATTAATTTCAGTAAATCTTAGCTTGCTCATGGACTACTATTTTTAGTTTGGGAAACCGTCCAACCCCCCCTGTCTTCCTAATCGAGTTGAGTTGAGTTGAGTTTTAGCCTAAAGTTTGACATTTTGAGTCACTTGGTATTATTACAATATTTTTTAAAAACCAAATTAGTATGCATTGCCAAGGTCTAGCCTAATTAAATTAAATAATTGTCGAGCCTGGTACCATCCACTGATCTCTGTGATAAAAAGTGCTGGATACATTGTCTTTTTTAATGGGATCCAGACACCACACCAGTTCTTGACAATAAAAGTTGTACTTGTTTTGATTGGTATGAGGTGTGTCCTTTGTAGAAATGAATAGAAACCAGAAGTACCCTGCACAAAAGTCAGTCTAACTCAACGGCTGTTGGGCTCGGCTCAGGCCCATAGCAAAGCCACCTAATAGACTGGTGAGGAGTAATGATCCTGTTCTTGGTGTAGGTTAATAGTTTGTTCTGGCATCTGGGCTTTGTGTGCAGAAGGAAGATAAATGTTGGCTAAATGCCGTTAAGGCTACAGTGTGTCTGCATAATCCCATTTTAAACAAATTCAATAATATCGTCATATTTCTGAGAATTAAATGTCTTAAACATTTATTTATTTTTCCTAGCTTTTCCTGTCAAGTTGGATTTATTGTTGCTTACTATGATGTAGCCTGTCTTATGGATTCAGTTAGTGCTATTATTTTAATTATGGATTAATCCTCTGATATTTGCTTGAATACTTTAAAATCAGTTGTTCTATTATATGTCAAGATAATATCATCAAATTGCTTGTTGTTTTGTTTGACCAACAGATCTGGCTAAACAGGTCTCCAAAACCTCGAGCTATTATGAAAAGAAAAGAAAAGCCAAGACAAGCAGCAACTGAGAAGCTGGAACTATGCAGTGTTTGGTATTTTTGCTCGAAAAAAGCCTTAAATAGTTAATTGATTATGAAAACATTTGCTGATTATGTTTCTTTTAATTGATTAATTGTTTCATTTCGAATTTAATCTCATAAGGATTAGGAGTGTGTCAACTTTAGAAGATGGTGAACTATATAATAAATAGTCAATGTTTATGTCTGAAGATAACAAAACAATTCAGTGAGCTATGGAAGAACTTTATGAAGCAGCAAGCAGTTCTTGGTGCAGAGCTGACTGGCCTGCAGTGAAGTGGGACTCTGCTCTGTGTCTTATGTATCGTATGTGAATGTAATCATGTTTGAGATTAGCCGGACCTAAGAGTTGTACTGTGTACTATCTTATAAAGACATTATGGTTATTAGGGTTTTCTCTAGTTAATAAAGCAATTATACTAAGTGAATAATTAGGAAAGAAACCTGATATATAAAGCCACAAAGATCTCATCATTTGTGATAAATAAGGTGTTATTTTTTTCATCTAGAGGACATGTGATGAGTCCAAGCACAGTTAGTCCTAATTTAATCAGAGCTTTTTGATGTCGTGTTTCAGAGTCAGTCAGAAACATCTGTAACTATCTTTAATTGCACATTCCATCCAACTGTAAGGCGAACATAACTCCAGTCTGTGTACAGCTGATATATCTTAAATGAACATTTTGAATGTGCAAATGTAGTTTGAAATATCTTAATAGCTAAAACAAGTAGCTACATTTGCTTGCCTGTGTAGCTTTCCTTACTGTTTTACTGTTCCAGGGAAGTCAAAAAATTGAATTTGGCTTGTGGTGCTTGCGAAATTGAAAGATTACATTTTAAGAAAATTCAGCAGAAGTGCGTTTTTTCAGAAATGGGATTCATGGAAGTCACAAATATCAATATCACAACTGACCTGTCACTACAGGTTGATGCAAGATATCATTAATGATATAAAATGATGTATCATGACTAATGCTGAAACAATTAGTTGATTATGCAGTCAGCAATGATTTTGATGATCAATTAATCATTTTAACTGTTTCATGAAACAGAAATTACAAGTATTCCCGAGCTAGATATGAAGATTTGTTGTTTTTTGTGTTTGACATTATTTTGCATTTAATGTGTATGGGTTTGGGCAGTTGGTTGAAGAAAACAAACCATTTGAAGATGTCTCTTTGCAGTCTGACAACTTGTGATGGGCACCTTTCATTTAAGACTAAATGGTTAATCAACAGCACATTATTAAAATGATAATTAGTTTCAGCCTCAATCTTGACACAACACCTGATTTCCTGACGTTGAGACAAGGCAGATACTGTTGCTGCTGTAGGAGAACGCCAAACAGATTTTTATCCACAAGGGGGAGGCATTCTACTGTTGGTGTAACTGTCACAGCTTGCTTTAACTGGCCTTTATGAAATACTCTACTTCCTTAGCAGTCGTTTCCATTTAATCAAGTTGTTCCTGTTCTTTCTTATTTGGTTGCATCAGCCAATGGACACAACATGTGCTTAATTTCCATTTCCTTTTTGAAATTGTGGTTTTTTGTCTTGGATGTATTTTATATTTGATATATTGTTCTCTTCAGGATGGTGGGTGATGGCTGTCCTTTGTATTATAGGCAGTGGTCAATTAATCCCTCATAATGCTGGCCGCTGTAATGTAGCAGCTGCCTACATTTAAATGCTCTCCCTTTAATCCCACATTTTTGGAATCCACAGAGTGTAGGTGGATGATACTTTCGTTGCAAACTACTTGGATTTCAGGTCCTGAAATCTGTATGTAGAAAAAAACCCAATTATGAGACATAGTTGAGACAGCTAGACCCCATGATATTAATATTAGCTTGTTTTTGACAGGTGAGGTATTATAATATGTTGATATAATATGTACACACAACATGATGCATAAAAAAATAATAACCACAGTAAACAGAAATTGAAGCAGTTGTGCTGTGTCCTTCAGAGCAGTAACATGCAGGGTCTGGATGAAGGGGACATTCTCGACCCAGAGTTTCAGCAGCGTTTGGAGGATGCTCGTACTCTGCTCAGGCAGGAGATTCAGCGGGAGCTGAAGATCAAGGAGGCAGCCGAGAGAATGCGGCGGGCCGTCACAAATCGTAAGAGCGCAGCCGAGGTGGATGGCCAACTCAAGGCCTCAAGCCGCAAGCTGGAGAAGTTGCACTGGGAGCTGCAGGAGCTCAATGCCAGGTCCATGGCCACAGAGAAGGACACCACAGGTACCTAAAACAGATCGTTTGCTGGAGTGTATTTTAATAAAATGGCAACACCTGAACTTATCTTCGCATCATGGAAAGACGGAGGGATGCATTTTAAAAGAAATACCTTGAAAAGAAGTCATAAGCCTGTCCTGTCCAAAAAATGTGGTTCAGTCTGGAGCCTGATATCGTGACAATTATTGTAGACAGATTGGTATAGAATTTTGTACATACAGTGCATATGGAAAGTTTTCAGACCCTTTCAATTTCCCATGTTTTCTGTTTCGGACTCACCTTAAAATGGATTCAATTAAATTTTTCCTTATCAATCTACACACAATACTCCACAGTGACAAGGCAGAAACAGCTTTTACATTAAGTTTGCACTGAGTCCCTTCAATTAGTACTTGGTTAAAGTACCACTGGCTGCAATGCAAAGCTTGGCACACAGACACAATTGATTGTTTGTTTCTCACTCAGGTGAAACAGAATTTATAATGGAGGCACAGAGGAGGTTAAAGTAATGTTTCAGTTTGCCTGCGTCTGAGGAATAGAATATACTATTGGTGGCAGGAACAATGGCTGACATTTTTGACAGTTTCCCCCAGTAAAAGTGCACGAGTCTATTTGTTTGAGTCTTGTTTACTGTGTCACTTAGGATATACTATCCTAGAATACTATCAAATAAAATACGTAGAGGATCAGATATGCACAGATCAGTGAAATTTATTGGGCCAGGTCCAAAGTATGCCTGCGGCCATGTATGGACCCAAGAACATGCTGTGGTACACCAAATGATTTTACTATGTAGAGATGTTAAAGAAACCCTGTATCAGATGACTCAGCATGGGTTTTTTTTTTTTTTGTCATTCAAATGTTTATTTGTTTTAACATAATATCTTTACAAACATTTTCAAATGTCACAGATGTAGCGTAAACAAATTATTAGTCTGTTTAAGAAAATAAAAGGAGAAACAAACAGGATATAAAGGAAAATTAAATAATAACAATAAAAAATTGAATAAATTTTAACATGAATAAAAATAAGAATAAAACACTCATCTAACAACTTAAAGGCAGCCCCCACCCCTGGCACCCCCCATGTTTCATACACATTCAAAGCGCACTTCGACACAATTACAGGCCGAACAATACCTATCCTTCCCACCACTTAAATCCCTCTATGGTGTTACATCCCTCATGTAATCCATAAAGACATCCCATACCTGACTCGTCTTACTCGGAATACTATTAACCCTGGCGATCATCTTTTCAAAGGCAGCAGTCTCTGTCATGAGTTTAAACCACTCCACAATTTCTGGTTTATGTGGGCTCTTCCAGTTGCGTAATATGAGCCGAGCTGCAACAATAAAACCGGTTACTATTAGCCGGAGCTCTGCTTTGGTGAGGCCTGGTGGCATTAAAGCCTTATCTGCCAGCAAACATAGTTGTGGGGATTCTGGTAGAGGTCATTTAAGCCATCCCTCGAGGTTTTCCAGCACCACCTTCCAGAATGGCAGTCCCAAATGGCATGAAGGAATGTGCCCAACTCCTTCTGGCATTTCCAGCATGTATTATTAAAGGGAGTTAAACCCATTTTAAACAATTTCAGTGGTGTAAAATAATATCTATGTACAATCTTATAGTGGATGAACTTACTCCTCGCATCCCTTGTAGCCCAGCCCACGTTTGAAATCACTTCTTGCCATACACCTTCATCAATCTCACCACCAAGATCCTTCTGCCATATTAGTCTCAAGTTTTCACACATTCTTACTTGAATATTTGACATGTTTCTATAAAATAGTGAGGCGGAGTGCAGCGCATGGCAACAATTGAGAAATTCTTGGACCTTGTTTTCTCCTTTTTCTGCCCATTCTAATCCAAAAGTAGAACTCACACTACTCCTCAACTGTAAATATTTCCAGAAATCCCCATTGTCTGTTAAATCAAAATCAGCATGGGTTTTAAACTCACAAGCTAAAATAATTCTGTCACAAGTAAGAACAATGGATAAAAAAAATCTGAAAATTCAGGTCAAAAATCTGATATAGGGCCAGGGTTGTTTGCACACTTTATTTAAAAAAAATATACCTCAGAACTGCAGACATCAGTCACCTTAATGCGGCAGCATTTGAGTCATTTGTTGAAGACTGCAGCCAAACCTCCACCATGCCCATTTAATCTGGGCTGACTAAAACAATCATAAAAAGCCAATGTGTACAGAGCTGACAGTCAGCCCCTGGGTTATATTAAAAACGGAAAATCAAGCTGATTAGAAGTAGGCCTTACACAAAATTTCCTGTAGCTAATCTTGACTGGGATATTAAAAATGTCAACCGAGGTTCCGGGTCCAGTAGAACATGCATTTCATAAATAAGATGATGGAGACTAGCAGTCTGCAGTTTGGACAGTTGCCAGATGTAGTAGTGCAAGCATGATTTATACCATATGTTAGGTTAGTAGTGAGCATGTGTGTGCCGGTTTTGTTGCTGTCAGCTCTGAAAAGATGCTCAGTGAGTGGTGGCAGACAATATCTGGGGAAACAGAGTAAACCGTAAAGGTCAGATTGGGGTCATACTGCACTGATGGTTGTCCTGTGAAGTTCATCCATCTCCACAAAGGAACTCTGGATCTCATTCATAGTGACTTTTGGCTTCTTGGTTTCCTCTCTGATCAAGGCCCTTCGTCCCCAACACAATGATGGAGGCTGTCCTGCTCTTGTGCATTTTCAATGCTGCAGATTTTCTTGTATCCTTCCCCACATCTGTGCCTTGACACAATCCTGTCTCACAGGTCTATGGGGAATTCTCTTAACCTCATGGCTTGCTTTTTTCTCTGATATACACCATCAACTGTGAGACCTTATATAGACAGCTGTGTGGGCGTTTCCTGATTATGAATTCAGTCAGGCACAGGTGGAGTCCAGTCAAGTTGTAGAAGCTTCTCAAGGATCATTGATAGATGCACTAGAGCTCTAGTGTCATAACAAAGGGTCTTAATACTAAGTTAAAGGGGATATTTCAGTCCTTTATTTTCATTGTTTGCTTTGTCTATGTATAGTTTTGTATGTAGATTGATGAGGAAGAAAAGAAAAAACTTAAAAGTGAAAACTTTCCGTATGTACTGTAGATATTTGTTGTCTGTGCTCCCACCAGGTATACATTTCATCTTGACTGACAGAAAACAGCATTGGAGGAAAGCTGCATGACTTGTAGGGGGGTATTTAGCAAAGAATTTCTGGCCTAAATGCAATCTTTATTTACTCAAAAGTACGATGCTGAGGCTTTGAACACGTAGTTAACAATTTGTTTGGGCTTATGCAATATGTATATCAAGGCTTTGCTCTTTAGAGTTGCAAAAGTATATACAAAGATCTGCTGCACATGATCAGAGAGAGAGGGTGAAAGAGAGATACTTAATTATACTGTATTCCTTTCTTTTTTGGTTTTAATGTTGTGTTATTGCTAATATTAGTTTTAGTATACTGTATCTGTAAAGCCTAACCCTCCATGTGGTTATGATGCAGGTTGCTCAGAAGAAGAAGACAACCAGTCAGCAGAGTCGTGCCAGTGGGAAGAGGTCACATCACCAATAGCCAGTCGACTGAGAACCCTGAAGAAACAGCTTACCATGGAGACAAAGGTCAAACAGGGCGCCGATAACATGATCCAGACTTACAGCAACAGTTCAGTCAAGGTACAGAACACACACATACACAGAGAGAGACTCAGTCAGTTTGGTGATGATGATTTTCCATCATGGGCTGTGTATAGCAGTGAGTTGACACGGACTCGTGGTAAATTGCCGGAGCTGCAGCAGAGAGCATCTCTGATGTGTAAGAAAGGACAGAGGATTGGACAGGAGAGGGGAAGAAGAGCTGCCACAGCAGGGAGAGTAGCTAAGGACAGGGCCATTCCTCTCAGTGGATACACAACTCTACTGCCATTTAATTTAGCCATGTAAACTATGAGAGGAGTGAGTGAGGATTTATTTGTGTGTCAGCAAGATGACTTGAGTGTGGCTCAACTCATGTTGTGTGTTGGCTGTAACACAGGATAGCTGTCATTTTTGCAGGTGTGTAGAAGGTTTTATGTTTATTCGTGTCAAAAAAAAATTCCCTTCATTACAGAAAATCGGCTAAATAAAACACACACACACACACACACTGTGGTGCACAGGTTATGTTGCCATTAAATATTATATATTATTATTATGTTAAATTGAGCATCCCTCACTCGGCTTATGTGCTAGTGAGTGAGTGCTAGTTGTTTTTTTCATTAATTTGAGTACTTATGACTTTGGAACATTTCTCTAACTCTCTTGAACCAAAGCGGCAGCATTTACAATTAATTACAGTGTGCAGGTTACATTTTAACTCTTGCTAATGTTTCAGTTTTATTCATCAATTTAGCATAGCAGAAGCAATGTGTTGGTGTTTAGTTGTCCATTTTATTATCCAGGACAGGAAGATGCTATCTACAGCCCAGCAGATGTTGCAGGACAGCCGAACTAAGATTGAGCTGCTGCGCATGCAGATTGTCAAAGTCAGTCAAGCCAGAGACGAGGAGCGGGATGGCTCACCAGGCAAGTCTTACTACACATACAGTAGTTCTTCTCATCTCCAGTAGCACGCTTTATAAAATAAAATAGCCATAACTGAAAAAAATAATTGTGACAAACCCCATATAAGAGAGAGACTCTCTTATATGGGACTCTTTTAGATTAGTTTTATGTGGAATGCAAACTAAACATGAAGTACTGTAGTAAAATAAATAGTATTTTTCACTGCAGTAGACTCACATTGACAGATTGAATCACACTCAAAGTGGAGGCTATGCTATGTTCAATGCAAAATGTATCTAAATCACATGAATCTCACAATTTAACAAAGGACCTTTCAAAGACATTTAATGGTATCCATCAGTGAATGGAGTTTGCTTAACCAAAATTCACGTCAGACTTGATTGGAGAAATTGAAACATCTTGAAATCACGTTCATGTATTTCTGTATTTTGAGGTTAGGTGTGAATGTATTTTAAGCAGAAATATCTAGCAGCTTAGACAAAAAGCTCTTAAAAGGTGGTACTTTCTATATCTGACACTGTCCACCTGCCTCAGGTCAGCCTGTAGAGATGATAAGCCCTCTCGAGCTGCGGGTGGCTGAACTCATGCACCACATGAAGATTGAATCTGCCGTGGCTGAAGGCGCCAAAAATGTGGTAAGGCAGCTGAGTGGACGTAAGATCCAAGACCGCCGCATACTTGCAGAGGTGAGTACCAACTGAATAGTCCACACTACAACCAGGAATTAGTCTGGGACCTAGGATCAGACCATCTCTGTGCCTACAAGATAGAAACATCACTGCTGCAGCTAACAGGAGTCATGCTAATTAGGTTTTTTTACTTTCATTTGGAGACATTTAAATAGAGAACAATACTTATATCTGTGATCATGGGGTCTACCTGACTGCACATTGCTGCACAGATGGGGCGACGGTGGCACAGTGTTGCTGGTCTATATACTTTCATTGCAAGTAAGCTCTGTGAAAAAGGCAGCTCCTCACTTGATCATTCCAGAATTGTAGTTAGTATCACTGCTCACATCTGCTATTCATTCCATACTAAGATTTTAAAATCACAGCAGCCAATTATTTATTGAAAAACAGTTTAGCTTACAAATTTTACTTCTAGTAGCCAAAAAGGCTGCTTTCATTATTGTTTTTGCACCTCACCTGTGGAGCCCGAGACCCCAGCAAACAACAGGAAATTGTGAGACGGTTATATCAATTTCAGAATTACGGATATTGATTTAAACAGGTCTGTCCAGAAGGACAGTTTTGCGGTGCAGTGCTATATATGAAAACATATGAATACCCAAACAGTTCACAGCCATGCCAACGGAGATCAGAGGAGCTTGAATCTATTTTAAGTGTAGAGTGGGTGACATAAGCTCTGTTTCTAATCATGTAACGTTGAATCTTGCTGACTTGGATATTTCTGAAGAGTCTCTCCATATTCTTTCCCACTCTTCAGAGGGGAGTGAAACCCCTAAGTCTTGTTCCCAGTAGGGGTGAGTCTAAATGTTGAAGTTAGAGGAGTGAATCAACTGCAGACCTGACTCTTTCTGAGGCCAGTGACCTGAATTGTTTCTCTGTCTCATAGTTATAGTATTCATTGAGAAATGTCAATGTTGAATTTGTATCTCCCTCTAAAATCATCAAATGGTCAAATCTCCACATTCTCTCTTTGTGATTTGTGCGATTTCTAGATGTAGTTTGATGGAGGGCTTCCTGCAGCGTTGAAGGCTATATTGTGTCATATTGGGCAAGATGCTTAGGCAGATGCTTTGTGGACTTTCTTTGTAGTATCAGATGAAAACTTTATAATGCCATTATCAACAGAACAGGATGACACCACATAACAAAATCAGTTTGGTACTGTAGAGGCACTACTCCAGCCATTCCCAACTACCTTTATATCTATCCTTCTGTTAACCCCAGATAAGAGGATATCAGCCATTAAATGCAAGATAATACAAAAAAATATTAAATTGGTTCAACGGGCTATATTACTTAAAGAAAACCCTGCATGTGGCCCAGTGGTCAAGGGGAATATCATGTAACCAAAACCTCCCTGGTTGTCACTCTGGCTGGAGACCAGAGTCAGGCTGTGCTCTACAGAAGTGTTGTCTGTCCCTCAGGCCCAGGCACGAATGCAAGAGTCCTCTCAGAAGGTGGATTTGTTACGTCTCTCCCTGGAGAGACGTTTAAGTGAGCTGCCTCAGGACCATCCCAAACATGCTGCCATTAAGGAGGAACTAGCGTTGGGAACCTTGCCTTCCTACGGCACACCGAAGAAGCAATCCAATGCTCTGTCCTCTTCCTCTTCTTCCTCTTTCTTCAAACCAGCCAGCCTGACAGGTTGCTACAAATATATTCCAATATATATTCATTTCATTACTTTGTTAAATATCATATGATTTCTAGGACATTTGCATGTTCTTCCTCAAGCAACTTAGTGTTCCCATTAAAGTTTAAATAGTATTTTCTCAAGACTGACTTGGTGGCTGAAATGCTTTTCCTCAGGTCGGTTGGAGGTATGTTTGATGGGCTGCCAAGACCTGTTGGAGTGTGTTCCGGGCCGTGGTCGTGTGACCAGTGTCTCGGCCACTCCAGGAAGCATCTCAGATGGGAAGTCTCTGAAGGTCAGAGCCGGCCTGTCAGGACGCAGTGCAAATGGCAAGACCACCAAGGCTGATGACTTGTCCTGTAAGTCAACACTCCAACTTACACTTTATTTTACCTATTTTACCTCCCTGCAGGTAGGTCAAGCAGCTATGTGTACAGTATTTATTGATCTGCTTCATAGCCTGTTTATGGCTTGTATGAGTTTGTATGAATTCCTGTAGATGGAATCTTCTATCTGTGTGTGTTGCTCTGCCTGGGATGTTCAAGAATTATATATGTAGTCTAGATTTCTCTTCACTCAACCTGAAATGTTTATTTTTTGACAGAAAACAGAATTTTTTTTGACAGAAAACAGAAAATAGAGACCCAGATAACACAGGATTTGTATCTCTAAGCACAAAGGGCAGAAATAAAAATAGATCAGTAACACAGTTCAATTGTAGCATCTCGTCTTTGCAATATTACAATTACATCCTAAAATTCTACCCAAAAACGTGTAGATGAGGTTGTGTAGTTTTTTAATCCAAAGTAGTGTCTGAAGAACTTTCTCTCAAGCTACATACAACCCCTTGAAGATTCACCCATCAGAAGTATAGGGCAGCTCCTGTGTGAAACTGACCTCAATGGTGCTCATGAAGCTTAATCACAGCCGTTTGTTGCTGCTGCCTCAGCAAATCTGCTCAGTGCCCAGTTATAACAAGAACATTTTCTTGTTTTTACAAGATCAAATTGACATTATAACAAGATGTTTGTTATTTAATTATGATATATTTTCACATTATTGTTAGATATGAAATACAAGCACACTGCAACATTACCAAATAATTTGGTATCTAGTAGTAATAACAAAATGTCATAATGAAAAACAGTGTTGTTCAAATGTGAAAAGGATCTTGTGAAAACACCAAAAGTCTCCTGTTATAACTAGACACTGAGATATTAATATTTCTGTGAGCTCACAGTAATAACTGAAGGCAACCCAGATGAGTATTCCAATGGAATTACCTTCTCTCTTTTGTCATGTGGGATTGGATGCGGGACAGTCAGAGGACAATGTTTAAAGAGATCAAAAGAAACTGTAAAATGTATGCAACAAAAACAAGATTTTGATTTTGACTGATTGTGCTCTTAAGACACTTGACAGCCTGAAAAGAATATTATTTCTTGTTTGAGGTGTCTGTGTTCAGAATTGTCCACTCTGTATTTATGGTAGCTAGCACTGTGCTTTTCTCTTGCTAGAATAACCACACGGCCTGTTACAACCTTTATTGATATTTATTTGTACTCTGTGTTTGTGTCTCAGCGGAGGTGAGTGTTGTACTGAAGGTGGACAACAGGATAGTGGGACGCACACACTGGAGACAGCTGGGAAATGAGGCCTGGGGCCAGAGCTTCAGCATCGAACTGGAACGGGTCAGTGGCTTTCATTTCAACGAGCAACTCACATTACAACTGAGCCAGAACTGAATTTTTCAAATGGTTACTCCACTAACCTGCTTTTTAGGACGAAAACATCATTACTGAGTTACTCTCCCTTGACTGTGATATGAAACGGTCTGTATAGCAAATAGTCTTACAGTAAAAGAAAAGAATTACTTTAGATAGTCATTAAACTCAACAAGAAAGTTGTGTAATTCATCTATATCAGTGATTTTAGAACACATGTAAAGGTATTATGTTTGCAGAGTTGGACTGATTTGGCCGGGCTGATGTATCAGCTGATGTTAATTTGCTGTTGATTTATCGATATCTGCGTATGTATCGGCTGATAAGTAACAAACTGCAGGGCAGAAAAGCCAAACTAGGTTTGAGGTCATTTAGAAAGAGTTGTCACTGTTACAGAGTTTGTCCACTGAAAAACCGTGAAGTGAAAAAAACAGACAAACAAAAAACCAAATGTAATGGATCTTTACTGATGGAAGCTGACATGAATGTTTAAGTGATCATAGCAACAACCCAGCTCAGTTCAGTGTGTTTGGATGTTCTTAAATTGGACTATGGTCTATTTAACTGCATTATAACCAGGCTCAGTCTGGAAGAAAAATGTCTACAATAACTGAAAACTGTATTCTACTGAAATTGATTTTATCCTGCATTACATTAATTGATGTGTTTTGCTTTCAGTATTATATTTAAATCTCTTCCATCAGATATGCTAAAAGAATAGCCATGAAACAGCCCATTCATTTTTTCATGTTTCATATTTCAGTTCACTGATGTGGGACACTAATCAGTTGACAGTACAATAGTTGCAGTGACTTTCTTGTCTTGCTGTCTTCCTGTTAATGATAGCTTATGCCTCTATACCACTGTAGTTTGGTGTTAAACCAACCAGTGTTGCTCACCCTCTTGGATAGATAGTTTACGGCTGAATGTCATCTCAGAAAGTCCCAATGGTGAACATATATTAAGAGCCCACGAACAATAACACAGAGTCCAGACATCTTGTCCCTCACTGAATCAGAATGGCCAAGAATGTCTTTGATACGCTGTCACATCCTACGCTACTCATGTAATCCCACTGCTAATCCTCTGACATTTGCTCTAATCTGCCTTTACCCACACACCCAGCATCCCTGCTTAAGGCCTGGGTTCTGATATTGCATTGAACACCCTAGCTGTCATTGTCACCGCTGCAAGCCTTGGCATTTTAAATGGGAATTTCATGTTTGTACACAGACAGGTCAGTTTACTGGTCACGGGGAGTGCTACACACCCCAGAAAAACAGTTGTATAATGTACAATTCTGTGGCTCTGAAGGAGCTTTGTGAACTCTGAGAAAATAACCCTGGTGATGTCATAGTGATGTCATCAGGGCTATCTCATATTGTGTTGGCAGATAGTGGTAGAGTTAGAAAGAATTGGGCTTTTACTAGGCTAATGAAAACATGCTGTTGGTTGTATCCTGACCTCTGTTGCTTTCTGTTTCTCTTGTGAGTCCCACAATGTTATAAAGATATAGCTCTGAGGTACAATGTTCTAAAGGTAAAGTACTAAATCACTTCAGTAACCCTTTAAAGACGTTTGAGTTACTCTCTCAAAAACAAAAGATTTTTCAGGCAGTTGCCAGAATAAGAACGTCTCGTTTTGGTGCGACTGCAGAGGTCTTACAGTTTCTCAAGTGTAGCAGTGAGTTCAATCTCATCAACTCTTTGTCAGCTCTTTTCTGGTGCAAAATGTACTTGCTTAAATGAGGTTCTGAACATGTCTGAATATGTGTGCTGATCCAGTCCAGGGAGCTGGAAATTGCTGTCTACTGGAGGGACTGGCGAGCATTAAGCGGGGTGAAGTTCCTACGGCTGGAGGACTTCCTGGATAACCGCAAACATGGCATGTGTCTCCAGCTGGAGCCTCAGGGCGTCCTCTTCATTGAGGTTCTCACTTTCATATCCAGCCTGTTGACATTTTATTTACTGCTGTGACACCTGCATGTTTTTCTGATCGAACTAAATCATAAATCATAATCAGCTCCTCTGTTCATTTCCAGGTGACATTTATCAATCCTGTCATTGAGTGGCGCTCCAAACTCCAGAGGCAGAGGAGAATTTTCCCTAAAGAAAAAGGTACCAACATTTATTCATATTGTATTGCATTGCATCTTTATGACAGGAAGGTTATGGTGTGGATTTTAGATTTCTAGCTCTAGCATCTATATTTGTACCGACTCTTGTTGTCGCTTAAGGTCAACTGTCATTGGGTTCATTAACATAAGGGCTTTCACTATAGACACACATTAGACAATACTGTGAAAAAATTATTTAAGAATTCCATTTTAAAGCATGATACAACTGTAAATGACAGGATGAAGGTTATGACCTTTAGGTACATGATTTTGGTGTAGTTTACTATATTTGAGGAGGACACACACAACTACAAAACTGTCAGGGATGATACTTGGACCTATTTCCATTGTGTTCCTTGATGTAAAGAGGGAGGAAATGCAGGAGTCCATGTGCCCAGACAATATCATACTACCAACTACTTAATTTCATCATCAAGGCAGTCGTTCTTTGCCAAATATCCAAAAACTGATGGTTTAACCTTTCAAAGTTGTGATGGTTGCTTATTTTTTATATCCAAAGCTCACTTGGATACATTTACATTTCATCAAGCCTGAGATTGTAATTAAAACATAAGTGAATAGACTCTGATTATTTTTGTGTATCTTGTCTTTTCTCACTACTGGCATGTTGAATTGAATTGATAGCCAGTATATCCTTCAAACGGGATTTGTTTTTGTCTTCATTTCTCCTCACAGGGAAGGACTTCCTGCGTGCTGCTCAGATGAACATGAACTTTGCCACTTGGGGCCGTTTGATGATGAGCATCCTTCCTCCCTGCAGCTCGTTGGAGCCCATGAGTCCCCCATTAGCAGGCCCTCACACTGGCTCCACATCATCCATCACTTCTCCAGCAAGGTAAGGATCTGTGGTAAGTGTCTGTAGACTCTGTGGCCCTGAAACATCTCTTTGTTACATCTATGAAAGAGCGGGTACAAAAGTGAGCTATTAACTTCTTGGCTTAGCTTCCACAGTGACTTGAGGCAATTTTCCTGCTCACTCATGATATCTCAGACTAAAGAGACTGTGACTTCAATAGAGGGCTGATGGCAACATTATCACTGACCTGCATTCAGAATAAAGAGATGTAAGACAGTGGTTGTATAATAATAGTGTGTGAGGTTATAAAATGCACATTATTAAAGAATAACGGTGGTGATATTCTATATTTTTCTTATTGTCAGCAAATTCCGTCAGCTGCACAGAGAAAACCTAAAAATGTGTTTTTGTGTTAGTGTTTTTGTGTTAGTACTACTACACTTGGGGGTAGTTTCTTCATAAAGAGACAAGTAGGCAAGGGTGCATCAATGCAGCAGCACAGCCATAAGACGGCACTAAAACCAGAATAGTGGTCGTGTAATAAACTTTCTCTTGTTTTCTCAGAGAACCTGCTGTGGTGACTCTAAATTTTTCTGAAGAACAACCTGGCCGATCTCCACATCGCACAAGAAAGAACGCTAAAGACTCTCCGCTGGTAAGCAAGTCGGGTCGCCCCTTTCAGCGACGAATACTTTAACAGTGAAAAACAGTGAAACATCACTGCCAGTAAAACAAGGGGTGAATGGAGTGTGTGATGTTAAACTTTGATCTAGAGAAGTGGTTTTGTTCCAACCCTCATGTCTCTGTTGCTCTGCTCATCAAGGTTGATTTTTTTTTTATTAAAATTGAGTTTTTATGTTTGCTTTGTGTTTGAATGATTCAGCTGATGTGTCACTTTATCTCTATTGTCTGAAACAGTCTTCTGGTGAGAACAAGAGCCCAAATCCAAGGCGACAACCCTCACTGAATCCACGCCCACGGTAAGTCATACTGAGTAGGAATGAATTTCTGTTTTTGTTTGGGTTTATTTTATTTTGTTCCTAAGTGGGATGATTCTAGAATATATTTAATGTATAATATAAAACTCTGTTACCTCTGTTACCTTGGCAAAGTTCATATTTACATTAAGTAAACCACAGGACGCGGTAAAAGTTCTATATACTCTATATTGTACTGTATCATTTGTGTTATGTGTGCAGAGAAGATGTTAGACATAATTAGAAAATGGTAAAAAAAAAAACATTTTCAGATGCAAAATATTTGTGTACTTTTTTTTACTTCATGCAGCAGGGACGAAGGACTTCAGTTGGAAGACTTCAACTGCATTTCAGTTCTGGGAAGAGGTCACTTTGGAAAGGTACACATCTAGTCACACCTGTTCTACTCTGCATTATACCTGTAAAAAAACAGAAAAACACACCCACGTACTTTGTGAGAAATGAAGGTTAAGAGGTGTCCTGTTGACCTGGAGCTTGTGGACACTGACTGTACAATCACAACTTCCCAGGCCATTTCCTGTCAGCTCCTGTCTGAACTCTAGAATAAAGACCAATGTTTTCCTGATCCAAGGTGCTGCTAGCAGAGTATAAGAAGTCAGGCAAACTGTACGCCATCAAAGCCCTGAAGAAAGGAGACATTGTGACGCGTGACGAAGTTGACAGGTAAGCACTTCCTCTGCTAGTTCATTTGGAACGTTGTTATATCCTAATGGATACCAGGGGCCTGTTTCACAAAGCAAGATCAACTTAGTCTTTGGGTTACCTGTCTTCACTGAAAATAACATCAGTGATCCTCTGAAGCTATACTATACTATACTATATATATACTGGAGATGTGGAGTTTGAAAGATGTTGCCATTTACAAGGCAAGAAGGATGAATGGGTGCTGTCCAGTAGCATGATGGGAACTTTAAGAGCCATATTGTTGGAGCTGATCCGTCCCGGAGATGGTCTCTACAAATGTCTCTGTGTGTTTATGTTCAGCCTCATTTGTGAGAAGAGGATCTTTGAAGTGATCAACACCTCACAACATCCTTTCCTGGTGAACCTGTACGGCTGCTTCCAGACTGCAGACCACGTGTGCTTTGTGATGGCCTACTCCCCCGGAGGAGACCTCATGACACACATTCATACCAACATCTTCACTGAGAAACAGGCCAGGTCAGTTCACATGGCTCTCTGTAAACCAGAGTCCACTGACATGCAGTGAAAATACAGGATGTCCCTATTATTCCCATCTCTTTCTCTGTTTTAAGGTTTTATTCGTCGTGTGTGCTGCTCGGCCTTGAGTTTCTCCACCAAAACAAAATAGTTTACAGGTGAGTCCGTCTCTAGCTGCTTTCAGAAAAGTATTACTTGTTGGGCTTGTAGCATGATTTGGTTTGTGCCTGTCTGTCAGGGATCTGAAGCTGGACAATCTGCTAATGGATGCAGATGGTTTTGTCAGGATAGCAGACTTTGGCTTGTGCAAGGAAGGTAAGAAGATTACAATTTTATGCCATTTTCCAAGTAAAAGTCAAACTCTTATGTGATTTAACTTTTTACCTACAGAACATGGCAAATGCCGTTAGTGATGAAGCACTCTGTACTGTCTCTATCAGAGTGAAAAGTTCCATCATAGTTGGTAAAGAAGCGTTTATAGAAGCACTGTCAGGACACCTGTTCTTGAGATGGCAGTCAGTTTGTGTTTGTCTGTTAGAAGCACTGATTGACAGAGTGTGTAGTCACTGTGTCATGTGTCTGCAGTGATATCTAAGTAAGGCTGTTCTGTGTGCAGGTATGGGCCACGGGGATCGCACCTCAACTTTCTGTGGCACCCCAGAGTTTCTGGCCCCGGAGGTGCTGACGGACAACAACTACACTCGCAGTGTGGACTGGTGGGGGCTGGGAGTCCTCATCTATGAGATGCTGGTGGGGGAGGTCAGTATAAACATACACCAGGTGGTCACCAAACTGAACGAGGCATGGCAGGCAGCTGCCCAGGGGAGCTCCAAGGCCCCAGATTCACTGTGTGGCAGTTAGTTTTTTTTTTTTTTGTTTTGGAAATAAGTATTAAGGGCCTTGACTGATATTTTTGGACACTTGGGGGCAGATTTAGAATACAACACTGACACATGACACCTTTTTAAATTGATATGATCGATGAACTTGTTAACAAACAGTGGCATATTTACACAATGTGTTTGTGGCCACATGACGAATGTAAGTCAAATATTTACTCTCTTTAGGTTCTGTTTTGGTCTCTACCAACTCCTGACAGAAATATCTGGCTCTTAAGAAGCTAAATGCTCCACTGGCCAGCCAGCTAGTTGCTAACTTTGTCTGTCTGGCAGGTAGTGTGCAGTGTGTTTTTAAAACATTTTCACTGAGAACAGCTGCCTGCTGCGGCTGAAACCAACACTAAGTAAAGTTGTGGGCCGGACAGCTAAAGAATGAGCTGAAATTCACTATATAGCTCATTAAGCCAAGGGGAGCTGTGTGAGGGTGGGATTAGGAAGAGATCTCTTTGAGGTCAGAATGGACAGAATCTGTGCATGTGAGAGTACAACAAAGTCTGATGAGGGCTATAGACACCTTCCAAATGTTTATCCAGTGACCAGGCCAAATGCACACCCTGGTGACACCACCAGGTGATCTACCTGTACTGTGATATGACCACAGAAGTTTCAGTTTGTGCTGCTCTCTCTTGTCTGTCAGTCTCCTTTCCCAGGTGATAATGAGGAAGAGGTATTCGACAGCATCGTCAACGACGACGTGCGCTACCCTCGCTTCCTTTCTCCTGAGTCTGTGTCCCTCATTCAAAAGGTTGGCCTCCTATCAATGCTTGTGAATTCTCAGCATCACTGATTTCAGTCTACATGTGATTACAGTGCAGTTTTATAAGTAGATCTGAGGGCTGTGTATCCTGCTGTACTGACTCACTCTATGGCTCTCACTGTGTTTTAGCTGCTTCAGAAAAACCCTGAGATGAGACTCGGAGCGGGAGAGGAAGACGCCTTACAGATCAAACGACACAAATTCTTTCAGGTCATTATCCAGCCAGGCACTACTGACCACCTGCCACTGAAACTCTTCACTACAGAACATTACAAGGCTCTGACTGGCTGTTTTTAAGAGCTTTATCTCAAACCAGCATAATCTGAGATTTAGGAAAACACATAACTGATAACATTCACGATGGCTTCTGTGAAAAAGGTGATGTTAATATATAATGAAGCAGTGGAATATATTTATCGTGCACTTGCTTGAGTAACAAGGTAGCACGGCCACAGCACTGACTGCACACTGAATCCAGATCATAATGGCAGGTATTTGTCAGTTTGATCGTCTTTGTGTGATCTCACAGTGACTCCTGCTTTTCTCTAACCCACTGTCTGTTAACAGGGGATGGACTGGGAGGCTCTCCTGTCTAAAAAGGTGAAACCTCCCTTCCTGCCGGTCATCAGAGCTCCGAAGGACGTCAGTAACTTTGACGAGGAATTCACTCGCCTCAAGCCAGTCCTCACCCTCCCTCGAACGACCTGCATCCTCACTGCCGAGCAACAAGAAATCTTTGCGGACTTTGACTTCTCTTTCATGAGTTGACCAGCGGGATTTACCCTCTGTGCTGCTACACCATCGTGATAGTCAACTCCTGTTTATACCTACTTTTATTTGCCATAAAACTCGTGTGATTCAACAGAAGTTGAGAGCCTTTTCACACACTTCCACATTTCCATCTGCAGATTCCTTCAGTTACTCAGATATCCAGCAAAATCAGCCTGTCACACCTTTCACACACACTCTGACACATGCTGGGTCTGATATCACGATTGACCGTTTACTTCTTGTCATTTTTTGTCTCTGCCAAATTGATTTTGAACTATTTAATGCAGTTTTCATCATCAAGCAGAACGATCAAAAGGTTGAACATTTCCTGTTTACACTCTATGAAATGTCACAAGTGCAATGAGGTTTTGCTTGTTAGTTTTTTACAAATGGACATTGTGCCAGCGATGTTCCGAACACCAGCACTGCCCTCTCAATCCAAAGTACTACATTGTAAATATTTCTGATCTTAATGAAGAGAATTGAAGGCCAAAGCTTTGAATGTACTTTCTGCTGTTTATTGTAATCATTATACGCCTGTCTGTTCTTTTTGGGATGTAATATACTGACAATACCCACAATTGTTAATTTAAGTTCTGTCACACATATTTCTCAGTCAAAACAACTGTATTTGGATTTTTTAAATAATACTATCATGAGGATTATGCTTATATCGAACAAACCAGCCTGTATGTAAAGTGTAAACTACATGAAGGAAAATATTAATGAATAAATTTATATCTGCTGGACTTTTACTGACCAGGAAACTCTTCATGAAACATTGATTTATTGATGTATGCAGTCATTTCAAAGTAGTAAAAAACATTGCATGACAGTATTGCATATGATTCAGAAGTACACAACATGAATTAAATGTTAATTCATATAAACCAGAGCTCTCCCTGACAATGACACAGTCCAACTGGAGGTCATTTGCATTTTGTCCAACACTACTGCTGTACATTATATTCAACACCACATTTATTGCTGTCTTACAAAGTTACTATTGCACAAGGAAAAGCTCAAATGGAAATACCAAACAATGTATTGCACTCAAAGCTCTCTACCTAGTCTTCACTACTGTTCCACAGTATTCCTCCAGTTACTCAAAGAAAACAGTGATAGAAAAATCTAAAGACATTTTCTGGTTCAAAATAGCTTAAGAATTATATACAATATAAAATAGCTTGAAATGCTGTCCATTGAAAGTTTCACACACCATCATATTTCAAAATGTTCATATTTAGTAACATTGTAATTTGTCATCTCTCACTTCAACTAACAGCTTTTTTAGACAAAGCTGATGGAGCATTTTTTTAACTCTCCAACTTGTTCATCAGGATCTGGTTAATGTATATTTGACATGTATTAAAAGTAAACATCAGAGTTAATTAACAGTCCATCAGTCAGGTGTCATCGTGAGAACAGAAGTTCTTCAAACATGTAATTACTGCCCACATAAATGATTCAGTGGAGGATGCAGGAGTGAGGGTCAAGTGGGAAGTGGGTGCACAAACAGACCACGCTTGAATCAACAGGGCTTTTAAACTGGCTTCACTCAGCGCCTTAAAATTAGTCAGTAAAGTGCCTGCAGACGATGTGGATGATTGCCTGTGCCAGAGAAATGGTACACTTCAATGGTTGTAAACAATTGTTAGAATAAGGACTCGTGCTGGTAACTTGTCCACAAAGAGATGGTAACTAAGAGTAGGTGCCTCATTCTGAGGGGACACAAGACACCTTTTAGCCTGTTGACAGCCACTTAGGGAGGGGAGGGGAAAAAACAGGAAACGTGGACTGCAACTACATAACAAGACAACATGAGTAAGCAGCTGAACCACTAAGAGGAGACGTGTTAAAGGAGGGAAATGTTGTAGAGTTACAAAGGTAAACCGCACATAAGGATAGTTTATATTGCAAATTTGTGGTCAAGTGGGTGATTCCTAAATTCAGAAAGGTTGTTCATGAATAAAATACAGTCTTTACAGTCTGTTAATGCTTGTCACAATCTCCTAGACCTGGTCGCTGCCCTCCCTGAAGTACACCTGTTCCCACACCACCGTGCCCCACACGCAGAAGAAACCCCAAAGGTTGTGGAAGGTGCCGCGGTCGAAGGGGTTTTCATCTGCGCCGCAGTGCTTTAAGTAGGAGATGCGGTGGCGTGACATGAACTCCCAGGTGGTGGTGTTGAGAGAAACCAGGTAGAGGTGGGAGCCGAGCAGGAGGAGCACGATCAGTGAGAGCAGAGCCACCAGCACGGCCACGGCCAGCAGCATGCCGTTTGTACGCAGCCACAGCTGCCAGGTGGGCGCATAATTAAAGCCCGTCCTGAGGAGACAAGCGGGAAAGAATCAGTCTGCTTTCAGCGCTGCGGCTGCAGCAGAAATAATTTGGTGACAGCGTTACACTCACCAAGCAATGTGCAGCCCCCACAGCAGCACCAGCAGCTGTACAGCCAGGTAAAGCACAAACCAGCGGTGGTTCCTCTCGCCAACACAGTTCTCAATCCAGGGGCAGTGATGGTCGTAACGCCGGACACAGTGCTGACACGTCTGGCAGTGCTTTGATCTCATTGGCTGCTGCTTGGAATAAATAGTAATGATTGTATTTAGAGTAAGCATAAATAAAAACATTATTACAAAAACACAAATTGATGGTATGTGGAAAGGTAGTATCAGGTTGACCCGGTTTTGATTTTGACCTGTAGCATGCAAAACATAGCAGCGGAAAACAAGCTGTAATGAGATTTCTGAGGCTGTAGACGTTCCCCGAGCCACAGAACACATTTCCAATGAAGACTGTGTGGGTCTATGTTTCTGTAATTCTCTTCCCAGTACTCTCTGTTCTGTTCCTCTGTGTGAACACACAGAGAGCAGGAAAAAGCTGCATGCTAAGAAAAACATGGAAATACATCTGATCGTTTCGGAAAGCATCTTAAAAATCTTCAATTGTGATATTTGGAACAGAAATATCATTACAACTTTTTCCCTATTTTTGTGTAGTGAAATCTTTTATTTTGGAAAATCAAAATAGGAACAACTTTGACCCAAGAGGCCATTATGAGGCTACAGAATACACCTGATAAACAGTTGATTAGTTGAAACTGAAGGAATGATAAGCTATTTAAATAGTGAACATTCACATAACATTCACAGACTGTGACCATGAGTTAAGATTTTTCTGCTATAATGTATGTGGCTTTCTTTCTTTAGGTTTACGGTGAAATGATGCCCTATACATAAACAAGGCTTTTCTCTCTTTCTGTCAGAAAACATTAGATCTAGATTAGATTTAGTTGTTGTCTTGCATTAGTCTGTATGAAGAAATACTTGTCAATCAATTTGAGAGTGATACCAGGTTCCTATTTTGTGTTTTCCTTTTTCATAGTAGGGTTAAAGCTGCAATGCAAAACCTTATGCCTGTTTCTGCTGCCAGGTATCACTGGCAGGCTGGTACGTTTTTGTAGGCAAAGATGGTACTAGGTACTAGGCCCTTTGTATAATTGTACATATTTATAATCCACTTTTATTTTGGATTTTGTATCTTGTATTTCTCTATTTCTATTGCTATTTTTTGCAACTGCCATTACCTGCTGCCTGTAACAACCGAATTTCCCCAGCTGGGGATTAATAAAGTATCTTACCTTATCTTATCTATCTTATCTTAGAAATCAGGCCTTGACTTTCTCCAGTACTGGCACAGAGCTAAAACAAAGTGTGGAGTAGGTCTGGTGATGCGAGACTAGGCTTTCACCATCTAAAAGGGACGTGAACATGCATCTCCATTTGTTGCTGGCTTTGTTGCTTGGCTACCCATCTGTTATTCTATACGACTGAGGGATCCCCGAGTACTGTAGAACTTTAAGTGTCACATTTCAGCCTGAGAGCTGCTCTGGCCCCACAAACACCATGTCCACAGACAATCAATCACTCCAACAGCCCCCCCCAAAAAAAACAAAAAACAGTGGCTTAACTCAAGGTCCTCTGCCACATCTGACAGTCCTTACCTGATCTTCCTGTGATATCACTTCTCACTCTAACACATGACTTACGTTCCATACTGAACAAATGTTCTGCGCCATCTGTGAGCTACAGTTGAAAGCCCTGAAGAAAGCTAGTAAGTGGACCTTGAGTTTACTTTTTTTGTCAAACTACTGTTTCCTACGTGAACTTCAAACTCAATACATCATGCTGGAACACTGAACTCAAGCATAGAAATCTACCAAAAACAACGTTTTTTAAAAATTATTTTTTTCTGCTATCCAAAATAACTTACACATGTACATGTGGGGATAAATATGTCAGCAGACTTTGCAACTCTTTTGCTTCATCTCTTTTCCTAATTGTGTTAACCCGCATGAAAGTGTCCCACATGCCACACAGGCCCATGGCAGCGTGCTGACATGGCGGGCTTCTCACCTGCAGCAGACAGTGGCCACAGCGGCGCTGTCGCAGGGATTTGGTGGTGGGTGGGATCATGTCCTGCTGCTCCTCAGTCACTCCCAGCGTGAACTGGCACAACACACAGGACAAACTGGTCAGGGAAGCCACTGGCCATTTTCAGTTCAAGCATTTGCCATGACCTGAGTGTGCTCACTTATCATTTGCATTCCCACAAACCCAGTATCCCACCATCGAAATTAGGTTGTTTTTCCCACAGCTCTGATGTACAGATACTCCTACACATACTCTTCATCACAAGCTGTTCATCAGAGTATGGTACGGTGTGGCTCAATCTTTCACTGGCTAATTAAATGAAGTAGCTAAACACTTATGCACTCTCCATGTACAAGATACTGTGTTACAGTTACAAGGTTGGATCACATCTTATATGCCTATGTCACTTCCATGGCATAGAAACTGATTGACTGCAAACCTGCAATGCATCAAATACATGTAACACCTGCACAGCCACACAATGCATCTGCAATGCCAGGAAGAAGCAGGAAACAGTTAAACTAGATGTCGCTCAGGTCAGGGCCCGATCATTTACACAGCAGTATCCTAACACACGCATCCCAGACATTTTTACTACTCAACTGCCTTTACAAATATTATACAGTGGGCTGATAGTCCCAGTCATCGTGACAACTGCTTCTTTGAATCATGACACCAACCACAGATTTTCATTATGCGTAATGATATGGAGATATATGCATTAAGATGATTAATTACCTGTAAATCGCTATCTTCAGACAGGATGAAGCCTGGATCCATCAGAGAAACAGCGAAATAGAGCAGCACCGACACCAGCACCAGCAACACGAAGAGCACAGGCTGGACGAGCTGGCCGGTCTCCTCCTGCTTCCTCAGCTCTTCAACCAAAACACACAGGAGACCGGTTCAAGTCGACGGGCTCGGTCGAGACCCAGGGGCTAAGTTTATTTCTCACATCTTAGCTACTAATGGTGGAAGTGCCTGGACGGGATCATGGCTTCAGTCCTCAGCAAACATCGATACAAACAGTGTGTAATCATAACGTCCCATCAACAATTAGCGTTAGCTTGTCATTCCACATATCACATATTACTATGAGCCTACAGCTACACACAATGCAATTCTATCATATGTTATCATGAAACTACATTTAACAGGCTTACCTGTATCATGTAGGAAGAGTATCAACGTTATGACCCATGTCAGAATCACATGAGCTGTTCTTACCAGAAACCCAGAGCCAAAAACATTTTTGAACATGGTCCTAGCATGTTAGAGCATCCATCGCAACGGACCAAACGTTAGACTGTGTTCAGATGTTCAGACTGACAGAACTCGCTGGCAGGACAGTCACCGTGTGGTCTTAGCTAGCTACTAGCCAGTAATAAAATGATACCCAGCGCGCAAAATGTAACTATTAATTTTAACGTTCGTGCAACAGTAAGAACCGTCCTGTCGGGGAGCTAGCCAACGTTGATGTCGTCAGAATTAGCGATTATCGTTATGTTGCGACCGTCCGCGCTACCCTGCGGCGTTCATCTCCCCGTGACTAAGCCAAACCCTGAATTATGTTAAGGTTGAAAAATACAATATTTAAAATTAAGCTTATTGCAAATACTTTAATAGCGACAGTAAACAAGAGTTCACGGTTAAAGCGCAATATGAACCGTCCGCTTCGGTTTGATGTTTTTTTTGTTGTCATCACTGTACAGCCTCAGCTGTGATTGGCTGGCATCGGTCACAAGGCAGGCCAGGATAAGACGGCTGCGAGGACTATTCGAGATGAACAGCCTATGAGGTGCTGTGCTGTGTGGATGCTGGCATGTAAACACACATTATTTCACCTCACCAGGATGAACAAAGAGGCTGATGGAATAACAGAGAGAAAATACACATTTTTTCATACCGATACACAATAGTAATAGTTTATCTGTAAGAATAATCGGTGTATTGTAGGAATGCCAGGATACTCTAATTTAACTCATGTTACTTTCATGGCATTCCTAAATGAAATAGTTGTTGAACTCTACATGAGTGCAATTTTTGTCTTAAGTCGTGCTAATTTAGCCCCATCTACGTTTATCACCGTAAATGTTCCATGCTTCATTATTCATATTTGCCTTATTATGGATCCCTTCTTGACTTGACCCGCCATGCTCTGCCTCTGATTGGCTGCCTTTATTGGTTGGACTCCTTAAATAAGAGTCATTGGATTGACATTGGTTAGGGTTAGGGTAAGAATATCATGGCAGGCCAATCAGAGGCAGAGGGCGGGTGTTTCCAAGAAAAGCAGGAGGATCCAATTTTCCCCCCTTTTTTTTAATGAGCTGTATGTGCAGGAAATTGATCAAAACAGATGACAAGCTAGTATGTTCTGAGGAAGCTGCACAAGCTTTTCTATATCTTACGGAGACTTAGTATACTGTATACTAGATAGTGTTGTGAAGGAAAGATTCCTCAAAGGATAACCCTGGTTAATACCCAGTTAATTGTACTTCTTATCTTAGGTACTTATCCTGAAACAGCTGAAAATGAAAATGAACTCTAAGTTAAAGAGGTAGTAGAGTAGAATGAATTTACTGGAAAGAATGGGAGAGGACACATATTGATGTATTTGGAAATTTGTTTTTGTTAGGTGTAAAACAAAAGAAAGTTCATATAAATTCTTTAAACTCATTGCTAGTCCCTTATTTGTCATGTTTTCAAGCTCTTCCTCAACAAAAAGACAATTACATGAGATGCACAAAATGCCAGTTTTCTGTGATTATCTTGTTGCCATTCTGTGCTCCACTGTGCTGGAATCTCTGCTGCATCAGAAAAATGTTACTGAGCCTGCAGCTCTTTGGCCATTTTTTCATCCAGAATGAAGGGAGTAGGCAGTGTCTTTCCCTTCAGCAGTTCCTCCAGCCCCTGGCAGAGGAAGTGAGATGGAAGTTAGCAGCACTGTATTTTGTCAGAGGAAGGGATACTGTAATTCTTAAGATAAGACAGAAAATAATGGCTGTATAGTCATTGTGCAAAATGATTTAAATTCAAACTGGGAAAGCTTTGTTTAGTCATGGGACGGCCAACAATTAGATTTGACCTGTTTCTATGAGGTGAAACTTTTGTCCAATATCCTTAATGATTTATATGGATCTGTGGGCACAACATCAATGTCCTCACCTCTCCAAAGTAGGAGACCAGTGGTGAAATCTCACATTGTGCTGGAGGATTGTCCCCTGCTGACACACTGGGTGGAAAAACACACACATTTAGATTTCAAGGATAGGTTCAGATTTTTTCAGTCTATCCTAACACAACACCCAGAAGGCTACATGCACAATGAAAGGGTCGCTGGTTACTCTGATCATCTCCCCTTTCCATAGAGGGAATTCTGTTCTCAAAAGACTGTAAATTTGGAAGCTGTCTTCATTACCTTCTGTTCAATTTCAGAAAATATGTTTTCACAGAACAAATACTGTGGATTCTGTCCCCCATTTCTTAGCGTTGTTCCATTAGGAAAGAATCTCTTCAAGGCTAATATGGGCAGAAAACAGTAACCTGTTCTTGAATGCCACAGTACACTGCTGTATATTTTCAATTTTAACCCATTCTCAGACTTGGTAAATGAAATTGGGTCGGAACAAAATCCTGCAGTCACATGGCCATTGATGCAATAGTTTTGACATGCCTGATGTAGACTAAATAAAATTTACTTTCTCACAGTGGACATTTTTCATTAATATTATTGGCTCCACCTTTGCTTTTGCTGCTCAGACACGTCACAAGGTCTGTTCTGTTCCCGCCAACTTAGAGAACCTTTTTGTTACACATTTAACCACAGTTAGGGTTCAGGTTTTGACATTATCTGCTGCTGCAGCGTGTACATAGGAACATTTTCCTCTGACCTGGCTGTAGGAGGAAGAGTATTGCCGTGTTCATCCAACAGCGTGGCTCTTGCAGCCGTGGCCCAGCGGCAGTGTTGAGCCAGCAAAGAGTTTCTGGCGGTGGTGGGACTGTCTGTGGCTGCTCCATCTGCATTTTTCAGTGGGGAAAACTCATCCTCCCGCACAACCTCAAACACAACAAAGCTCCTTCCAAAGACAGAAAGCAAGTATTTCATTAGTTGTACGGACACTCTGTTATGACCTCTGTCATTTTATCTTGAGTAAACCAGCAGATGTCGATAGCCAAACCCACAATACCTTGAGAAAGGAAATACATCAAAAACAAATTTTTCCATCTTTATGCCATTGGGTTTGGTGGGTTTGACATGATTGCCACATGTGTCCACATAGGGCACTTTCTTGGTTGCAACATGTTGTTTCAGTTGGCCTACGAATTTCCTGGAAGATGAAAAAACAGTCAGACATCAAAAGCGCTTTTTATAGGACTCAACAACAGAAGGACATAGGCAGATTATATATATGGTTTACCTCTGAGGGCCATGAATTTCCACAGCTGTGTCACTGAAATCTTGGAGATTTTTTGTAGCCTTTGAGACAACTTATTTTGGACAGAAGTGTTAAATAAAGTGCAAACTTTGGCCTGATGGTGGTCATCATTCAGAATCGTCTGCTGGCACCATGAATATCTACAAAAACTACCACCTCGCAGTTGTATGCTTCTCAGCCCTAAGCCCATTGGTTTCTTTTCAAGGTGAAAACGAATCCAAAATATGTCTTTTCATTTATTAAAGCAGCTTAATCATTTTCTATAGTTTTTATGAGGTATTACTCAGATAGGAGCAAATAGTGCACTGTGAACTACTTTCAGCTGCACATTAATCCACATTCGGTGCCCTTTGGGGTATTTGGTTAGTTGATCAGTCAGAAACAGGGCTGCTAATGAGTACTTATGTTTCTCTGTATCTGCTAGATTTGTCAATAATTTGATTGTTTACTATATCAATATAATACTGTACGTCAGTGTTGTGTTTACAGCTGGATTCCTCTGCTCCAAGTGGCCAAAAGATCTGTTATTGCAGGTTTAACTTTGAAAAAACATACCCTAACATCCAGATATGGACATGTCCTGTTGAACTTTGCCTCCCATGCTGTGCTGTCAGAGGGATTCTACCAACACATATGTGACAGTCAAGGCTCTTACTCTGCTATATCCTGCAGAAAAGCCCTGGTGAAGAAGTGATTACAGATGTTTCCAGCACTGTACACCAACTCTCCTCCAGGTCCCCGGAGCTCAGCCGTCTCTGGTTGGATCTCACTGTACTCCACCACCTGGGAGACGCCCTGCACCCTGCAAACCACACCCACTGGCTCTGTGGCGTAGGCCTTCTCCACCACCTGACACATCATAGAGGTGAGAGGTCAGACAAAAACAGCAGGCACAATTTGGACTTTTACTCCTTTTTTAATTTAATTTATTTCTTACTTTCAGATTAATTATTACAACATAGATCAAATTGTGTTTTGTGCGCCACGGGATGTAACATGTGTTTTGGCATTCTGTATGCACAGTTCTGCCTCTACTATAATATTTCATTCTCCTAGCTGTTAGTAGAGCCAATATGTCCATTTTGAGAAACAGAGCAGACGTGGATCTTATTAGTTATGACTGATTGAATGTCATCTCTCAGCAGAGCACATGATGGTTTTTAAAGGTGAATATGATGAGCGCACACAGAGCTGGGGTCTGTGTATAGTTCACTCGCAGTGGAAGCCCTAACTGTTTAGTTTATAAAATAATTAGAATATAATTGCTCATTTGCTTCTTTTCAGAGAGTGAGTTCATTTTCATGTCTGTGTGTTCAGTACAATGTTGAAGTCTGCATATGGTTAGCCTAGCTTAGCATTAAGCAGGGGGAAACAGCTAGCCCGTCTGTGTCCACAGTTCAAGACCTCACCTACAAACACTGTTTTGTTTAATCTGTACACAAACAGTAACATAAAAAGGACACATCCCTACTCTAGCTCTGTATTTAACGCACAGACATGAGATATCAATCTACTCATCTAACTCTCACAAAGAAAGAACACAAATTTTATAGCTCTTGAATGACTCTACCTTGGCTCCACAGTCAGCTCCTTTGCTCACACAGAAGCCAATGAACACAGGGTCTGCCATCTTCACCAGGATGTTGTCCACACAGTACACATGCAGGTACTCCACTCCTCTCTTCTTCATGTCCTCCAGCACCTTGTTGTCCACCAATGCCTGATAGAGACCACCATTACCATCTGAAAGAGGGTGGAGAGGTTTCGAAACCTGGCTCATTATCTCAAACTATCCTGAACACAGTAACACAGTGGTGATTTCACAGATATTTGTGTGTGGATCCTCTGATGGAGCTGATGTGCACCAACCTGGGGCCATGGCTATCTTCCCTTTACCCTGCAGGATGACCTTTCCTTCAAAGGTCACTGCCGGGATCATCCTTTGCTCAAACATAACAACGTTTGATGGCTCCAGACCAAAGTAGTTGTTTTCCTTGAAGAACTTCTCAGTGGGAGTCAGAGTGAACTCACTGGTCATTATGTACCTGAATAGTTGCAATAGTACAGACAAGAGGTTTAAAATGCAGGATCCAAAAATAAGGAATGCCTGATGGGCCAATACAAAGCTACATTAGGCCAGAAAACACAGTCAGCCAGTTGCCTGATTGGCCAGAGCTTGAAAATGTAAATATTAAAACAAAAAATTAAAATAATTTTCCAGGCATTGCTTCAATGTTACTACATCTGCTCTGCCCCCTGAGACTTTGCTCTGCTCTGCCTGTGAGCAGAGCGCACTGACCCAGACACAGACAGCCTTGTTTACTTCATGGATGAAATGGCTCCAAAACAGCATATGAGTTGAAAGGTAAAAGAACATTTATTGCATCCCAGAGAAAAACATGTGCACAGTCAGGCTTGTTGTAAGTACCTAACAAAATCCAATGAGTCAGGACTGCTTGGAAACGGTCACTTGAAAGCAATGAGAAAAGCTGGAAATATTTGCTGTGTTATATACAATGATGGAAGAAGTATTCAGATCCTTTACTTAAAGCTGCTGTGTAGGGTTTTTACATTTATTGTTACATTCAAGACTCTCGCCAAACAATCTGGATTAAGCCCAACAGTGCCAGGGAAATCTCTCTGTATTTCACAGTATACGTGGACTATAACTCCCTGCTGCCATCTCCCTAAAGGGCAAAAATCACCTAATGCCAGTTTTAACAGCAGCTGTGATTCTGAGGTTTTATAGTGTATTATAATCAGATATCTGTGAGTTTATATCACCTTGTGCTCAATAAGGCTCATGTTAGAATGAGCCTACGCGTGGGCAGAGTGGCGCAGAAAGGTCCATCTCATCATCTTACCATGGTATGGTGCATTTTGAGCCATGCTTTGAGTCCGACAGCTTCTGGATTTTGTGAATACGCTCTGCCTGGATTTGATACATGGTTTTGCCGCTTGGTAGGCCAACATTATACATTCCTTTGGGATACTGAACGCCAAGACGGGTCCCCTGACCACCAGCCAAGAGCAGGACTCCAACTCGGTTCTCTGAGATTTGCAACAGCCCTGTCAAAATAGAGTGGTAACATGAGCAGCATAGCACACTACACCTTTTGTCATACAGTATAAATGACGCCTTTCATAAAACTTGACAAGCTGCCATTTAACCTTTAACATGATAGTTTCTTATGCTGTGGCAGAGTTTTTCAGTAGAATAAGGAGGTGAGCTTTTTGAATGATTTAGATCAGTGGTCCCCTTCTGACCACTCAAAGTGCTTTACAACATGAGCCTGCATTCACCCGTTCACACCTGGTAGCTAGGCAACATGCTTATAATGAGCTTTAACACACTCACACCGATGCACAGCATTGGGAGCAATTTGGGGTCAATATCTTGCCCAAGGATAACTGGACATGTACATTTAGCCTGAGTTCCAGGTTGGAAACCACTGTTTCAGCCTATTTACAGCTATTTTTAAAAACAAGCAAAAGCTGGCACATTGGAGGAGTCTGAACACTGTCCAGTATTGTGATGTGGCCACTCATCCTGTAACTGTAGTTACATTTCCTGGAAACCGGAACTCTGATCTCTTCTCAACACAGTGTGGACATGTGGACACCACTGTGCTTGAATGACACTGGGACTGGCACTGGGAAGAACAGGAAACAGGCTTGTTGTTGCTGTTGTCCGACTTGGGAATGTTTATGAATTATTCCAAAGGTTCAGCCCCACTGCTAACCTTGTAGCCATGATAAACAGCCTACCTGAGCTACTTTGTGCTGTTTGGAGCAGTTTGTGAACAAGTGAAAGCAGACACCAGGAAACACTGTATAGCTCCTTTAAACTTGCTGAATGGATTGTTTTAGTGTTCAGTGGATTTTATTTGGACGTACCATACAAGCCATTCGAATTTGCAGCCATTTGCCAACACTTTGTTGACAGTTGTGTAGTTCTTTTCACCCAGTGGGAGATATCTTCAGTCTAACCCAGAATAACAAGTCAGTTGACTTGAGCAATTATTCTCACTCAGTTGCTCCAATGTCTAGTTTTTCCTCTTCCTTTCTAAAAAAGATCCTGTCCACACAAGCATGGTTGGAAAAAATCTATGAAAAACCAGAAAAAAACATAGACATGGCTGTGTTTCCAAAAATACCTGCGTATGTGTGGCATAGGCACCAGAATAGCTCAGCCCAACCTGAGCAGATGTCTGATCAGCCAGTGGTTCAAAAACCTGTGTGACTGTGCATGGCCCTTAAATGTACTGGTCAAACACATGAAATTATTGGATGCAAAGTACTGATGAAAATGAGAAGCACTGTCATCTGTTAAGGGACTGAGTGATGATTTTCACAGCCGCGCAGTTCTTTCTTCAGGTACGCTATTTACTCTGTGCTTACATATACACCATGCTAAAGTTGCTGCCGTTACTTGAATGTATTATTAGCACTTGGGGCCATTGTGTGTTTGTCTGTGTGATGGAGCTGTTTGTTTCATGTGTTAAAAAAGCTTCATAAAAGTACTGTCAAAAAAAGAAAGACACAGAGAAACTGTATAAAACATGGATGTCACCCTTCGGTTTCTGAAGAGCCATCATGAAGCTCTGTGTCTCCATCCTGGCAGTGACTGACTCCACCAAACTCCTGCCTAATCCAGAAAAATCGGGGAAAAGGTGGAGCGTGGGTGGAGCTAAGGTGGGCTGAAGGAAACCTGTTTGCTGAAGCCTGGCAGCTAGCTGTCACTCAAAGCAGTCACGCATATTATTATGCATAACATTAAGCCTTTATATAATTTAAACCAGTGACATGATCAATGTGCGAGGAAAGAAGAAGAAGAAAACACTCCTGATACCTGAACCTGTTTGAATTTTTTAAAGATATGTTTGTGTGAAATATGGGCTAATTTGTCCTCTTTGGTTGTTAAAATGAACCATCTGACAAGTTTAGAGGAGAGATGTGTGTTGGGTGAAACTGCTGGAACACCTGAGACCTTTTTGTAAGAGGTCCATGTCTGCCAACACGCCTGTTTTCCCATGCTTCTCCTGTGTTTCATGCCCCCCCCCCCCCCCCCGTGCCACCTTTGTGTCTCCCAGGAAACTCCGCAGTTTACATGGTCAATAATTCGCATACTCGCATGGATCAATATTTGTCTGACATCACCAAGCCAATCAGAGACAGAGTGGGGCGGGCCATACCTTTGCCATGCTGGAAAAAACAATCGCCCTCCTCCCACATTAAACCCTACATGTTGGCAGGTATGAGGGGGCCACAGTTTGAAAACAACTGGGAACTTCCGGTTTAATCTTCAACACGGCGCTGTGTGTCAGAAAGTGATCAAATATCCGAAAAAAGTACAGTATCTCCCTCTGAGAAGTACTCAAGTATAAAGTAACATAAAATACAATACTCAAATAAAGTACCAGTACCTCAAACCGTACTTCAGAACAGTACGTGAGCAAATGCAAACGTGCATGAGTGGAGACACACTCCATGATGTTATTTAGTAATCTGGCACCATCTTCCTCTTCTCTACAGTTTTCTAAGTGCTCGCAGATTTC
Organism: Chelmon rostratus; assembly: GCF_017976325.1. Lineage (NCBI taxonomy): Eukaryota > Metazoa > Chordata > Actinopteri > Chaetodontiformes > Chaetodontidae > Chelmon > Chelmon rostratus. Next base: position 1,762,451 of record NC_055676.1, on the reverse strand, counting down.
CTCCCCTCTAATCACTCCACCCGCCGTGTGGACACCCACCTTCATTCTCCCACTCTGACAGAGAGCTTGGGTCACTCTTCCTCACGCTGCCGATGGACTCTGGAGGGACCGGCTCGAGGTGTTGATCCAGGCTGGCGGGCGGGCAGGCTGCAGCCCTCGCCGCCCCTTCACAGTGATCCCTCAGTCCCTTCAGATCCAGCTGGGACAGCTCCTGCAGGAAGCTGTCCCTGTCCTCCTCACACAGCTCCGACCAGAACTGCAGGATGTGGGACTGTCCTGCACTCTCTAAACTCCGCTCCACTTGCTCCAGGGACAGCATCTCTGCGTCGGCACCGAGGAAAACGCCACACGCAGACGTCCAGCGTCCTCCTCCCCGCCGGAGAGAAGCGCTGTGGTTTCAGGAAATGACTGTGTCAGGAACTCGTGACTGCAGCTCCTGGGTCCTGTGGTGAAAAGCACAAACAGATCACAAACAGATCAGGACACACGGCTGACTGCTTTCTGTTTTTCAGGACTGCAGAAGAAAACGCGCCTGAAATAGCTCCGCGAAAGTCAGCAACAAGTTGAGGATGTGTTGACTCAGCGTGTCTGCTGACTGCAGCTCCTGAACGAAGTATGTTAACCGAAACCACTGCGGTCAATGCATTTACATCCAAACGCGTATTCACCCTGTATTTTACATGACATATCCGAGCATATTTCTTCTTCTGTGGTTCCTTAAGGGGTGCTCGCTGTGCAAGTGATCACCTTAGTGTGCAGACAGTCATGAAGATCATCACTGACCTGGATGAGACACTGTGACCAATCACGAGAGAAGTGCGACACAGCTATATATATTTTAGTTTCAAATGGATGTAGTATAAGTTACCAATTCTGTAATTAGTCTTAATCACAGATGACTTACACATTTGAAACACAAACATCTGTTGGAGTGCTCAAGATGTTGAAAAGACACAGTTTGCAGAAATATCAGTATCTCTCAATCACAAACTATTTATCATCTTTGCAGAAAACGGCTGTATTATTTTGGTCTGGCCAACATCATATCATATGTTAAGTTTATAAAAATCACTGGACCATTAAAAAGATGTATCAACAAGACAGTTCAGCCTTCATCAAAGCACCACCTTAAGTGACAGGAAGGAACTCAGGCAAGAACTCGACCAGGTCACATGATCAGCACATGACCCGAGATCTAAAAGTCACGTGCAACTGAGAGTGTGCTTGTAGAGGAGGTATTATTCCAAACAGTTTAAAAAGATGAAGATAGGGAAACTAGATGTGATTTAAATTTTAACCCTGTTATCGACAAAACTCAGAAAAAAGCTTAACCAATGGCTGCAAAGGGATTTAACTTTGAGGGGCAGAATTTTTCATTGACATGTCATGCTCGAAGACAGTAAAGAAATCTTGAATCTTGAATCTTAAATCTTGAACTAGTTTCTCTCCGCTGCTCCAACACCGTCATCAGTACAGCCAGTTGTGGAAGAAGAACTCAGATATTCTACTTCAGTATAAGTGGCAATTCCGTGGAAATATTCATATAAAATGTGAAATACGTGTAAAAATACATGTAAAAACCCTGCATTCAAAATCTAACATAAAGGAATTAAGTATTATCATCAAACGCAACCAAGCACAAACTAATTATGCAAAATGGCTCGTTTCAGAATGATATTGATCACTGCATTATAATTATGCATGAATGTGTGAGCACAGCTAATGTTGCAGCTGGTCAGAGCAGGAATAATTTCACCAGCTTTATATAATATACAGCGAGCTTTATCCAGAATAACACATCATGATTTATCAGCTTTTTAATTAATAATATGATGAATCTGAAAAATAAGACATTATAATGCCAAATAAGTGTAGTGGAGGGAAAAAAGTGGCTTTCCTGGTACTGGTTTCCAAAATGTAGTGTATGATGTAGAAGTATAAGGTTAAAGTGTAAAGTAGCGTTTAATGTCAATCTTCAACTCATTCCTAAAAATCCTTATTGTAAATCAAATATTATTCATGCTGTTAGTACGCTGATGATAGCACAGCCTCACAGAGCCGCTAGCAGTCGGCTCAGTCGGCTCAGTGGTCATAGAAATATCACACCTCGACCAGAAAATCCACCTACCTCAGACACAGGTCAAAGAAATAATAGTGTATCAAATGTTTGGATAAACTTACTGTGATGTATCGATGCTCAAACCCATTTGAATTTCATAGATTATTTTACTTCATTGTTTTTCATTTTCCCATCCGTTATATCTTTTATTCTGTTTTGCTGTTTTCATTGTCAGTTTTCATCTGTGATACACTTGAATTCTAGTATTTGTTTTACCAGAGTTATTGTACGAGCACTTATGGTACACATTTACCCGCTGTGTGTGTGTGTGTGTGTGTGTGTAAAATGTAACACTTCTTATTGTGCGTATACACATTGTTGCAGATGCTTAATGAGCTAATAAACTGTTGAAAAAACTAAAATAGTTGATTAGTTCACAATAGAAGAACCAACAACTGGAGAAGCTGCAACTGCGGCCTGCACGCTGTGATGTCACCTCACGAGGAAACAACATCTGGACACCAGTAATCAATAACTGTCAATTCATTCAAATCTGAAACAAATAAAAAGTACCGCAGTTAATAAAAAGTATGACTGGATGTACTGTTTGTGTTGGTCATATGCCTCATGGCTAGTTTCAACATGTGGATGCTGTTCCCTTTTCTTGTTTGCTTGTTTAACAAAACTGTTTCTCTTGACATTTAAATCATAACAATCCTTTAAATACAGTTGTTGTTGCACATTTATTTGATATTGACAATGCAGATATAAAGAGAAGATGGCAGCTGAGGTGGTGCAGTGAGACGAAGGGGCTCAAGCTGCTCCATCATCGCTGACCAAGTGGCGGACCTCTGTCGTTTGTCCAGCCAGTAGATCTGTGGCCAGCTGCAGTTGTTACACGAAGGCGTTGCTGCAGTCTGTGTGTGAGGCGAAGAGTTCCATCACACCTGTCTGTGAGGCGGAGGCTTCCATCACCATGTCTGTGAGGCGAAGAGTCCCATCACATCTGTGTGTGAGGCGAAGGGTTCCATCACACCTGTCTGTGAGGTGAAGGGCTCCATCACACCTGGGGTGAAGGGCTCCATCACACCTGTCTGTGAGGCGAAGAGTTCCATCACATCTGTCTGTGAGGTGAAGGGCTCCATCACACCTGTCTGTGAGGCGAAGAGTTCCATCACATCTGTCTGTGAGGCGAAGGGTTCCATCACACCTGTCTGTGAGGCGAAGAGTTCCATCACATCTGTCTGTGAGGCGAAGGGCTCCATCACACCTGTGTGTGAGGCGAAGGGTTCCATCACACCTGTGTGTGAGGCGAAGGGCTCCATCACACCTTTCTGTGAGGCGAAGGGCTCCATCACACCTGTTTGTGAGGCGAAGGGCTCCATCACACCTGTCTTTGAGGCAAAGGGCTCCATCACACCTGTCTGTGGAGTGAAGGGCTCCATCACTGCTGTGTGCACGGGGTTCACACGCAGTCTCTTGGCTTGCTGACTGACGTTCCTCCTCGTCCTCGTCCTCTTTCTCTTCTTGCCCTACACAAAAACAACACATAAGACTGAGGTTAGTTGGCAAGAACAAAACTATTTTCAGTGACTTTGTTTCAACAGCTGCTGTGGTGTGAGGGAAACATGTGTGAGTTGTGTGTGAGCACTGTGTACATACATAATTGTCTCTGGATGACCAGTCGGGGTGCAGCTCTGCGTGGAGCCGTCGCTCTTTGTCCGCCTCTTCATAATATTTGGCTTGCTCTTCTTTGGATAGGGACTTCCACTGTGGATAGACGACAACGCACGGTCAGCACACACACACTTAAAAACAGGACTTGGCCACACACACAAAACTGGAGCAGAAAAGCATACGAACAGATGCATAAATGTGCTCACAGATCCACATTAACGAGTGCTGGAAAATCTGTTCTGGGAGCATGACTGCAGTCTGTGGCTGAAGTCTGTGTAACACTGAATGTCTTAAACATAGAAAAAAATACTTACCCTCCGTCCCAGGACAGTGTTCACCGCCGCACTGTCAGTGATGTTCAGCTCGGCCACCACATTTGGCCTCTGCTCTTTCCTGAACAACATGAAGGCATTGGGTGGTTTCTTGATGTGCGGCTCATCTGCCGGTTGGTTTTCATGCTTTCTCTTTCTATAGGAATACAGGGGAAAAAACAAGGTAAGCGCACACACACACGTAAAACTGTGCGAAAAGAAATAGCAAGCAGTGAAGCAAGCAGAATAACATAACACAGAGGTAAAACTCACACTCCTCTGAGCAGTGGTGTACATTAAGACGTATTATAAAGATATTCATGCTTGTGTTTTGGTAGATGAAGAACACTTGCAATCAGCTGCTAGAAATCAAATATTAAGGTGACTGTGATTCTATTATATGTCTGGTTTATTTATGGTCGTCCAGTTGTTGACCACTGCCGCAGATCTTGAGTCAGTCACCAAAAAGAAAAGTGGATTTTGATCAAAACTGTGCATATCTCACTTACTTTGATGCAGAGGTGTTGGGATGTGGAGCAGCAGGGCCAGATGTAGTGAAAACATTTGCTGGGAGCTGGTACAACACCTGTCCATTCCTACACAGAAAGAGAGACAGATGTATTAGATAATAGAAAGAACATGTGTGTGTGTGTAGATAGATAGATAGATAGATAGATAGATAGATAGATAGATATACTTTATTTATCCCAAGCTGGGAAATTGCAGTGCAGCAGCAGCATTACACACAGTGAAATAAGTGAAAAATAAGTCTATAAAGACTTATTTTTCATAATAAAATATCAAAATAGCAAGCAGTAAAAAGATTATATACATAATAATAAAATAGCTAAATAGTAAACAGTAGTAAAAGTATTGCACAAAAAAGAATAAGAATATCAAAAGCAAATGGCAGTGAAAATAAAGTGTACCGTGACTGTACTATATGTAATAAATTATCGAAATAGCAAGCAGTAAAATTTAACAATTTAATATTTTTTTAGCTGTTATTTAGCTGTGTGTGCGTGCGTGCGTGCGTGTGTGTCTCTGTGTCTGTGTGTGTACGTGTGTCTCTGTGTGTATGTGTGTGTTTGTGTGTGCCTGTGTGTGTGTGTGTGTGAAGATACAAGCAGGAGCTCAGTAGCTAGTGTTCACTGGTGTGTGCTTGTTTCTATTAATGTGTGTGTTTCTTACAGCGTTCCAACAGGAATCAGGTCGTGAGGGTCACCTGGCTGCATGATGTTGTGATCGTACAGCAGGGGCCCCCTCTGGTAGATGACGGGAGCAGCTTGGCCAGCGTTCACTCCCGGGGCAGCCATCATTAGGCTTGGGTGCTCCAACCAGCGTGGAGCTGCTTCGACGGGGACGCACCCACCGTTTCCCTGGCTCAGATGTTGCACTGCCTGAGGTTCGGGGGCATGTGGGGGATGAGATGGAGGAGGTGGAGATGGAGGCGGAGCGATCGGTGGCTCTCCCAATATCTGTTCAATCGCGGCCTCCATAAGGGTAAGTTCTTCAGATGGAGATGGAGGCGGAGTGATCGGTGGCTCTCCCAATATCTGTTCAATCGCGGCCTCCAGAGGGATAAGTTCTTCAGATTGAGATGGAGGCGGAGTGATCGGTGGCTCTCCCAATATCTGTTCAATCGCGGCCTCCAGAGGGATAAGTTCTTCAGATGGAGATGGAGGCGGAGTGATCGGTGGCTCTCCCAATATATGTTCAATCGCGGCCTCCATAAGGGTAAGTTCTTCAGATGGAGATGGAGGCGGAGTGACCGGTGGCTCTCCCAATATCTGTTCAATCGCGGCCTCCATAAGGGTAAGTTCTTCAGATGGAGATGGAGGCGGAGTGACCGGTGGCTCTCCCAATATCTGTTCAATCGCGGCCTCCATAAGGGTAAGTTCTTCATCCCACTTCATCCCCTCCATGGTGGCATCAAAGTCCGCGCTGTAGTCCATTTCCGATCGTTTTCTCTGAAAGCTCTACTCGTTAAATCCTCTCTGTCTGAAATGTGTAGCTCTCTAGTTCTCCTTGACGATACTCGCTGTTCTCTCGCTGTAGTTTGTAGACGCGCTGAAGTAGTAGTCATAACTCTGCCTTAAAATCTCTGACGTCATACATCCAAGTGCCTGCATGCGCTCCAACGTTCCAACTGGTTGCCATGGTGCCCAGCACCTCTCCATCCATGCTCAGCTGAGACAGTCAGTGATGGAAAGTAACCAAACACAGTTACTGATGTGCTGTGCTTAAGTGCAGTTTTGAGGTGCTATGCTTTTTACCTCACAAGCTGCATCATTAAAGTGGTGCTTACACATTATAGCGACTTCAAAGAACAAAGAGTCGCTGAGAGGCTGAGGCCGGGCCTTCCACTTGTTTGACGCGCTTAACGGAAAAAAAAATTTATTTGCGAAAAAAAATGATCAACTTATGATATCGTGCACAAATGCATAATCAAAGTGATCGCAGTGATCAAAGAAAATAGCGGTCAACAAAAAATACGGCGATCCTGCTCACCCTCCCTCACTCTCTAGCCACACACGACAATAAAAAAAGGTGAGCAGGGGCTTATGTGTAACATCCCCGCCCATATCCACTTGACCTACATATTCCCTTATCAATAGAATCACACAAACCTAAACAATAACAAACACCAATATTTCAACCAACACACCAAGGAAATCCCTTCAAACTCATTCATGGCTCCCACACACATACACAGGCCTACATATTCATTCAAATCCAATAATATTATAGAATTTTGAAATGGTTTGTTGGTTTCAATTAAAGTTTTTGCTCGTGCATATTCACATATTCAAAAATCTTCACTGTGGGAAAATGTGCTAATACATTATAATAAAGTTGCACCGCATGGCAGCAGCACTCAGCCTACATTGCTGTCAGCTTGTCTGTTATCATCTGCTCCAGGTTTGTGGTGATGAAGGATCACATTGGGGCTCATAGCCTTTGTCCAAAATAAATATGTCAGGTGTATGAGAGAGAAGTCAGTCTCCTCTGGGTCACTGTGCTGCTAAAGATTTCCTCATCCTTTCTGCTCTCTAATGCTGCACCATAACCTTTGCAGACAGGAAATGTACATGGAATGAAAGGAAATGAGGCACAGATAGCTGTGTGTCCAGTGATTATTATCAAAATGTTCCAAATAAATCTGGGACAAAACGCTGAAATATTTACAGGTGTTCAAATGAAATGCACCCTACCTTGAATAAATTTCCATTTCTCTAGAGTTGAACATTGTTGGAAACATTTGGCATGATTTTAGTACACAAGTAAACAAGATATATAAGAAAGGTCAAGTCGTTTTTAGACATTTGAATCATATCTCTCAGTAGCAGTAACATACTGTATCTATCCATGAATGGATATGAAATGTGTTGATTTAAGAGCTGTTAAATCATCTTATAATAACCTGTACAGCTGCATTCATCTCATTTTCCAGCCATTATTCTGTCCCTGTTTTTTTAAGGATGTATTTCTGACTTTCTTCTCTGACAAGCTTTGCTTTCTTCATCTTTGAGTTTGATCAAATGCGATTAAAAACCAATCAGCATCGCGCATCGTGTTCTTTGAGAAGAGCCATCCCTCACCTGTTCGTCAGCTGCCGTTGCTGCTCTTCATCACCTGATCACGTACCAGCACAGCAGCTCCCTGTGAGCAATTTGCCTCATTTATGGTAACTTATGCAGCATTATAGCTGTTTCTCAAATCATATAACATACTACTGTAATTGTAGGCAGGTGTTGAGTCGGCAGTGTGTTGTCACCGGAAAAATGATGATTGTTTCTCTTTCTTTCTTTTTGCAGTGGACGATGTTGAGACAACCTCCAGAAAACAACCAAAACATTGTGTTCCTTATTTGCTAAATGGTGGATTCCTGATTGATCAGTAAATAAATTATGACCGACCTAAATTCTCAAGTTTATTTTGTTGTCTTTTGAAAACGCTAAAATAAAAGCACAGCAGTTTGCTGTAAACTGTTTCCTCTCCACCTGAACGCTGGTCTCACTCCACAGGTGCGTTTTTTACATTTTGAGTCGGTGGATTTCAGCTTTTTTACCACCAGCTTCAAGGTCATAATACATGACAATTAAGCAGGAGTGTTACGACAACAGTGTTTTCACATATAAGTTGACACTCCAAATGTAAAACGAAACCTGCTCAGGTCTTAATCTTAATGGAAAGGCCACTAATTTCATCCCTTAACACACAGAGATCTAATATTCAACCGTTTTTACATTAAACTGTGTTTGCTTGCTGACTGATATTTCGATCCTTGACTCCACTTATTCCAAACTCCTCCAAAAGAAAAAACGTTTCTGTGTTCAAAATCCAGATTATAGACTTCATATAAAAGCCATAATATTCACATTTTTGTAGTCAGAATATGAGCTGACTGTTAACACAACTGGCTACAATTGCCTGAAAATTGCACTGTACTTGTTCACATTGAACCACCAACACAGATCAGTGCTGAAACACTGCGCGCAATGCGCACAGTTGCGCAAACATCGGCTCCAGCGCTGTGGCTACAGTGGAGTGACGCAGGGCGCTTTCACTTGTCGTGGACACAACATTGCGCATACAATTCTGCTGCCGAACACACTTAAGCGTATTTAAAATCTATTGATTTGAGATGTCCGGCACTAAAAACACACACTGCGTGACACTGGGAGGAGAATTCACTCATTCATAAAAGTGGTTAAGTGGCAGAATAAGTTACTTTTCGGATTAAAGGTTGAGTCTTTTGTACTTCGGTTCCAATCACCCAAACCCTGAAATGTAATGTGCACCATAGTTTCAAACAAAAGCCTGTTTGAAGTTGTGACCACACATTTCCACACATCGCGCTCACCAAAGAGAATCAAAGCTTCACAGCTGCCTCCACCTTTCTTCTGTCTTTTGAGGACAAGTGTGCAGTTTGACTTATGAATGGGATCATTAACTTCAACAATGTCCCTTTATTGTTGCTGCTGCTGTCAATTAACATGTCAGGGTTTAGACTCGGGTGGTGTTGCATGAAAAACTGATCACAAATCACCTAAATATTGATTTTCAGATCAGTAAAGAGCCATGGAGGATATTATAATTTTTACATTTGCTTCTATAAGAACAATAGTGAGTTTTCCTTTTTTTAAAAAGTTAACCGAAAAAAAGACAGAAATGTCCAGTTATTTATATATCCTGACATTTCGCTTGTTTGTTTATGTGGCACATTAAAATTTATTGGTCATGTTTTCTATTATTGATAATTGTATTTATAAAAAAGTTCAAATGGTCTCTTGTTCGGTTCATTATTATTGTTGTTGTATATTCAGTGGGCCACTGGATCAACTACATTTTTAAAAACAAATATCCCAACAACATCTTTGCTGAATATTTAAGGAAATTATATTTATTCATATCTAATCAGCCTCAAACGTATTAAATACATGCGCAATAGGCCGATAATGGCAGGATCAGGCGCTTGAAACTCCAATATAAATCAACCAGTAATTAAAATGCAAACACTAGTGACATCTGCGGTGTTATGGGTCAAAACCGACCCGCATAGATTTATGATAGGATAAAGACAAAAACTCGGTTCCTTTTCATAAAACTATATATTTTTAATCAGAATTGCAAGTGCAAATTGAAAATTAAACCATAAAATGAACATTGAAAAACAGTATGGTGTCAGGCAGATGTGTGTAGTTGTGTATGAACCATAAACTAAACACTGAAAAAATGTGTTTTGTCTGAACCACAAATTGGACTTAGAGAGATAATATTTTGTGTGTGGTGTGTGTGCGTATGTGTGTGTTGTTTACATGCATGAATCGCAGTATGTGATGGTTTTAGTGTGCTCCTTGCAAGAGTATTTCTTGCATGTGTGACAAGTGGTGCTGGTTTTCCTGTCCTTGTTGGAGGGGCAGGACTGGCACCTTTTTCTCTTGCTCCCCCTGGAATCCCCTGCCTGGTTCCTATTGCAGGATGCTGGTATGTGTGTCGATATGATCCAGCGCCTCATAAACACTATAAGTCACCCAAGTTCGTTAAAAAAAACAGAGAAGACGTTTTACCTCGGGAAACTGTCAGACTTGTCAGAAAAATCAAACAAACAAAATGCCGTACGTCCATACCGGCACGCGCGGCTCATCGGGACAAAATGCGTCACCTGAGCGGAAACGCTTTTATCAGCTTCCCCTGCTGCAGGTGCGCGCGCCAACACAGACGGTTCAGCTTCCGTTACCGCACATGAAGTACAGTGAAATTTAACATAGCATGATGCCATTTACCCTGTTCAACCAGGTGCGATTTTCTATTGCTTTTTGAATTATTTGTTTAAAATTGTGGCAAAGAGCAAGCTGTGCACGTGCTGCGTTTTGTCCAGTGAGAGCTGGGAGAGCAGCTCACATCATGTGACTCCTCTCCTCCTCTCCTCCTCTCCTCTCCTCTCCCCAGCAGCTGTCAGTGCGTTCAGGGAGGCGATGAGGCCATCCGCATTTTGGATTGGATTTGCGCTTTTACGCACTAAACCAATTGCGGACAACATTCTTCTTCTTGTAGAAGTATAAGTTTAAAGTGTAAAGTAGCGTTTAATGTCAATCTTCAACTCATTCCTAAAAATCCTTATTGTAAATCAAATATTATTCATGCTGTTAGTACGCTGATGATAGCACAGCCTCACAGAGCCGCTAGCAGTCGGCTCAGTCGGCTCAGTGGTCATAGAAATATCACACCTCGACCAGAAAATCCACCTACCTCAGACACAGGTCAAAGAAATAATAGTGTATCAAATGTTTGGATAAACTTACTGTGATGTATCGATGCTCAAACCCATTTGAATTTCATAGATTATTTTACTTCATTGTTTTTCATTTTCCCATCCGTTATATCTTTTATTCTGTTTTGCTGTTTTCATCGTCAGTTTTCATCTGTGATACACTTGAATTCTAGTATTTGTTTTACCAGAGTTATTGTACGAGCACTTATGGTACACATTTACCCGCTGTGTGTGTGTGTGTGTGTGTGTGTGTGTGTGTGTGTGTAAAATGTAACACTTCTTATTGTGCGTATACACATTGTTGCAGATGCTTAATGAGCTAATAAACTGTTGAAAAAACTAAAATAGTTGATTAGTTCACAATAGAAGAACCAACAACTGGAGAAGCTGCAACTGCGGCCTGCACGCTGTGATGTCACCTCACGAGGAAACAACATCTGGACACCAGTAATCAATAACTGTCAATTCATTCAAATCTGAAACAAATAAAAAGTACCGCAGTTAATAAAAAGTATGACTGGATGTACTGTTTGTGTTGGTCATATGCCTCATGGCTAGTTTCAACATGTGGATGCTGTTCCCTTTTCTTGTTTGCTTGTTTAACAAAACTGTTTCTCTTGACATTTAAATCATAACAATCCTTTAAATACAGTTGTTGTTGCACATTTATTTGATATTGACAATGCAGATATAAAGAGAAGATGGCAGCTGAGGTGGTGCAGTGAGACGAAGGGGCTCAAGCTGCTCCATCATCGCTGACCAAGTGGCGGACCTCTGTCGTTTGTCCAGCCAGTAGATCTGTGGCCAGCTGCAGTTGTTACACGAAGGCGTTGCTGCAGTCTGTGTGTGAGGCGAAGAGTTCCATCACACCTGCCTGTGAGGCGAAGGGCTCCATCACATCTGTCTGTGAGGTGAAGGGTTCCATCACACCCGTCTGTGAGGTGAAGGGCTCCATCACACCTGTCTGTGAGGCGAAGAGTTCCATCACATCTGTCTGTGAGGCGAAGGGTTCCATCACACCTGTCTGTGAGGCGAAGAGTTCCATCACATCTGTCTGTGAGGTGAAGGGCTCCATCACACCTGTCTGTGAGGCGAAGAGTTCCATCACATCTGTCTGTGAGGCGAAGGGTTCCATCACACCCGTCTGTGAGGTGAAGGGCTCCATCACACCTGTCTGTGAGGCGGAGGCTTCCATCACCATGTCTGTGAGGCGAAGAGTCCCATCACATCTGTGTGTGTGGCGAAGGGTTCCATCACACCTGTCTGTGAGGTGAAGGGCTCCATCACACCTGGGGTGAAGGGCTCCATCACACCTGTCTGTGAGGCGAAGAGTTCCATCACATCTGTCTGTGAGGTGAAGGGCTCCATCACACCTGTCTGTGAGGCGAAGAGTTCCATCACATCTGTCTGTGAGGCGAAGGGTTCCATTACACCTGTCTGTGAGGCGAAGAGTTCCATCACATCTGTCTGTGAGGCGAAGGGTTCCATCACACCTGTCTGTGAGGCGAAGAGTTCCATCACATCTGTCTGTGAGGCGAAGGGCTCCATCACACCTGTGTGTGAGGCGAAGGGTTCCATCACACCTGTGTGTGAGGCGAAGGGCTCCATCACACCTTTCTGTGAGGCGAAGGGCTCCATCACACCTGTTTGTGAGGCGAAGGGCTCCATCACACCTGTCTTTGAGGCAAAGGGCTCCATCACACCTGTCTGTGGAGTGAAGGGCTCCATCACTGCTGTGTGCACGGGGTTCACACGCAGTCTCTTGGCTTGCTGACTGACGTTCCTCCTCGTCCTCGTCCTCTTTCTCTTCTTGCCCTACACAAAAACAACACATAAGACTGAGGTTAGTTGGCAAGAACAAAACTATTTTCAGTGACTTTGTTTCAACAGCTGCTGTGGTGTGAGGGAAACATGTGTGAGTTGTGTGTGAGCACTGTGTACATACATAATTGTCTCTGGATGACCAGTCGGGGTGCAGCTCTGCGTGGAGCCGTCGCTCTTTGTCCGCCTCTTCATAATATTTGGCTTGCTCTTCTTTGGATAGGGACTTCCACTGTGGATAGACGACAACGCACGGTCAGCACACACACACTTAAAAACAGGACTTGGCCACACACACAAAACTGGAGCAGAAAAGCATACGAACAGATGCATAAATGTGCTCACAGATCCACATTAACGAGTGCTGGAAAATCTGTTCTGGGAGCATGACTGCAGTCTGTGGCTGAAGTCTGTGTAACACTGAATGTCTTAAACATAGAAAAAAATACTTACCCTCCGTCCCAGGACAGTGTTCACCGCCGCACTGTCAGTGATGTTCAGCTCGGCCACCACATTTGGCCTCTGCTCTTTCCTGAACAACATGAAGGCATTGGGTGGTTTCTTGATGTGCGGCTCATCTGCCGGTTGGTTTTCATGCTTTCTCTTTCTATAGGAATACAGGGGAAAAAACAAGGTAAGCGCACACACCCATAAAACTGTGCGAAAAGAAATAGCAAGCAGTGAAGCAAGCAGAATAACATAACACAGAGGTAAAACTCACACTCCTCTGAGCAGTGGTGTACATTAAGACGTATTATAAAGATATTCATGCTTGTGTTTTGGTAGATGAAGAACACTTGCAATCAGCTGCTAGAAATCAAATATTAAGGTGACTGTGATTCTATTATATGTCTGGTTTATTTATGGTCGTCCAGTTGTTGACCACTGCCGCAGATCTTGAGTCAGTCACCAAAAAGAAAAGTGGATTTTGATCAAAACTGTGCATATCTCACTTACTTTGATGCAGAGGTGTTGGGATGTGGAGCAGCAGGGCCAGATGTAGTGAAAACATTTGCTGGGAGCTGGTACAACACCTGTCCATTCCTACACAGAAAGAGAGACAGATGTATTAGATAATAGAAAGAACATGTGTGTGTGTGTAGATAGATAGATAGATAGATAGATAGATAGATAGATAGATAGATAGATAGATAGAAAGATATACTTTATTTATCCCAAGCTGGGAAATTGCAGTGCAGCAGCAGCATTACACACAGTGAAATAAGTGAAAAATAAGTCTATAAAGACTTATTTTTCATAATAAAATATCAAAATAGCAAGCAGTAAAAAGATTATATACATAATAATAAAATAGCTAAATAGTAAACAGTAGTAAAAGTATTGCACAAAAAAGAATAAGAATATCAAAAGCAAATGGCAGTGAAAATAAAGTGTACCGTGACTGTAAGAACAAACTATATGTAATAAAATATCGAAATAGCAAGCAGTAAAATTTAACAATTTAATATTTTTTTAGCTGTTATTTAGCTGTGTGTGCGTGCGTGCGTGCGTGCGTGTGTGTCTCTGTGTCTGTGTGTGTACGTGTGTCTCTGTGTGTGTATGTGTGTGTTTGTGTGTGCCTGTGTGTGTGTGTGTGTGTGAAGATACAAGCAGGAGCTCAGTAGCTAGTGTTCACTGGTGTGTGCTTGTTTCTATTAATGTGTGTGTTTCTTACAGCGTTCCAACAGGAATCAGGTCGTGAGGGTCACCTGGCTGCATGATGTTGTGATCGTACAGCAGGGGCCCCCTCTGGTAGATGACGGGAGCAGCTTGGCCAGCGTTCACTCCCGGGGCAGCCATCATTAGGCTTGGGTGCTCCAACCAGCGTGGAGCTGCTTCGACGGGGACGCACCCACCGTTTCCCTGGCTCAGATGTTGCACTGCCTGAGGTTCGGGGGCATGTGGGGGATGAGATGGAGGAGGTGGAGATGGAGGCGGAGCGATCGGTGGCTCTCCCAATATCTGTTCAATCGCGGCCTCCAGGGGGATAAGTTCTTCAGATGGAGATGGAGGCGGAGTGATCGGTGGCTCTCCCAATATCTGTTCAATCGCGGCCTCCATAAGGGTAAGTTCTTCAGATGGAGATGGAGGCGGAGTGATCGGTGGCTCTCCCAATATCTGTTCAATCGCGGCCTCCAGAGGGATAAGTTCTTCAGATGGAGATGGAGGCGGAGTGATCGGTGGCTCTCCCAATATATGTTCAATCGCGGCCTCCATAAGGGTAAGTTCTTCAGATGGAGATGGAGGCGGAGTGACCGGTGGCTCTCCCAATATCTGTTCAATCGCGGCCTCCATAAGGGTAAGTTCTTCAGATGGAGATGGAGGCGGAGTGACCGGTGGCTCTCCCAATATCTGTTCAATCGCGGCCTCCATAAGGGTAAGTTCTTCATCCCACTTCATCCCCTCCATGGTGGCATCAAAGTCCGCGCTGTAGTCCATTTCCGATCGTTTTCTCTGAAAGCTCTACTCGTTAAATCCTCTCTGTCTGAAATGTGTAGCTCTCTAGTTCTCCTTGACGATACTCGCTGTTCTCTCGCTGTAGTTTGTAGACGCGCTGAAGTAGTAGTCATAACTCTGCCTTAAAATCTCTGACGTCATACATCCAAGTGCCTGCATGCGCTCCAACGTTCCAACTGGTTGCCATGGTGCCCAGCACCTCTCCATCCATGCTCAGCTGAGACAGTCAGTGATGGAAAGTAACCAAACACAGTTACTGAAGTGCTGTGCTTAAGTGCAGTTTTGAGGTGCTATGCTTTTTACCTCACAAGCTGCATCATTAAAGTGGTGCTTACACATTATAGCGACTTCAAAGAACAAAGAGTCGCTGAGAGGCTGAGGCCGGGCCTTCCACTTGTTTGACGCGCTTAACGGAAAAAATCACTGAAATACGAAAATATATTTTACCTTTTTTATTTGCGAAAAAGAATGATCAACTTATGATATCGTGCACAAATGCATAATCAAAGTGATCGCAGTGATCAAAGAAAATAGCGGTCAACAAAAAATACGGCGATCCTGCTCACCCTCCCTCACTCTCTAGCCACACACGACAATAAAAAAAGGTGAGCAGGGGCTTATGTGTAACATCCCCGCCCATATCCACTTGACCTACATATTCCCTTATCAATAGAATCACACAAACCTAAACAATAACAAACACCAATATTTCAACCAACACACCAAGGAAATCCCTTCAAACTCATTCATGGCTCCCACACACATACACAGGCCTACATATTCATTCAAATCCAATAATATTATAGAATTTTGAAATGGTTTGTTGGTTTCAATTAAAGTTTTTGCTCGTGCATATTCACATATTCAAAAATCTTCACTGTGGGAAAATGTGCTAATACATTATAATAAAGTTGCACCGCATGGCAGCAGCACTCAGCCTACATTGCTGTCAGCTTGTCTGTTATCATCTGCTCCAGGTTTGTGGTGATGAAGGATCACATTGGGGCTCATAGCCTTTGTCCAAAATAAATATGTCAGGTGTATGAGAGAGAAGTCAGTCTCCTCTGGGTCACTGTGCTGCTAAAGATTTCCTCATCCTTTCTGCTCTCTAATGCTGCACCATAACCTTTGCAGACAGGAAATGTACATGGAATGAAAGGAAATGAGGCACAGATAGCTGTGTGTCCAGTGATTATTATCAAAATGTTCCAAATAAATCTGGGACAAAACGCTGAAATATTTACAGGTGTTCAAATGAAATGCACCCTACCTTGAATAAATTTCCATTTCTCTAGAGTTGAACATTGTTGGAAACATTTGGCATGATTTTAGTACACAAGTAAACAAGATATATAAGAAAGGTCAAGTCGTTTTTAGACATTTGAATCATATCTCTCAGTAGCAGTAACATACTGTATCTATCCATGAATGGATATGAAATGTGTTGATTTAAGAGCTGTTAAATCATCTTATAATAACCTGTACAGCTGCATTCATCTCATTTTCCAGCCATTATTCTGTCCCTGTTTTTTTAAGGATGTATTTCTGACTTTCTTCTCTGACAAGCTTTGCTTTCTTCATCTTTGAGTTTGATCAAATGCGATTAAAAACCAATCAGCATCGCGCATCGTGTTCTTTGAGAAGAGCCATCCCTCACCTGTTCGTCAGCTGCCGTTGCTGCTCTTCATCACCTGATCACGTACCAGCACAGCAGCTCCCTGTGAGCAATTTGCCTCATTTATGGTAACTTATGCAGCATTATAGCTGTTTCTCAAATCATATAACATACTACTGTAATTGTAGGCAGGTGTTGAGTCGGCAGTGTGTTGTCACCGGAAAAATGATGATTGTTTCTTTCTTTCTTTTTGCAGTGGACGATGTTGAGACAACCTCCAGAAAACAACCAAAACATTGTGTTCCTTATTTGCTAAATGGTGGATTCCTGATTGACCAGTAAATAAATTATGACCGACCTAAATTCTCAAGTTTATTTTGTTGTCTTTTGAAAACGCTAAAATAAAAGCACAGCAGTTTGCTGCAAACTGTTTCCTCTCCACCCGAACGCTGGTCTCACTCCACAGGTGCGTTTGTTTACATTTTGAGTCGGTGGATTTCAGCTTTTTTACCACCAGCTTCAAGGTCATAATACATGACAATTAAGCAGGAGTGTTACGACAACAGTGTTTTCACATATAAGTTGACACTCCAAATGTAAAACGAAACCTGCTCAGGTCTTAATCTTAATGGAAAGGCCACTAATTTCATCCCTTAACACACAGAGATCTAATATTCAACCGTTTTTACATTAAACTGTGTTTGCTTGCTGACTGATATTTCGATCCTTGACTCCACTTATTCCAAACTCCTCCAAAAGAAAAAACGTTTCTGTGTTCAAAATCCAGATTATAGACTTCATATAAAAGCCATAATATTCACATTTTTGTAGTCAGAATATGAGCTGACTGTTAACACAACTGGCTACAATTGCCTGAAAATTGCACTGTACTTGTTCACATTGAACCACCAACACAGATCAGTGCTGAAACACTGCGCGCAATGCGCACAGTTGCGCAAACATCGGCTCCAGCGCTGTGGCTACAGTGGAGTGACGCAGGGCGCTTTCACTTGTCGTGGACACAACATTGCGCATACAATTCTGCTGCCGAACACACTTAAGCGTATTTAAAATCTATTGATTTGAGATGTCCGGCACTAAAAACACACACTGCGTGACACTGGGAGGAGAATTCACTCATTCATAAAAGTGGTTAAGTGGCAGAATAAGTTACTTTTCGGATTAAAGGTTGAGTCTTTTGTACTTCGGTTCCAATCACCCAAACCCTGAAATGTAATGTGCACCATAGTTTCAAACAAAAGCCTGTTTGAAGTTGTGACCACACATTTCCACACATCGCGCTCACCAAAGAGAATCAAAGCTTCACAGCTGCCTCCACCTCTTTCTTCTGTCTTTTGAGGACAAGTGTGCAGTTTGACTTATGAATGGGATCATTAACGTCAACAATGTCCCTTTATTGTTGCTGCTGCTGTCAATTAACATGTCAGGGTTTAGACTCGGGTGGTGTTGCATGAAAAACTGATCACAAATCACCTAAATATTGCTTTTCAGATCAGTAAAGAGCCATGGAGGATATTATAATTTTTACATTTGCTTCTATAAGAACAATAGTGAGTTTTCCTTTTTTAAAAAAGTTAACCGAAAAAAAGACAGAAATGTCCAGTTATTTATATATCCTGACATTTCGCGTGTTTGTTTATGTGGCACATTAAAATTTATTGGTCATGTTTTCTATTATTGATAATTGTATTTATAAAAAAGTTCAAATGGTCTCTTGTTCGGTTCATTATTATTGTTGTTGTATATTCAGTGGGCCACTGGATCAACTACATTTTTAAAAACAAATATCCCAACAACATCTTTGCTGAATATTTAAGGAAATTATATTTATTCATATCTAATCAGCCTCAAACGTATTAAATACATGCGCAATAGGCCGATAATGGCAGGATCAGGCGCTTGAAACTCCAATATAAATCAACCAGTAATTAAAATGCAAACACTAGTGACATCTGCGGTGTTATGGGTCAAAACCGACCCGCATAGATTTATGATAGGATAAAGACAAAAACTCGGTTCCTTTTCATAAAACTATATATCTTTAATCAGAATTGCAAGTGCAAATTGAAAATTAAACCATAAAATGAACATTGAAAAACAGTATGGTGTCAGGCAGATGTGTGTAGTTGTGTATGAACCATAAACACTGAAAAAATGTGTTTTGTCTGAACCACAAATTGGACTTAGAGAGATAATATTTTGTGTGTGGTGTGTGTGCGTATGTGTGTGTTGTTTACATGCATGAATCGCAGTATGTGATGGTTTTAGTGTGCTCCTTGCAAGAGTATTTCTTGCATGTGTGACAAGTGGTGCTGGTTTTCCTGTCCTTGTTGGAGGGGCAGGACTGGCACCTTTTTCTCTTGCTCCCCCTGGAATCCCCTGCCTGGTTCCTATTGCAGGATGCTGGTATGTGTGTCGATATGATCCAGCGCCTCATAAACACTATAAGTCACCCAAGTTCGTTAAAAAAAACAGAGAAGACGTTTTACCTCGGGAAACTGTCAGACTTGTCAGAAAAATCAAACAAACAAAATGCCGTACGTCCATACCGGCACGCGCGGCTCATCGGGACAAAATGCGTCACCTGAGCGGAAACGCTTTTATCAGCTTCCCCTGCTGCAGGTGCGCGCGCCAACACAGACGGTTCAGCTTCCGTTACCGCACATGAAGTACAGTGAAATTTAACATAGCATGATGCCATTTACCCTGTTCAACCAGGTGCGATTTTCTATTGCTTTTTATAAATATTGAATTATTTGTTTAAAATTGTGGCAAAGAGCAAGCTGTGCACGTGCTGCGTTTTGTCCAGTGAGAGCTGGGAGAGCAGCTCACATCATGTGACTCCTCTCCTCCTCTCCTCCTCTCCTCTCCTCTCCCCAGCAGCTGTCAGTGCGTTCAGGGAGGCGATGAGGCCATCCGCATTTTGGATTGGATTTGCGCTTTTACGCACTAAACCAATTGCGGACAACATTCTTCCATTGTTGTTTTGAATCAGTGCCCATGAGTAAAACTAACACAGAGATCAGCGTCAGAACAGCCGTGTGGATTTACTGATACGGCGCTGGAAGGTTGCGCATAAATATTCAGCTTTAGATTTAGTTAAGTTCCGCTTTTCAAGCTAGTTATTTCATTTCTGGCATATTTTTATTACATTTACGGATATTTTTACTTCATGCTGGTTATTTTATTCTAGCATCTTAATGTTATTTTATAATCTTTCTTATCTTTCTTATTATCTTGTTTCTAACATGGGGGTTGCAATGCACATTTCATTGACATGTCATGCTCTATGACAATAAAGAAATCTTGAATCTTGAACTAGTTTCTCTCCGCTGCTCCAACACTGTCATCAGTACAGCCAGTTGTGGAAGAAGAACTCAGATATTCTACTTCAGTATAAGTGGCAATTCCGTGGAAATATTCATATAAAATGTGAAATACGTGTAAAAATACATGTAAAAACCCTGCATTCAAAATCTAACATAAAGGAATTAAGTATTATCATCAAACGCAACCAAGCACAAACTAATTATGCAAAATGGCTCGTTTCAGAATGATATTGATCACTGCATTATAATTATGCATGAATGTGTGAGCACAGCTAATGTTGCAGCTGGTCAGAGCAGGAATAATTTCACCAGCTTTATATAATATACAGCGAGCTTTATCCAGAATAACACATCATGATTTATCAGCTTTTTAATTAATAATATGATGAATCTGAAAAATAAGACATTATAATGCCAAATAAGTGTAGTGGAGGGAAAAAAGTGGCTTTCCTGGTACTGGTTTCCAAAATGTAGTGTATGATGTAGAAGTATAAGGTTAAAGTGTAAAGTAGCGTTTAATGTCAATCTTCAACTCATTCCTAAAAATCCTTATTGTAAATCAAATATTATTCATGCTGTTAGTACGCTGATGATAGCACAGCCTCACAGAGCCGCTAGCAGTCGGCTCAGTCGGCTCAGTGGTCATAGAAATATCACACCTCGACCAGAAAATCCACCTACCTCAGACACAGGTCAAAGAAATAATAGTGTATCAAATGTTTGGATAAACTTACTGTGATGTATCGATGCTCAAACCCATTTGAATTTCATAGATTATTTTACTTCATTGTTTTTCATTTTCCCATCCGTTATATCTTTTATTCTGTTTTGCTGTTTTCATCGTCAGTTTTCATCTGTGATACACTTGAATTCTAGTATTTGTTTTACCAGAGTTATTGTGCGAGCACTTATGGTACACATTTACCCGCTGTGTGTGTGTGTGTGTGTGTGTGTGTGTAAAATGTAACACTTCTTATTGTGCGTATACACATTGTTGCAGATGCTTAATGAGCTAATAAACTGTTGAAAAAACTAAAATAGTTGATTAGTTCACAATAGAAGAACCAACAACTGGAGAAGCTGCAACTGCGGCCTGCACGCTGTGATGTCACCTCACGAGGAAACAACATCTGGACACCAGTAATCAATAACTGTCAATTCATTCAAATCTGAAACAAATAAAAAGTACCGCAGTTAATAAAAAGTATGACTGGATGTACTGTTTGTGTTGGTCATATGCCTCATGGCTAGTTTCAACATGTGGATGCTGTTCCCTTTTCTTGTTTGCTTGTTTAACAAAACTGTTTCTCTTGACATTTAAATCATAACAATCCTTTAAATACAGTTGTTGTTGCACATTTATTTGATATTGACAATGCAGATATAAAGAGAAGATGGCAGCTGAGGTGGTGCAGTGAGACGAAGGGGCTCAAGCTGCTCCATCATCGCTGACCAAGTGGCGGACCTCTGTCGTTTGTCCAGCCAGTAGATCTGTGGCCAGCTGCAGTTGTTACACGAAGGCGTTGCTGCAGTCTGTGTGTGAGGCGAAGAGTTCCATCACACCTGTCTGTGAGGCGGAGGCTTCCATCACCATGTCTGTGAGGCGAAGAGTCCCATCACATCTGTGTGTGAGGCGAAGGGTTCCATCACACCTGTCTGTGAGGTGAAGGGCTCCATCACACCTGGGGTGAAGGGCTCCATCACACCTGTCTGTGAGGCGAAGAGTTCCATCACATCTGTCTGTGAGGTGAAGGGCTCCATCACACCTGTCTGTGAGGCGAAGAGTTCCATCACATCTGTCTGTGAGGCGAAGGGCTCCATCACACCTGTCTGTGAGGCGAAGAGTTCCATCACATCTGTCTGTGAGGTGAAGGGCTCCATCACACCTGTCTGTGAGGCGAAGAGTTCCATCACATCTGTCTGTGAGGCGAAGGGTTCCATCACACCTGTCTGTGAGGCGAAGAGTTCCATCACATCTGTCTGTGAGGCGAAGGGCTCCATCACACCTGTGTGTGAGGCGAAGGGTTCCATCACACCTGTGTGTGAGGCGAAGGGCTCCATCACACCTTTCTGTGAGGCGAAGGGCTCCATCACACCTGTTTGTGAGGCGAAGGGCTCCATCACACCTGTCTTTGAGGCAAAGGGCTCCATCACACCTGTCTGTGGAGTGAAGGGCTCCATCACTGCTGTGTGCACGGGGTTCACACGCAGTCTCTTGGCTTGCTGACTGACGTTCCTCCTCGTCCTCGTCCTCTTTCTCTTCTTGCCCTACACAAAAACAACACATAAGACTGAGGTTAGTTGGCAAGAACAAAACTATTTTCAGTGACTTTGTTTCAACAGCTGCTGTGGTGTGAGGGAAACATGTGTGAGTTGTGTGTGAGCACTGTGTACATACATAATTGTCTCTGGATGACCAGTCGGGGTGCAGCTCTGCGTGGAGCCGTCGCTCTTTGTCCGCCTCTTCATAATATTTGGCTTGCTCTTCTTTGGATAGGGACTTCCACTGTGGATAGACGACAACGCACGGTCAGCACACACACACTTAAAAACAGGACTTGGCCACACACACAAAACTGGAGCAGAAAAGCATACGAACAGATGCATAAATGTGCTCACAGATCCACATTAACGAGTGCTGGAAAATCTGTTCTGGGAGCATGACTGCAGTCTGTGGCTGAAGTCTGTGTAACACTGAATGTCTTAAACATAGAAAAAAATACTTACCCTCCGTCCCAGGACAGTGTTCACCGCCGCACTGTCAGTGATGTTCAGCTCGGCCACCACATTTGGCCTCTGCTCTTTCCTGAACAACATGAAGGCATTGGGTGGTTTCTTGATGTGCGGCTCATCTGCCGGTTGGTTTTCATGCTTTCTCTTTCTATAGGAATACAGGGGAAAAAACAAGGTAAGCGCACACACACACGTAAAACTGTGCGAAAAGAAATAGCAAGCAGTGAAGCAAGCAGAATAACATAACACAGAGGTAAAACTCACACTCCTCTGAGCAGTGGTGTACATTAAGACGTATTATAAAGATATTCATGCTTGTGTTTTGGTAGATGAAGAACACTTGCAATCAGCTGCTAGAAATCAAATATTAAGGTGACTGTGATTCTATTATATGTCTGGTTTATTTATGGTCGTCCAGTTGTTGACCACTGCCGCAGATCTTGAGTCAGTCACCAAAAAGAAAAGTGGATTTTGATCAAAACTGTGCATATC
The DNA here is from genome assembly GCF_017976325.1 of Chelmon rostratus. NCBI lineage: Eukaryota > Metazoa > Chordata > Actinopteri > Chaetodontiformes > Chaetodontidae > Chelmon > Chelmon rostratus. Next base: position 1,739,158 of record NC_055676.1, on the reverse strand, counting down.
TCACTTACTTTGATGCAGAGGTGTTGGGATGTGGAGCAGCAGGGCCAGATGTAGTGAAAACATTTGCTGGGAGCTGGTACAACACCTGTCCATTCCTACACAGAAAGAGAGACAGATGTATTAGATAATAGAAAGAACATGTGTGTGTGTGTAGATAGATAGATAGATAGATAGATAGATAGATAGATAGATATACTTTATTTATCCCAAGCTGGGAAATTGCAGTGCAGCAGCAGCATTACACACAGTGAAATAAGTGAAAAATAAGTCTATAAAGACTTATTTTTCATAATAAAATATCAAAATAGCAAGCAGTAAAAAGATTATATACATAATAATAAAATAGCTAAATAGTAAACAGTAGTAAAAGTATTGCACAAAAAAGAATAAGAATATCAAAAGCAAATGGCAGTGAAAATAAAGTGTACCGTGACTGTACTATATGTAATAAATTATCGAAATAGCAAGCAGTAAAATTTAACAATTTAATATTTTTTTAGCTGTTATTTAGCTGTGTGTGCGTGCGTGCGTGCGTGTGTGTCTCTGTGTCTGTGTGTGTACGTGTGTCTCTGTGTGTATGTGTGTGTTTGTGTGTGCCTGTGTGTGTGTGTGTGTGTGAAGATACAAGCAGGAGCTCAGTAGCTAGTGTTCACTGGTGTGTGCTTGTTTCTATTAATGTGTGTGTTTCTTACAGCGTTCCAACAGGAATCAGGTCGTGAGGGTCACCTGGCTGCATGATGTTGTGATCGTACAGCAGGGGCCCCCTCTGGTAGATGACGGGAGCAGCTTGGCCAGCGTTCACTCCCGGGGCAGCCATCATTAGGCTTGGGTGCTCCAACCAGCGTGGAGCTGCTTCGACGGGGACGCACCCACCGTTTCCCTGGCTCAGATGTTGCACTGCCTGAGGTTCGGGGGCATGTGGGGGATGAGATGGAGGAGGTGGAGATGGAGGCGGAGCGATCGGTGGCTCTCCCAATATCTGTTCAATCGCGGCCTCCATAAGGGTAAGTTCTTCAGATGGAGATGGAGGCGGAGTGATCGGTGGCTCTCCCAATATCTGTTCAATCGCGGCCTCCAGAGGGATAAGTTCTTCAGATTGAGATGGAGGCGGAGTGATCGGTGGCTCTCCCAATATCTGTTCAATCGCGGCCTCCAGAGGGATAAGTTCTTCAGATGGAGATGGAGGCGGAGTGATCGGTGGCTCTCCCAATATCTGTTCAATCGCGGCCTCCATAAGGGTAAGTTCTTCAGATGGAGATGGAGGCGGAGTGATCGGTGGCTCTCCCAATATCTGTTCAATCGCGGCCTCCATAAGGGTAAGTTCTTCAGATGGAGATGGAGGCGGAGTGACCGGTGGCTCTCCCAATATCTGTTCAATCGCGGCCTCCATAAGGGTAAGTTCTTCATCCCACTTCATCCCCTCCATGGTGGCATCAAAGTCCGCGCTGTAGTCCATTTCCGATCGTTTTCTCTGAAAGCTCTACTCGTTAAATCCTCTCTGTCTGAAATGTGTAGCTCTCTAGTTCTCCTTGACGATACTCGCTGTTCTCTCGCTGTAGTTTGTAGACGCGCTGAAGTAGTAGTCATAACTCTGCCTTAAAATCTCTGACGTCATACATCCAAGTGCCTGCATGCGCTCCAACGTTCCAACTGGTTGCCATGGTGCCCAGCACCTCTCCATCCATGCTCAGCTGAGACAGTCAGTGATGGAAAGTAACCAAACACAGTTACTGAAGTGCTGTGCTTAAGTGCAGTTTTGAGGTGCTATGCTTTTTACCTCACAAGCTGCATCATTAAAGTGGTGCTTACACATTATAGCGACTTCAAAGAACAAAGAGTCGCTGAGAGGCTGAGGCCGGGCCTTCCACTTGTTTGACGCGCTTAACGGAAAAAAAAATTTATTTGCGAAAAAAAATGATCAACTTATGATATCGTGCACAAATGCATAATCAAAGTGATCGCAGTGATCAAAGAAAATAGCGGTCAACAAAAAATACGGCGATCCTGCTCACCCTCCCTCACTCTCTAGCCACACACGACAATAAAAAAAGGTGAGCAGGGGCTTATGTGTAACATCCCCGCCCATATCCACTTGACCTACATATTCCCTTATCAATAGAATCACACAAACCTAAACAATAACAAACACCAATATTTCAACCAACACACCAAGGAAATCCCTTCAAACTCATTCATGGCTCCCACACACATACACAGGCCTACATATTCATTCAAATCCAATAATATTATAGAATTTTGAAATGGTTTGTTGGTTTCAATTAAAGTTTTTGCTCGTGCATATTCACATATTCAAAAATCTTCACTGTGGGAAAATGTGCTAATACATTATAATAAAGTTGCACCGCATGGCAGCAGCACTCAGCCTACATTGCTGTCAGCTTGTCTGTTATCATCTGCTCCAGGTTTGTGGTGATGAAGGATCACATTGGGGCTCATAGCCTTTGTCCAAAATAAATATGTCAGGTGTATGAGAGAGAAGTCAGTCTCCTCTGGGTCACTGTGCTGCTAAAGATTTCCTCATCCTTTCTGCTCTCTAATGCTGCACCATAACCTTTGCAGACAGGAAATGTACATGGAATGAAAGGAAATGAGGCACAGATAGCTGTGTGTCCAGTGATTATTATCAAAATGTTCCAAATAAATCTGGGACAAAACGCTGAAATATTTACAGGTGTTCAAATGAAATGCACCCTACCTTGAATAAATTTCCATTTCTCTAGAGTTGAACATTGTTGGAAACATTTGGCATGATTTTAGTACACAAGTAAACAAGATATATAAGAAAGGTCAAGTCGTTTTTAGACATTTGAATCATATCTCTCAGTAGCAGTAACATACTGTATCTATCCATGAATGGATATGAAATGTGTTGATTTAAGAGCTGTTAAATCATCTTATAATAACCTGTACAGCTGCATTCATCTCATTTTCCAGCCATTATTCTGTCCCTGTTTTTTAAGGATGTATTTCTGACTTTCTTCTCTGACAAGCTTTGCTTTCTTCATCTTTGAGTTTGATCAAATGCGATTAAAAACCAATCAGCATCGCGCATCGTGTTCTTTGAGAAGAGCCATCCCTCACCTGTTCGTCAGCTGCCGTTGCTGCTCTTCATCACCTGATCACGTACCAGCACAGCAGCTCCCTGTGAGCAATTTGCCTCATTTATGGTAACTTATGCAGCATTATAGCTGTTTCTCAAATCATATAACATACTACTGTAATTGTAGGCAGGTGTTGAGTCGGCAGTGTGTTGTCACCGGAAAAATGATGATTGTTTCTCTTTCTTTCTTTTTGCAGTGGACGATGTTGAGACAACCTCCAGAAAACAACCAAAACATTGTGTTCCTTATTTGCTAAATGGTGGATTCCTGATTGATCAGTAAATAAATTATGACCGACCTAAATTCTCAAGTTTATTTTGTTGTCTTTTGAAAACGCTAAAATAAAAGCACAGCAGTTTGCTGTAAACTGTTTCCTCTCCACCTGAACGCTGGTCTCACTCCACAGGTGCGTTTTTTACATTTTGAGTCGGTGGATTTCAGCTTTTTTACCACCAGCTTCAAGGTCATAATACATGACAATTAAGCAGGAGTGTTACGACAACAGTGTTTTCACATATAAGTTGACACTCCAAATGTAAAACGAAACCTGCTCAGGTCTTAATCTTAATGGAAAGGCCACTAATTTCATCCCTTAACACACAGAGATCTAATATTCAACCGTTTTTACATTAAACTGTGTTTGCTTGCTGACTGATATTTCGATCCTTGACTCCACTTATTCCAAACTCCTCCAAAAGAAAAAACGTTTCTGTGTTCAAAATCCAGATTATAGACTTCATATAAAAGCCATAATATTCACATTTTTGTAGTCAGAATATGAGCTGACTGTTAACACAACTGGCTACAATTGCCTGAAAATTGCACTGTACTTGTTCACATTGAACCACCAACACAGATCAGTGCTGAAACACTGCGCGCAATGCGCACAGTTGCGCAAACATCGGCTCCAGCGCTGTGGCTACAGTGGAGTGACGCAGGGCGCTTTCACTTGTCGTGGACACAACATTGCGCATACAATTCTGCTGCCGAACACACTTAAGCGTATTTAAAATCTATTGATTTGAGATGTCCGGCACTAAAAACACACACTGCGTGACACTGGGAGGAGAATTCACTCATTCATAAAAGTGGTTAAGTGGCAGAATAAGTTACTTTTCGGATTAAAGGTTGAGTCTTTTGTACTTCGGTTCCAATCACCCAAACCCTGAAATGTAATGTGCACCATAGTTTCAAACAAAAGCCTGTTTGAAGTTGTGACCACACATTTCCACACATCGCGCTCACCAAAGAGAATCAAAGCTTCACAGCTGCCTCCACCTCTTTCTTCTGTCTTTTGAGGACAAGTGTGCAGTTTGACTTATGAATGGGATCATTAACGTCAACAATGTCCCTTTATTGTTGCTGCTGCTGTCAATTAACATGTCAGGGTTTAGACTCGGGTGGTGTTGCATGAAAAACTGATCACAAATCACCTAAATATTGATTTTCAGATCAGTAAAGAGCCATGGAGGATATTATAATTTTTACATTTGCTTCTATAAGAACAATAGTGAGTTTTCCTTTTTTTTAAAGTTAACCGACAAAAAAAGACAGAAATGTCCAGTTATTTATATATCCTGACATTTCGCGTGTTTGTTTATGTGGCACATTAAAATTTATTGGTCATGTTTTCTATTATTGATAATTGTATTTATAAAAAAGTTCAAATGGTCTCTTGTTCGGTTCATTATTATTGTTGTTGTATATTCAGTGGGCCACTGGATCAACTACATTTTTAAAAACAAATATCCCAACAACATCTTTGCTGAATATTTAAGGAAATTATATTAATTCATATCTAATCAGCCTCAAACGTATTAAATACATGCGCAACAGGCCGACAATGGCAGGACCAGGCGCTTGAAACTTCAATGTCAACCAGTAATTAAAATGCAGCACCGAAAATATCAATCCGGTTTTATTTCATTTTTTGGACAAATTACTGGCTGATGCTACTTTAACCCTCGTTATGTTATATTTACAGAGCACAGGTAGGTGATGATCAATGAAAGTAGCTGGACCAGTATCAGAAGACACGAAGCCATCAACAGTCAGTGTTTATGAACATAAAAAATGACACAGAAAACCACGAGCTGAGTTTTTTCAATTATTATTAGAAATAACAAACAATTTTTAACACAACAACAATACAACAATACTTTGAACAATGAACAGAAAATAACAAATTTAAATAATAAAGCCGGCAACGAAGAAAAAGAAACCCTCCCAACGTTGACTGTTCTTTCGTTGGGGCCCTTTCGCAGTTATCATCAGTGTATCAGTGTCTACTCCATCTTACCACACAGTCCGTGAGGGAAGGGGGAATCAGAAAACTCTGCACACCTTGGATAACAATGGTTCACTTTGGCTTGCCACCCAGTTCACACTGGGAATCTCTGATCCTGGGATCCAGGACTGAAGTTCATACAGTCCCCAGCAGGAAAGTGATGGGGTATGGCTCCAACCTTTTCCAGCCGACCGACGACACCAACACACCACGAGGGAATCCTGGGTAAACCTAAGAAAAAAAACGGACCTGTAGATAGGCCAGACAAGACCCAAAGGGCTTGTAACATTCATTCAGTGTTTGTGCAAATCATTTTAATTTTCTCTATTTCTCCATGAATTGTTACCAATTAAATACACTCCATCTAGTATTAATAAGTTCAAATCATGTTCTCAAAGAAATTCAGTTGTACAACAAAAATACATTTTAGGTTCAAGTTTTCATTCGCAGTTATGAACAATAACTACATTTAAAGTGGTGCCTGCTGTGAAGCCCTTGAGGGTGTAGCTCTCATCTTTGGAGCACCTGAGCGTGTAGCACCCTTCTTCTGTGGAACATCCTCAGGTTGCTTTTGATGATTGCCATACCTGGGCCCTGTGCCAGACTGCTCCCTGTGAAAGTCCTTCTTCTGGATGTTCATCTCCTCCATGACTCTGGTACTGGGCTGCTGGTGCTGGGGTTCAGGGACGGGAATCGGGGCCTCCTGGGAGGAATCCTCAACCACATCACAGGCCTTGTCCTGCGTTCCCTGCAGCTGCTGCTCCAGAGCTGCAACATCCTCTTCCTTCTTCAGGAAGAATCATGGCCTGCTTGGGGGAATCCTTAATCCATTCACAGCTCTTGACCATGTCAACATGCTGTGGTATGGCAGGTGTGGTATGGCATGCTGTGGTATGGCAGGTGCCATACCACAGCATAATAGAAGTGAACTGTGGTCTTTTCAAAAAGAATGCTGAAGTCTATGCTGTCAAAGTCAACAAAACGTATGACTACATCTCCTCAAGGTCCATCTGGCAGCAGATTCAGAGCTGCCTCTCCAAAGCCTCTGTGACCAGATGACACGAGCACACCTGTCCTTGTCCCATTGTGTCAGCACCAACGGAGGAGCTTCTACAGATGAAGTCAGGAGAGGTCTAGGTAGGTACAAATAGTACACAGTCAGATGTGGCATCACAGAGTGAAAGACAGGCACATCACAGGTTAGTTGTAATTCAACTTATTCTGTTGAATTCTGTTTCATTCACAAAATTAATTCAAGTAGAAACTGATTCATTTCAACATAATGTATTTTTTCTATTTGGTGTGGATTTACTGGCATGGTCAAGAAATGAGATAGTCAAACCACTTGCTGTGAATTATGAGATCCATGTGCATAAATAAAATGTTCCTGATCCCCGTCTCTCCCCTCTCTGTCCCCCTATGGTTCTACCACATCTGTCCCCAGGTGACTTCAGCCATGCCCAGTTCAGCTGGACGTCATCATACTTCTGCCACCTCTCATACTGTCCTCTCCAGGTCTTCCCTCGTCTTCGTCCTGGCTGTGGCTGCAGCTTGGTGGCTGATGGTTGTCTCTGTGCTGCTGTGGCCCCAAGCTGTCATATTTTACCCTCCACTACAACATATCCTCCCCCAAGTTGTACTTTAGTCCAGAATTCTACATAATTGAAAATTTTATATTGTTTCAGATAATTTGATCTAAAAATAAACTTCAAGCAAAACCTTGGCTTATGTTGATCTTTGTGGTAAAAATGAGGTTCCCTAGAGTTTTCAATATTAAGGAAAACATTGTCTGCACTGAATAGTTTGATATTTGTGAAATAACTCCTGGTTTGATTAGGAATATACCTATACAGCTTGTGGAATCCATAAAGAGTAAAACACTGCCCAGTGAACACAGAAAACTCAGGGTGATCTCCTCACTAATCCTTTTTCTTAATGAGCAATCTGGATGTCCGAAAACAGGAAGATGTGTTTTATTGTCCAGAAACCACATTTGAAGCTGTTCGTTTAGTGAGTTATAAAACAGGTTCATAAATTGAAACGTTGTATGAAGCTGTTGTATTGCACTTTACTCTGTATTTTTTATGATGATTTTATGGATTAAAAACATTGAGATGATAACCATCTGAAAGTTTTTTGGGGGGTAAATCTTACCATATCTGAATAAGTAATGGTTACTAACTGATATTAACTTTTATTAGTAATTATCAGGTATTACCTACTAGCAATTAGGAGAAAATTTTACCCAATTTAATCGAGTAAGTAGCTGTTGAATATAGCTTTTTATTTCAGTTATTTCATACTCAATATATGGAAGTAAATCTACCCAAAAAAAGTGGATGCAAATTGTTACCTCAATTTATTTATTGGGTAAATGCTATAGGTTACTTTTATCAGTGCATGTGTTTTTTAAGATGGCTTCTTGAGAGGAGAATTTACATATCCAATAAAGCTTTATTAAGCACTTTATTATAAAAAAAAACTTATCAGCAATAGCAATGCTTAAGTATCAAGAGTGAAAGTACACACAGAGGGGCAGAGCAGCTGCTTTGGAAGCGACATTAAATATTGATCATAAGTATCGTATTTCTGATGCATTCACACGAAGAAAGTTGTCAGTTTGTTTTCATTTCACACATGTAAAGTCTAATACATAGCAGCTGGAACCGGTTCATTGTACTGAACATCAATCAAGATTTCTCCGTAAATTTGGTCGTACTGTTTTGCTCAGCCCTATATATGGCCTTCTTACTCATTTGTGTTTATTGTTTATTGGGATCTGTTGTTACCTTAGTAATAAGTATTCTTACTAGGGTCCATATTCCACTAGGGATGATTAATGTATTCTAATGAATAACATAGTATTTGTGTCAGTCTTCTACTTTACTTGATTTAATAGACTTGTGTGGGTATACCAGTTTCACTTTCTACTGATTAACACCTGCTGATAGTAATAACACCGGTGACTACTTCTATTATCACGACTGTCATTTTCAGACTGCGCCCTTAACACAGCACAGTACTCCTGCCTTCATTCTCAATTTGACTTTGATTAGTCACGAGGGAGCGCTTTTATGCTTTTATACCAGAGAGGGAGAACTTGCATTTTTCATGACTGACTCAAGAATGCATGAATCCCTTCTTACTGGTCAGGTCTGGCTTTGCCCACGGTGAGGGTTTCACTGCAGCTTTGGGCCACACTGGTAGCATCACCCAATAAGCAGAAGACAGCCAGTGTGTCTGTGCCTCCACAGCAGACAAACAGTGCCTCATCAGTGTCTCCACAGAAAGTGCTTTCCCCTCTGTCACCCCCCCCCCCCCCCCATTAATTCTGCTGTGAAGTTTACTAAAATTTGAAAGCAAAAAAGAAAGCGAAATAATCCTCTACCAGTAAAATATACCGAAGCAGGACTTTAATTTTATTTTTCATACTATTTGTATATGGTGTACTTTGGCTTCTATAGTTTTTTAAGTTTGTATATATTTCTTTACCTATTGTTGATTTTATTTTGTACTTTTTTTATTATCTATTTGTTCTACTTGTTCTAATTTTCTACCTCTCCTTTTATTCTGCTGAGAATTGTCCCGGCATGGCATCAATAGAGTCTCATCTTGTGTTGAAACATGAAACGCTTGACTTGCAGTCACTTCCAAAAACGTCAGCCATCACTCAGGCAGTAAAAACCCGGACCTCTGATGTAGTCTCGCTGTAATCTCGCGCTGTGCAGCGAGACTTCAGACGCACCCGGTCGCCGGTGCTAATTCTTCTGAACTCGGCGAGTGAACGGCTCCAATATACTGGAATAAACATCTTATCCATAACGGTCTGTCAAACAGGACACTTGTTTTGGTGATGTACGACATACGAGCTCCGTAAAAACTCTAACGGTCGACGCTGTGAAGATTTTAATAGACGCTCAAGGCGTTGACAGCTCAGGATCTTTATCCTATCACCGCTCCTCGTTTCACCGGCATCTAACTCTAACATTGAGGTTACGTCGAAAACAAACGTAGCTAGCTCAGCTAATTTACCAAGTGGAATAAGTGAGTAGACCCATTTTCATCTCAAGTCAACTTCAAGTGTGTGTTGGTGGTTGAAAGGCCACCAACACGTAGAAGTTAACCGGCAGCTGGTAGTTTTGCTCTCTGTACCGGCTGGAATGGAGGGACATATGACGTGGTAGCGCTCGGCATACAGCAGTGGCCTGTCGTCTCTTTGGCTTGGCTCTCAGCCGGTTGACACTGTAGCTAGAAGAGTACTAAACAGGTCTCCGATGCACCAGCAGGATTCGCTGATGCCTCCCTTGTTCAGTGATGTATTGTGCCAGTGCCGGTCCGCCGAGACCCACCCAGGTGTCGACCCGGGTGGCGGATGCGGACACGCCGAGGACCCCTCCTCAGCCTCCCCATCTGAACCGGTCACCAGACAGCCCGTGGCCGGTGACTGGCGCACGGACCCCGGCCGGTCAGCGCATCCATGTGACATCTGTGGAGGACCTGAGCAGGAGCACAGACTGAAAGTGCTGTTCCAAGTCCTGGATGTGAACGGTGATGGGGGCATTTGTGTCAATGACCTGACCATTGGCTTGAAGAAATTAGGGGTCCATCGCACTGAACATGAGCTCATGGTAAGTAGACACTGCCTTATTTCATCTCCAGCATGTGAGGCGCTGAGCTTATGTGTTATTTTTCCTGTCTTGTGTTGCTGTCCCTATTTCTGTTTTAACATGTATAAATGAACTGAAAATTGAAATGTTATAGGAAGATAACACAGTGCATAATTATATAACAAAATATGTATATGCATGTAATTTATTGAGCAAGGTAGATAAGTAACAGCAAGGCAACGGGAAAAACAGCACAACAGCTGGGAAAGCACCAAAACATTGGTTTTGGTTTAAAAGTGAAAGTTTATTTTACTTGTCTAGGATCGCCCCTTTTCAAGGGGATTTCTCCTGAACGGCAGTGGATGATGCATATTTGACTTTATACTGTATACACATCACGCAGCAGTTGTGGTAGCTACTGCTTGCAGAAATAGTAACTGAATAAGGGAGTCCCATCTGACCTCATTTGATGTCTGCACTTGAAGTAGATCAGAGGTGTGGAAATTCTTGCTTCTCTGGAAATTTCTGTCTTTGTTTGCTGAGGATAGTCACATTATCTCAGCGCATTATAATGCATTAGTGCATTATTATCTCAGCGGCTGAACAAGGTGTTGGTGCCAGGCATAGTGTTAGCAAATGAGAAATGCAGTTGCCCTCCTGGTATTTTCACTCAACGTGTGTTTAACAGTGAGTGATGCTGGAGGAAAATGGACAGATATGTCCAAACTGACAGCCCTTGCCAAGCTACAGGTAGAGAAATAACAGCAGTTGTCTAGAAGTTAGCTTCTGAACACACACATAGTTCATAGTCCTGTCACCTAAGAAGCATGATGAACATGTTGATGAATGTGTAAATAGGGTACAGTTTGCTAACAAGTGTGTCAGCTGTTGTGTTCACAGATTGTTTCTGCTACCCCCAAGTGGCAGATTTAATGACACACATTAGTCAGTCAGTCTGACAAGATTAGTTTTTAAACAAAGTTGTAAATTTTTTGTATGAATTCACAGTTTGATGCCGTGAAGACCAAGCAGATGACATAGCTTGTAGCGTAATTTTACAAGCGTGTTGTGTGTGGTGCTCTGCCACTGTGGACCGTTGAATGTTGCATAGTCATACATGTGATGCACACCCCTTCCAGCAAAAACAGCATAACACTAGTATAGTAAACTGTAACACTTCCTCTTTCTATCATACAGTGTGTATGAAGGGTGAGTTCAAAATGAGATAAGTGACCTTTCTTCATGAAGAAGAATTTACAGGCCACCCTCCCTACTCGCTGATAAAATAGCGCTGACTCACTTTTAGTCAGTAAACGGCAGACCACAGCTTGTAAAACCTACAGTCAAAGGACACAGCTGCTCACTGCCGACCAGTCGAGATGATGGACGACAAACAAAAGTCCATTTGGAGAAAAGTCATTAGTGTAGACATTGTGTACACGACACGGGCATTGGACTGGAGAGTACTATAGTTTTAAACACAAATACAAGGTCACAGAGAAAAAACATAATCCACAATATATTATATTTTTGCAGTAAGGCATACATATTTCTGTCTTCTACTGTAGTAAGATATAATAATATAAATAATGACAATAATAGTAATAGTAATATAAAATAATATCTTGTATTTTAATAGTTAGGCAAATTAGCAGCCAAACAGTAACAGTAAAACCAGGTCTTGTAAATTATATTGTGGTCTGAGTTGTACAGCCATTACATTTTTGAAAGCCACTTCATGGTTTGGTTTTGACCTATTTACTGAGCATAGTTGAATGCAGACATATGTTTACAGTATCATAGACCACTGCAGTTGACGTTTTGGGTCTGTTCACTAACATTTCTACTTCCAAATAATGAATTCTGGGTCATGTAGAAAAACTGGGAAATAGTTTACTCCTGAATGCTTGGTTCACTTAACCCACTGGACTGTTGCCGCACTCCCAGTTAACAGCAGTTAAATTGGTGATTAAGTTATTATTATAACCAAGAGTAAAAAGTCAGGCCTTCATGACCATGAACACACACACTGTAGTTTATTTTGACTCAATCCCACATGCACCCTCCTGCTGCTTCAAACACACACTAGAGCAACAAATGTGGTGACCAGCTGACCAGAAAGAGTCTTTTCGACACTGAAATGATATATTTGTTAGGTATTTTTTAAATGTTTATTTCTTCAGTGGGAACCAGTGGTCTTGGAGCTGAGAGCCACAGACAGGGTAGGGAAGTCTTTAGAGGTAGACTAACACACTGCTGGTTTTGGTCTTTTCACAAGATTTGTTAATAGTAAGGAAGAAATTGAATAATGCCAGCCTTATCCTTCAATGAGTGGAGACTTATCTGTGCCAAAATATAAAAATCCCTCATGCAGGTGGGGAGAGAGAGTAGTTAGTAGTTAGTATATTAGTGTTTGGGAATAGGGACATCTTGCATTTTTAATGGTGGGTTTACTGTAATTAAGAGAGCTCCTGTTTCTGTCAATAACCAAAACATTGAACAGTAAAACAGGACTGCAGAAAACAGCTAGAGGTGATGAGGATTTTATGGAGAGATGGACCTACTTTGCTGCGTCACACTGTAGTTTTCCCAGCAGGAGGAACCCAGTACATTGAGAAGTAAAATGCGGCGGAGCTCGGTTGCCGGGTGGATGTGATCGCCGGCAGAATGCTGACGGTGTGTTTGCAATGACTCAGAGGGAGTGCAGAAGGACAGTGAGGGAGGAGGGAGGCATCACTCAGCAGATTCTTTGCTGTGAGGAAGGTGCAACTGAGGGGAAACCCTGAGCTTCACCCTACCCCCTCCTTCTGCTTTGGCTGACAAATGAAGGCATAAATTAATTTCCATGCTGCTATCCTTCCTCCATTGGCTGGGGGGCTTGTTCCATGGCTCGACAGTCGGACCTGCCAGTATGGGCTACTGTGATTGGTCGGGCTCGGCTGCAGTGAGGATGCAGGTTTCTGGAGGCTTTCTCTGCTGCATTTCTCTGGCTGCTGATACTGAAGCTGGCTAAGTGGCAAATCCTGCCTGTCTGCCGCTACTGCCATCATTTTTTCATTCTCAACAACATGAGATATTTACAGTGTGAAATTCTAGGTTTGATAAATCGAGAACTAATCGTTTCTCAGAACTTGTATGGCAAGAGTTAGTTTGGAGCATCGTTTCATCATGCTGCATTTGATGCCTATGGACCCGAGCCTGGAGGTCTGCGAGGTGAAGTGATTTTAATGAGAAAAAGATCTGGTAAGAAGACGAGACATGGAGACACTGAACTTGAGCAGTAAAATGGAAGAAAGTGGAGGAGCCCTCTCTGCAGTCCCACGTCATTCTCAGATGACCTTTCTACACTTGATCTGCTAATTCAACACTTTGCTTTCCACAAACAGACACATTTAAGTGTTGTTGTGTTTGAGTGGTGGGAAGTCACCCAGTCACACTGTGAGCCCCAGTTTTCGGATGCTGCATTACATGATGAGTTTGCTGTGCCAGAGATTTTTTAGCATGACTCAGTGTAAGCCTGCTGAAACTCCGCTGCAAGGGGAGAAAGAGACTGAGGCTACTGGGAACTGCAGAGAGGTGCAAGCTGGTGTCCATGAAAAGACTGCACACTCCACCGACAGTAAAGAAAGCAGCAGAAGTAATGTTACTCCAAAGAAGACCACAGTATTAATCATGGTGGCACCACCTACGGATCTTCAACAGGTAGGATAAAGCAGGTGGCTGTATTCTCTTGTCCCGCTTACAGTAACATTGTAGATCAGGGATGGGGAACCTTTTTCCTATCAAGGCCCTTTTCAATTTTTAGAACACCCTTTGTTAACAACCATTTTTCAGAGGGGTGGCACACAGGAGGCTGTCTCTGGTGATGATGAGATGATGATGATGCTAGTGGCAGCTGGTTTTCCAGGTATGGGTCATTTGATCTGGAGTGGAACTGAGTCTTTGAAAGAGTCAGTTTGAAAAGAGCTGCTCTCAGTAACAGGTCGTTGCTTTGCAGCTCAATGATTTCATGTTGTTGTTTGTCAGACACATCAGCTGGTTCCACATCAAACAGCATAGCAAATATGTTCAGTTCCTTTAGTTTACTTTTCGTGTCCTGAATCTCTCGCCATGTGCCTGAAGGAATTTTCACACTCAGCAGCAGTTCCAGATGTCAGAGCAGATGTCATTGCTGTTTAACCTGTAGGGACAGCAGGAGAACATTTGAGTGGGCAGATGTAGGTAGCTTTCAACTACATCTCACTTGCAGGATAATTACTGTTAGGTGATCTACTGATCGATTTTCTAATGAGGTCTAGAAGTAACCGTTTCACTTCAGTTAAGTACAGTTGGGCAGGATGCACTGCTACGCCACTACACAGCGAGCGAGTGGACGTGTTGATGACATGGAGTGTAGCTGCTTTGTGCTTTTTTCTTTTCTTACCTGGTATATTGCTTTTCACTCTTTTATTGAAACTGCAGATATGTTCAAATACCTGTAGAATTGATATCAATGCATAAGCAGCCATCATTGTACATGAGTCCTCCTCCTCAGGCTCTACCCAGGCGCCACCCCTCGCCTAACTCAAACTCAGTATTTTCAGTAAGTGAGAGGGCAGGCAGCACGATGTAATCTAGCTGTGATTTGTTAAGCAGGACTGCTTATCACATTGTCACCTGAGAGCAACGGTTGGTGGTGGTAATGCACCTTTATTGCCTCTCTGTTCCTCCTTTTTGGAAACTTAAAGTTTCCCTCCTAAAAAAACTTGTACGTGCAATGTACCGTGACAGATGATTTTGGCCATATCGCCCACACCTAGATTAGTACCAGCAACAGGTATCAGGTGATCAAACCTGACATTTACTCTTTAGTTCTCCAAAAAACTTCTCCATCACTCAAAGTTACAGAAAATTAGCATTCAATTATATTTGGCATGTTGACTTCAGCATCTCGTGCAAAACCCCACTGTGTTGTAAGTACAGCCTTATAGAACCACTAAGCCATAGGCTCTCATTCTGGTTAACATCTATTTACTCAGTGTCGGTTCTCTGAGCTCAAAGATCTTTTCCAGGAACACACTGCTCCTCACTCAGACATTTACACTTGGATGCCCACAAGTTCAACCACACTGATTGTTTGGGAACTGAGCAACTCCACTGGAGGAGGTGGAGGAGTGCCTTGCTTAAGGGTACTGTACCCCGATTGTGAGAATGCTCTTGAGCTAAGGAGGGTTAAGCACTGCTTTTTCACTTCACCCAAAAGAATTTTTGTTCCACTCTGGAGATTAAACAGGAGCTTGATATGTTTGCCCTTCTATTTGCAGTGTGTTTAGAACGCTATTTGTGATCATTGTTGCCTTTTATCTCTTTCCAGAATGACTGCATTTTCCTTGTCAAGGTTTGCTGCTTGCTGCTATAAAGACCTTTTCTGTTACTTCAGCAGGGTTTCATCAGTTCTGAAGAGTGTTCAATACAGATCTGGAAACGTGCAGTTGCTAGCTGTGTATTTGACGTCCTATAATTTAGTATGCCAAAAGTGGCTGATAAATGTATTTTGATCGTGTTAAGTCCATTAGCTCATAATAGTTTTTTCACTGCAGTCATGGCACAACTGCAAGCAACAGATAATACTGAACCTGTTTGCTACCTACAACACACAAATACTTCTGTGTCAAAGAGATGTTAAAGATGTCGACTCTCCACCAGTCTTTGCCCACATGACCACTCATGTTCGAGATTGATGTGGTTGAACGTTGCCCTGTCAGTTGTTAGCCATTATGTTCATTCTGTCTTAGATACTGTACACGGTTGAGCAGCTTTGGTCAAACCATCTCATAAAAGCTGCCTAGTTTGCATATTGTTTCTGTGACTCTGCATGAAATATGATAACTGAACTTCTTGAATGCTTTTCTTTAAATGGTTATGGTCACTAATTTAATCTCATGGCATTACACTTGTATGTTTTTTAAAAAAATGTGGTGCACCATTCAGCTGCTTTACTCGTTGGTCCGCTCACTAACAGCAGAGAACCATGTCAGTATTACTGCTTACAGTGTTGATCTTCAGTGTCCAGTTATTTACTGAGTAGTGTCGGAGTGCTAAACGTCCTGTTCATTTCTCATCATTGCATTGCCATAGTTTAAAAAAAGTGTACTTTCAACTGTAACTTAAGCTGGACGATTTCCGAAGAGGGTTAGGGTTAGGGTTAGGGTTATTGCAGTTGGATATTGCAGTCATAGGCTTGGCTGTGTTTCATTTTTTGGGGCGTAACGACTCAGTTAGCAATTGACTACAAGGCAAACAAAGGTTTGTTGCTTTGTCAACTTCTTCTCTGCCTTGAAGATTGCTATTTTCCATCTTTCATATTTACACTCTTAAAAAGTGATTTGAGTGTCTTTTGAAGTGTATTACCTATGCTTGAGAGATTTCCTCAGTGCTCATAGAAAATGATGGAGTCCCTTGTTCACTGTGAGATGTATTTACCATGTTAACAGCTGATGATCCAATAGGAGGCAGGCTGGAGTCCTGGTGGGCAGGTGCGGAGCGCTTTCTATGCTTTATATCTGTGCTGTGATGACACTGTTTTTCAGGAATATTCCACAAAGAGGAAACAGTCTGCCTTCTATATAGCCTATTTACTTCTTAGTAGAGGAAAATGTGTCTGTGTGTCTATGTCCCCGTGTCCAATGTGGACCACAATGAATTTGAGTATTTTGAATCAAATGGATTACCATCTGGAACAGAGTCAGTATTCAAGCTGAGTTTATTTATCCCTTCGCAAGAATTGATGACATACCGAATGTGGAAGGTATGTATCAAGGACAACATGCTTTGCTCTCATTCTAATTCTGTCATTTAAGATTTTTCGTTATTTGCTGAATTGGGGGCACAGTTGACTTGACACGTTGTGTAGGTGATCAGTCTCAGTGCATTAATGGTCTAGCCTCTCTTTAACAACTGTCTTTGTCAAATGATTCTCTCATGTAGTGTTTATTAGAGGTGGCTTTTCAAATTCTGACTGAAATGCTTCCTATTGAAGTATATTTTTAAATATGCCACTGTGTATTTGCGTAATAATTTCTACTCATAGTTGTCAAGGATCAAATGCTTTCCCAATGAGAGCAATATATACAAATTAGGCTATTTTTAGTAAAGTAGTTCATCTTATTTATCATGTGTTGTTGTTGATTAGTTCAATAGAATTAAAAGCAATAGTGATGTTACCTGGAAAATTGCATTGTCTTGCCGTTGGAAACTCCTTTTCATTTATAAGAAAGTCACTATGCTATAATTCTTTAGTTTAGGCATATTACTGTAAGTCAGGGCTTGTAAAGTACTATGCACTATCCAGAGGACCACTTTATGAAATGTGACTAAATAGTGGTGTCTGTGAAGCAGTATATCAGTGTACACTATTGCACCCCTCTGTGTTGTTTTGGATGGCTTCACAAGATGTTGATGTTCAAGTTCTATAGATACAGACTTCAATTAAGTACTCGGTTGTTCCAGTGCACCCGCTGAGTCTTGCAGCTGATGGACCACTCCACATTATATGAACAGACAGGTTTAAAGAAAGGACAAATAATTGACATATTTTGCATTATGGCCAGCCACTCAGTGAAGCATGTCAGTGTTAGACGTTTTTCACTGTAGTTTTTCCAGATTCCAGGTAGCTTTTGGTTTCTCTTCATATCCCTACACCACGAAAATCAACTTAAATAACGTGTACATTTATACAAGTACAGTACTGGTACTTAAGTATAATTTTGAGCTACTTTACTTATTACCTGAAAATCTGAGTATGATATGGTATGCTATTTTGATATAGATTAAACTATCCAAAAGTATATAATGCAGGCAGCTTAATGCATCAAAAGTAAGACCTGCAACTAATAATTAATTTTATTGTAAATCTGTTTATTTGATTAACTGATGAATAATTTTGTCTGTAAAATGTTAGAAAATGGTAAAAAAAAAAAAAAAATGCCAAGGAGTCCAAGGCGACATAACATAAAATGTTATGTCATATGGTCATAAAATGTGTTGTTCAACAGTCTGAACTCCAAAGCTATTCATACTACTGCAGTTGCATTACCAGGTAAAAACATGTAAAAATGCTGGTCTAATCCTGTAGGTAGTTGTTTTCCTGCTATATAATTAATTGTAAAAACACATCCAGTCCCTCAGACAGTGGCCAATGGACTGGTCTCCATCCTGTGGTTCACATGCTTGAATTTTTTTCTCATGCTCAGTCGGTTTTGCACGCTTGCTTGCAGAGCAATGTATCACTTAGGTGCATCTGGTGAGAGACAAACATGTAGATTTCCTCCCTGGCCTGCAGACCCAACTGTTCCTTCCCTCAGGTAGCCATTTCCTGCCAGTGGGTGTATATTCATGTTTCAGCTGACTCTTAATTCCTTGTAGAAATCCTTCCAGTTGGCTTGACGGGCTGTATTGGCAGAAAGTGCCGTGGACTGTTCAGATGCTGAATAACCTGATATGTGTGATGGCTGTAAAGTGGTCTAAACTGCAGGCTGAGTCAACAGTGCACAGATGGTAGGAGATGGTGGAAGCTTCCTCACTCTGACCTCTGCTGCTGTTTGTCACATCACTCTGTCCACAAAGCAATATGGCTGTCTTTAATGACAGCGGTGAATGAGTTCAGGTTCATATCCTTTACAGATAATGTTGTTGTGTATACAGCTAATGCATCATGCTTGCTGAATATACTAAAATGAACAACATTGTTATTATATGTACATTGAGTGTGTTTCTCAATGGACACATTCCTCATAGGTTTCTCCTATCTCTTCTCTCCTTACAGAAAATAGTGAAAGCAGGAGACAAAGACCTGGACGGACAGTTAGACTTTGAGGAGTTTGTTCATTATCTCAGAGACCATGAGAAGAAACTCCGGCTGGTCTTCAAGAGTCTGGACAAGAAGAACGATGGTAAGCAATCTAGTGACTTTTCAAGTCTGCTGAGACGGAATAAAGGAGAATGTTCTAAAAGCAGCAGCGGCAGTGATATCTTGACTAACCCTAGTCTGGGTTACAACCCAAATAAACTCTGGATCCTACAATTCCCATAATGCAATTAACAACATCTTTTTGTAAGACATGCTTCTCCAGAGTTTGGAAAACATTGTACTGTACAACTGTGTTTACAGGCTGAGTGTTGCTCACTCTGACTTGTGAAGTGACCTGTATGTATAAAATCAGTGGAATTCACCTTTAATTAATAAACACAGTGTCTAATCTGTCTCGGTGGTGCAGGGCGGATAGACTCACAAGAAATCATGCAGTCTCTGCGCGACCTGGGAGTGAACATCTCTGAGGAACAGGCTGATAAGATTCTCAAGAGGTGAGAGTGATGCTGTCATCCACAGTCTCTAACACACTTCAATCCCTTTCTGTGTGTGTGTGTGTGTCTGTGATGTCTCCCACCTTTTCCATTCTTTAATATATGTCACATTTTGATGCATGTGGTTGCATTCAGGGGAGCTACTGTACCCCCTCCTAACTACTGCAGGCAACAGTCAGGTGACAGCTGGGCCAGTTTTTGTCATATCTGGTGATGAAGTTAAAGGGGCATTCTTTTCTTTAGCCTCTTCAGACATCTTTTTACATAAAGGCGTAATGTCTGAATAAACAAGTCTGAGTCACTTATAGTCCTGATCCTAATCTTACAAGGTAAGATTATTTCTGTGTTAAATGTAAGTCCTGTTCCACCTTTTTAAGAGCGCTGTAGAAAACGTATCCCTTCATTATCATCTCCTTTGCCTACATTATGGAGGAGATTCCCCTAATGTTAGGCGAGTTTATACTTTCACTGTGAAGATCAAGAGAAAAATCTCTCATCATACATGCCAGCTGCATTAATAAATAAATAAATGTCCAGCAAAATGCTGTGAATAACACATATAAGCAAATGTAAGGCCTTTAACTCAGCATCTTGTCATTCAGTGATCATGTATTGGGAGACATTATGAAATAAGTAGCAGACCTCTCTAATAAATGATGAAGTGAATGAAAATATTTAGCTGAGAATACATTTACCTAATGGCCTCATTATGTCTGAATGACAGATGCATTGAGCCAGAAATGCTCCATGTGTGAAAACGGCTTCAGTCCACTCAGCCATGGGGCCTGTCACTACTCATTGAAATATCTGTTTGTTCTATTTATGTAGCAGCAAGTGGCTCATGTTGTTATGGCTCATTGTGATCCTTGTCTAGTTCTTCTAACCTCCTGTCTGTGTTTCTGTCTGTCTCTTCTTCTCTCTGGCTGGTCTCAGAATAAGGAGGGGCCATATCTGGGCCCCTATCTTGTAGTAAGTAGTAGATTCTACAGTCTGTTTGCTAAGCTAGTACAGCACCGATCACCATTGCATAATTCAGTTGCCAGCTGCTTTTTTATTCAGTGATTTCAAATGAAAAGTTCAAGAAATATCACATTGATATGATAATATGGTGACTCAGTTGTGGCACAAAGTGAAGCATCCTGCTATAACAGAATGCACATGAACTTATGAAGGAAACCAAATGAACAAACGTCACCATTATTGAGAAGTAACAGAGCATGTGACCACATTTCTAACAGTCTGTATCCCCTGTGTTATTGTTCATCCCCAGCATGGATAAAAATGGCACGATGACAATTGACTGGAATGAGTGGCGGGATTACCACCTCCTGCATCCAGCAGACAACATTCCTGAGATCATCCTGCACTGGAAACATTCCACGGTACACACTCAGAATCTCAGCCTTTCTACAAACATTATTTTTCTGGCACAGTGCTTAAGACACAGGAAGCTGACATGTTCAGCACGATTCCTACAGTGTTAAGGTGAAATGATGAGAATACCACAGAAATGTTAACATCAGGAATTGGAAATGTTTAGCTAAGAAAGGAGCATATTCAAGCCATTTAGTCACTTAAGAGTAATGCATATAGAGCTGTGTTGAGTTTATTTTGTCTAATAGCAAGAAAGTTTTGTGACAAAGTGATACGTTGCTATAACCAGCAAACTGAATAATTGGTACCTTGTAATAAGGAGGAATTGTCATAGTAAGATGAAATATATCTTGTTATGGCATTAAAAATTGCTCAGTTTCATTTATAACAAGTAAAACTTCTTGTTATAAAGGGAAACTGAGCAATTTTCTTGTCAGCAATACACAGCCATTACGTTTAATATGAAACTGTTTTTATTCTTTTCAAATTCCTTTTGTATTATGTTTTTATATGTTTTAAAACCTTCAAGAGGACACATTTTCAACTCTGTTATCACAATAATTGGTTGAGTTAAGCCTACTTCAGACAGGATTTATTCTAATATTGCATGCAGCAGTCAGTGACCTTAATCCTGTTCGTGCATGTCAGGTTTTTCACCCATACCTCAGTAATAATTACAGCCACAATTACCTGTTTTCAGGACATTCACTAGTCACCCTGCTTTTGTGTATAGAGCTGCATTCTGTGTTGGTGGGTTTCAGTTTCATCAGCTCAGTGCACAGTTTGAATTCTATGTAGCAGCTGCAGAAACAGGAAAGGATTTTGCTACCTGATAGAGGCCAGCCCATTAATACTCATCAAATAGACCGTCACATTGTCATGTTACAGATGATTCTTTCATGGCGAGTCTGTATTTGTATAACCCAAACTGATTTCATGTGTAGTGAGTGAGTGATAGCAGTCCTGCAGTCATATGTAGCCTACAATTAACAATGTAGCCTTTTTCCAGGCTTCTGAGTTGTCTTTCTGCCTTGTTTAATTAGCCTGTTCTTCAGTTGTGTTTTTACATTTTCGTATGGACAGAGATTTTTTTTAAACAGTTCTTGTGTGAACAGTATTTCTTTCTTTTTGAGAATAAAGGAGGAAAAAGCTAATTTTAAATACCAAAGTACATGTGGTCTGGCATTAGTGTCACCAGGCTGAAACCTGCTTCCTCCTCAGATCTTTGATGTTGGGGAGAGTTTGTTGGTGCCTGATGAGTTCACGGCAGAAGAAAAGAAAACTGGAATGTGGTGGCGACACCTGGTGGCCGGAGGAGGAGCTGGTGCTGTGTCTCGAACATGCACAGCACCTCTGGACAGGCTCAAAGTTCTCATGCAGGTAAAACGCAGCACTCAGCTGAGGAATGAGTATTTTGACAACTGATGGTGTGATTTTCATTCTAGACAAAGTGAACAAAGGGAAGTGAATTAGTGATCACAATGCGTCTGTGTGTCCTGGCCTCCCCAGGTTCACGCCTCCAAGAGCAACAGCATGCGCATCGCTGGGGGCTTCGGCCAGATGATCCGAGAGGGTGGTGTGAGGTCACTGTGGCGAGGCAACGGTATTAACGTCATCAAAATTGCACCTGAGTCTGCTATTAAGTTCATGGCCTATGAACAGGTATGCAGCTCTGACTCCAATAAGCCGTAAATTTCTGTCACATTTCGTGTTGTCGCATAACAATAAAGGATAACCTGTCCTGTCAGATTAAACGATTAATTGGAAGCAACCAGGAGACGCTGGGCATCGCAGAGAGACTGGTGGCAGGCTCTCTAGCTGGAGCGATCGCTCAGAGTAGCATCTACCCCATGGAGGTGAGAGACCACTGCACACAGACAGAATGAAACCATTTTTCAAGACCTTTCTTAAAAAAAACAACTACGAGTAGCCATTAAGATTGTATTCAGTCTGTAAATGTATTGTAGCAATGCATGACTCATTGTTTGTATGCAGATATATCCACGTGGATTCTTATCATCTACTTATCAGTCTTATGACTGACTGCCCATTTTAACTTTCAGCCTTGAACCCATCATGTGAAACTGTACTGTGACCTCTTATCTGGAGGAAACAGACCTTCACACACAGACTCACAGACCTTCAGTCATGCACAAAGTGTGAGCAGGTCATTTATGTAAATGAGGTTCCTGACACACACAGCGTCTTTTCATAGCCAGGATAATGCACGGCAAATGTACGTTAGTCTATGTTTGTTCATTTCTAAAAGATTTTCTGCGAGTCTTGGACAACACAGTGGAGGTTTCTTCCATCTGTCAGGAGGCCTGACACCACTTCTTATCTTCTCAGGTCCTGAAGACACGGTTAGCTCTGCGGAAGACAGGCCAGTACTCAGGCATCTTGGATTGTGCCAAGCATATTTTTCGGAAGGAGGGCGTGGCTGCTTTCTACAAGGGCTATATCCCCAACATGCTGGGCATCATCCCCTATGCTGGCATCGATCTGGCTGTCTATGAGGTGTGTGGTTGTTGTCTCTTTTTGTTTTTTGTTTTTTTAGTCCATTCTGACTCTTTTGCGCTCCTCTTCTCTCAGACTCTGAAGAATTCCTGGCTGCAGCGCTTCGCCATAGACAGTGCTGATCCAGGAGTGTTTGTGCTCCTGGCTTGTGGCACCACCTCCAGCACCTGTGGCCAGCTGTCCAGCTACCCACTCGCCCTGGTCAGGACTCGAATGCAGGCACAAGGTCAGTCACTGCCGAACTCTACTGCACTGTACGGCCGCTGTGTATTACAAGGATGGGAAAATCAAATGATAAGTTTCCCAATAGATTGATTATTCATTAGTCAGACAGTTTATTATATGATTGGGCCTCTTGCAAGAACATTTTTGTATTCTTATCCTAAATCTTTTAGTTTTTTTCGGTGAGACATGTTTGTACAAGTGTTCCAGGTCGGATTCAGCAAAATTTCCAAACAAATTTGTTTCAAATCATTTGAAACTGATGAATGCCACCTGTTCAGAAGGAAGTGCGTGTTCATGCTATTTGATCGTTACTGTAAACAAAGCTCCTGAGGACTATATAAGGCTACTTACCGAAAAAAAATCATGGAATTTTGTCACAGTAATCTTATGTGGGAGTTATGTTCTCCCTCTAAGTTTATATTATTTCATTATTTCCATCTGGAAAGATAAAAACATAGTGACCTTTATTTTCAGGGTAAACTGGCATCCTTTCAGTACCACAGCCTACCTACGCGCATTTTTTTTAGATACCTCCAAATAAGAAATTATATAGGCCTCACTTACCACATCATGAAAACATGCCTGAACATACCATCCTTGACAGCCTTGTTTGCCATAATCCTAACAGTAGGGGTCTGTCTCCTCTCTTTATTCATCCTTGCAGGACCATGTTGTATTGTGTGATGTTGAATTAAGGAAAGCCTGACCACCAGACCACTTAATGAAACCTTGAAGCTGATGTTAGGTTTGTCTGTTTGAGGAGTATGTGTGTTACAGCAAGCTCCGGCATTATTTTCCTCCGTGTGTTCCTCTGGTTGCCATTGGCACGTCACTTCATCAACTCAGATGGCAGCGGTAAACAGCCATGCAACGCCATGAGAGGAGCAACTCCTCTCTCTCCTTGTTACACTGGAGACAATGAGAGTGGTGGTGGCAACTGCTTCCAAAAGCACCTATGCAGTTCTAATGTGAAATGATTTTATTGTGACTTAAACATCCAGATTGATATATCTTTATGAGCTGAGCATGGTGCAAGATGTTTACTAACTTCATGATTCATGCCTCTGGCACTCCAGAAGGCAACAAGTGAGTAGTTTGTGCTTGGTATGGTAGAGTTTCATAGGGCAATTTAAGGCAATTTACTCACTGACTTTGAAGACATTTTTTAACTGAGAAAATTCAAGATTCAAGAGTCTTTATTGTCATTGCGCATGTCAATGAAATTTTCATTGCAACCCCCATGTTAGGAACAGATGGTAAGAAAGATAAGAAGACTAGAAAGAATAAAATTAAGATAACTACAATAAAATAAAATAAACCAACATGCAATAAAAATATTCGTAAAAGCAATTAAAAATATAACAGAATGAAAATATACTAAGGCAATAAAATATACTAAACAATAAACAATAAAATATGGAAATGAAATGTGCAACAGAATAAAATATACAAGCAGAATAAAATATACACAGTGAAATGTACCGACAGAATAAAATATACCAGTGGACAATAAAATATACCAATGGAAATGGAATGTGCCAATATAGTAAAAAAGAATATAACTTAGTTAAGTGTATGTGTGTACCTAAAAGTTAAGTACACAGAAGGTGCAGGTGGAGGTAGAGGTGTAGGTGTAAAGTGCAGTGTGCAGTGGTTCACAGTTCTCACAGTCTCTCACTGCAGTGAGGGGCTGCTGGGGGTGATAGCTCTGACAGCTCTGGGGAAGAAGCTGTCCCTCAGTCTGTTAGTGGTGGTGCCTTCTTCACCAGGCGGGAGGTGTTCATGGACCAGGAGAGATCAGATGTGATGTGGAGGCCCAGGAACCTGATGTTGTCCACACGCTCCACTACTTCTCCGTCCATGAGGAGGGGGCGTGATCCATCTTCCTGGACCTCCTGAAATCCACAATGACCTCCTTGGTCTTCCCTGTGTTCAGCACCAGGTTGTTGGCTGAACACCACTGGGTGAGCTGTTATCTGAGATGAGACCCACTACTGTAGTGTCGTCCGCAAACTTCACGACTGTGTTGGTGGGGTGTATGGCAGCACAGTCATGAGTAAACGTGGTGAAGAGGGCTGGGCTGAGCACACAACCCAGAGGGGATGATGTTGTGTTCCCTATTCTCACCACCTGAGGCCTGTTGGTGAGAAAGTCTCTGATCCAGTGGCACAATGACGGAGGCAGACCCACTGCGTGTAGCTTCAGCGCCAGCTTGTCTGGGATGGTGTTAAAAGCTGAGCTAAAGTCTAATTGTCTTTTTATCAGTGAATTTCCTTAAACCCTAACCCTATAATCCAACTAAAAACAAACAAAGGAAATGAAAGTGACAAGGGCTTCACTCTGTCTTTTTATGCGGTTCTGTCTGTGTGATATGTCTGTTTTCTCTAGCTCATTCAGTACTGATCATGCTTGATGACCCGTGACACACTGTCAGCTCTGTGCACATTGTGCACGCACAGTCATTGCTTGTAGATTTGTGTGCAGTGTTTACGATTCGTGTCATATGCTTATGCTGCCCTCTGTCTTATTTTTATGAGGTTTTGAACTGCCACAGTGTGTAACCACAGTCCCTGCCTGCTCTCACAACATAAGTTCAGTGTGTAGGCATGTGTGTGTACATGTGTGAACCCACGCACCATGTGATATCTTCCTGTCCAACAGCTGAATTGGTTTTACCTTTCTGTTCACCGAAGCTTTCTTTCTGTCATCTTGGCTCGAGCTGAACTAAACACGCCACAGCCTGGCTGAGAGTGAGTTTGGGTGAAAGTGCACCGCTGTAAAGTAAAGGGGTACACTGGATTTATAATACAAGACAAACCGAGAACATGCGAAATGGAATGTGGGGCAATAATTGTTTTGACTCTTGTCTATTATCTTGTTTCATAATCATTGGAAGCCAAAATCATAACTGAAAATAACATTTGCTTGAGTGCTCAGACCTAGGGTTTGATGAGTCCTCCCTTTGTTTTCCTCAGCCACCCTGGAAGGAGGCCCTCAGATGAGCATGACAGGCCTGTTCAGACACATCGTTAGGACTGAGGGGCCCATGGGACTCTACAGAGGCCTTGCACCCAACTTCATGAAGGTCATTCCATCTGTCAGCATCAGCTACGTGGTCTATGAGTACCTCAAAGTGACGCTGGGGGTCCAGTCAAGGTGAAGAGGGCGGCAGAGAGAAGAGATAAAGGCGCCAAAGGTTTTTTGCTTTTCTTTTGAGCTGAAGATTGACTGAGTTTGGCTCTAAGGTACATGCAACTGGCATAATAATAAATTCATAATATTTAAATCAAGTAATCAAATTCCAGGACTTAAAAGATAAACTTGTGATGATGTGAATGAAGACGAATGTAAACTTGAAAGCATCGAGGCTGATGAAGACTTTCTAAATGCTGGAACACTTTATTGAAGAAGTCTGTTATCTGCTCTTATTTAAATCTTTCGTTTAGCATCAACACCTGTTGATCTTTGCTTAGGAGGATGCAAGTTTACATTCAGTTCATTTAAGTGGTGTATTGGTGTACCAGTAGAATGTATCTGCTTGTTTTGGGCACTGACATCGATGTGGCAGGAGCAGTTCTGCTGGAAAAGAAGCTTTGTCTTGAAGGGCTTTGCTAAGGCATATCACAAAGCATTTCCCATGTCTTCCTAATGGAAGACTTGATAACTATTGGTCATCAAAAGTACACTGCACAAAACCGATGTAGATAGAACCTCTGCATGTAATATGCTCCTTAACGTTGATCTAGATGGGACCCACAGCTTTGCTCTGTGTAATAAGGTGATCAATGGTAAAACAAGGCCGAATTAAGTCATGAAATTAGTGAAAATATATTCAACTGCAGCTACTTTTTTATATCTGTAAACATTATTGAGGATTGAGAAACTTGGAGCTTTATTTGTTTGATGGTACATGGTAAGTGGACTGTATATATATGCAGTGCTTTTCTAGTCTTAACGACCAGTATGTTCACTCTGCCCAAAGGTTCGGCCTTCCCATCATCGGCTCTCCAAACCCCCTCAGGCCTTTCCACAGTTTACATGACATTGCCTAAACAAAGGGATGAATCCTGTAATGTGACTCACCCCTTTCCCCCAGTGCCACCCTTATGTTTTTCACCCCACTTCTGTAAGGATCTGTTGTTTGTACCATTCTACACTTCTGTACTGTGGGGTGTAAGAAACATTGGCAAAGTTTTGAAGAGCAGCTGAAAGGGCTTGCTTTGTGTTGGGTTGAACATCATAGTTTTCATTTGAAATGTAAAGCTGAAGATTAAGTCAAACCAGCTGACATAATGCACTTTGATGTCCTCACTGCTAGGATTGGGTCAGTTTGGGGATTTGCTGTTCCAGAGTTCCAGCTTCAACCAGTTTGATTTTATGGACACTAATTCAAGTGTTTGTCATTCTAGAAATATTGTAGCAAACCACACAGAGACAAGAAGAAGATGTAAATGTTGTTAACCTTATCCAACACAGGCTACATGATCTGTCGGAAAATACATCTGTTCAATTCAATTTTAAGTATTTAGTACGTATTGCCAAACCACAACAGAAGTTGTCTCTTTCCATCTACAGCAGGTCAGGACCACACTCTTAATCTACAGAGACACAACAGCTCTCCCATAAGGAAGCACTTCTGTGATCAACAAATGTAAAAGCTGCTTACTTATGGTTGACACTACAAACCAGCACAAAACTGACATTTACCAGCATTAACCGCCATCTTTTGGAACATGAAACAGCAAATAACTTCCATTTGTCCAGCACGAGGCATGCATTATGAGAAATGAAGTGTTATGGAAAACACAGTAACTTGCAGGTTTGACACTTGAAATTTTGATTTTGAACCCATTTTGACATTTTCTCAAGTTGCACTAAGCCAAAGTCTTATTTAATCCATTATTTTGATGTTGAATAAAACCCCACTCAGTTGTCCTGGTTGTGGTGGTGCTACACTCTCATTCATGGGCTCCCACCACCTAGTGGTAAAATTTGACATTCCCGCTCCGGTTTGGTCTTTGGCTCAATATATCAATTGTTTTTTTCTATTGGCCATATTTGATGCAAATGTGCACAGCAGTGAGGAGGATAATGGCACCTTGAATGTCTTTTTGTCACCAGCGATTCACTCGAGTCAGCTGCTTTAAAGACATTCAGTTACGTTCAGTCTGTTGCTGTAGAGAGTGAAGTGTGACCACAAACAGGAAACTACTAACGTGTCCCCTGGTGGGTTCAATGTGTTTATGCTTCTTATTTTAG
This sequence comes from Chelmon rostratus, assembly GCF_017976325.1. Lineage (NCBI taxonomy): Eukaryota > Metazoa > Chordata > Actinopteri > Chaetodontiformes > Chaetodontidae > Chelmon > Chelmon rostratus. The sequence goes on along the minus strand of NC_055676.1, from coordinate 1,710,425 downwards.
TGCTGTGATAAAACCGCTGAAAATAACAGTAGCACGTTATTATAAAGGTTATAAGCATTAGCTTGCTTCTGAATAGATATCATTTCTAATGTTCCCCTTCCACAGATTTAACATGAGCCACCAGGTAAAAATAGACTTTGTGACAAGGATTTAAAGGTTAAATTGCTGTCAGTATTTTTTGTTGTTGGGAATCTCAAAGGAGTATTTATAACTGGCTTGTCAGCTCAAGACACTTTCCATTCTTGTACAATGTAAATAAACACTCCTTTAAGTCACAGAGCAGGACATCCAAGCAGAGACGTCTGATACCTGTGTCAGATGATCACAGATTCCCTCGAGTGCCTTGTGTGCCCATCCTCTCTTATGTAAATGTACCTAAACACGAGAAGAGGTGGAGTCTGTGGAGCATTGAATGCACTTTAAGGTACTCTGCTTTAATTCCTGATGTTTATTTATTACTCTATTTATTTATTTTTACAAAAATAGGATGAATGGTTCAATTTGTGTTCTGTTGATTATGCTGAATATGTAATATTGAAATGGGTTTTTGGTTTTAGATTAGTCTGTGGTCTTGGTGAAAAACTGAGGCTCATGGTTTGTTTTTGGGTGATAAGAGTGACTGATGTGGTTTAAAATGAAAAGCCTCAAAGATATGGAACTCCAAAGTGTTTAATACTAAATAATCATGATTATATTGTGTTAAATATATTAAGGAACCAATAATTAGTGAAATACTTGCAGAAAATTCTGAACTCATTCATATGAAAGGTTTTGTCATCGTTCATTTTTTGTTGGATATTGTTTTTATTTAATTATAGATATTTTTATTTCAAATGCTCCTTTTCAAAACTGTTTTTATGTCATGTCAAGTTTTATTACCTAATGTTGCTTTTCAGAATGACACATTTCATTTCCTAACGTCACTTTTCATGACAGCGGTGTTGTCACCGCTGAGCTTAAGAGGCAAAGAGGCATGTGATTGGCTGAAAGGTGGAGGGGACGGTGAGAACACCACAATCATGAAACAGTGATAAAAATTACAAACAAACGGCCAATTTGAAATAAAGAGAGGGGGTTGGAAATGAAAAGTTCTAATACATAAAAATGAAATTGTATAAAACTGAGTTCAATTTTTTAAAATGTAATTATTTAACACTTTTTTCTTTACAAATATTTTGCCTAATTTATGTTCCTATTCATCGTAGAATAATTTATTGATTTGCTGTTGAACACTTTGGGCTCGATACAGAAATCCTGCAGATGACACACATTCTGAGCAGAGAGAGATTCAATCGAAACAGATCTCATCATACTGAATCACGTCTGTGTCGTGGAACGTACTGTAATGTGAGGAGGAGTGTATTCATAAAAGAGCAGCCCCCCCCCCACTCTGCTGATCACACCGACGTGCTGTACAATCTGTATGCGTCTCTGGTCCCACTGCAGTGTCACATGTTGGACTCTCTGCTTGTGACCTTCAGAAAGCTGCTTTTGTCAGCTGCCTTAAGCACCATGTCTGCTTTTGAAATCACACTGTGTCTTTGTAGCAGGTGGAGAAGAGATGATGGGCTTACCTTTGCTCATCTGATCGTTGATCCTTACAGGTTTGGAAGGTAATGTCTCAGTCCATCTCTCTTTGCTCCTATTTCTTTTTGGCTCAGCAACTGTTTATCTAACCCTTCATTGTGATATCATTTTTGCATAATTTGGTGACGTGGAATGATGTCACTATGTGGCTGTATGTAAATGTTTTCCATATTTTGTCCAGTGAAAAATTATGCTCCAATGTCTTAAATGTAGCCCAGACTGTATGGTGTATGGACCAGCAGGCAGTTGAAATGCACACTAACTACTACACTATACAAACTGAAGGCTACAGTGTATATTGGTAAATGGTGGCATAGTTTATGAAGTATATTCAGTATATATGTTTGGATTTTATTATGCTACCTGTATGTGACAGATGCCAGAATGAGTATGTGAGTTCTTATACAATAGTTGTTTGTTTGTAGATGCATCCATTGAAAGAATGCTGCGGTGTTATGCTTGAATATCTCAGCTGTTAAATAAACTAGTTCAGCAGTGTTTCGTTTGGGCTCATTTGATTTTCAACTCTACAACTGAAATCACTCCTGCGTTTCAAATGTTTGTCGTTTGTGTCAGAGTAACAAAAGGCAAACATTTAGACTCATCTTTTATGAAGGCCGTGCTGTTATTGTCCTTTCTCATTCCTGCACTCTTGTCTACAACCCTCTCAGATATCTCAAAGTGATTGATCACCTGGAAAAGACGTTCACCTGAGACTGTAACAGCCAAGTGTCACGTCACGTTTCAGTGGTAGAGGGAGGCAGAATGATAAAGACGAGGAATGAAACGAGTGTCCAGTAGAATTCAAAGTGCAAAAACAATGAGACTCAACAACTTTCAGTTGGTTGTGGATGTGTAGAAGCTAATTGAAGAAGTAGAGGTAGTGGTATTTTCTGTCTTCTGCATGGCTGCTTTCACATAATACTTATGTATCAGTATTGTGAAGGTACTCAACATTAGGACTAATGGATTTCACTTACAGACAATTGTTGCCTTAAGAAGGAAATGCATTTAAGCTGATGTTACACAAAGGTTTACAAAAAGTTTTAAGCTTTGTAAAAATACTTATTACAGATAATGGTGCCGGAAAAGTCAGTGCAAAGACAGAGGAAACCAGAGGAAGGGAGGAGAAGAAAAAAAGGACTATTACGTCAATTCTAAGATTGTTTTTTCCTAGTGTTCTAGAGTTTTTGTTTAAATGTTAAGTTTGAATTGAACATCTACATGAAAGGAACTATTCACAAATCAGGTAGGAGAGCAGGAGAGCAGTTACATCGTCATAAAGTTGTTGTGACCGATGGAAGAAAAAAATCTTTTGATAAAGCTCATAGCATTCCACAAGTTTCTTTTGTGGTGTACTCGCTCTCCCTCTGTAGTCTGGTTTCTCTGTCAGGGATTTCCAAGCTGAACACATACATATGTTTTCTACTGTCATTCATCTACCACTGTCATGATCAACTAGGCGGACCCAAACACCGGACACAGACTGAGTGTGAATGAATAAGAAAAGGTTCATTGGCTGGTTTCAGGGGATGAAGGTGGATGAGGAGGAAATTAATTTAATTTTCATTAATGATGTGCTCCATCACACAGAGGTTTCTAGTGTCTAAATGAGAAATGAGTCCAGATATTCTTAGTGAGTAGAGAGCCTGAGGAGCTCTGTATGAAGAAGCTGAAGCTGAAGTCAAAGTGTGACTCCTCACCGTCGTATAATAAGGATTCAGTTCTGTGTACCCACAATGCCTCACCTCAAGCACTGAGGGCTGCACGAGTCGTCACAGTTTCATGAACTACTCCGAAAGATTACCCATCATTCATTGCATCAGACTTTATAAATGCTTCAGTAAACTGAAACAGGCAGGAAGAAAGATTCTACAGTGTTTCCTCCTCCAGCTGTGTTGACGCCACACATGATGTGTGATTTTATTCAGAAACATCTCAGAGGTCAAAGGACATGTGCAGCCTCTCAGCTGAGACTCATGTGGAGATCCTGTTCACTGTTTGCATGGAAATCACATAAATGTTGAATTGTCTCTGACTTTCTGAAACAGAGAACACAGGGATCGTCCTAAAAAAGAAACATTTCCTTCAAACATTTATAGTGGCAGACTTTTTATGTTTAGAATAAGTTTCCTTCCTCTTCATGAATCATCAAACTCAACAGAATCCCACTCACATGTGTTCATGCTGAGTCCATCCCAGAGGGGACTGGAGGGTTTCATCGTTTTCATGCTGTGTGGGTGTTGTGACAGACAGGCTATCTTTTTAGTAACTTATCCATTTCTAGAATATGGTCTCTTTGTTCAAAGTGTGTGTCCGCTGTCTGTGTGTTGTAACACTGCCATCTGCTGCTCATTCCAAACTGGCTGAGGAGACCTCTGAAGCTCTCTGAAATCATCTGGCAGCTGAGACCAAGTCAGGGGGCAGTGCACACCAAGATTAATCCAGAAACTTTCAGGAGTCACTGAGATGACTTCCTGGCTTTCCACCAACCAACACTGACCTTTGTGTTCACAAGAGCACTCACCACGCTGGGAGCAACACCACAATGAAGTCAAATAAAGTGGAAGTATAGCAGCAGGGTCATGAGTGATGATAATCTCTCCATAAATAGGTGCTGATACATAAACAGGTAATAAATGACAAAATAATATAATGGTTATGGAAAAATATCTTAAAATGTTAATTTTAATTGTTGAAAACTCTAAACTTCAACATATATTGATTATATGATGTCATAAACAATGTATTGTATGTTTACATACTTATGATAAATGATGAATAGGGGGGTTAAAATAAAATGTTACCTAAAAAACTCCAATTTAACTTAAACGGCAATGACTCATTACCTCACTTGGACGTTAGCTTTTTGACTTGAAATGACTTGGTATTATACGTTATAATAAACTTTTAATTTTCCTAATTTTCTACATAAACTTTGAATTAATCCGACAGCAGCCAATCATGTTGTACGAGTGACTGACAGACAGTCAGGTGATACCTGGAATGATCACAGAGTCACAAGATTATTCTGATCACATAAACTACTTGACAGAGGCTACTTTTGTTTTTCAAAGTTCATTTGAAAGCTGCATTCTGTACATTAAGCCTACTACTCTAACTGTTAATGTACTTGGGTTTTTAAAAAAAATTTGTTTTGTTTTTCTAGGTACGTTGGAGGGTGTTTTGAGGTGGGGGTAGTTTTAAAAGCTCACAATGAAAGAAAAAGACAAAATTCATCATGTTTCTTGAGGGTGTGTTATGACTTGTTTAATACTTGAAACACAAAGTTTAAGACTTGGACTTGACTTGGGACTTCATTGCCAAGACAGCTACTTGTGTCTTGCAAAAACAACAGTTTTACACGCTGACATTTTGACATGTCATGATTATGATGAAAAATTACAGGTGTAACTAGTAACATTAACAGTGGCTCTGTTCTAAATGTCCCACTCAGTCATGACAGTGAGTCAGTGTGAACAACATAATGCAACTGAAGCAGCTAAATGGAATTCAGCTTTCTCTCATTTCCTTCACTACACCTGTACTTTTTGTGTACACAGACGGGGCAACACCCAGCTATCCTGATGCAATCGACAATGTAACCGGAATAAACCCAAGTATTCATTTATTTTAGTAACAGTTTGTTTTTTCCAAAATACTCATTTCAAGCTGAATGTGTCAACGTGATTTTTCGGCTCTGAAAAATTCAGAGGTAAAAAGTGTTCACTCTTGTTATTGACTTTGTTATTCACTCATTCAATTTTAGGTAACTTCTCTGTGCATACATGTACATTTTTAAAGGTTACTGCAAACTTAATGCGTCTTGGTGTATCTTGTTTTTTTCTTAACACACACACTCGCACAGTCACACACAAAACATACAGAATACACACATTTTACATTATATATTACATTAATTTTGGCACATGCAGGGTGTATTTCTCTCTATGTATAGATTTTAGAATAAATAGATTTTAAATAGCTTTTATTTGCATTTATTTTTCCTGTAAGTGTTCTAGTTATAGAAAAAAACCCTGCTCCTATTCACAAACTACGACTGGAGGATAAAGTGAGATGACTGAGAATTTTTATTTGGCTTTTGAATCACAGTTTGTTTGGCTCGTTGAGTGACTGGCGTTTGACTGAGCCAATAGTAAAAGAGAATCTAGCATGACCGCGAGATATCCAACCAATTGGCTCTCAATGGGCGGGGCTTCACGCCCAGCTAACGTAAGCGTTGTTAGTAGGAAGAAGAAGCCGATTCTGGAAGCCATTACGTTGCGCACATCAGTTGAGTAAATCCTACTATTTTTGCGTACAATACGCACAATTACCTCTCCAAAAGAGGAATTTCTGCAGTTATGGCATCGGTCGCGAAAAAGAGAAAAATGAATTTCTCGGAGAGAGAGGTGGAAATTATCGTGGAAGAAATAGAGAAACAAAAGCACACACTAGTTAACCACTTCAATGCTGGAGTAACACACATGGCAAAGAATAACGCGTGGGTGGATATCCTGAAAAAGGTGAACGCAGTCACCACCTGTCCCAGAGAGTTGCCTGAGGTGAAAAAGAAGTGGTCTGACATGAAGACGGAGGTCCGGCGGAAAGTGGCCCAGGCACGGGCTGCTATAGAGGGGACATCCGCTGACTGCACTCCAGTTCCCGTCATCCTCACGGCGATGCAGCAGCGGATCTGTAACCTCCTGGGAGAGGCCACCATCATCAGTTTACCTGCAGCTGACTCGGATGCTGAGATAACTTTACCTGTGACAGTGAATACCACCGCCACCGTCACACTAGCAGAGAGTAAGTTGAATAAAGTTTTGAAACATTGTGTATGTGCAGGATGCAGTTACAGTGTTAGAGGTCATGTATGCTGCTGTAAGAAGAACAAAAGTTAAAAAAGTGGCTTCTTACAGGTGCAGTATGTAATATGTAAGTAATAATTTCAGTTAAAGACATTCAAAAATGAACCAAAATTATCAACAGAATGTGACGTGATAACAGTCTTGAGGTTATGTCAAAGATGTCAGTGTACTGTGTTGCAGGGATATCTATTGAAGTTAGCATGCTAACCAGCTAGCGGCAGCCCATCCTGTCTTGTAATACCACTTCGTACCTCTAGAGGCGATAGTCCCATTGTATTGGCCCGTAGTTTCAGCCGGAAGTGTCCACATGTTTGCTACTTTTGACCAGCTCTCTTAGCTTTTTTCATTGAATAAATAAACAAAATAAACTCTATTAAGAAAGGAAATATCTCTACACCAGTTTCCTTAAAAATACATTACATACCACCTTTTTAATTCAAGTTTCTCTCTGTTACCAAACTAAGACAAGTTTAATTGCCACATTAATTCTTCGTAAGACACACTTTTTGTCTCCCCCCTGTTGCAACAATCACCAACTCTGGTTTGGTTGAAATACAACCTTAATTCAATTAATAGATGTGAACTGCTGATGCCTGGCCTTCCTCTTGCTCCTCTTCTGCTTCACGCCTCTCCTGTTCCCTCCTGGACTGGCTTCACCCCTGGAGTCAGAGTCCTGGTGGGAGCCATTGTTACTCACCTCTGTACTGGATTCCCTGTCGTCAAACTGGTCTCCGTCAGTCACAGAGGCCACGTTCATGGACTGTTCATGGACTGTCCATGCTCACTGGGAGAGTGCTGACCCTGGTTCTGTTGCCTGTGGTGTAAACACCAGTACTCCAGATGGCAGACTCCAGTCAGCTAATAGGACCACTCTCGCTACAAAGCTAACTGCGCTAACTAGCTTACAGCAGCTAGTAGCTACAGCCAAGATAGCGACAGCAGAGAGTACGGTGAGCAGCAGTTACCATTACTCTGGTGATATACTGCCCCCTGTCTGTGTGGAGTGACGTACGACAGTTGGCCAGTTCTATTACACCTTTAAGTTGACTCAGAGGCTGAGACTTACTGCAGGTGCAAAACTGAACTTGTGAAGTGTGAAAAGGTAAACCTTGGTACATTATATGTTGCTGCTTCGCTATCCTCTGAATCCTCTGATGGCTCCCAGATTTATCATTTCAGGAGTTAATCTTACTCATTCGTTGAACCTCTCTCACCAAATCTGTCCTACTGTCCTCACTTGCCTCCTCTTTCAATTTGTGAGCCCAAAACTAATTAAATGAGTAATTTAAAGGGGTACTCTTCCAGGGTCAAAATGGCCTGTGGTCAAAACTGAACAGTTCTCATAATGCAACTTTATTTTGTCTTTTTGTGAGACCCCCCCCTTGCCAGGTAAATGTTTGCCACTTCCTCAGGCCTTTAGTGGTACATTTATAGTCTCCAAGCCCAAATTGAGATAACATCCTCAGGGTCATTTTCTCAGATTTGCTCATCCAGGGCCTCAGAAGGCATAATGCAACTGTTTTTACGTATGAATTGACACGTAAAGTCAGCTGAGTGTTCTTTTAATTGCTGCCGACCATCCACTCATCCGAGCACAAGAGGAAACAAATTGGGAAGCTTTAGGCTCTGCTCACATTAAACCTGCTCACCCAACTTAGGTTTTTGACTATTTACGTTCATAAGAAATAACAGACATTGTTGACAGGTTGAATTAAAGCTCTCCTCCACACATTTGAAAAAAAAATCTGCTTTGAATGATAATTAGTATCTAATTTGGTATTTACACAAAATGTTAAATTACCTTATTTAAAAAATCTTAAATTGACATCTCCTTCTTATCTCTTTCTCTCCTCCTTATTCAGAAATATCCAGAACAAACATTTAAAGATACATCATGTATAAACTCATATAGAGACCATTTCTGTAATTGGCTCACATTGAATCATGTGTTTTACTTATTATTATCCTCATTTCCAGATCCATGTGGCACTAGTTGAAAACACAGTTACAGTTGTTTTTTCAGGTTTTAGCATAATAACTGAATTGTAGTTTTGATTTTTCTCTTCTTTGATTGTTGGTTGTTTTTGTTGTGTTTTTGCATCATATTCTGTCTGTATTTTTCAGCTCTTCCAGCTGGCTCAGGTACAGTCTGTGATGAAGCAAAGCCACTGAATGGTAAGGTTTTTTTCCCACAGTATCCCTCTATACCTGTATAATAATGTATACTGTTGTGTACATGCAAGGCAGTTAGTGTATTAATTAGCTGAAAGGACACATTCCATACGGTAAAAGATACAGATATTAAACTCGATCATTACATAAGATTCCTGATCAGCATAAACTGTGACAGCAGATACCTGAGGCCCATATGCTTATGAAGATAAATTAAATGTTACTTCCTGTCACTTTACAACTGAGGAGGGTGTTCAGATGAGCACTGAAATGTTTTGGTGATTGTTCTTTTTGTTGTCCAGTGAGTTTAATAAACCTTTTTAATAGTTTAGACAAAGTTTGTTATGCAATTACCAAGAGGTGGGTTAAAATGTAATATCATGATAAATTATCTTGCATACTCATGATCATCCATTTAAAACCATTCACACCTGAAATCCATCCCCCTGGATCCTCCTTTCACCTTCTTGTCTCAGCCTAACCAAGAAAGCTAATTTACAGGTTTCCCTAAATGTTTGATACTCCTTCAGCTGGAACATGGTTTGACATGAGGATTAGCAGATCGCCGTTGTATTTTCAGTTTTGTGTTTTGAACAGCTTTTCTGTCCTGTTTCCAGCTGAAACAACCTACCACGCTTTGGAGGATGGAGGTGTGGTGGAGTATTGCACCACCACTGTAAGCGACTCCGCTCCCACTGTGGTGGCGGCCGTCGAGGCTCCGGTGGAGATGCTCGCCTCATCCTCAGCTTCCCCGCCGCTGCCTCAGGGTCAGGCCAAACCTCAGGAGCTGAAGAGCCGTATCGCCCTCAACTCAGCCCGCCTGCTGCAGGAGCAGAGAGTCACCAACGTCCACATCCGACAGATCGCCCAGCACCTGGAGGGCCAGAACGAGCTGCTGCAGATGATGCGCCGCTCCCAGGAGGCTCAGGCCTTCGCCCAGGAAAGACAGGCCCAGGCCCTGGAAGGTACGCAGGCTGCCCTTCTAGCATTAGTGCAGATGCTCAGGCCTGCTCTCAAAGACCTGCGCAAGTTCCTGCAGAGTGGGACTGAGGTCACAAACCCCAGCAGCTCAGCAGCAGGAGTGACAGCTGATGGGGCGGGAGCAGAGGAGCAGAGCAGGCCCAAAACACCGCCGCCTCTGCCACAGCAAGCCAAAGAGACACAGTAGACACTGTGTGTGTGTGTGTGTGTGTGTGTGTGTGTGTGTGTGTGTGTGTGCGCTTGTGTGTGTGTGTTTGTGTGGCGTCCTGTCTGCATTGCAGATTGAGGAGTCGATGCACACAGACTTCAGAGAACAATGAAGGCTTGTCAAATGTTGCCTTAAAGAAAGCATGTACAGAATTTTACTGATGTTGAATGATTTGGACGGACACAGAAGCTTTGAAAAGGTTCTGGTGAGAACATCATTTTTATTGTCTGTCATTAATTAGCAGTGAGTTGATGTTATTTAATACAGGTCATCACCCTGATTTGGGAGGAACATTTAATTTTTTGTTTCTTCAAATCGTCCTACAGTTCACCCTGAATAAAGAACAAGCAGTCTTGTTTTTAAGACCTGGTCCAACTGGGATCTTCAGTTAGTGTGCTCCATGTCTTTAGAACTGAATAAAATGTGAAGAAAATCAGCAGCCTGTGTTTTACCTACAGGGTGTATTACATTCATCAACCAGCAGAGGTCAGCACATTTCATTACTGATGGAGCAGTGATCTAAGATATCTATAATTTGGGATTAAATCTGTTATTATGTGTGAAAGACATTATTTGTTTTTAATTTGGAACACCACACTCATATTATTTGCTTTTTGTTAGGTAAGTGACTTTGAGTTCCACTGTAAACATCAGGAAAATGAAATAAAGTTTCCGTTATAGAGACTTCTGCCCACAACCACCTTAAGACTTTCCTGTTACCTATACTGATTTCACCATGTTACAGTTTTGTTAGTAGCATTTCATCATAGTTTAAAATTGTCATCCTCCATTAGTTGAAAAAACATGGTTAACAGTTGTGACAAAAATGTAATGGAAATCTATTTTTGAGCTATGTGCTGCATACCTGGAGAAAACAAAAGTGGTGTCCTGAGTCTATGATGGTAATGAATACTGAAAAACAAAATAAGAATTAAGGATGTTAAAATTGGAGAAAGCAAAACTGTAAGTAACATTTCAAGCTGTTAAGATCGACCCTGATAAACACTGTACCACGTCCTAGATCGGACTGCTCTGCAGTTACTTGTGGACTGTACAGACAGTGAATAAAGGCAGGACAAGTTTATTTGTAGCACCTTTCAACAACATGGCAATTCAAAGGACAAGAAATTAAAGGCCCTGAAAACCAATTCTTCAATAAGCCTCTTTAAATGACTGATGATGTACGACACAAACATTCTAACATTATTTTACATGACTGATCCTGTGTTGTAACTGTTATCTCACTGCCATGCTACCTGCTCAGCACCACATTTAGTGACCAACTGGTGATGTAGTGGAAAAACCCTCTTGAGATTTATGAAAAAGTTCTATTTTGAGAAATGATGATCCCCAAGTTGTGGTCTGATGAATGTAAGTCCAGTTTTCACTGTAGCTTTGCTTTTGGTTGCCACCACCTCCTGAGGGAATATCTTTTAGCTGCTAAATGCTCCATGTTCACCAGCTAGTCGCCCACTCTCCCAGCGTACTGCTTGGTGCTGAGCAGGTAGTGTAAAGTGGGGTTTTAGAGCTTTCACCTCTGCAGCTGTGAGTCACTGAGAGAAAGGCTCGGACTGTTGTTACTGTATGCAGCCTTCTTAGAGCCTCTAGGTGGAGTCCTGGAAAGGATACCGCCTAGGAGCTCTATGGTGGCTTCTACTTCAACGCTCCTTGTTTCATTGTTTCCAGGGTTGGACCTGTTGCTTTCTGCAGCGTTCTGTGCAGCTTCTCCCATCCCCAGTGTTCTGACAGTCGATGTTACTCACATGATGAGCTGCTGGTAGCTCCTGTCAGACTAGTCTGATGACCCAAGCTTCTCACTTGTAATGACCTACCCGAGCTAAAAAAAAACATAGCTATAATAGCTGTTCAGGTCATGTGTGACCTGAGCAGCTATTAGATGAGATTAAATATATAAAATATAAAATAAATGAGATTAAATTTAGGGTCCTTCTGTCAGGTCAGAAATAGCAATCAGAATGGACTACTACCACTGCTGTTCCGTATGTAGTTACAAATAGAACATTTCTATCAGACTGGTCACACATTTCTTAGTAGAACACTAAAAATACTACAACCATTTATAGTTGACAGACTGAATGGCCAATGTACTGTCAATTGCATGTTTCATGTAATCATGGACTGGGATTAATTTATAATGAAGAACTACAACTCTATATTATCCTCTATTACAGTTTTACATACACAAAAGTGTCTCAATTAATGTGTGTATTCAATTTTATAACCAATGTTTGACAACGATTTCTGTGTTTCAAGCATTTTTCTAAGTCCTACCTCATCTGAAAGCCAGTTCATTCCTTTGAGTGTTTTAATGATGAATTGTATATTCTGTGTGGTCTTACCACAGCTTCAGCTCTGGTTAAGACCTCTTCTGACTTCTTCACCTCTTCTGATCTGTAAAGCTTGTGGAAAAAAGACTTTCATATGAAAACCCCAAAATCAACATCTTACACTTAATACTGGTTCAAGTATTAAAAGTATTCCAAGTAGGATAAGCACCTCAATCTAGTCTGTGACAGAACACAGTATTGACTGTTCTTATTAGCACATTTTGACATGTTACATTATATAATGCCAAGCTGCATACCCTCTCTTTCTTTTCATTTCAACCCCCTGTTTTCTTTTCCTGAACACCTTTTTATTCACTGGTGCATCTCTTTTCTTTTCACCTTCCTCTATTCTCTTTTCCTGAATGTCCTTACTGGTTGTATCTGCTCCAGACATCTATCATGGATGTCCTTGGTTTTCCATGAACTAGGATATCATCCATATAGGCTCCCGTTCCCTCCATCCCCTGTCAGATTTCTGTCGCATTCTGCTGAAAGATCTCTGGTGTTTCCCAAACAGGAGCTGGCAGAGGGCACTGCTCTCTTCAGTAGACCCATATTTACGTTCTGGCCAACTGAGCAGACTGTTTCCCTTAATCACATACATTGGAAATGCATATTCTTTGCCTCTGTAGACAATATTAGCTCTGAACCAGCCTATACATCTCAGCTTGCCCCCAGGGCCAACAACAGGTAAGTCTGCAGGACCCATCTTTTCAGCTTTGTTGGCTATGGCATAAAGGAGTGAGCAGACCTGTACTTCCCTGCCTGTCTCTCTGTTTAGCTGGGTGGCTGTGTTGAAGCACGACAACCTTTGCTTCCATGTTCCCAGACTGGCAACATGTTGATCTGCTCCGGTCACCTGTGCCACTTCTGATTCCATGAAGTGTTTGCTCAACGTCTAACTGCAAAGGAGGTCGCTCAGGCCTTCCTCGCCTTTTTCACACCAAAGACCTCCTTCCCTGAAGTGTCTCCAGATGTGCACTGATGCCTTTAAGGTACCATCACCATCTGATTTCCCATTCATCACTTATGGTATTAGTATAAATTATTGCATGCATGTCCAAACATAACAACGTAATAACTTTAGATAGTTACATATGACGCTACCACATGCAACACACGGTCCTATATTTATTCCACACAGATGCAGCTGATGTATGTCACATCTATGCCAGGAACGAGGTGCAGTTGAATATATGCAAAATAAAAACAGTATATGATTTTATACTGCTTTAATATATGTTTTTTGGTATTACTGTTAGATATGATTAATTATATGATTCTTACATATATGACAAAGTTCCAATTAATCCATATTTTGGAGTGCAGTTGGTTAAAATAAATGCAGACTACATACAACTGACACATGTAAACATTTGCTTTTTTATACACATGACAGATGCAGGCCTATATGATAAATATCCATTACACCGTTTATCATATAGTGCATGTGTGTGTAGGTGTGCGTGTAGGCCTCCATACATTCCATGCATGACGTGCTCATGACGCTCAGTGTGTGTGAGTTTTCCATGCAGGCCGTCCTCACAGCCCTCCGCTCACACTTTGTGGACGGTCCCTGGCTCGGTGAGGTGTGAGGCGTTCACGGAGCCGCTCCGACGGACTGTTGAAGTCTCTGCTGGAGAGGGATGTACTGAGAAGCCTGCCGAGCAGACACACTCCACTTCTCTGCAGCGGCACACAGCTGGACTCTTTTACCCAACATGAGGAGCGTCAAACCGACGGAAGGGTGAAGTTTGGTGGAAGTTTAGCGGAAAGGTACGAGTTACAGCGAGTCGTCGAGTGGTTTCGGTGTTTGCGTGGCAGCTGTCTGCACCAGGAGACGCAGTTAGTGTTGGAGAGGAGACGATCAAACTTAGGGATTTTTACAGCTCGTGTGTAAAACCTTTAGGAAAGTGTAACAGTGTGCAGGAGCTCTTGTCTTATACATATACACAGCACATGATTTACACAGCTGTCACCGCTGCAAAAACCTGCACACGCACTTTCAAATGAAAGGAGTTCATCATGTTGGAGAACAACAAGTGTGTTTTTTTCTATTCCAGGTCCAAACAGTTCTTGAGAAATGACGAACCTTGAACCAAAGAAGGACTTTCAGCCCCCGTTTTAAAGGCCAGCACGCTGTCTTAGTTGATTCATTCATTGATGGGAACAATGTCTTTTTTGACCAAAAAGAAGAAGTTCAAGTTTCAAGTGCAGTTCACACTGGAGGAGCTCACAGCAGTGCCGTTCGTCAACGGAGTGCTTTTCTGCAAGATCCGGCTCATTGATGGTGGGGACTTTGTCATCTTGTCATCCAGGTATTTAGACCGACCTGCCACTTCCTTGTTCAGCCCATAAAACCTCTGTTGCCTGCAGTCCTCACTTCTGGTTAATCTGCTGTCAGTCGACATTTCTCGGACTTTGCCTCCACAGATGTTTAATGTTATTCTTTTCTATTTGAGTCGTTGACACGTTGCTAATTTCTCCAAACAGCAGTATTAGATCATGTAGACGCCCTCTGCCAGAGGACTGGATAACTGACATCTGTTTACTGGTGTTCCACCTGAAACTGATATGAACCTGCATGTTTTGCACTTCAGACCTCTGCACACTGTGTGTTATCTCACCCTCATGTCTGCTGGGAAAGTTGCCTTCGTGATGTTTCCCAGCTCCACCCTGGGAGCTGCCTGGCATTAAGGCAGCCCTCTGCTGCCGGTCTGAGCCTCTCTGTGGGAGTATGTTGAGGTGAAGGGCCTTGCTCAAGGGCTCCTGGGCAAAGTTGTTGAGGGAGCAAAAATCCTCCACTCGACCTGCTAGGATCCAAACTGGAAAAAATCTGGAGTTTTGTGAGTTGTTGTGTCAGGGAAATAGTATAAACTTAGTGAAACCCTGTCTAGCACAACTTATTAATTATATGTCCCCTCTTGTCAATTTGGCAAATGCTGTGAGTTATTCCTTTCTTTGTATTAAGAATATTGTGTCAGTTTGTCCAGCCGTGTTGCAGTACTGTAGTATGCTCTGTGATAAATGATGCCAAATCAGCTGCACAGATCAGTGAAGCACACTTATTTGCAGTTTCACACCAGTTCAGAAGGCATCTGATGGCCTCAAACACTCCTCCGTCCACCAGCTACACCTCACTGGCATGACTTCAGCAAGACTTCCTCTAATTACATTTGTGGCTCAATATGAGTCAGCTGTGGGGAAGTGCCACGACAGGTCTGCAGGTTTGAAGACAAACAGACAATCCTTTAAAGGCCACACCAAAGTTTCTACATGTTTTGACCCACAAAGCATACCATGATGTTTCAGAATGTTTAAAATGTTTCTGTCCTCCTCTAGTTTTTAGTCTTTTCTCGACAGCTAAGAAATAAACTTGCAGAGACCTCAAACTTTCTAGATGCATAAATGAGTATGGAATTCATGACTCAATAATAACTTCAATCGGAGACACTTAAAGAGTAGCTCAACATTCAAGGAAACACACTTATTTGATTTCTTTCCTGACCTGAAGTGAAAAGGTCAGGTCATCACTCTCGTGTCTGTGGGGATTGGGAGTAAGGATGTAGTTAGCCTAGTTTAGCATTATTCCTAGAACCAGGGGGAAACACTTAGCCTGTCTCTGTGCAAAGCTAAAAAACACACCTACCAACACCTCTAAAGCTAATTAACACATTGCATTTATTTTATTTGGTGTAAAACAGACATGTTTGTGGCTTCAGGGGGAGTTATGGCTGTAGTGTGCCAGATATGGTCAGTGAGCACAGGTTCTGGTAAAGGTCTTGGTACAAGCTCAGCAGTACTAATCCTGACAACCTTACCGTGATGACTTCGGAAAGCCTGGCTGCTGTTGAACTAGAAAATAGATCCAGCAATGTGTCACCTCACGTGTTGTAAACAAAGTGGAGACTGATGAGGCGCAGCAACTTGCTGGAGTAATGCTTTGCAGAGAGAAAAACAAAGGCAGAAGGCCAAATGAGTCAGGGTGAGAAAACGGTGGGGACGATGTGGTCAACACTGGTGGAAGTGAGTTTTTAATATCTGTCAACACTCGTATGCTTGCTAACTAAAAGCATTCATTTCGGTGATAAAAACTTTGACCCAATATAACTGTCAGCAACCTTTATTGCCATGACATGCTAATGAGAATGACTGAAATGTTCAATATAATCAGATGACTAAAAACAACTAAGTGCCACAAGTATTCATTGAATAAATCTGTACAAAAAATGTAATGAATGGGATTTCTGATGATAATGGTAACTTGAAGGTATCAGTGCATGTGACAAGGCAGTCAAGAAGGACGTTTCCTGTGTTGAATGTGGGCAGTTCAGACATCGCAGTGTGGTCTCCTTCCTGTTAGATGATGCTGCTGGTTCTCTCGGACTAAGTTGCCGAGACTTACAGTCAACTAAATCTAAAACAAACAAAAAAAAAGCAGGATGAGTTTGATAAAATATGATTAAAAACTAACTAAGGACATTTGACTCAGGACTAAGTAGCTGACAAAGTTAATACTGTGGTTAACAGTGGTCTCAAGGGCTATGTGTTTACTGTCGTTTGGCAGCGCCATCAGCTGCTCTGGGACTAACTACTTGTCTCTCTCGTCCGATATTGTAGTTTGGAAAGTACTGATGTAACTATACATATTCTAACTCCTAAATATAAGACATGTTTGAAATTATCGGGGTGGCCGCGATCAGCCTGTGAGCAGTTTGAGGGTGGATCTGTAAAGCACTCACATCCTGACCAAGGTCCCAAACCTAGTTTCTCCTCTGATTGTCAGGAGGGCTGAATAGGGCGCAAATTGCCCCCAAACCCCTGTGGTGTGTAATTTTCCTAAACATGGAAAGTATATGTTAATTGTAGTACATTGCAACAAACATGCAAAAACACTGGTATGCACCAGTCCTTTAACGGTAACCTTTATTTATAACAGCACTCTTCAAGCCAGGGGAAGCATCAAACAGCTGAAAGACAGAACCATGAAACAGATGAAATGCTAAGAATAAATAGGTAATAATAAATAAATCCAGCAGAGGGTGAGGCAAACAGAATAAGTAACTGAAAATACAACAAGAATGAAATGAAAAAATATTTTATAAAGGACTAAAAAGGATGAGACTGTCTCATACTCTCCTCAAGAAAGCTGCAGAGTGGAAGCCCTTTCATCTTTAGCCTTTAACCCGCACACAGGAGCAGGTTCATGCATGAGGATAAACAGTTCAGCCAAGTCGAGCAGAGCCAAACCTTTTAAAGCAGCAGCTAACAGTTCCCAATAAGTTTCCATGACATGTTCGGTTAATGGCAGAGAGTTAGTGTGTTATCACAGATAGGATGCTCACTCCGATTTAAGGTAAGCAGCTACAGGTGAGGAGTCCTTCAGATGCATTGTACCAGCCAAGTGTGGCCCTATTGGTAGCCTTTGTTTGGTGGAATAATGCCATGTTAAATAAGAGATTAGAGATTAGAGATCGTTGAGTCAAATAAAAGCTGGAGCTGAAATATCCTGAGCCCAGGAACACTTGAACAAATTCCTCAACACAGGTGTCGCCCACGACACTCAGGCAGTGTTACACAACAGACCAACAACAGCTGAGAGGTTGAGTAAAGACCTCCAGCTCCACAGCACGAGTGACTGATTATAGCTGCAGGATCCTTCACAGTAGTCTTCCTTTCTCTCCTCTTTTCTGCAGGCATGTAAAGGTACTGAGACTCAAAAGAAATGCAGTGCCCTTTCTTCCAAGGCACTTATGGGTTCACTGATTTGACCTACATTTAGTGCAGTGTCTGCATTGCCAGTATGAAAGTGAAATGGATTTCTTTATCTTATATTTGCCTGTTGATTCATATCTTACACTTGACTGCATATTTTCTTTTATGCACTGCTCGGGCCTCCAAGCCACCTTTTAACCTATCAGACCACAGGCAGCGACATGCTGGAGGAGGTGCAGCTGCATTAAACAAGGGTTCCTTTGAAACAAGCTTCATGGAAATACTGATGACCAAGTCAGTAAACAGCTTGCACTGATAATCACTTTGAAAATGCTTTGGGAAATACTTATCCACTTTCTTTCTATGAGTTAGATGAGA
This sequence comes from Chelmon rostratus, assembly GCF_017976325.1. Lineage (NCBI taxonomy): Eukaryota > Metazoa > Chordata > Actinopteri > Chaetodontiformes > Chaetodontidae > Chelmon > Chelmon rostratus. Next base: position 1,692,165 of record NC_055676.1, on the reverse strand, counting down.
AGATCCATACCAGTCTAATGTCTGTTTGCTAAAGTCTACCAAGCAGTTAACTTATCTTTGCATTATGACTGACAGCAAGGCGAAACAACGCGCCTGGCCTGGCCAAGAAAAACTGGAGAGACTAGCTGTTTCTCCTTGTTTCCATACAGCCATGAGAGAGGTAATGATCTTCTCATCTGACTCTCTGCAAGAAAGCTAACTCCTCGTTTCCTTAAAATAATGGCTGGGGCCTTGATTTACCTCAGCTGTAGAGAGTATTGGGCCTTTATTTGAATCAGGCTTATTTTAGAGACATGGCTTTACTTATAATTCTGTCCATTTAATAAGTAGATTTGGTCATTTAACAGTCCGTCATTTGGTCAGTGACCTGCAGTGGGGTTCAGCCAGGCAGGATCAGGAAAACAGGAAACACTGAATGTTGGAATACACAACAATCTGACACAGGACTAGAGGAAGCAGGCCAGTATTTAAACCTGGCTCAGATGATCAGAGGGAATGGGGAGCCAGGCAAGTTAGTGGGTGGAGCAGGTTAAGGGAGGTTGAGGGAGGATAGGAGGGTGTGGCTGGGTCTGAAATGGCATGGCGGGTTAGCAACAAGCAAAAAACAGGCACAATGAATGAATGATTGAGGGATGTGACAATAATAACCAAGCTTGTATCGATTCACTTTTCGTTTCAAGAGGTTCTGAACTTGACTCAGTTTCCTAATCTAGCGGTGTGGGACTCTGCTGGTTCTGGTTTCCATAAGACACCATCAGATACACTCAGTCATCACGCATCATCAGTTGTGTGTCTTAGTACATCTGAAGATGTATTTAGATGGATTTTTTAAAAAAGGAAAGTAACTTTTTTACATCAGTTGAATGTAAACCCTGGGTGTTTATCCTCACAGTTTCTGGTTTCATGACTAATGTTACACTGATCCTAGCTGATGTTCTCGTTGTCGCATGGTTTGGAATGACCATGTGACACTTGTGTATCCTGTAGTGTAAACTGTGGCGGGCAGCTTTGCACAGCGGTTTGGTTTGGCTTTTGAATCGACGAGAACTCGAGAGCTGCTCAGAAGTTGTTTCTAGTTGCATTGTTGCTCTAGAAAAGGGAAGTGTAACCAGTCTGATCCACTGGTGTTGAATTAGTGACACCGCTGAGTCTTCTGTCTGCTGAGAGTCTGGATAGAATCCGTTTTCTGCTTTCACTACTCAGTGTAAGGTGTGTTTTCACCTTTGGACAGAGCAGACGTCACATATTGCGGCAATAGTATTATATAAGGTTGCAATTAGACAAAGTAAAGTTTTGACAAAGGTGATTGTCAGGGAACAATCACCTTTGTCAAAACTTTACTTTATCTGCTATCAGAATAACAGAAAACAAGTCAACTTTCACAGCCGTGTAGATAAAGGAAGTTAACGCAGCAAGTTCAATATACTGGATTACATGTATGTAGTTACTTATCTTGATTGTTGTTCATATATGTTAGAAATCACATGTGCTTTAAAACAAGCAGTGAGATAGATTGAAGGAAGCAAAGGGATGTGAGTTACAGACTCTCTATCTTTGGAATGATTTTCCAACCTGGTAAAGTAGCCCTCCACAGTCTAACCATAATGTCCCTCAGGTGTCACAGTAGGTATCCTGGAGTTTGTAGAAACATCAGCACTGTTGTTGAGTCGTGCAGAGAATTGTGTGTCAGGTTTGTTCCTTTGAGCATATTAAACAGACCTGCATTACTCACAAAACCTGCAGCCTCACACAGCACCTGAAACGATCCATATTTACATTGAGTGAGTGATGTGCACATTTAGCCATGTGGCACAGCAGCCGTAGCTTTGGTTAGGATCTGATGCTCATTAATGCTCTGTGTTCTGCTACTCATCTACAGAGGTCAGCTGTTACACAGATTCCAGGTTTATTATTTGTAATGAAACAGCCCTTATGGATGATTGCTGAGCTCCATCAGAACATTTTTACTTTAAGTGGCAAAAAGTCCAAGATAGACCACCCCCTCCCCCCACAGTGTCTGGCTGAAGATTTCACCCTTGATTATATCTTTCCAAGTTCTGTGCTGCTCTCGATGTGTGACTGACCTGAATTGCCTCCACAGGCTGCCCAGCATGACTTGCACAAGGGGCTTGCACCTTGTTAATAATGCCTAATTTATTTGCCACAGTCCTGAAATTATTTTATTCTGATTAAACCGTGTAAAGCACTTTGCTTTGAAAAATGCTGCATTGATAAAGTTTGTTATTATTATTGTAATTTCATGTAATCTGATAGCTGTTGCACACAGATACTTTCCCAGACTTTAGCCTTTAAAGCAGTGCCTCCTCCCAGACATTAGTACGCCTTATTTATCTTCAGGACAAACTTCGGGAACCAATTCCCCTTGCTTACTGAGCAAGGGACATTGGACTGTGCTGCAGCGGTTGCCCTGACACACAGCTCAGTTCAGGTGCCTGACTGCTGCTGTTTGCATCAAGCATTATACTTCTTCTTGGAGTCATAACTCAGCCAAGACTGAACACACAGACATGACACATGTTATATTTTTACAGTCGGTGTGACTTAAACTTCCTGAATATATCGTTATCTCTGTTCGTGAATGAAGTTAGAAATCAGAAAAAAAACACTCCAAAGCTTGCCTGAGAATCATCAGGTTTTTTAAAGTTTCCTTCATTATCAAAGTCATCCAGTGATAACTGGCTTTGTTCATGGCTGCATTGCAAACAACAACTGCTAATAGCTAATTCAGCATACTTTTAATGGTGTCAGTTTGCCAAAATGTTAACAAATATAGGCAAAAAAGTTGTAAAGTTGGCAACATTTTACTTGCTGTTTACAGCTCTCTAGAAGATGATTACCCACCCAACTGACGCAAAACTAAGAATGATAGTAGGAGTGGCAAAATCCATGAATGTGAACTTTTTGCATGTAGTAAAGTTGTTGGAATTTACTCCAGCTCAACGAGCTGCAACATTAAAATGCTAGTGACATGTTAATGCATCAGTAATACTGAAATAATCCCACATCTAATATCATAAACCTCTGAAATAGCGTACTGAGTGCTCTAATGAGCACCCCTCCCATGAAATGAATGGACAGATGAATTATTCAGTCGACTGGCTCAGGCTTGTCCCGGCTTACTTCTTGGGATTTCTCAACTTCATTTGTTATGTTTTTAGGCATCACTCTCGATCCCACATTTAACCTTTAAGATCCCACCACCTCAGACATACACCTGCAAACTAAAGCATTCATTGTTACATACAGACCCAAACATCATACTCTGCCTAATATAAAAAACACACACACAAACACACATAGCAGCCAAAAGACATACATACCATAGCTGTAATTATTGTTATTGTAATTATTAAAAAAGCAAAGGCTGGATTAGGAGATTTTAACTGTGAATAACATAAAAGAACATAAATCATTCAAATGTAGTGTGAATTTTAGGGTTAAGGTCAGGCTAAAGGTTAGGATAAGCAATGGTTATGGTTATGATTAGGTTAAGTCTACTTAATGTCCTCAAAAGTGATGCAAACACGAATGTATGCGTGTGTGCGTGCATACGTGTGTGCGTGCATACGTGTGTGTGTTTGTGTGTGTCTGCTTGTGTGTGTGTATGTATGTCAGGCTCATTTGCAGCTCTGTCTCATTCCTCAGATTCTTCCAGCAGAAAAAAAGACAGAGTAACCAATAGGAGGACAGAGTTTGTGAAGTGTGAGTTTTTAACCCAAACACATATGTAGCAGCACTTGTGTTCACTTTAGTGGAAAACACAGTCATACACACTCAACACAAGTGAGCATTCCCTACAGTATGTGAGCAGACAGCAGCTGCTGTGTGTGTGAAGGTGGGTCTGTGGTGAAGTGACAGTCAGAGTAGTGCACAGGAGAATCGTCGAGATGTAGAGCTGGAATCAAAAAAGCTCTATAAGTCAATGATCTTTGATTAATTCATGATCACAATCATGTCAGAGAGTGAGGAGAACAACAGAAAACTTCAGCCCTGATTAAAAATCTAAAACATACTTTGAATGATAATTTGTTTTCCATTAATCCACGTTCAGTTGCCTTGTTAAAAATGAAGAAGAAGACTGTTCGCTAGTAAACATGGATGTAAACAATGCTGATGATTTAAGATATGAAAACATCAGCTTTGTAAATGTTTCATCAGTCCGGAAATGAATTCAACACGTTTGGTAGAGCTCAATGAGACGCATATTGAATTTTGGTGAGAAACAATGAAATGTATTTTTTTTATATATACGTTGTACAAGAAAACTCCAGAGGAACCCTTTCAGTGTAGTTTGAACCCACTGTAGAAGAAGAGAGGAATTTAGTCTTCCTCCTCTATTGAAAAAAGAAAGCGTTTTATGTTTGAATGTTTTTCTGCTGTGCCGCTGCGTGACCCTGAGGAACAGTCCCTTGGAGGCAGTGACCAGCGAGGCATATCAAGCATAGCTTCATTGTGAGAGGAACTGCTGCTTGTATCTACTGCTGTACAATGGTGTGTTTGTGAAGGCAGGCTGGGCTGTAAGAAAAGACGTGGCAGAACCTGTTTGGCCATTTTTTTTAATTTTTTTTTTGCCTCTTCCATGCGGCCGGCAGCCTCCAGGCTTGTTGTTTCAAGAGCTGTAAACTTCAGGTCACCCTTCAGATAAGTGGAGTGAGAACAGTTCCTGTGATAAAGTTAATGTTAAAGCCAGTGTTTGAAAAGAGAGCCTGAAGATGCTGACGTAAACTTGTGTGATTGATAGCATAAAAACAAGTAGGAAAAAGAAAAACGTAAAGTTATGTTCAAGTTCATGATTGTCTGTTTCGCTCTTCTACAGCAATGATGAATGCTGCTCAAACAAGAATGAGATGTCAAAAGAGATAGGAATAGATAGGAAGAGCATGGAAATATAAGGTAATCAGTAATAACATGCCCCAGCGTGCAGCAAACCTGCCTCACAACATGTAAGTCTTTACATATGAGCAGCTCGGCTGAGAAAACGGTTTGTGTTTCACTGCACGACATGCAAGGCTTACCTTTACATGATTCAAGACTATTAACTTCCCTTTTACACACGTAAGTACAGTAAGTACAGTGATTGTGTGTTGGGCTCTGAGCACTGCCAAAACGCGGGTGCTAAATACTGTCCCTGAACGCATCACGCGTAGACAGACAGGGTACTGAAGCTGCTGCTGATCTGCTGAAGCCTCCTGTGCAGACATGGTGCAATTCTGCTCCGAGGGTATCAGAGAGTAAAACCCAGCAACCAGAATTTTCCTTTAAAGCTGCACACAGTTTTATACTGACAATGGCCCAAATGACTGTACCGTATATAACATGAAAGGGGTTGCTCGTTGTTTTGGTGGTCTGCCCTCATCAGCCCTGTTTGATGCTATAAAAGCAGACAAACAAGCATTTAGACATGAGCTGGTGAAAATAGAGGAGCATCTACAGATATTCTGGTCAGAAGTTGGTGGAGACCCAAGCAGAGAAAAAAGATGATGATGTTGCTCCATGTCTTCTACATGTGTAAAAAGGCAACAATTTTAAAAGGTGAAGATATGTTTCGGCTCCCCCAGGTGGCCATAAACGAGTTAATGCAGCTTTAAATGAGCTTTATTAGCAGGACAGGGACAGCGCAGAACCTGAATGTGCTGCTAATTGTGCAGACCCATGCCTGCTAAACAAAATGTATTTCAAACTTGAGAAAATGATGAGAGTTTGATTTAGGGTATTTTAGAGTTATGTTTTCAGATGTCCAGCATTTGTGAGGAAATAAGTGATGCTCATTAGAGTGAAAGTTGTCAGTAAGGTGGTGGTGGGCTGATTTTCATGTTGTTTGAAATGCGCTTCCTCTATTTTCCTGTATGACATTCCAAAGAGCAAGCATGTGAGACTATCTGTTGTCAGCGAAGCGGCAGGCTGTGGCCCGTGTGTGTTGTGTAACTGCAGTGCTGATCATGTAGAGGGCTGGATGGGTCTCATGTAATACTTCGTCTAACATGAGCTGGGCAGGGACAGATAACATCAGAGTTTACCAGCCAAGTTGGGACAAGCCCAGCACGCTGATGACCTGTGTGTGTTGTAAGAAGAAAGTGTGGAGAAGTTGGCAAACAGTATTGACAGCTTTCGCATTGGTTTCCTGATAACTGGTCTTGGCTGGTGTGGCTCACCTTTGCTCTTTATTCATTAGCTCAGTGAGAAAAGCTTGTTTCTAGACTGAGGGAGGGGCACGCTGGGTCAATCTCACAAAGCCTCCCAAATTCCAGAAATGAAGGCATGGAGAGCACACTCTCTTGTTTCCTGGCTCCACCCTGCTTCACATTCACACAGCGCAGTGCCTTGCACAAGGGCATGTCAGTGGTTGTGCTGATTGAGGAAAGAATGGTACTTCTCACTCTCTGTACCCAGATAACCTGTAGGCTACCGTCATCTCCACACCTTCATACTGCAGGTAGGAATCACTATCATCAGAGATCATATGCTAGTTACACATGTAATCATCAGTCACTATTAGGCTGAGATGCACTTATTGCAAGTGTGAAACATGACATTAATATGTATATGATAATATATAGACTATAATATAATCTAGTATGTCAAGTTGCTCGCACACATGGTGCTTTTTGTCAGCAATGTTACCTACTCCATGAAAGGGCTTATGAATCATATTTAATGGTTTTAGCTCATCAAACTCTATTAGCTCAGTTTGCTCTTTTGTCTGTTTGTTGCATATCTCAAAAACCTTCAGCAATTCGATGAAAAGGAAGGAACAGGTTCCAAAGAACAAGCATTTTTCCATTTTCTCAAGAACTCCACACTTCATTAAATATTTCAACACAGTCTGGATGCACCTCTTAACATTTCCTCTTATAAAAGTAAGAAAAAGTCAGAGATTGTGTTGCTTTAAGATTTTTGTGTGATTTTTGTGTGTTTTTTTGTTTGTGTCCAATTTTTTATGTTCAATCAAACAACCCAAACAGAACTTTTCATGATGAATTGGAGAAAAATGAAACACTCTTCAATTTAAGTCTGGCCCAAACTTCAATTCAGTCAGTTTTTGTCATGAAGGATTTTTGTGCAATGATTGATTAATTGGAAGGAATTATCTACAGAGAGGAGCTGGAGTATTTCAAGATGCTTCAATGAGAATTCCTGAAGTCATTTTGTGCAAATCAGGTTTCTTGCATTTTTAAGGTAAACGTTAACTCACTGTGCTTCACGCAGCGTCCACTGCTTCCCTACAAAGTGCATGTTATACATATGGAAATAACAGCCCATATTGTGTACATGCAGGAATAAATCCCCTGCAGCACAGATATCAAGGACCAGCTTCTCTATAGTGATGTCACTCTGTTACATCAGAGCCACAGAGTTCATGGAAGGATGCATTCCAATACAACCATGTCATGTTCGTACTGTTGAAGCGTCACCAAATGAAGAATCTCAAACTCAAATCAGTACAGTATGTCTGGCTCTGTTTTCAGTCCTCCACCTTGGACATATTATTATGTATTTTTAAAAGATTTATCTACACTGCTGAAATCATTTGATTGCAGAGTGTGAGTGCAAGAGACTGAGACTGAGATAGAGAAAGGAAAAAATGTTCTACACCAAACTACATGTAGATAAACAATCTGTGAGTGGAAAACCCCTCACCAGACCCATCAGCTGCACTGCCTTGTGGGAAAAGGCTGGCTGTGGCTTCTAATGTCATTTCCAGTGTTTAATAACACATTCAATAACAACACGTTCATATGACAAGCTTTCAGCGTTAATCATGACAAGAAATTCAGTCAGCTGTTAGCATCTCTCCATAGCGAGGAGGTGCTCATGCAGTAAGCTGCTGAGACCGGACTCAGGCCATGGTTCAGACGATGGTTGGGTGTTATGGCGGTATATACCGTGCACTGGTATAAATGTGTCCACTGGTAGAGATTTGGAAACACGGTTTCCACCACATGAGCTCTCATTTAAACAATACCTACATAGTGTCATTCACAGTGAATGCACTGCTACTCTGCTACACAGTGAGCGAATGGCCGTGTTGATGGCATTACTCAGAGCATAATGCTGTTTACCATGTTCTCATGTGAACTGAGAGCGACAGTTGGTGGTGATAAAGCGCCTCTGCTGCATCTCTGTTGTTCTCATTTGGATCCTTAAAGCTTTCATTTTGAAAGAAAGTTAGTTTTATGTTTTTGCCTCATGTGAAGTATTTAAGTTCCAAATAGAAGAAGAAAAATAATCAGTGATGAAGCCTGGTACGGTATGGTTATTTTATACTATGTCTTGATTTACAGAATGATTAGTGTGCTCTGATAGATATTGTTACCGTGGTCTAAAATGACATATATAGAAGATTTTGGCCATATCACACACGTACTTCAGGTCTTGTTTAAACTGATCAATGCATGGCTCAGTGCTCCGTCAGTATCCAGTCCTCCCTGCATTATGTAATGACCATATCTTCGTGGTTAGTTTTTGTTGAGGAATAACACCTCTAACAACACTCATGTTAATCCTGGTGACAAATGCATTAGGTGTTCTGCAACCACTTCACAATAAAAGCCTGCTATTGTTTCACTGATGCAAAAGTTGGAATGGAAATGCAGGACTTTTAATGTGAAGCAGCAGCAGGAACGTAGCAGTGAAGCAAAACTGGAGCTAGACAACTGCTCAAGAGCATGACCAGAGGTATACACTAATATTGTGTCAAAGGTGGTGTCGAGCTATCTGTTTACAACGAAATACAAATACATGGAGTTTTTCTTTAAACTGCATGCTCTGCCAATATCTGATCAGTGTGTGTGTGTGTGTGTGTGTGTGTGTGTGCGCGCACAGGGAGGAGGTGCAGCAGAACTGTGTACGATGGAGGAAGAAGTTCTCTTTTGTGTGTAAAATGAGTGCTAATCCAATCACTGGAGTGTTGGACCCCAGCATCTGCAGGGTCTCTGTACGCAAGGTAAACTACAAGTCCCAGCAGCCACCTCTCCTTTCTTCTCTGGGTTCTGAATTCAAGCACAATGCCGTTTCCTCCAACACTACCCAGTAATGCGGGAAAGATCGCTCTGTATGATGAAAGTGACGGACAGTGTGCTCGGTTTGTCCCTCATTAGCTGCCCCAGGGTTGAACAGGTTTCATATTGTTCCATATGAAGTGATGTGATATGTTTGTGGAAATGACTGTAGAGATGATCAGCAGCCGTCTGACATATACAGTCTTCAGTGTTTGGTCCTTCACCGTTTTGCTCTCTCTATCTTTACAGGAGCTCAAAGGAGGAAAGGCCTTCTCAAAGGTACGTTTATTTTCTGATTATGTGACGAGCAACCAGTAAAACACACACTGTGAGACATCTAAGCTCACCTTTAATCCAGCTGAACCCACGTTAGGTTTGACCTGTGAACTAAAGTTGAGAGTACCCTGCTCCCTTTACGAAACAGACTTTTACAGTGTGATAGTAAAAACCGTGTTGTTACAGGGGCATGTGACAGGCACAGTCAGAGGGCAATGACTGTGTGATGTGTCCAGTAACAGATCACACTGTGTGTGTGTGTGCGTGTGTGTGTGTGTGTGTGTGCGTGTGTGTGTTCAGATGAACTTGAAGCACCAGTCCTGTAGTTTAAAGTCAGCTGTTTGAGCTACATAAGGGTACATAAGGTTTGGATTATTGTCATGTCACCCCATGATGGAAAATGTAAATGGAGGCACAATTTGCATCACTGCAGGGACTCTGATGGAGCGAGAGGGTGGAGGTCCTCACTCCAGGCAAAGCTTTCACTGTTAAGGGTCTCAATGGGTTTTAGAGACATTTTAATCAAACCTCACATTCATGACAATTAGCAGAGGAGAAGGCAGCTTTGAACATTTTCTTTTCCACATTACCTATCATTTGTTGCTAAAAAAGGCCGTCAGTCTGTTTAAGTGTTTTATTTCTCCTCTACATTCAGTGGGTTCAGGGTACGTCCATAAGAAGTGAGTATAGCACAGAGCTAAATGTACTTATAATGGCTGATGGTCAAAGAGCCAGGGTTAATGTGCTGCAAATCTTCTGTACATCTTCTTCACCATGCCATAGTTTTACATTGTTTAATAACCTTCAAGCTATTGATGTTTTTTAATTGATTATTCTATTGATGTTTCCAAATGATAGTCATCATCCTTTATGATATGTACATGAAAACAAACAACAGAAAAAGATCATGTTATTGAGGGATCATGGGATGTTCCAGCCCATGAGTGCTCAGTACTTTTAATCTCAACTGCACACCTGTAATGTGTCATGACTGCATCTTGCACAGTTGTGATGCTGTCGTGACAGAATCTGTCCACAGATATATAAACACCTTGCAAAGTGCTTAAAAACACCTCTATGGTAGTTCCCACGGCAGCGGGTGTCCCCAGGACCACATTTTACACGACGACACACATATGCAGGCTCTCAAAGTGAAAACAATACCAGTTATGCTGTCACTGCTGGTCATAATGGTGAAGCGGGTGGATCAGCTTCTGTGATGGCTGAAAATGATGTTGCCACAACAGATAGGGCAGTTGCTACTGCTGAAACAAGCCACCCTTCACAAATAAGGCCAGTAGTCATGTTAAAAATACTGTATTTGTCCAGATGCACTCGAGTATGGTGGACATTTTTGGTCACAATTTAAATTAAAAGTCCAAATAGAAAGTTAAAAGACAAAATTAGAAAAGATTATTGTTTTACTAGACTACAAGGAGTAGTCAGGACATAATTCAACCTAAAAAGAATAAGGAAATTGAAAAAGTAGTGGACAGTCATGTAAAGTCTGTTCAAAAGATAAAATTGCACTTTATTGATCTCTAAGGGGAAATTCAGGTGCCAAAGCAGCAACTACAAGGACGGCAGAAATGTTGAGGAGGGAATAGCAAGATATAACAACATGTAATTCAATACTCAGAGGTTATGGTGATGCCTAATTGACATCTAAATGTGCAAGCTTTTCTAAGTCAGGAGGAGGCTTATATACTGTATTAAGATATGACATAGTGGAAACGGTTAAACAGTCCCTCAGCGGTGGTGCAGGTGGGCCAAGTAAAGCAACTCCTTTGTGACAGACTGAGACTCGAAGCAAATTTCATTCACCTACTTGTTTCTTTACTTGACATGACAGTTCCTCTGTTTTCTACAGTGTTAGCTGTAGTTGTTCAATCTTTCCACTGAAGACCGAACATGTTGTGTTAATGACCGAATGACAAACATGTTAATGGTCAGTTTAGTGAAGGAGGAAACTCCTTCATACTTTAGTTACGCAAATAGTCTGGCTAAAGAATAGTTCACACTATAAATCTTGCAATTATACGCACACACACGCACATATATGTAAGTGTATACACACACAAACTATGCAAACACCTGAAAATGTGGCCGCAGGGTGTGTGTGAAAACCTTTTTGACACCTGTTGAGTGTTTAATCTACCATTCTTTATCAGTGCCAAGTGTCAAGTCAGTTAAAACCTAGTGTGATTATGTCATTTATTTACACTGATCTAGCCATGACATTGTAGTGTAGATAAGTCCTCTAACACGAGACAACATTCATTTATTTTTGCATATCCATGAGTACATTAGATGTCTGTCTGCTAAAACCAGTTAAGTAGCTTTTCTATTTCCCATTTTTACAATTTAAGCTTCATTTGGAGTGTGTTTCCAATTAAGCTTTTGCATTTTGAATGCCACTTTTTCCACTTTCCACTTTACATTTTCAAATTTTTATTTAAAATTAGCATTTTCAAATCGGTTTAAAGTTTAATTGTAGCCTGGTTATTCCTACTATTGTAGTAAAATAATAGTATTTTTAATCTTATCTCTTTTAATTTTCTATTTAAATTTTCAATTATAATTATGACCAAAAATATCCTTCAAACGAGGAAAGTTGCCGCCAGCTTCTGGGTTGGGATCCCCACCAGTGGTCTCAAGATAAATATGCATGATGACAACAAGGTGACCCTGCTGTCACCACCACAGTGTGACAGTTCCTTTTTGAATTTGACAAAAAAACAGTTTGACAAAAAAAAAAAAAAGAAAAAAATCAGGACTCAAGGTCCATGCATTAATCAGTTACAGCGCTTTTAAACAGCAGGCTAGAAATATACCTGAGGGTCACATGATGATCATGACACCTGGGCAGTCTGTCGGTCACCCTTATGAGGTAGGCTCTGAAAAAGGCTAGTAAGTGATAAGATAAGATAAGATAAAGATAAGATAAGATAAAACTTTATTTATCCGCAGCTGGGGAAATGTGGGCATTACAGAAGCATGTGATAGCAGTGGGAGGAAAAATAGCAGCAGAGATAGAGAACATTTGAAAAAAACAAAATAAAAAGTAGGCTATATATATATGTACATATTATATAATTTGACTATATAAAAGAAACATTTTATATGTAGAAAAATTATGTATATATAAAAAATATGTAAAAAGTGTGTATGGTCCCAGTAGATGTGGAAAAAAAGAAACAATGGAAGCTTCTTTCAGAATAAATAATAATAATAGTGTTACTACTATTGCAAAGGAGAATAAAATATACAAAACAGTAAATGATATGTAATATTGCACAAAATGTAAAAGGAAAATGTAATAGTGCACCTTGAATCAAGGTTGTCTGTTTTGTCAGTCTAGGACTGCATGCACTAGATTGCTTTTCTTGCTCGTGCTGGGGTGTGTGGTCTTTTGGATGTCTTTCTTCTCATGTGAACTTGATGTTACTGACCACTGAGTGGATGTATTCTGTGAAGCTTCACTTCCCAGGAAGTTGCCTTTCCTGGGTTTTTGATTTTGACCCATGTGTTGTTAGGTTTCTAGTTGCCCTTGCCCCTCATTGGACAGGCAGGATTATCAAATTGCTCAAATCGCAAGGTGTTGTACAAATTTGCATTTTGTCCTGCGAATGGCGCTAGATGAAAGCTTGTGGAATGTCTAGAATCAAAAAAGGTTTAGGCTCTGATGAGCATGTATAAACAGAGGAACTGTCATGGCAATCTGTCCAAAACCACACATGGGTATTTCAGCTTTTGTAATGGCCTGAAGAACATGAAGAATCATCCTCTAAGAACATGAATGTCCACAGCAGATCCAGCAGTCCAGCCTGTAGTTGGCAGGATTAAGTATTCTTCTCTGAAACATGTGTTGGATGGACAGATACTGACCTTTTAGGTCAAAAACAATCATGTCAAGAAACAAGTAGGTGAATGAAATTTGTTTTGAGTGTCAGTCTATCACAAAGGAGTTGCTTTATTGGTCCAGGACCACTTCAATCTTTAGCATTAACTTTGCAGAAAAGAATGATAACCTTCACAGCAAAGCATGTTATGAGTTTAATGACCTCTTCAGATGAACTGAAAGCACAGATGGGATCAGTGTATACAGAATATGTTAACAGGATTGACAGTGACAGTGAAGTAGACACACGCTCACATACATCGCCACATGGCCACAAACTGTGACCTCTCAAGTGAGAAGCAGTGCTGACTGGGCAGAAGATCGTGAGTTAAGGGAGGTCATTGACCTACATAAATTCACCCTGTCCTGTTTCCCTTCATTCAGAATCTCACATGACAGGACTGATAGAGTGTTAGTCACAGATGTGATATACAGTGTGAGGTCTTAACAAAAGGACGTTAAAACATCTCATAGGAAGAAGAGATTCCTGCTAATTCATTTACTCATCTGCCTGTCTGCCTGTCTGTGTGTCTGTCTGCCTGTCTGTCTGTCTGCCTGTCTGTCTATGTGTCCGTCTGTCTGTCTGTCTGTGTGTCTGTCTGTCTGTCTGCCTGTCTGTCTGCCTGTTTGTCTATGTGTCCGTCTGTCTGTCTGTGTGTGTGTCTGTCTGCCTGTCTGCCTGTCTGTCTGCCTGTCTGTCTGTCTGCCTGTCTGCCTGTCTGTCTGCCTGTCTGTCTGTCTGCCTGTCTGTCTGCCTGTCTGCCTGTCTGTCTGTCTGTCTGCCTGTCTGCCTGTCTGTCTGCCTGTCTGTCTCTGTCTGTCTGTCTGCCTGTCTGTCTGCCTGTCTGTCTGTCTGTCTGTCTGTCTGCCTGTCTGTCTCTGGCTGTCTCTCTGCCTGTCTGTCTGCCTGTCTGTCTGTCTGTCCGTCTCCAGCTAGGTTTTGCTGACCTCAACATTGCAGAGTTTGCTGGTTCAGGCTCCACAGTTCGCTGCTGCATCCTGGAGGGTTATGATACCAAAAACACTCGACAGGACAACTCTATCCTCAAGGCAGGGCGAACACACACACACACACACACACACACACACACACACACACACACACACACACACACACACACACAGTTGTGTTTCCATCATTTTTGGGGACATTCATTTCCTGAAGCCTTACCCTAACCCCACAAAGTCCTCACAATGTGACTGTGTAAACAGATTTATGTCTGCACAACATGAGTAGTACCCACACACACACACACACACACACACACACACACACACACATAACTGATCTGTGTTTTTTTTATAGGTAACAATTGGCATGACTCTTCTGTCTGGGGATCCCTGCTTTAAAACGTGAGTTCCTGTTTGTTAGGGGTTTTCAAAGTCTGACGCTTCCCCCCGCCGCAAACACCCTCCGGCCACCCCCTGTCAACTGTCATTTTCAGCACAGGGAGCATGTCTGTATATGAATGGAGATGAGTGTTGCTGTTCGATGAATATTAGAGCTGTGTTGGTAGTAGTTAGTGATGTCAAAAAATATGGATAGTGCAACACGACAGAAGTTTATATTATAGCACTTTAATATTAACTGTATAATAATATATACTTTTTGTACTATTCATTATGTTTTGTGCCTGTGTCTTCACCATCAGGCCCACCAGTACAGACAAATCTGTCTCCACTTTGAATGACCCCACCCTGCAGCTGGACTGTAAGGGTGAGAGCACTGATGCTACACTGCAGCCACTGGGAGGCATCGTGGAGGGTCCTCGCGCCTTCAAACCCAGACAGTTGTCAGTACATAGCTCAGGTAACTGCTCAGTATTATCGTTAACAACATGTCTGATCATATGACGGCTCTTTTTTCATGTCCAGGCTAACTCCTTGTTTGCCTTATCACTGTGTTCCCAGCTATGGTAATTAACACGTTGACAGCAACGTTGTTTTTACTGTAAAAAAGTAGATTATTCTTGTTAATTAGCTTGTTAATGATATAATAGGTAGGTCAATTTAGCACACACATATCTGATCCAGAAGTGTTTAAAGGCTGTGGATGTCATTATTCTACGTTTTTCTGATGAAAACACCGGAAACCAGCAATGTGTTGGTCAGTCACTGGGACACTGCGTCTGGAAAGAGAAATGTTCTTGGTTTGTGTCTGGCTGGAGTTCATTCCCCACCTCCCTTTCCCCTCATTTCCTTTCACTTCTGCTGTGCATTATAAAAAAAACATTCATGTGGGTTTTGTAACAAATTGACCCCCGACGTTACCATTTGGCACCGAAGGTCAAGGATAAGTAATTATGCAACAGTAAGATTATTGAGCGTCTAAAGGCGAAATTAGAAAATTGTGAAATTATATCCACTGATTAGCCACAACATTAAAACTGCCTGCCTCATGTTGTGTCGCTCCACCTCACGCTGCCATGGCAGCTTTGACCCGCTGAGGCGTGCACTCAGGGCCTCTGGGCTCCTGTGGGTTGCAAGGTAGGGCCTCCATGGATTGGACTTCTTCGAGCACATCTCGAGAATGCTAGATCAGGTTGTGATCTGGGGAGTTTGGGGGCCGGGTTGGCACCTTGAGCTGTCTCATGTTCCCGGAGCCACTCCTGAATGTTGTTTGCGGTGTGGCAGGGTGCGTTGTCTGGCTGAAGGGGGGTGCACTACCATCAGGGAATGCCGTTGCCATGACGGGGCGTATTTGGACTGCAGCGGTGTGTAGGTGGGTGGTACCTGTCAAAGCAACATCCACATGACTGTCAGGACCAAAGGTTTCTCAGCAGAACGTTGATCAGTGTTATTCACCTCACCTGTCAGTGTTTCAGTGCTGTGGCTGATTGGTGTATATGCCACAGACAAAGTGACGGTCATGTTGTGTTGATCTGCAGTCAGTGTCAGTGTGTGTTTGCTGTGTGTGTTCTGCAGGCCGACCTGAGGAGGGAGAGAGTGTGTCCAGCCCAGACGACATCTTTCACACCGGTCATTTCCGCAGCTCCAGCTACGCCAGCCAGCACAGCAAGATCTCAGGTTAGAGAGCTTTCTTTCCTCATGCTACCGAAAATCCTCCAATAAAAAAGTTTTCACAAGCCGCCGGCCAGCATGGACTCAAGGCTGGTTATATATGCACATTCCAGAACAGTTTGTTCATCAACCACAGGTGTGTGAAGGTACTACGGTTGTCATTATCAGACCTATTTCTATTTTATACGTTCATTCATTGTCTCTCCTCTCCTCTCCTCTCCTCCTCTCCTCCTCTCCTCTCCTCTCCTCTCCTCTCCTCTCCTCCTCTCCTTTCCTCTCCTCTCCTCTCCTCTCCTCTCCTCTTCTCTTCTCTTCTCTTCTCTTCTCTTCTCTTCTCTTCTCTTCTCTTCTCTTCTCTTCTCTTCTCTTCTCTTCTCTTCTCTCCTCCTCTCCTTCTCTTCTCGTAGGCTACAGCACAGCTCACTCTCGATGCTCCAGCCTGACTGACCTCAGTCACCATAGGAATGCCTCCTCCAGCAGCAGTGCCTCCTGTGGGTTCGCCCACCCTTCCCAACCATCTCCCTCCACCCCGACCGAGCCACACCGACAAGCAACTCCCACCAAACCAGAGAGACCTCCTCCACCCTCTGCAGCGGCCCTCATGTCCAACAGATCCTCCAGGTAGATCCACACCTACATGCTCTTTTGACAAAATACTCCAGCTTCATGAGCAGAGCAGGACAAGTTACTTTCAAAATGTAATATATTACATACCAGTAGTTACTGTCATTTGAAAGTAATAACTTACTTTGCAATGCTACGGTCAGTGCGGAGTGATGCATTACTGATTACACTAGTTTTGCATTACTTTCATCAAAATAACTGCAGAAGTATTTAATCTACGCAGCTGTCTGCACCGGCTCTGTGCAGGCTCGCACCTCAGCTGTGTCTCATGGGTGTACCCACGACCTGAAGTCTTTATTTACCCTTCAAGTCTATTTTTTTTGGACAATATATACATAAATGCAAGATTTGTACACAATAAAAAGGCAGTGAATAAATGTATTTATCTACATTTCGCAACCAAGGTGGAGGAGAGTGTACTGCCAGCCACACACACACACACACACGCTGGTGCAAACTTTTGCTGAGTGCTGGAGCTATATTGATGGCCGTGCTGGACTGAGTAGGTTAAGTTTGCTGTTTTATATTCCAAAATGCAAATCTTCCTTGGTGATTATAATTGTTTGTGATGTGTGTGGTGGTGCTGGTTTAGAGTTTGAAACATTAGTGAGGTGGGTGGTACGTTTCTTGATTCCAGCTGTATTGTACAATAGTGTTATTATTACTGGAATCGCTAGCGGAGCATTATATCTCTTTGATACTGGGGAAAGGTAGATATTACTCTAATGCATTCCTTTTGTAATGCACTGCCCCCAACACCGTGATGAGTCGATCTCACTGTGAGGCATGTCTGGACTCCATCGCACTGATAAAGGTCTAGGGCTGGATCTCAGGCATGTGTAAACATGTGTGCCAGAGAGTCTTCAACAGTTCAACCTGCTCTGAGAGGAGGGGAGTGTGTGACGTGCTCTGTTGCTTTCGTGGAAGAACCTCACTGAATGTGAACCAGTACAAAAACAGGGATGAGATGGGATGTAGGTCCACAACTGGACTAAAATACACTCACAGTAAACATTTTTGTCTTCTATTTACAGTCAGTCAAAATAACTTTTAAGAATGAAGTCTATTTAATTCCTTAAAATAGAATTTCAGGTTATTAGAGCTTGGATTTTAATAATTGGATGAGTTAAAAATGAACAGTCAGTGCGGTGGCTGGTGACATGAACACTAGGTGTTCAGGCAAGGTGAAAAGCTGCTGCTACTTCTGAAGTGGGTTACTGCCGAATCACTAATTGTGTTAAAAACTTTGAAGTGACCGAAAATAGTGATATGCCATCTGACCACGTCTTTTTGTCATGTGTTCCCTGAAGAAATGAGTAATACAAAGGTTTTGTTGCAGCATGCTCAGGATTTCTATATGCACTCTCTGTGACTCGCTCTGATCACAGGACACCAGTGTCCTTCATGAGTATCAGAAAAACTGCTAGATTAATCATTTTATCCAAGAAGAGCAACCCCTTTGATTGTGATCGTCTTCAGGGGATAAGGGTGATACACAGTGCAGCAAAGTTGTATGTCTATGCTGAATAATGGTGTGATGGCCTGGTATGAGCCTTTCTTGGAGCAGGCAGGAGCTCAACCCGAAACATCCTGCGTTGAACATATTGTGGCACGCTTATAAAGGAATATTCGGTCAGAAAGGAGGTTCAACTGTAGTTTGCTTTTATAGACTATAGCAGAACTTCAGAATCTTTAAAAGGTTTGGGATGTTTGGAGGAATACTGTGATGAATATAGCATGCTTGTTAATCAAGATAGAACAAAGTTTATGGCTATTTGGGGATCTGAGGAAGACAGGCAGCCTAGTCAGTTTGACTTGTTTCTAGTGAGGCATTGTGATAGTTAAACATATGTTGGAGCCATCTTCACTGCTGATGGAAGTGGCCAAATCTTTCTCTCCCTACATGTGAAATAGAAGACAAAACACCTCTTATCCCCCAGCTGTGATGGCCCATTGTGTGTCAAACTAAAGGTTTTATTAAAAGTGGCCTTAAATCTGTTGAGTCTCTTTACGTGACTGGAAATGAAATCCCTACTTCGGGTGAGGGTGTTGGAGTGTTAGCAGGCTAACAAGCTAAACTAGGATAGTAAATATGGTAAACATTAGATTTAGTAAACACCAGCATGCTAGTATTGTCATTGTGAGCATGTTAGCATGCTGACGTTATTGTTGAGCAATAAATCCATGATTTACATAATAAGAACAAAATGATGCATGCACTCATGACTGGTGCTTGCCGTTAGACTCGGTAAATGGTCATTTAAGATATTAGCCACACCACTTAGGGGACATAAATGACTGTAAATTATGCTGGCAGATCTCTATGTCTGATTCATTTTTCTTGTATTAACAACAGCTGCTGTAAATTTAATTAGCAGTTACCTATTAGACATAAGATAGACTACACCTATCACTGACAGAAGACTTCAGACTGGTTTTATTTAAGGGAATAAGCATACGTTTGTTGCATGCTCGCTGCTTGCATCACCTGCAAACAGTCCCTACACATTTTACTCCCACCTGTACATTGGATTTACACCCGCAGAAAAGTGTTGAACGTTGTCTAGGCTTTTGTCCCGGTGTTCTGGTGGTCTTTACTTGTTGCAGAGTGTTGCTGTGTTTCAGATGTGAATCTTCTCTCTCTTGCCCAACAACAGGAGGAAGAAAGACACTGTGGATAGGCAGCCCAGCTGCGTGGACGACACTCGCATTGATGCAGACGACATCGTGGAGAAGATTGTCCAGAGTCAGAACTTTTCTGACAGCAGCAACAATGAAGGCAGGGCAGAGTTTCAGTTTCTGGGTTGCATTACAGCACAACATTGGTGGATCACGGTGGTAATTTCTCTTCTGGATTCCTTGTTTTCATTCAGACAGCAACTTGAGACTGTTTGTCAGCAAAGATGGGACCACTGCCCTCAGCGGGACACAGCTTGCCCACAGGTACACCCATTGACTGCTTCTTCTTACCAACCCAGTTTCTGTCATCTAAATGAATGTGTGTTTCTGTGTTTTCCCAGAGGAACACCTGGTATTTTTGAGCCCGTGGTCATCGAGACTCACTGAGTGATGCATCAGCATGCCTGCAGCCTCATCAACTGCTTGTCTGTGACTGTGTATGTGCAAGTGTGTGCATACATGTCTTCAGTGCATTCATCTTAAAGTAAGATTACTATGATACAGCTATGAAGCCTTTCTACTATATTTAATCAGGTGTTGGAAGGTGTGTAACACACGATTATGGTATGTATTCAAAGAGTGGACAGGGCCTTTTTTTCACCTTAAATGAAGAAAGAACCAGGCCTTTATTTCTATTTTAATTGACGTTTCACAGTTCCTGTTGTTTGACGTTAACGCAGGTTTAACACGTCCTCTGTGTGTCTGTTTTACATTAAGACACTTCCAGCAGTCCAGGGAGAATAGTTCCTTCCCTTTCCTGGGAAGCTTTTATTGTGGAAGATCTGCAGGAAGTGTTGAGTTTCAGCATAATAACTGCACTGGCAAAGTGCAGCAAAGTAGACTCAATCACAATTAATTCAACAGTGAATGAGTAGACATTTTTTATACTCATGCACAGGAATTAGTCATTTATGCTCTAAAAATACCTAATTTATGTGCACAAATAAGGAATTCATGCTCTGGAATTAATGTCAAGTTGCTTTAACATCAGGAACTGAAGTCACATTTTGTTGTTTCTCAGGTGAGTTAGGGTGGAGCACCTTGAGCATTAGCCCAACTGCCAACTGCTGTGCTTTGATGCTGCGGTTCCTAAAAATAGGGAATTAATTTCTTCATATTGATTTTGTGTGGACAGGACATTCATTTCAATTGTCATTGTCAACTCATCTCTCTAATCTATACAGCTGGGAACAGTCCAGCAGTACAGGGATACAACAGTGTGTCACTTGCAGTAGTGTAAGGGCCTAATGCAGTGCAAAATAAACACTACACATACATTGTCATGGATAGATTTTGCTCGCTAAACAATTTTGCGATCCTTGACATCTATAAAACATTTGTGGAAACGTTCACAATATTACATTATTTTAATCCATGTGCATCCACTTTTAGTTTGAGAGCATTAATGATTTCGACTCAGAGATGAGTATTTCTGTTCAAAGGAGAAACTCAGAGCTACAGACATGGCTGATAGGAATGATGCATGCACTCTGTATTGTGCAGAAACAAGTCATTTACTTTTCTTTTTTCTGGGCTGTAATTTAAGTGCTAATACTATTTAAGAATTCACAGTAATGCAGCAGTTATTTCCTTCACATTGGGTGTGTGTCAAACCAGTCTCCAGTTCAGTAGATTCCAATATTTGTCTACAGTGGCCCCTCAGAAAATTGGCAGAATGATTTGTAAAACACGTTGAGCATCACTTCAAGTCAAGGATGCTTCTATACCTCCAGCAGACCAATAAAAAGTATTGTCAAGCATAATAGATTTTTCACAGAGCACATTAAAATTTGTGACAAAATGAAAACAACAGTAAATAGTGTAAATAGGTATAAATGATCAACATAAAATAGATTTAAATGATCAACATAAAATCATTCATGGTGTTTAAGAAGAGAACAAGAAGTCTGTTATCAGCCTGCCGTTGCAGCATTAGAGCAGGTAAAACAGTGCAGCTAATAAAGCAGCGATTAGTACTGATTGATTAAACTGTGGCAGTGAAGCATTTACTATAATAGAATTTTTCAATGAATGAGATACTAAAGTCAGACTTCTCCATGGTGAATCTTTTGAGCTGCAGCAGTGCTTTCCATGAGACAGCACAACAAACGTGAACACACGTAGGAGCATATAAAATGCACCATACTTTACCTTTGCTATGGAGGTTATGGTTTTGCTTTAGTTTGCTTCGGAAAAAAACTGCAGGCCTAATTTTCATGAAACTTGGTGCAACACGGGCCAAGGAAGAACCCTTGAGGACTGTATCCGAATCACAGGGTGGATACACAAATTATTTTTCACTTTTCATTAACATTGCAAGATTTGGTCTTGGAGGAATAAATGCCATACACCTGAAGGTCCAGGAGATGGTAGTAAAGCTCAATAGTGACAAAACATAGCCAATGGTAGAAATACAACCACCAATCCACCTCACGATCCACATTCACTGGCACCAGTAGCCCTCTGGGGCTTCATTGAGAAAGCAGTCAATTTAGAGCATTCAGGGACAAAGGTGTCATGGGTGAACCAGTACAATTGAAACACTGCCACAGTTATAACAGTGTTTTTTGAAAAATGTAAATATACACAAATCATGCAACTAATTGTACTCTTACTCACATCCAAATGTCAAATTCTAGTAGTTTTGGAAATATTGTACATCCAGACCACCTGCAGACTGTGGTTGTGCTTGCAGATTTGCATGTCATAGAAGAGTGGACTATTGGCCCTGGACTGGAGGGTATCAATGCTTATGTATACATGCACAGTGTATTTTTTTAAACTCTTTTTTAAAGAGATACAGTAAGTTGCTCATGTGATATTATCCTGCGTTGCCTGTGACAAGTAACTGATTCATCAGCCTCCTAAATGGCAGGAAATCACTCAATTATGCAGTAAACCTCTTCGCTGTACAGGAATTAACATTACTATATGTATACATTACTGAACAAGGGACCAGTGTGAAACACGCCCAGTGACCTGTGC
The DNA here is from genome assembly GCF_017976325.1 of Chelmon rostratus. NCBI lineage: Eukaryota > Metazoa > Chordata > Actinopteri > Chaetodontiformes > Chaetodontidae > Chelmon > Chelmon rostratus. Next base: position 1,669,659 of record NC_055676.1, on the reverse strand, counting down.
TAAGTGCACAAATTACTTGAACAATACCCTGTAGACCACCCTGCATTTGGAGAACTGTAGTGCAACACTGAAATAATGGTGCATTCAGGAAGGCCTGTTGTCATTTTGTGACTTTACTATTTGACGAGGGCCACTGAATGTAGCACAAGAGGCATCAAAGGTTCTTCTTGAGGGCTGATGTCCTCTAGACTGACAAAGTCAAAATCAGCGTGGAACTGAAACAGAAGCTTTTATCCTTTTATTAAGTTTTGATGTTATTTTATCACTGTATAAATGTACTATTATATTATACTATTTTGCACATGTGTATTTGGTGAGGATTGTTAGAAACCACTTATAGGAAAAGGAGATAGCATGGGTGTCTAAAATGACAGATGACGATGACATGTTCTGTTTTTAAGTTTCTTTGTTCTTTTCCACATTTCATTTCAGTACTGTTGTTAGAGGATAAAATGGAGTGAATCTGTTAAGGGTTCTCTTAGGAGACAGCACAAGCCTGTGTTCATATGGCTGGCCATATGGACCATTCATCCATTTGCTGCACTTACTCAATACTTTTTCACTCTTTGAATTTGAATGCTCTTGTAAACTAATCAAGATTGTGAAATTATATGGTGACTCAGTAAAAAATCATGTATGTACTTGATTTTTCACTGAGTTTTTGGAGCTATATCTGATCTATATCTGTAAACTGCTGCTGGAAATGGTGCTGATGAGAGCAGGGTCTGTGGGCTGGAAAACCTAAAGAGCTAAAAGAGGCTAAAAAGCTCTGTAGAGCTGGGGGGGAACTGCAGCTGTGGGTTTTTCACTACAGTTGGCCAATTTAGCCTTACATTTACAACCCTGATTCCAAAAACGTTGGGACACTGTCTAAAACGTACATGAATACAGAATGCAATGATTTGCAAATCCTTTTCAGTCTATATTCAGCTGAATACAGGACAAAGATATTGTATGTTCAAACTGATAAACTTAATTGTTTTTTTCTAAATATACACTCATTCTGAATTTTATGCCAGCAACACATTTCAAACAAGTTGGTACAGGGGCAACAAAAGACTGGACAAGCTGAGCAACATATCCTGAAGACGTCATTTCTGCTTACTCCAAAAAGACGATGCTGAGTCACATTCTGCAGTGTTACAATAGTCAGAGTCCAGGTGCTGGACTGACCTTGTCTGCAGTCCAGACTCGCTTTCTCTTTGAAAAGGTGTGGCGCATTATAAAGTGCAAAACACGACGACAGAGACCCCAGACTGTTGAGCAGCCGAAGTCGTAAATCAAGCAAGAACGGGAAAAATTTTACATTTCACAACATCAGCAGTTAGTGTCCTCAGTTCCCACACGCTCACTGAGTGTTGTTAAAAGATAAGGATGAGAATGAGTGTGTATTTACAAAAAAACAATAAAATTTGTCAAGTTTGAACATTTCATATCTTGTCTTTGTCCTGTAGTCAACTGAAAATAGTTTGAAAAGAATATGCAAATCATCACCAATTCTATTTCATATATATGTTTTACACAATGTTGCAACTTCTTTGGAATTGGGTTTGTAGTTGTTTGATCCATTTTCAACACTAAAACAATGATGAGTGTAGCTTTAAGACACAATATTTTAAGATTGAGGATCTGATTGTCATCATTTGATCATGGTGTTTTGGCTGCTGCTCGATCAAATCAATACAAGCTACTTAATTCAGTCAGCCAACATCAGCTGCATTCTGCAGCAAACTGTCACTGAGAGGCCCAGATTAACAAACATGACAAGAGGAATGCTGGCCTCCTACTCACTGCTGTCCTGCTTACCCTCTGCCGTCACACCGACTCTCCAAGGACACTAACTTTAGCCACAACTCATTGCACTTTGTAGGTTTAGGTAGTTTTGTTCTGTGAGGGTGCTGCTATACCGTATGACTATAACTCATAGCTTAACAAGAAATTCCTTTTTTTCCATACCATAGTTGAATAGCTGAACTCTGGCCCTGTCGCTTTGTGTACAGCGCTACTGTGACAGTGATACTGTTTGGAGGTCAGTCCTACAGCTGCAGCGGCACAAAGCCCCTCTTGTACCAGGACTGACAGTACACAATAGATCCTCACCCCACAGGATTCATGTGTGTGTTTGTGTGTCTGCAGTGTGTGTTTGTTCATGTCTTTGTTGATACTGTACAGTATGTGTGAATGTTCCATTACTGTATATGCATGCAGGTCATGCATGTTTGACTGATGTGATAGGATGTATATCAAATACTGCAAAGCTTTCTTTTGAGTTTTGCTGTGGTCCATCAAGCCCTGGTTAATACTTTATAAAACAAGCCTACACACACCTGGGGAACCTGTGGTTCTACTGAGGAGAACTTTTCAGCTGCTGTTTAGTGTGTCACACAGGGCTCCAGCCACAGCAGCATCTTCTAAAGCACAAAAACAAAGAATGTACATAAAGTACAATGTCTGTATCATTTCTGTATCTTTAAATGAGTGTGCTGTTCTCTGTCTCCTCCAATTGCAGTCCATATGTTTCTCTTCATTCTTAGAAATATAGTTCTCAACACTATCCGTGTACATGTGGTCAGTCCATGTGCATATGTGGGGTTTCACTCAGAGAACCACAGTTATTGATTTTCCTTTTATTTTCAGACCAGCTGGCTGGTCTACAGATTTGTATGTAAAAGCTAATAGTATATGGTGAAATGGGACTGAAAGGATAAACAGTTGTTATTTACAGTGAAAGGTGTGGTCATTAGAGAATACATACAGTAAAGGGAACTGCTGTGTTGGTAAATTGTCTGCTACTGTGATTTTTCTTTCCTTAATGTAACCTTTGGCCTTACATTTATATAACTAAATGTTTTTTTTATGTATTGAAAGGGTTTTTTCTTTCCTAATAATTTGAAATGAAACAGAATCACTGCATAATTAGATTGCGATTATATTGTGTTTGTAGTTGTAATACTTGTGTTTGCAAAGGAATGAGGTTTTGGGGAAGGTAATACAGAAACTATTGTAACTTTTGTAATTTATTCAGTTCAAATAAGGCTTAGCAAATTGGACATAGTCTTGCAATATATATATATATATAAAGCACTTCTCTTACCATTAATATAAAAATGAACATCATTCTGTGAACAATTTTGGTATACTGTCTTCAAAAGTCAACTAGTGAATTTAAAACTGATCTTATTTCCAGAATGTCTTTTATCTCCAAATACAAATATTTTCTCTCCTTGTATTAGAATGCTGGGAAATACATGTAAAAGTCACATCAAGGATTGAGATCTGTTCTCTTAATCACTGTATGTAAGCAGTGCCAGTGTTGATGAGCAGAGAATCATTATTTGCATAAACATTCCTGCCAAATAAAGTGGCAAAGCCTGGAATCATCATTCTTTGTTTGTTGTGGACTGATTTATTTATCATATACACATGGCTAGTGCTGATGCACCACACATGTAATGTACCTATTAGTGGGTTTATTAAACAAAATGTGACAGGTCATACATATCTGAGGTTACTATTCTCCTACTGTGTGCTACAGTCAAAATAAAATTGATAAATAAATTTGACAAAAAAAAAAACCCTTAAGGTTTTATATGTAATATATAATATCAAAATATATGTACTATCATAGTAAACTTAATTCCCAAATGTTTGGATGTGTCACTCTCAGCCCAACAGGTTGTTTGCATGTAGTTTGTGACATTGTAAGTATATTAGAATATAGTATAGCAGAATGGAAAAAAGTTCATTTGAATTTATTGAATTTAATTACAAATATTTTCATAGTCGAATATGAATTGTACTTAATTAATCATGCATAGCTTGGGTGTAACATAAATACATACGTTAACGTTACATGAGGCTGCGTTGAGCGTCATTATTGTTTTAACCTGTGTTCTGCGGGTCAACCAGTAGGGAGCAGCAGAGTTCCTCGTCAACCGGATTCATAACAGGAAGAAGAAGAAGAACAGGAAACGTCAGCAAACAGTAGGCATACCTGTCAGAAATGGTAAGAACGATAAAGCGATTATTAAAAGATAAAAGCTGCTCTTTGGACCTTTAACTCAGAAATAGCTTTTTAGTTCTAACTCTAAAACAGCAGACTGAAAACTTTGGACAGTTTCACTCCATAATGACGCTAGGGCAGCTAACATTTAGTGACTGTAGCTAATCTTCACGGTAATGAGAAACATGTTACAGACATTAATGTTACTTTATGGCCTCGTAGTTGTCATAATCATCTTTTTGTCTACGTTATAGTGCACAGCCAATTTCGTACTGACTCGGACAAAACGGATGTACAAACCCCCGTAAATAACTACTAAAGACCGATTCTCTCAACTCAAAAACACGTTATCCTCCAATCCTCTTCTTATGCCAGTCTGAGGTGTTTGAAGACTTATATACATTTTCCACGTCGATTTTATAAGGGAACACAGATAACTACGTGTATCTGATGTCGACGTGCATATATTTTTAGTCTAATCAACTGTTAACTTTCAGATAATTAAATGGAGTTTCGCATGGCTCGCTGTACGAATGAGAGCTGTGGCTCTGCTGCAGTTATATCGCCTGTCAGACCCTCTTTCACCTCCAGTCCTTTCTGTGGAGGATCAACACTGCTGAACTGGGAAAATTTGCAGAAAGTGAATATAAGTATTAGTATTTTTTCCTTCAGCTGTATTAACTTATTTTAATGTCAGTTATTTTGGTAGCGGTACTAAATTGACAGAATAATGAATGTCCTATACAGTGTTAATTGGTGGCCTCTGTTGTTGGCTTCCAGACTCACCTGTATGAAGTTTCTGGTCTGGTCTGTTGTCTGGCACCAGTTTAGGACATCATACTGAATATAACATGGTAATTAGTTGTCTCTAAGCCCTCTTACTGCTCTTGTCACATGCCAGCGTTTGACATTAACCGTGGCCTGATGGTCCATGGCAACAAAATGTTATTCTGTGGCCACCAGCTTTCCCCTGAGGGTGGCCCCCTGTGGCCATCAAGTTTCATCAGGTCTCTCTTGAGAATGGGACTGTGTCTCCATGAGATTAAGTCGTCTTAATAGAGGTTAGATTTAACAAAACAATCGACATACTATGAGTGCAGTTCAAGGTAAGATAAGGGTGATATGGGAGGATCAACTACTTGGCCTGCAAACACAGTTGTCTGCTGTCGTCTGTGGCTCTGGAGGTGCTTTGTCAAGTGTGATCGAAAGGAAATCAAAATCCCTTTGTTTGCCCAGTGTTCAATGTGCACAGGAATTGGACTTGGTGATACAGTGCAAGGAAACAGAACAGAACATTAAAAGGCTAAGTTAAAAAGTTGACGAAAGATAGAGATGATAAAGACAAGAATTATATACTGTTGAGAATAAAAAAAAAAGTTACATTATGCTACATATACCGTGACAGTTTGACGTGCCTTCTTCTCAGTGGGTGTTTCTTTGTTTTCAGGCTACAGGAGTGGATCAAGCAGTTGGTATGAGTCTTGTTGTCTTCAGCCTCCTGCTGTTTACATACTACTCTGTCTGGGTCATCATCCTGGTACGTTCTGTTTGTCTTCCTCAAATCCAAATTAGAGATCCTCATTTCAACGAAAGGCTTGTTTGAACTTGCTTGTTTGAAGAAGATTGAACTTCATGTCAGTTACATACAGGTGTTTCAGACCTGCTGTGACAGGGTGTGTGATACGGCCTTAAACAACAAACAAACATATATCGGGGTATTTTTTGTGATATTCTTCACAATGTGACAAAATACAGAGTGCAGATTGCCAAACATTTGGTAATACAGTGTAGTTTGTCTGCTTGGATAGAACTCACAACAGCTGATCAGCTCTCCTCTCTCCTCCTGAAGGCACTCTTTGTACTCAATCGGGTTCCTCTGCTTGAGGTGGTCAAATACGTTTGTTGTATTGCCCCATTTTGTTGTACAGTTGTTTTGCACTTGTTATATATTACCATGGTTTGTTGTACATCTTATCTTTTGTAACCAAACCAATTCCACACTACTGAAGCTGCTCCTCTTTTTGGAACTAGCCCCTCCACCGTGGAGCCAGTGGCGATGTTACTTTTGCTTTCAGCCATGCTTGTTGTTGCTGTGTGTAATGGTGTGATGTTGGAATATTGCCATAATCAAGTTCTGATTTTTTGAATCATAATAAAAATTATACTGATATTATAGTGAACGATGTGATATGGCCCGCCACTTCCACACAGTACCGTTTATAAAGCAGCCAAAAGGAGGAGGTCAGAGTTTGCGTCATTCTGTCCGCTTGCATATTTGATTCTCACAAAATAAATGTCAAAATCACCCACGTGGACGAATGTTTACCCCTGCAGTCACTGTCTCACAAAAAATTATTCTTACACCCAACATTATATGTAAATTATGTTTAAGAAAACTTATAGATTAAATATATGATGTTGTAATTTGTCCTTATAAGATACATAGTTCTGGTCCTTGATCATGATTGACTGAGACACATATCACTAAAAGAGGAATTAAAGAGCTGGGAAAGTCAAGAAACAAAGCTGTAAACTATCTAATCAAACTAATCAAATCAATCATCTAAAGCTATATAGACTATGTGGTCAACTTGCTGTTTGCAGACCTGCTGTGCTGAGAAAGATCTGAGTATTGATTTTAAAACAATCACCAAAATGGACCAAAACCAGACGGTCTGTCAAATTTATGCCACTGTGAAAAATGGGAAAGGCTGCAGTCTTTGCTTCTGGCACCACACAATTAAAACCCACCTGTCCAGGTGTCAAGGACCAGCAAAGAGGACTGCTAACATAATTGAACACTACTTCAACGAGCACACAATTAATGACGTTATTTAGATAAATGTTAATAACCACCAATCAATCAAGCATGCTTTCCAGTGTGTCTTTGTGTTGTTGCATCTATGTGTTGCTTGGCAACCTTTCTGCTGAACTACATTGTGTTCGTTTTATGCAGCTGTAAACCATGGCCTCTTGCTTTATTTTCCAGCCTTTCGTGGACAGTGATCATGTAATGCACAAGTATTTTCTTCCTCGGGAGTACTCCGTCATTCTGCCTGGTGTTGCAGCCATAATCCTGCTCCTCTGTGTAGGTGAGTGGACTGTCATTCTCAAACAAAGCCTATAGTCAAGTATTCTCATTGAAATATGGACTCCACAGACAACCCCTTTGAATTCGCTTCATATAAAATGAAATGAGGTGTGAGAAAATGTAATACCATTCTCATCTTCTCCACAGGGGCCTTCACTGCAGTTGTCATGTGGAAGAGTCACAAGCCAAAGAAAGTGGACTAGTCCCAGGATGTTAGGGTGGCTGCTGTGAGTTGAAGAATGTGAAAAAGCCTCGATGAGATCAATACACTTGATATCACCCCTCACTCTGTAGGATTTGTTCGGGGTCCAGTAGATAGTAGATCCTGCTGACCAACTACTGCAAAGGGAGAGCTGAATCTTGAGCTGAGCTGAATGTGTCTCAATGGAGTGATGTCACCTTCACCTGTTCTGTTGTACCACATTTGCCCAAATTACGGGCCTGGCTTATAAGAACCCCCTTCCCTTTTTTCCAACAGCTGTTTTAGGAAAAACACTTTCTGAAGATAAGGGACACAAATACTCGTCCTTTTGGGAAAGTTTCTTTGAGGTACTGCCCGAAAGTCTTTCCTCCTATAACGGTAAATACTTCCATTAGGTCAGAATGATTCCCTCTGACTGTTTTTTTCATTGTTTTAGTCCTCATCATGGCGACCGTTTTACAGGTGATTCAGTCCACTTTCGGTTTCTGCAGTAAAGACGCTGGCAGGTGCTTTCCACTCATTTCTTTTCCCAGCGTGGCAGCAAAACAGGTTGAACAAAATCTCAGAACTCCAACTTGAAAGTAGAATGGGTCTTAAATTCTGTAAATACTGCGGTGTGTGAAGTGTGAATGAGGTTGATTGTGAATTGTTTTGATTGCAAAGCAGCATTTTGTCTGGATCAAACCTACAGCACAACTGGAAATGGTCCTTTTTCTTTGTTCAATAAATGCTGATGCTTGCAACCGTGTTGTATTTTTTGAATCATATATGTATTGTTTATCTTCATATTTGCAAATCTTGAGTACAGCTTTTGTCTTTGTTTGGATTGTTGCTCCACAATAGACCACATTGGTGTTAGCTTCTTTTGAGTGTGTGTCTTATTTGTTGTGCTTCTATTTTTTTCTCTGTAAAAGACAACAAAAAAAAAAAAACAATAGTAACTTAAATAACAGAAGATGAAAGGCAGCAGTGTTTTAGCTGACTCAGCAGGCAGAGTGGATAAATACTGAACAAAGGCCAATTAAGGAAGGATTTGAGATTCTTTACTTATGCACAACTGAATGAAATGACTGCATTTTTTTTTTGACATGTTAATGTAGTCATTAATCAAAAGTGGTGTTTTATGTGGCTAGTTTTACTTCATCTAACATTAGTTCAGTTCTAATTGCAGTTGGCTGATTTGAACAACACTTCACCAGCTACCAGCTGGCCAGCTTTTACTTCATATTACTCACAGTTATTGTCATTTGATTGACACACAATGTTTATCTTTGGCTATTACATTTGTTGTTAAAGCTTACAATAATTAGTAGCGACCGGATCAGTTCACCTCAGAGTGAATGGTAGCTAACATTAGCTCAACTAGATAGCATGGCTACTCTGTATCTAAGAAGGTTGTTCCTGGTTAATTCAGTCATTACATCATTTGTTGGACAGTGCTTCAGTGACGGATGATAAGATCAGCAGCAGTAAGAAGAAAGTATAACTGCACACAGATAATTGTTTAATATATTTCTCTGTTGAGGAGCTGACCTGAGAAACCACAGGAGACCGACTTTGATGCCTGTCATCTAGAAAGGATCCAAAAAGCAACAAAGTGTGTAATAGTCAGAAACAGCTCTCTGTGTGTAGTTTCGCTCAATCAACACCTCTAAACAACAGAACTGAACAAAGAAGCTTCATGAAGGGAGGATTTATTAGGACTGTTAGACTGCATTAGGTTTAGCTCAGTGTTCCTAATAAACTCGCAACTGTGCACTTGCTGATAGACTTCATAGAAACACACCAGCATTGTGTGCTTTAAGAGTAGTGGAGTGAAAAAATCATATCCCACCAACAATAAGCCAGACAAGCTGTACAACACAACTCCTTATGTTCATGGCTCTCTGATTAATTACGGTGGAAATTTTTTATTTGTTTTCCCAGAAAACATGTCTCAGTGTGGGAATTTCACAGAAACGAGAGAAAGATCTTTTACTACTGTATTAACTTTGTCTGAAAGAAGCACCTCTATACTGCTGCTAGGAAAGTTGGAAAACACCAATGTGAGATCTTTCTTTCGTCCATCAGCCGTCTGTAAAGAAACGGAAACACCTGATACTCTCAGTCAATAGGACAGTTGTGCTGTGGAGCAGACAGATGGATGGAAACAATGGTGGAACAGTTAAATGTCACCAAAAAGATTATGTTGAGTGCTTGTTGGACCATCACCTCAGTATTTATGGATGACATTTAATTTCAAGTTATCTCAAGATCACACTTTCTTCTCTCTGTTTGAGGAGGCGTCAGACGTGTAAACAGCATCATGAATTCTACTTTTCTGAAGTTTATAATGTTCAGTTTTTGTTGACAGAGTCAGAAATGTGTTAATTCTATAAGTTTATCACTGAGGTCAAAGTTAAAGGTGTTGTTGTACTGAACTACATTATACTGAGAGGGGTTTCTCATGTTTTGAGGCGTGCAGAATATTAGAAACAGCTCTGAATATATTGCAGCTCAAACGTGCTTAAACATCATTGAATGAACACCTCTATGACAGTGTAAAGAACCCTGAACGTTACAGGCAACATGAAAGCTGAACTTGTGGATTACATTAGATTGTACAGCTGTACCTAATAAAGTGGCCACTGATGTGTGGTCCAGAGCAGCAATGCAGCCACAGAGCGCAGGACGGATTGTTTCTGTTTGCTATGAGGGAGACGGCTGTCACCAGACCCGTCCACATGCTGCTGCCTCGTGGTGTTCACGTGTAGAGGGACCTGCTGGGACCCTGAAACCCTTTTGGTTGGAGGAAGAAAACACACACACAGGGAACCACACCAACATTAAATCTAAGACCTCCAACTACTTAAAGATACTCAAACTAATAAACAACAACAAGGCAAGATAAATGATAAACAAAGAAATAATCAGCTCACAGTAACTAACACAAGAAACAACAAAGAGATTTTTAACCAATTAACCAAAACCAGCCCCTCCTTCTCCCTCGTGGTTCCTTCCACTTCCTGTTGATTGCCCTTAAAAATCCACCTTCATCCCTTTTTCCAGCCTTTGGCCAGAGGAGACTGATGGGCAGCAGCCGATGTGGCCGCCTCACAGAGTTGACTCTGTGATTCTTGCTCGTGTCTCCAGATGTTGTGAGCGGTGAAGTTTGTCAGGCGTCCACATCTCCTTTTCTTCCTACTGTTGAGGTGGAAGACTGTAATGAACACTGAACACTGGTCTGTCTTTCCTGATCCATCTTTCTCCATCTTCTTTGCTGTCGTTTGTTGGGGCAGCAGCATCAGAGCCAGCGATGCCAACAGACTTGATAAGATCATCAAGAAGGCTGGCTCTGTACTTGGACTCAGACTTGAGTCTTTTGAGACTGTGGTGGAGAGGAGGACGCTGAATAAACTGCTATCCATCATGGACAATGATCAGCACCCTCTCCATCACACAGTGGACAGACAGCGGAGCACCTTCAACCACAGGCTGCTACAGCTCCGCTGTCGAAGGGACAGATTACAGTTACACTTTATTTTCTACACACTGCCATTTGCTGTAGATATTCTTTTTTGTGCAATACTTTTTCATTACTACTGTTTACTATTTTGCTATTTTATTATGTATAGTTTGTTCTTTATAGTCTTATTTTTCACTTATTTCACTGTGTGTAATGCTGCTGCTGCACTGCAATTTCCCATCTTGGGATAAATAAAGTATATCTATCTATCTATCTATCTATCTATCTATCTATCTATCTATCTATCTATCTATCTATCTATCTATCTATCTATCTATCTATCTATCTATCTATCTATCTAAGAAGTACTCAGATGTTTTACTTAAGACAAAGTAACAACACCACAGTGTAGAAATACTCTGTTACAAGTAAAAGTCCTGCATTCCACATTTTACTGAAGTAAAAGTACAAAAGTATTAGCATAAAAAAAGTACAGTCCAAAAAATAAAATGCTGGATTTCAGAATAATGTGTGTCATATAACTGAATTAGAATTATTGACACATTAATACATTCATTACTTTAATGTTGCAGCTGGTAAAGTTGGAGCTATTGATACTGCTGGGTAGCTTCTTATCTAATCTTATCCATATTATTACATCACAATGTTGTTTATATTTTGTAGGATTTATCAGAATCTGCTGATTACTCGCTAACACACACTCAATGCACAGAGAGCAGGAGAACAGGAGGGAGGGTCCAGAGCTGGCTGTAACCTAGGCTGCACCTTTGCCAAGATCTGAAACAGTGTTAACAGTCATGTCAGGGAACATGTACATGGTGCGTTCTTTGGGTATTTGACAGAAAGAGAACATTATACACGTTACCGTAACTTTTTTTTTTTAGCAATTTCGGAGCGGTCAGACAGTCCGCCTCAGCAACCAGGCATACAGATCGCTTGCTAGGTGGCCTGAGCAGACGGAAATCCAAGTGAACATGACACTGAGCTCATGCTGCAAGCGTTTGCCTCCGTACCTTTCATGTATGTTTTTCTCTCTCTCTGTCCCCCCATCATTGTGCACCCTTACAGCACCCCGTTGCCCCTAGCATTTGCCTGTTTTGGCAAAGCCAGCAGCTGGCTCTGGGGGGTCAATAGGGGCCCACACCTTATTTTTACCCCGGGCCCCCCTCCAGCCTTGCTCATTGTACTGCATGATCACTTCACCTTTTCAGTAAGATTGTTGTCATCTGGTGGGATACACACAACTCATGACGAAGGCATTTATGGAGATTCTGTGTATTGTCTTATCTGTCTAATTCTGTGTTGAACAGGCAGTGAAAACAAATCCTTCACCGGGGAAAAAGTCTACTGTCAAAATACTTGTGGTGTACTTAGGAAGGGAGGAACGCCTCTGTGGCATAGCATCTGTGCAGCATGAGGAGGAAACAATGATTCTCTTTTGGAGATGTGATGTGATGTGTGGGAAGTTGTTTCCTGGCTAATGTTTGATCAGTGCTCCAGTATTTTGGCTTCTGGCAGAAAGCAGCATTAAGATTGATATGTGAAGCAGAAGTAGCCCACACTTTGCTGTCATCAGATGACTGTGAGTCAGCAGGGTTTGCTCTGAGGCTGCAGTGCTGTTATCCTTACAAACCCCCAAAAATGACAGGAGTGTCTTTCATCTCTATTATTTAGCCGTTCATGGAAGTGGTGTGGAGAACATTTGTTTTTTTCTTTTAATATTCCCATCATTCCCATGGTCTCTCAGTGTCAGTGCATGGGTGTGACCGCAGACTTCCAGGCTCAGCTCGACGCCATCACTCGGTCACCGTGCAGGCTGACATGTGACACACACACACACACACACACACACTCACACAGACAGACAGGCGCGCACAGACCGAGCGCGGCGCCTGCGCACCGACCAGCTCTGCTGTCACTTCGACGAGCCACGCCGAGGCAAGTAAAGCGCTTTAATGTGAAAATGATTGCTTTGTCCCGCAGTGGTACATTTGATGAGCTTGAATAATGTTTTTTTTTCATGACATATCATTGCTACAGAGAGGAGAGTTCAGCATGAAGCTGCACAGCGCTGCATCCTTTTAGAAATCCTGTTTCTCCTTTACTGGCTGATACTCGGCGGTTAGCTCCACACGCAGGCTGCTGTGTCACAGTGTTGGATGTCATTAAACAGAAAGGCTCTGTTATCCTTACTGACAAAGCATTTGGATTATTCTCACCACACTCCCAGTTAAAGCTGGAAATACCCATTTAGTTTGGCTTTTGACTAGTATTTATCACACCAGTGACTCATACTACATTGTGAAATAGGTCTGTCAGCACATCAAACCAGAAGTGATTACCCTGTGATTAGAGTCATCATCAGGTAGGAAACTCACGCCATGTGGAGGGGATGGTGTTGAAAGGACGTGTTGTTGAACTTTTTGTTAGTCATACTTCTTGGTGTTGTGGGCTGATCTCACTGAAACAGCAGTTACTGAGGGTTGCGACCTGGCTATTGGTAAGTGCAGTGCAGGGGTGGGAAACCTTGTCTTACCACAGGTCATTTCAATTGTTATAACTCAGCATCCTTATCACGCTAACCTCTGCAATGGCTGGAAGCGCTTCTCTTTGTCAGATGGTAGTGATGAGGCTGATACTTGAGTAGAAAAGTGGTGGTGATATTAAAAGTATTTCATTTAAGCTATTCTAACTTCTTCATTTTACATCCATCCTGCTCAAAAATGTGTGACTGTATTTCACATAAGTCAGAATAAATGACACATAACCATTTATATTCAAATACTTTATTTTAACCATGACTAATTTGTATGCTATCATCTGTGCACACTTTCAACAAAACCTTCAGTACCCACTTTGGGAAAAAACTGATTTCAGAATCACTATGTGAATTGCTTTAATTGCCAAATGTATAATGTACACAGGAATTTGACCCTGTCATAGGGAAAATGTTAAAAGTTAAAAATGAGTTTTAAACAGTGTAGAATAATTCAATATGCCTATAAAAACGTTTCCCCATGCTACCATATTGTTTGCAATTAGTATACATGTGAGGAATAATGCAGCAAATATGCTGCATTAAGCTACATTTGCACATATTGCACAGGCCATAGTAGGGGGTTATGCTGTATGTGTGAGTCCATGTGCGTGCATGCATGTGTGCGTGTGTGGTGGGGGGTCGTTGGCTACCATGTGTGGTGGGCAGACGGAGGCTGAGCGATGGCCTTAGGGGAGACACTGTCGAGGTGTCTGGTGGTCGTGGTGCTGATGGAGCTGAACCTGCAGCTGGATGGAGGCTTTCTGGAGAGGCAGTGAGGTGGGTGTGATGGCTCCACCACTGTCCTACTGGCCTGCTCATGCGGAACATTCACTGGATGTGATCTTGTCCTGTGAGCAAGATGATGTGGTTGCATTGACATGTTCTTTGATTTTTCAGTTTGGCCTGTGTCCCGCTAACATGGAGTGGGTGGGGTTTATAAACTATAGTGCAGCCAGCCACCAGAAGGGGGTCAAGATTTCGGCTTCACTTTGGCCATTACAACTGCAAATGCAACATTTCTGGTGCTAAAAACAACAGTGGACATGGACAAGTTGTTATGGCTAATGTGTTGGCAAACAGTTGACCAATTCCAGACATGGAGCAACATTAGCACTTGTTTGAGTTGTATTTCAAGCCCCCCCTGATGAATGTAAGTCTAATATTTACTCTGTTTCCACCAACCCCTCATGGGGTTGAAGGATATTTCTGGTTTTTAAGACTCTAAATGCCTCTTTGTGTTAATGCATTTCAACAAATACACTAAAAAGCTCCATACGGCTGAGGAGAACTGCTGCTGGATCATCACCACCTGCAACACTGTGCCACTACAGAGAGTCCAGGCCTATTTTTGATCTGTAGTACATTTTAATATGGAAGAAGTAAAGTGATCTTATCTAAATTCAGCATTAGGACAATTTTAATATTTAAATTGGCTTTTGCTCCTGAAATCAGTAATGAACAGTAATGAAACACCCTCTGCCTGCCTGAGCTGCTCTCTTGAAGATGTGATGTGTTCAAACCCCAGCGCCCGAACACTCCAGCGGACCATCAAACACGGTCACACAGGGTTGTGATCAGACAGGAAGCTTTTGTTTGGCAGTCAAGTGAAGCTGTGAGCCTCGCTAGTAACAGAGAGAAGAGCTTAAAAGGTGCAAGGAGCTTTGCATCATGCTTGTTGCTATGGAGCTGCCCAATAGCAAAGCTGGCTAACTTACAAAAGGGGTTAATTTGGTGATGTGATTGCAGTGGCAACTGACAGGGAGCGGGACAGGGAGTACAGGCTGGAGGCTGAGTTTAAGTCATATGTGAGCGCTGGTTATTGAAATGTCATATTACAAATGATTACCAGAAATTGTAATGAAAAGAGAGTGGTCATTATTTTAAAAGACATTACCTGGTTAATTTTTCAGATTTTTAAAAAAGTAGACATATGCCAAGACTTTAAATGTGGACATTTTTTTCAGATTTTAGTGTAACAGACACTGCTCTTACTAATGCACACAAGGCAGAATTAGTTCAACAACCCCCTTTATTAGTTTTCAAAACTTAAAATAACTTAAAAATAGGAAAAAATGTTCCAGCTGCAGATATAAACCTTAAAAAAGGTTCAGTCATTTCCTAAAATAGCTGGTCACTGCAGTTTTTAACAAACGTTACTCAAACAGGAGGCAGTTGTGGTTTTGTCAGGGACTATTTTCAGCAGTAGACATATTTGTTGAACATGTCACCCAGTGCGACAGCATGCCTCAATGATGTGTTTTAAATAGTTTTTGAAAACAATGGAGCTCTATGGCGCAGAAGAATACATCAGATCAGATTAACCTTTGAATATGCCTTATCCCGATTTTGGTATAAAAATGCATTTTAGTTCCATACCTGTAAAATCTTCTTCCTTCTGTACAAATTCAGCGTGGATTTTTCTGTGAATGTCATATCAGTGATGATGTAGTCAGTTAATAATAATAAATTCCTCAGTTTGTGCTATATTCACTGAGAAAGCTGAGTTCTCCTGCTCCGGAGCCGTACTGGCAGTGTCTACATATATCAGGATGCATTACATGTGAGCTTCTTATCCCTACACCCGCCCAACGGGCCGCTACTGCTTCTGAGCAAACTAGCTGCTGGTTGCTAATCAAAGTTACATACAAATGAATTCCTGCATTTCACCATTATTTTTTGCCTATAAAATAAGCAGTAAAACAACATAGAACATGACAAAACTTACAGCTTCCAAGTTTAAAGTCTTGGCTCTAATGATCTTGGATAGCCGGCATTGATCCATTCTTGAGCTTTAAAAGTCCACAGTAAAAATGCACACATATCCCAGTTTTCCAGTGGTTGTGGAGACATTTCTTTGGCATATACTGTGGCTTATATTAATATGGCTGAACATCCAAGTCAGCCAAAACACTGTAAAGTGTATCCTTGTCCATAACACCCTCTGCACTTAGAATTTACAATATAAGCAAAGAGGACAAGGAAGTTTTGTTTAAAAAGTGGCCAGTTTTCCCTTTAGTCAAGAGATGTGGTGGTTGGAGGACCAGCATTAAGCCATTAACCAAAGCATTACCCATGAAGCCATGATACCTTTGTGTTGGTCTCCATAGTTACCCTGTTAAAGACTCAGCTGTCTTTTGTGTTTGTCACTGGCCTCTCTGGCTACTCTTTGATTTCTCTTTGCTGGAGCTTTGAAAACCTCCTCTGCAGTTACCGTACAGTGTCAGGTGACCGTACAGCAGTCATGCTTTTTGATTCATGTTTGTGATTTATGGATTTTTCTGTATCCCAGATGGAGATGTCAGCGGCTGCAGGTGACCGGGAGATTTCTGGTCACCGTCAGTGCTCCCGCACGGTGAAGAGAAGGAGGTGGGGAGGTTTGAGGCAGCAGTGGAAGCTTCTGGGCTTGTTTGAGATCGATCAGCAGCATGAGTTCTACAGCCTGACCTGCATGATGAAGGAGGGACTGGCAGCAGCCTCCCAAGTCACCATTGACAACGCACCTACAGTGAGTATGGGTCAGCAGAGGCAACATTTTAATCATCTATACACGACAACACTGCTTTCCAGCCATTGGCCATAGGAATTTAAACAGCCATGGGCTCACCAGCTATACCACTTCTTCTTCACTCCAAACCACTAAATTACCATGCAGACGCTGACGATCAACTTTAACTTAAGGTTAAATAAACTGAATGGCTGTTGTTGAAAAAGTTCAACCATACAGTAAATCACGGGTGGTCAACATTTTTCCTATCTAGGGCCATTTCAATTTTCTTAATCCTTTGAGAGCCATGCCAAATTATTGAGCACATATATCTCACTAACCTCTGCAATGGCTGGAACTGCTTTGGCGAGGCGTCTGATGTCAGATGGTATTGATGATGATGAGCAGCTGATGATCGCAGCTGGTTTTCCAGGTTTGGGTCAGTCAGTCTTGAGTCTTTGCCACAGTCAGTTTTGTCGTCGTCAGTCGTAGGTTGTCCTCTGGACGAACAGTCTATAGAGCTTGAGCAGAGGAAGGTTGTTGTACTTAGCTTTGAACTACTTGTTGCTTTGCAGCTCAATGATTTTGTGTTGTTGGGTGTCAGCACATCAGCTGGTTCCACATTAAATAGCAAATATGTTCAGTTTCTTTAGGTTACTTTTCATGTCCCGAAACCTCTTTTCAAGTAACTGAAGGTGTTTTCACACTCAGCAGCATGTTCAGGTCATAGCAGCTTTTGTTCTTGCAGTGTGGAAAAAATGCACTGTGTTCCCTCTTTCCAGTTGCAATTTCACTTCAAATGATTTCACATTTGAAAGCAGAGAGCTGAGGAGCGGCTGGAGCTTGAGGTTCAGCTCTTAGAGGCTCTTGGTAATGTTCACCATGAAGGTCAAAGCACACAGACACTTGCTAACACTGAGTTTCCACATCAGGTCTTCCTTCATCTCTGTGAAGGTCAACTTCACTGTGACACCATATTGCTCTGCAAAAACCCTTTTCTGTCCATTATTCAGCACAATGACTGATGAACAGAAGAGGAGATTGTGACCATATTCCACATTTGGTTAGACACTGAATTGGTGACACTAATCTTGGGTGTCCACCTTGAAACTGAGGTGATCGTCTGTGCTGCCGGGTTGAAGATGTGTGTGAAGCATGTACATTTTAAAGATTGTAGCTTCTTTGCAACAGCATCCATATTTGTAGCATTGTAGTAGTACGTATGTAATTTTAGTATTTATGAATCAGATCAGTCTTGTGGGCTGCATACTGCCCAGGGGCTGGATATTGCCCACCCCTGCAGTAAATGGTTTGATTTCATGAAAATCTTAAGGACTATTACATTTAGCGTGATTTTCTTTCTCAACTGTAATAAAAACTTGAAAAAACTGCATGAAAAAACTGCAGAGTCCCTGAAGGGCCATCCTGGTTCATATATTACAAGCATGTCAGACAAATAGGCCTGTGCTTTAAAGACAAGTGAAAGGAATTTAAAACCAATGTGAGAACTGACAGGCAATTGATACGAGGACACTTACATAGGTGTAATGTATTCTCTCCCTCTGTCCTAAGGCAGCACTCAGGCAGCAGGGTTCTGAATCAAATGTAATGGATTTATGATTTTCTTGGGGAGACCAGAAAGGAGAGGATTAAAATAGCCTATCCTGCTGGATATAAATGCATACATTCTCTCTGTGTCACTTAGAGAGTGATGACAAAGATGCCAGCATAGTGTGTTGTCCTGCATAATTTCTTTTTGTGGCCAGTTTGTCTCTCCAAGCCTAAAACTTCAGTGCTATTGTGGTTGAGCTAAAGGGCCTTAAACCAGTGGTGGTGTGCAGTGTCCGACCTGCTGCTGCTGAATGAACAGTCACAGGGCAGGTCAACACAGTGCTGCTGCTTCACCCTAATCCCAGTCAAACACACTCTGCTGACTCAGCAGGCTGATGCATGACTGTCCTGTCTGTTGTGTTGTATTTGCAAAGTCCCAAAAACACACCACACATGCACACACATACCTTTTACGTACAACATACAGTGGCTGTAGAGATGTACACTTTACCCCTTCCCTTCTTAATTACAGTATATTACTGCATAAAATAAAATAAAGCTAAAATGCAATTGATTAAATGTCACAAGACTCAAGTTCGCAATTAAAGATGACAGCATAGTTGAATAGTTAAATCAAGCGGATGCACTTAATCTTGCTGCACTTGAGCTCCACAAAATGTAAAGATGCCAGATCTTAGTCACACAATGGACACAAATAAAATTGCAGGTTACATTCCAATAACATAAATCAATTATTTTACAGCCAAATAGGTTACTGTATATTAAGTATTTTGAAGAACAGCAAAGTCGCAGTAATAGTATGAATTGATGGTTAATCATACATGAAATTGATAAACTCAGAGTAAAGAAGATAATCCTTTATAAATCCCCAGATGGGGGCCCTGCATTCCAAAAGACTTTCAGCAGATACAGTCTGCTGTTGTCTTTCTTAGATAGTGCATTTGTATTGTCAGCTCAGTCCAGTTTATTGTTCAGGTGAACACCCAGACTTGTAAGAATGCACCATCTCAATGTCCGTTCTCAGAGCTTTTGCAAGTGGCAGGTGCTTTGTGGGTGAAGTCTGCAACTCACAATCCTATATCCTCACATACTGTGGTTGAATGGTGTGGTAGCCCACAATTCATGCAGTGTGATGGTGGTCCACCCCTGCACACTCCAACTTCTCCCTCAGAAGCCTCAGCTGTATGGTATTTAAAGTGCTGGAAAAATAAAAACTCATGATTCTCGCAGCACTCTCAGCCTTTTCTAGGCAAAAAAAGATACCTTATTTATGTACACTAAATCAAAACGGAAGTTGTCTCAGGACACTTTCCATATCAAGCAGGTCAGGACCATAGTCTTAATCTTCAGAGACCCAACAAGCCCACCATGTGCAAGCATGGTGAGGAAAAGATCACTTTTGACCAGCAGAAACCTCACAGATAATCAGGCTCTGGGAAAGTGGCAATCTGCCTCAACTGGTTGGTATAAGGGTAGAGGGGTGGAGAGAGGGAAAGAGAAGGATAGAGAGAGAGTGGGATGTGCAGCAATGACAGTAGCAATGGCAGCTATAATAGTAATAGCAGGGCAGGGCTACTGCAAGAGACACAACCATAATCCACAATCCAGGTTCAGCCACTCTCTGCGTGAACCCACGAGAAAAGAAAGCACAGACACGTCGGGAAGAAGCCAAGTTAGTACCATGCTGTAGCAGGACATGAATGCATGCAGATGGAGAGGGAGCGAAGAATGGAGGAGCTGATTATATCATGGGAAGTCTAAGCCTACAGCAGCATAACCAGGGGCTGGTCCAAGCCAAGCCTGAGCCAACCCTAACAGTCAGCTTGATCAAAAAGAAAGTTTTAAGCCTACTCTTAATATAGAGATGGTGTCTGCCTCCCAAACTGAGACTGGAATAAAGTTCCACTGGAGAGGAGCTTGAGAGCAGAAGGCTCTGGCTCCCATTCTCCCATCACTAGCATCCACTGTGGTGGCTGATGTGCAAATATACCATCAAAACCCCTGCATATGCAAGAAGCTTTTGAATAGCTGTCCACTGCTAAAACTAGCCCCAGCCATTGTTCCTCTTCGTCAGTGTGAGCGTGTATTGTTGGCCATTTTTCACTCAAAATACAGTTAAAGTTGCAGTCTTTTACAAACAGTACTAAAGTTTAGAAACTGACTTTTCTGAAAGATAGTGTCAGTCACAGAGCTCTTCAGTATGACCGTTCTACTGAAACTGTTTGTCAGTGGAGATCGCATGGCTGTAGTCTTGATTTTTGGCCATTTTGTGTCACAGACAGAAGAAACTGTATGTGTTGTACTGTAATATGTATTATTTCACCAAAATCCCTCACCCCTTTCAAAGTTTGCCCTCTCTGATAATGGGAGTATTGTTATTGCACCCTCTACTAATTTTTAGCCTGCTGCGTTATTTTCAGTATCTGGTCAGTCTGCATTGAACTTGACTTTAAGAGCCATGTTGCTGTGAACATACGATTGATCGAGTTCCACAAGATGTGCCAGTTTCTGACATCTGATACCATCTGATCACCATGCAACACAATGTAGTCTGGATCTGCAGACTTTTCTGGCTACATTTGTGACGTGAACCAGATCTGTCCTCTCAAGATTATTGTCAGAATGATCACTGGTGGTTGTTGTGACAAGAAGGAACATCTCAAAGATACTGATGCTGTTGCAAGGATTGTCATAATGGGGAGATTTGCAGAACCCAAAAGCAGAACGACAGACAGAATTCAGTGCAGAAGAAGACAGTTTATTACACTCATGCACAGTCAGTATGAAATGTGCAACCCAGACAAGCTGAGCCATGGCAGCGGTACGCCGGTGAGGCAAGACAGACAGGGTTGGCTGGCTTACAGCAGAAGATCCAGGTGGTGTGTGGCTCTGGGTTTTCTAGGATGGAGAGACAGAGCACAGGAGTAAGAGCACTGTTAGAGAGGGAAAACACAAAGTTTAAAGGAGAGCCGAGACAAAATACTGAGGATACCTGACAATCTGGAGTAAGAGTTAGGAATGGAGCATGGAATGCCATACTTCCTGCCCAGAGCCTCTGATCAGTTGACACCTGCAAGACCCCAGCTTCATCCTGCCAATGGTAGTAAAGACAAGAAAAAAGCATTACCTTTGAGAAACTTACCCAGTTCCAGTGTGCTCTCCAAGCCATACACAGCTGACAGCAGAGAATGATAGTCAAATACAGTACCCACACAACATTCAGGACCTGAGAGGCATACACGGGCAGGGAGGGTTGTTAAAGAAATGGTGCAAAAAACATTGAGATCAAGATCTAATTGTTGTAAAAGGCATCATATCAACGATGAGATGCAGCAGCCTGATCAACTTCTGTTTTCTCCATTGTGCTTCTTTGATTGCTTTATTTATCTTGCACGACCTTCTTAGGGGAAATTAATGCTGGCATTCGGCTACACGACATTTTTGTCTTTGACGATGGTCACCATGTCAGATCTAACGAATGAAGAGCCATAAACTCTTGCCGTGTCTTGATTGGGTGACTGGCAAGACTACACGTATGACCCCGTGTTATTTCACGATCACATGCAAGTTCAGATGTCATTAGGCCGTAGGTTAAGCAACTGTGGCGACAGAGGCGTTGTGCATGATGCTGGCGGTCTTGTGTAGTGTAAATAGACACGCGATTGTCATTTATAATGTACCACAATGCTAGTAGTTCCTTGGCCATGATCAAAACCGTCTTTTAAAAAGTCTTTCCAAGGTTTGTGTAGTCTGATCCCGGCAAAATGAGGGGTGAATGTAACAGACAGAAAAAACTACAGAAAATGCATTTGATGTTATTATTATGGTATGTGTTTTACTGCAGTATCTGCTAATTCCACAAAAGTCCCTCACTTGTTATGCTGTTCCCAAGTTTACCTTACCCTGGTAATGGGAGTACTGTATTAGTTGAGTTGTTGCTCCCTCTACTGATAGTAAGCAGATAACTGCATTATTTCTGGTCTCTCATCGCATTGAACAGCAAGAGATGTGATGCTGTGATGATATTATTTATGTGAGAGGGTTATGTTCTCTCTGGACTGGACTCAAACAGAAATAAACCTGAGTTCCACAAGATGTGCCAGCATCCAGCATCTCCAGTCTGTTGGTCAGTTGGTCCACCGCTGAAATATCTCAATGAGTGGATGAATAGTAGAATATAAGATTTTGTACAAACATTCATGGTCCCCAGACCTTTCCTGGAGCACCAACAGCAGGTCAAAGTTTTCACTTATCCTTGATTGTTTTTCATTGCATCATGGATGATGCAGTTCCATCTCCTCATACCTTGTTGTGAGATCTAATGAATGCTTTGCATTTATTATTGATAGGTCTATGCTGCTGCTTATTTACACAAAAAGATGCATAATTGTAATGTCTAATTATCACTGATGTCTTTCCACTTCCTTCCACACTAGAATGAAGTGTCGGATGATGATTTCAGATTAGAGGTCACTCAGATTCATAAGGTAGGTGTGTCTCAATAACAGGACTCAGTTTAATTATGATGTTCATTGCTTCCACCTGCATATTTAAGTGTCTGTGTCTGTGTGTGTGTGTCTGTGTGTGTCTGTGTGTGTCTGTGTGTGTGTGTAGGATTTTACAATGGAGACGTTTGCTGGCCCGGTGTTTGCCAGCCTGCGCGGCTCTTTAGGAATGACAGAGCAGGAGTATCAACAGTCGCTGTGTTCTGAAAACTGCTACCTCCAGTTCATCAGCAACTCCAAGAGCAAGGCAGACTTCTTCCTGACGTGAGTAACACACACACAATTGTTCAACTGTTTACGTAAGAAATTAACCTTTACTTGAGACTGAAATCCTATTTGCCTAACCTTAAGACCCAAATGTATCTGTAACCATGACTAAACCCAACTGTAACCTCAGCCTTAAACTTTGGAATTATAAAAGTCAACTTACATATGCACAATATCAGAGGTGTGTTTACAGTCAGTGTGCAAAAGCTGCTTCTATTGTCTTACAGTTTAAGAAAGCAAGTTCTAAAGCTGCATGACTCATTTAATGATTTCATCCAGTATTTTGTGTTAGGAATTTGTAAATCTTTAATCGAATTTTCGTCATAAAAGGGTCAGAGTTTGGGTTGTTGTATTACTGATAAGATAGAGATCTACTTACTCTGTGCTTTTGAACTTCTAGAAATGATAAACGCTTCTTTTTGAAGACCCAGAACAAAAGGGAAATCAAATTCCTTCTGGCCAACCTGAAGATCTACATAGAACACCTGAGGAAATACCCCCATTCACTGCTGGTCAAGTTCCTAGGTACACACATCACACACAGACACACACCATGACAAACTGTGTTTGGGAAAGATATCTAAAATCAGAGAGTGTGCACTAGGATTAACTAATGAAATATAAATGTTGGACATGCGATATTGATTGTACATATCTATATTGTATCATATATATTGAACTATTTTAACACAGTATTTGATACTGTCAGAATTTCACATGTATGATGACTGAGGGCTTTTTTTAAATAGGGTAGTAAAATCAAGTCAAGTCAGTATTTATTATAGCCCACTGTCACAAAGCGTGTCAAAGGGTCAAAGGGCTGTACATATATTATACATAAAAATATTAATAAGCAACATTACCACAACATTTACACATAAAATGTAAAGAAGTTAGATCAACAAAGCATTACAAATGGAATATTTGACACAATAAATACTGCAAAAACAGTTATGGTACCATTAGCAACACACATACACATACACACACACACATATAAAAACTGTAGCAGAAAACTGTAGCATACGGTACATTTAAATAACAATGCACACATATACCGAGTGTACGTTTTTTTATGGGTGGGAAGACAATTCCAAAGAAGTGGGTCTTGGTAAAAGAAGACTGTAATACCTACTGATGTTTCAGAGATAGTTACAGAAGCATAATGCAGGTGCAAGCAGAGACTGCACTAAAAGCTCTGTGGTTGTGTGTTTCAGGATTCTTCAACATTCACATTCTCAATAGAAAACTAATGCAAGAAATGTCGCATTAGCATGTGCAGTGGAGAAACTATTCAGATCCTTTACTAAGTTAAAGTACCAGTACAGTAATGTGAAAATACTCCATTACAAGTTTAACTACTATATTTACAGGTAGTTTAGTCGAATGGTTCCCAACCTAGGAATCAGACCCCTCCAAAGGGTCACTAGATAAACTTGAGGGGTCATGAGATGATCAACGGGAGTGGAAAGAACAAAGAACTCTTTTCATTTTTTGGACCTCTCCAACGTGACAAGCCCGGAGGCACAAGATTTGAGGACTCAAAATGCAGACCACAGACAGCTGAAAGCGCTCAGGATAAATGGTGAAATGCAAACTGAGGGTGATACAAAGTACAACAGAAAACGCTAAGGATAAATCGACAAACTAGAAAACAAAATATCAAAGGCTCAAAAGCTGATATGATAACAAAGTACTAACAAAAGGTGTAAGGCTGAACGAATCTCAAGGCTGGATACAAAGTAGCAAACAAAAGATACAAGGCTTGACTAGATACAAAGTAGCAAACAAAAGATACAAGGCTATACTGATAACTAGACTTACAGGGACACAGACGACAAGGATCAAGGAACGCTAGAGAGCAAGGCGAGTACAGGACAAAGCACAAGACAATCTGGCACAGGACAAAGGGAGACGCGGACTATATATACACGAGGTAACAATGAACAGGTGGAGACAATTAGGGCGGGGTAGACAATCAGACAGGCGGGAAACACACCGGGAAGTCAAGGGCCTGAAACGAAAGGGGGGTTAGGTTTCACAATAAAACAGTGTATGACAAGACATGACGCTCATGAACCAAAACACAGATTTGACGAGACATGACAGTACCCCCCCCTCTAGGGCCGGCACCTGACGGCCCAGGAACATCAGGATGTTGTCTGTTAAAGTCTTCTATGAGAGTTTTATCTATAATAAAGCTTGTGGGGACCCAGGATCTCTCCTCGGGACTATACCCCTCCCAGTCCACTAGGTACTGGAA
This sequence comes from Chelmon rostratus, assembly GCF_017976325.1. Lineage (NCBI taxonomy): Eukaryota > Metazoa > Chordata > Actinopteri > Chaetodontiformes > Chaetodontidae > Chelmon > Chelmon rostratus. The sequence continues at coordinate 1,644,267 of NC_055676.1, read as the reverse complement.
TCCCCGTCCCCGACGGCACACAGCGAGCAACTTCTTCACCGTGTAGACGGGGCCTCCATCTACTAGGCGAGGAGGTGGGGGTGGTTCGGTGGGGGGTACCAGGTTGCTTTCACGGACAGGTTTGAGTTTTGACACATGGAAAGTGGGGTGGACTTTCATGGACCTGGGGAGTTTCAATCGGACAGATACAGGATTAATGACTTTGGATACTGCAAAGGGGCCCACAAACCTGGGTTCCAGCTTTCGGGAATGCACATGGAGGGGGAGATCCTTAGTGGATAGCCAAACCTTCTGGCCCTGAACATACTGTGGTGCCGCTTTATGGTGTCGATCAGCCGCTGCCTTCACCCGTGCCTGGTTACGGCGCAGCATGCTCCGTGCTGCTGCCCAAATGCGTCGGCATCTTCTTACCAGGGCGTGGGCTGAAGGGACGGTCACCTCACGGTCGTTTACCTCAAACAGAGGGGGCTGATATCCATACACTACATGAAATGGTGACATTCCTGTGGCTGTTGTGGGAAGAGTGTTATGTGCATATTCCACCCAAGTAAGGTGGTCACTCCAGGAAGTTTGATTTTGGGAAACAAGGCAACGGAGGCGAGTTTCTAGGTCCTGATTCATTCTTTCGCTCTGGCCATTGGATTGTGGGTGGTACCCGGATGTCAGGCTTACGGTAGCACCGAGCATCTGACAGAACTCTTTCCAGAAATTGGAGATGAATTGTGGCCCTCGGTCTGAAACAATGTCTTTAGGTAGTCCGTGTATGCGAAATATTTCTCTGATCAAAACAGTAGCTGTGTCTTTGGCTGATGGTAGTTTGGGCAATGCGATAAAGTGGGCCATTTTGGAAAATCTATCCACAACAGGAATATGGTTGTGTTACCTCTCGACGTGGGCAGTTCGGTGACAAAGTCCAGAGCGAGGTGTGTCCATGGTCTCTGAGGGATAGGCAGGGGTTGAAGGAGTCCGGTCGGGTTTTGTCGGAGAGTCTTGTTCCTGGAGCAGATTTCACAAGCCTGCACATATTCCAATATGTCTTTATTCATGGTGGGCCACCAGAACCTTTGCTTGATCACATACTCTGTCCTTTTTACCCCCGGATGGCATGTAAGCAAGGATGTGTGTGCCCAATGGATCACCTGCGACCTCAGACGAGCCGGTACAAACAACCGGTCGCTGGGACAGCCTGCAGGGATTTCATCACCCTCAGTAGCTTGTTGCACATCCTTTTCTATCTGCCAGGAGACCCCTCCGACCACACAGTTCAGTGGTAGGATGGTTTCGGGCTCCTTGGCGGCCGGTTCCGGCTCGTACAGCCGGTTTAGTGTTCTGAGACCCGGGCCTGTACGACAAGGTGAACCGGAACCGGCTGAAAAACTGCGCCCAACGGGCCTGTCTGGCGTTAAGTCTTTTAGCAGTTTTAATATATTCCAAATTTTTGTGGTCTGTCCACACTAGGTACGGCTGTTCTGCTCCCTCCAGCCAGTGCCGCCACTCTTCGAGCGCGGTCTTAACTGCTAATAGCTCCCTGTTGCCCACATCATATTTTCTCTCTGCCTGGTTTAGCTTGCGTGACAAGTAAGCGCATGGGTGAATCTTATTATCTTTAGCAGATTGTTGTGATAAAACTGCCCCTACCCCTTCGTTGGATGCGTCTACCTCAACCACGACCTGCCGTTGCAGATCAGGTACCGTGAGGACAGGAGCGGAGATGAAGGCTGTCTTCAGACACTGGAAGGCTGTCTCAGCACCGGAAGACCACTGAAATACTGATTTGGCAGATGTGAGAGCATGGAGAGGAGCAGCAACAGAGCTAAAGTTTCTGATGAATTTTCTATAGAAATTAGCAAAGCCCAAGAACTGTTGTAATTTTTTGCGGTTTGTCGGAACTGGCCATTTAGCCACCGCGCTCACTTTCTCGGGATCCATCTCAATCTGGTTCTTGGTTATAACATAGCCTAAGAATGAAACCTGGTTAGTGCGAAACTCACATTTTTCAGCTTTTACATACAAATGATGTTCAAGGAGGCGAGAGAGTATTTGACGTACATGACGCTGATGAGACTCCAAGTCAGGCGAGAATATCAGGATATCATCCAAATATACGAAAACAAAGTCATTCAGATATTCTCTCAAAACATCATTCATGTACCCTTGAAACACAGCTGGGGCATTTGTCAGTCCAAAAGGCATCACCAAATATTCATAGTGTCCGCTGGGGGTATTGAACCCGGTTTTCCATTCGTCCCCTTCCCTGATGCGGATCAGGTGATAGGCGTTGCAAAGGTCCAGCTTTGTGAACCACTGGGCCTGTTGTAGGAGCTCAAAAGCAGAGGACATTAATGGCAATGGGTAGCGGTTCTTGACAGTGATATCATTAAGCGGACTGTAGTCTATGCATGGCCTGAGGGACCCATCTTTTTTACCAACGAAAAAGAACCCTGCCCCCGCGGGGGAGGATGAGGGTCGGATTATCCCAGACCTAAGTGAGGCTTGGATGTAATCATCCATCGCTTTACGCTCAGGCACCGAGAGTGAATAGAGTCTCCCCTTGGGGATGGGAGCTCCGGAGAGCAGCTCGATGGCGCAGTCTGAGGATCTTGCTTTATCCTTGTTGAAGACCTCCTTGAGATGCCCACACCGCGGCACCCGGGCCAAGTCCGGATACTGCTCACTCTCCTCCTTCGAGATGTCGATGGCTGCAGTGCTCTGGGTCTCTATGCTGTGGACAGATAAGCATGGAGAGTTTGTCATGTATTCCCTTCCCCACCCCAGGACTTTCCCAGTCTAAGTGGGGGTTATTTTGTGGAGCCACGGGAAACCCAGAATGAGCAAGTGTTGAGCTGAATCGAATAAATGAAAACTGACAGTTTCTCGGTGTGCATTGTCTATGGTCAGCTCACATGGCTCGGTGCAGTGTGTGATCTGAAACAGGAAACGCCCGTTCAAGGCACTGGCATTTATGGGCTGTGATAGCTTCTTTACGGCTACCTGGAAATCCCTGGCTAATTGCCAGTCCAAGAAATCTTCGTCAGCCCCAGAGTCAATCAGTGCCTCTAAGTCACATAGTTTCGGATTCATTTTCAACGTTACCTTTGTCAGTGCGCGAGGAGGATTCAGTCCAGGCAGACGGCTCACCAGCGACCTCCTTTCAGTTGGTGAGCCTGCTCTTTTACCTGGCATGTTGCTAAGAGGTGGCCCTGCTCGCCGCAGTAGAAGCAGGCGTTTTCCCTACGGCGGCGGTTCCTCTCTTCCGCAGTCAACCTGGTATGCCCAATCTGCATGGGCTCCTCCGTACCAGGAGGCGGCGGTGTGGGCGTGAACGGCGGGGGCGCTGACTGTAGCCCGAAGCGGCGGTTCTCCTCCCTCGGAGGTTGTCTCCGGCCGTCTCCTCAGCGATTCCTCTCCCGATCGCGCAGTCGAGAGTCGATCCGGATGGCCGTCGATATGATGGCTTCCAGGTCCGAGGGCAGATCCAGCGGAGCCAGCTGGTCCTTCAGCGCGTCGGACAGGCCGTTGACGAAGGCATCGTTTAATGCCGGGCTGTTCCACCCACTGTCGGCGGCTAGCCTGCGAAAGTCTATGGCATAGTCAACAACTCTTCGCTGGCCCTGCCTCAGGCGCAGCAGCGCCCGGGAGGCGTAGTGGGCTGGCTACTCATGATCAAAGATTTTAGACAACATTTTGGAAAATGTCTTAACATCTTGGCACATCATAGATTCTCTGGACCATTCGGCCGTGGCCCAGGCTGAAGCTCTCCCCGACAGGTGGGAGATCATGAATGCCACTTTGGATTGTTCATTCGGATATGCACCGGGATACTGCTTGAAGTGCAGATCGCATTGCACCAGGAAGGATCTGCATCCACCAGAGTCTCCCGAGAATCTTTCCAGAGCAGCGAGGCGTGGAGCGGCCAAGGTTTGGTCGCGGACCGGCGGAATGGCGGTCGGCTCAGCGTGAGGTTCTCCGGCAGGTGAAGCAGCGTTAGCGAGGTGGATGTTCATCCGGTGGAATTGTTCTGTGAGTAGATTAATTTGTGCCATGGCGGATCTCTGTAACTCGCTCTGTCTGAGAGATCCTTTACTCCCTGCTGAATGCTATGCAGCTGGTCCTCATGCTGGTGGAGGAGGCTGCCCTGAGCTGTAAGAGCTGTTCTTAACTGGCTAGGGTCTGCTGAGTCCATGTTTGGCCAGATTGTACTGACAAGCCCGGGGCACAAGATTTGAGGACTCAAAATGCAGACCACAGACAGCTCAGCAGAGTTTCAAAATAAAAGATTTATTAAACTCTAAGCGCTCAGGATAAATGGTGAAATGCAAACTGAAGGTGATACAAAGTACAACAGAAAACGCTAAGGATAAATCGACAAACTAGAAAACAAACTATCAAAGGCTCAAAAGCTGATATGATGACAAAGTACTAACAAAGGTGTAACTAACGTGTAAGGCTGAACGAATCTCAAGGCTGGATACAAAGTAGCAAACAAAAGATACAAGGCTTGACTAGATACAAAGTAGCAAACAAAAGATACAAGGCTATACTGATAACTAGACTTACAGGGACACAGACGACAAGGATCAAGGAACGCTAGAGAGCAAGGCGAGTACAGGACAAAGCACAAGACAATCTGGCACAGGACAAAGGGAGACGCGGACTATATATACACGAGGTAACAATGAACAGGTGGAGACAATTAGGGCGGGGTAGACAATCAGACAGGCGGGAAACACACCGGGAAGTCAAGGGCCTGAAACGAGAGGAGAGTTAGGTTTCACAATAAAACAGGAAGTGTATGACAAGACATGACGCTCGTGAACCAAAACACTTAACAGATTTGACGAGACATGACACAACGTTTCACGCTTGTATTTTGTGTGGATTCAAGAGAGAGAAAGAGAGAGAGCGCACCAGTTATAAGGCTTGTTATCATCTGGTGGTAGCTAGCTAGCTAATTCACTAAGGCAAGACTTGAAAGATGTGGACATAAGAAGCTTTTTCAAAAAGAATTAGGATGAAAGCAACGAGGCACCGGTGAGACTAGAGGAGGTGGAGGAACAGTTGTCTGTTGCTGTAGTAGCAGATGAGTCATGATGTAAGGAAGCCACTGCCTCATCTACGAGCTCAGGGTGGTGAAGAAAAGGGCTCCAAAAGTCTCTACAGCTGTTTGCAGACTCACAGCTGATTCAGCTGTGATCACCTTCCGCCGTCGTCACAATTGGATATCGCTTCATGTGATGCTTCAGAGGAAAGGTCTTATTTCACCAAAAACGTATTCTCTTCTTTCTTTTCTCCTCGCATGCTTTGGGTTTCTCTCTCTTCAGAGGCTTGGGATGTACCCATTGTGACAGAAATATGTCTTTGGTGGAACTGGCAACAATTCATAAACATTTCAAACGTGACAATAGGCCATGAATGCACATTGATTTTTGTGCAAGGGTTATACCATTGAAACCACTGGTTTAATCTTTAAGAATGTATTTTATTATATAAACTTAGATGTTTTAATCTAAAAGAAGTGTAGATCATAAATAAGCATAAAGAAAAGTGCTCAGCACAAAATGACCAAGTTAGCACCCAGCTGTTGACCATGGTGGAGCATTAAGCAGCTAGAGAGCTGGATATTTGTCAGGAGCTGGTGGAGACCAAAAGCAGAGCAAAAAGGAGACCAAATTTTGGACTGTCATTCATCAAGTGGCCAACATGACTAAAATGAATTCTAATGTTACTCTGTGTCTACTGGATGTATAAATCTTATTAGATGATATGTTGCACTGGACTGAATTATTTGTCACTGTTTTTTCAAGGTGTTCACAGGATCAAAATCCCACACAGACGGAAGGTACAAATCCAAATCACCATTCAATGTGGCATGAACATAACCTTAAGATTATAGAATGTTGCAAATCATTATAATGTAGTGCATTTCCTTTTTTCACTTGTCCTTTCCAGAAATACTTCATTGTTATGCAAAGTGTGTTTTATCCAGATGATCGAATCAATGCCAGGTAAGTCCCCATAAATACAAAGCATAGCAGTATCATTATGCCGTTAACAACACATAAACAGACATTGCAGCCTCTTTGTGTGCTTTTATGTAAGTAAAACTTTATTTATATAGTACAGTAGATTTATTAGACACAGGCTGAGACTTTAAAAGAGCAAAGACAACTGGAATAAGGGTTTTAGCTGGACTGGAATTACCACAGCAGACTGTAATCAGATTACCTGAACTAGCATCTGACAACACAGAATGTATAGTGGAGTGGTTCTTAGATCTAGGTGTAATCCTAACAGGAATACTGACTGAGTCCAGGGAAATACTGGAAATCAGCTGCAAAGCTGTGGGTAGGTCCTTGATGCAGGCACCACATGAGGGTGAAGATTGCTGCAGAAGGTTCGGCCACACACATACATGCCAGACCATCGGTGCTGTATATCAATACCAGGCACCACAAAAAGACGCCTTGCCAAGGTGACGGCAGAAGGCCAGCAGCTAGGTGGAGCAGTAGCAGCAGACTCCTGACAGAACCAGCCAAGTTGGAGGAGATCAGACCCCCCATAGGAGGAACTGGAAGACGGTTCAAAAGAGTGGCAGCAGGGTTGGGACAGTCCTCTTGTCGTAGGAGCCAAGCTGACCCCTAGTGGGGCTGGAAGCAGAGGGCAGTCGGTACAAGGCGAGGTCTATGGTGCCTGGGACGTCACCATCTAGTGAGAAGAAAGAGAAAGAATTGAGTATTATGGAAACCTGGGCAGAAGATGGATGGTCGCCCAGGTGCTGCCTGGCTGGAGTGCATGGTGGTCCATCTATGTTGTACAGTGGTTGTAATTTATTGCTCAGCTGAAGAGGTTCAGATGAGAACCGTGGGAGGGAGTGTTTAGGATGACCATCCGGTGGTGGCAGAACCAGACGAGGGAAGAGGGACATCTTTGGGTGCAATAGAGGCTGAGCACTCGATGAACGGGCTGGTGCCTCTGTAGGTGGAGCCCAATGCAGAGAGTTGTTTGGCATGGGCAGTAGCAACAGATGAAAACGGCAGGATAGCTCATCCTTGTCTTTCAGATCCTGCTTCAGCCATCTGATGTGATCTTGCAACCGGAGAGTATGCCGCAGGCAGTGTCCACAAAGAGCCTTGATGAAGTTAGGCTGTTTCAAAGACCAGCTAGCTATAGCAATAGCAACCAGCCTAAAAACAAACCTGGCACTAGCAAAGCCACCCAGTTGAAGGAATCACTTGCTAGAAAGCAAAATCCACAATCAAGGCTTCAGGAATAATTCGGACTATACTGGTGTCAGGGTCAGGTAGTATAGGAATAAAGGCAGAAGTTCCAGTCCACAAGCAGCTACAAAAGTTGGTTAATCATGTATAGAAATAATGTGAGACAAACAGAAGTGATTTTTGATTTTTTGTTCCAGATGTGACGTCCAGTGAAAGTCCTGCAAATGTCACTTCGTTCTGTTTAGATGCTACTGTGGTCCTTACATAACACCCTGCCTGACCTTGACTAGTGTTTCTTTAGCGCCCTTTCCAACTAAGGGGAAGTGTGTATTTTGTATTGCCAGGTATGACATTAAGGGCTGTGAGGTGAGTCGTTGGACAGAGCCTGCACCAGAGGGAAGCCAGATTATTGTGGTTCTGAAAGACCTCAACTTTGAAGGCCAGTTCATCACTCTGGGTAAGAAAACAGTATGGTGTGTGCTCTGAGTCATATGAAGCTGTGTAAAAGTGGTATGGGTAGCATTATTGCACCACCTTGGCTTGACAGTCCGTATTGTTTCTAACATGGTTCCAAAATGCAGTCTTCTCAGTGAACCATGTAAAAACACCTAATTCAAATAAATCTCAATCAAATAAAAATTCAGTGCCAGTGATGCGTGTAGATACCAGTGGTGATATTCATGTATTGAACATATATATTTTGAACATATTCTGTTTCAATTTTAATGTGTGGTGTGTGTAGACCAGCAGCGTCCCTGGCTCCTGCGGCAGGTGGAGATTGACACACACTTCCTGCGGAGGCTCAATGTGTTGGACTACAGTCTTCTTCTGGCCCATCAGCCATTACACCACGATGAGCGCCACCAGAGTCTCTCATTCGCTACACTCATCATGAGAACCAAAAAGTGAATATCTTGAAGTTGCTTTCCTAACATTTCACAACTTGGTTTCTGAACATTTTGTGACCTGTTGTCCTGTGTTTAATTCCCTGAGATAATATCATTTACAGGGTAGTTAGAGAGTTAATAGTAAAAGTAAACAGTAATCTATATGTCATTTTCAACCACTCACAGAAGCAGGCTAAGCAAAGTACATTGGTTTGTATTGGTCTCTGGAGATTCTCATTCATCCAGGTCATGGTAGGCTTCCAAAAGGCAACTGGACTTGCTTGAGGTTCTAGAAGACGTTTCGCCTCTTATCCAAGAGGCTTCTTCAGTTCTAACTGACTGGTGGGAAGTCTCAGGTATTCATCCTCTTGCAGGGTCATGGATAGATAGAGGATAAATACCTGAGACTTCCCACCAGTTAGTTAGGATTAAAGAAGCCTCTCGGATGAGAGGCGAAACGTCTTCTAGAACCGCAAACAAGTCCAGTTGCCTTTTGGAAGCCTTTAGAAATAGGTTGGCATTATTCTTGATTTCCATCCATCAGATAAACAGAAACATTTGTCTTACTCCATTTTCTGATCGAGTTAATTAAAAATAAGGAAAATGTATAAGTATAAGGACAAGCACATCTTCTCTTGAAAACAACTCAGGGATCCAGCAAGATGGGATTTTTAATTTCAGGAAGAGTAGGTAGCAAATTGTGGCTGTAATTATTACAGGGGTGGTGGTGAAAAATTACCCAGAAATACACTCCAGGTGGGATCAAAGACATAAATCCTGTCCTGATGGTGCTTAAGAGTCCATAGCCATGATAGCAGCTCTGTGAGGCTGTTTTTTAATATAGGCACAGTGGTGTTTGTGGCTAACGTGAGCATGCTAACATGCTGATGTATAGCAGGTACAGGGGTTATCATGCTAACATTAGCTGAATGACACCAGGGATAAAGTGTGGCTGAGGCTGATGGGAGTGCGATTTGTTTTGCAGGTATTTAGTCCTGCGTTGTACAAATGAAAATTTTGCATTGACTCAGTGCCCTTCAGACATGTTTTTCAGATAAATGAAAATAATCTCCTTTGAATAGTAATTTCTGTTTGTCTAATACAGATTTTCCACATTTTCTGAATCTGTGGTAGAGAATATGTTCATTCTCACTGTACGTGCACTGGATGCTCCACGTTTCCACATATACATATATTTGTTAAAGTTGCATATTGGAACACCATAGCTTCCTAGGAGGTTGGAATCAGTTGGACTTGGTTGTAGAAACTTGAAAATGTTTTGCTCTCATCGACAAGTAGTGGAAAATCCCGTGTATGTGACCTCTGTGTGGTTGTTTTGTCATGTTGAAACCACTTTGGTGTGAAAACCACAGGGATGTGTTGTTTGTTGAAAAGCCTCTCTGATACTCTGTGGTATCTCTACTCTCTAAACTCTATGGAGACTCCAGACCTCTTCAGTATGTAGGCAGTTCAGGGCTCTGCCTTCCAATTCTTCCATGTAGTGGTTTGCCACAATGGGAGACACAGGCGAGCCTATGGCACAGCCAATGTCTTTTTTTCTGTAAAAACAAAGGGCCCGAGCGGGGTTCCCTTTGTGATTAGCTCAACTATTGGTACATGCTGTGGTGTGATGGCAAAGTTTAATCCTTTGGCAAGGACCTGTTGCTCTGATCGGTTAAGTTCCCTGTCTGACAGATTCTTCATCCGTCTGTCGTGTGTTTTATCCAGCGTGGAGTTATCAGTCTTTTGCCTCCAGGTAAATCCTTCTGCTGTCCCAGTGTTGCTGGCTCATAACTTTAGGTTTTGAAATTTACGTGTCTGTCTTTCCTTGCTTCTGATGAGCCTTCTCAATGAAATCAGTGGCCTTCTCCAGGGTCCCGTCCAAAATTCCAAACCATGCACAATAGAGTCGATATATGTACTATCATTCAGCATGCTTTGATGGTAGTATGTGTCAAACATACTAGCCAGTGTGGCAGCGATCAGCATGCTGCTTCCTGAGAGCCTCGTTGGAGACGTGTCACCGCAGCACCCCAGGCCAACCAGCCTCACCCCTCCGAGCATTTGCAATAATCCCCTATCCCTAATCCCTTATCTAATCATAATAATAACCATAATCATGTAATACATCCTTGACATGCATGCATTAAGAAGATGTTAAAAAAGAAAGGCGAGCCACACACAGCCAAACTCGTGGTGGATCTTGTGGGCATCTCTGTAGCCAAAGAATCCTTACATTACTGGAAAAAGTAAGCAACTAATGTTACTCCCGCCTTTCACAATACAACCTAGACGCATCCTGTTTGGTATGAGTCTGCATTTTTAGCATATCTGGTGAAAGCCTGGGTGGTTTTTGTAGTCAGTAATTTTTCCTGGCTGTCCGTTCATGCTGCCATACCATTGTGAGGGTGTTCATTCCACAGTTCTGGGTGAGATGTCTTCAGTCATCCGGGTCATGGTTATCCAAAGACAGTTGAACAAAAGGTTGCTGGAATTGAGAACGTTTCACCTCTCATCTAAGGGGCTTATTTAGTAACCAGCTGGTTAGAATTTATAATAATACCTCCACATCTCCGGATGTGGCCAGGGACCTCACACCACAATGAAAGCGCAGAAGACAAAGACCAATGAGACAGGCTGAGCCATATGCTGGGAAATGTGTAATAAGATTTGCTTTGTTGGCCTAATGAGAGAAACATAACATTGTGATTTAGCATGTTTATTTCTGGTGTAGAAATAGTAAGAACTGAAATTGCAAAACAAAAGATAGGATTAAAAGATCACTGGCATTATTAGTAAGAATGACATCCTGTTAATTAATATAAGGCATGCAGGTATTAGTCTGTGGTAGAAAGTTCCACAGTTTTAAACATGGAAGCATTAGACATGTAACAAACTTCAGTCTTGGAGCTGGTGTAACTAGCTGCCACCCTTGTGGTGCCGTCTTGAATATTATTGAAGTAGGTAAGGGGTTTGATGGTTTGATGGTACAGGCTTGAAAGAAATGAAGTGAAACCACACAGCAAGACGGGCTGAGTGGCAATAGTGCAGTGAAGTATCTGCTGGGCTGATGAGGGAAAGTGGAAACAAGTGAGAGAGTGGGCGGAGTAGGCAGCAGAGCAGGTGAGGGAAATGAGAACAGGTGTGTGTTTGGGTGTAACAGTCAGGTGATGGGAAAGGAGAGAAAGGCTGAGGGCATCTGGTGCATTAGTGGAGAAAAGCATTAAAGGGCCTGGGAAAGTAGAAGTGTGGCTGGACAGGAGAGACAGAGGCAGACTGTGGTACTTAGCAAATATTAGCATGCTAACGTTAAACGAATAAGGTGAACATGGCAAACTTTAAACCTAACCAGTCTGTTTAACCCACCAGTGTCACTGCTGTACCTAAGTACAGCCTTACAGAGCTGCTAGCATAGACCTCAGGACTTTCAGACACGATGCAACAACGGCATCACTGCTCTCTCATACCCATTATTATTTGGAATGGAGAAAAAACACATTTGCTAATTTGAAAACTTGTGCCGTGATTTGAAAATCAATCATCTTAGTTTTTGTAATCTGATTTGCCAAATTACTTCAGATTAGTTACTTCAGTCGGCTCTTCTGAAGGTTTAGCTTCATCACTACTATGTCATAAGCCATAAAATGATTTAATGCCGAAACATGTATTTAAGGATTCACTATTTTACTATTAGAATCTATTTTTGATCCAGACTGATCCATGCCATTAACCCATTATATCATTTTCTTGTCTAGACAGATTACATTGCACAATAGGTGAATTGTGAGTGAGGCCATGTAACTACTCTGACTCACACCCATTCTCTTCCATGTGACCTTTTAGATCTGTGAATCCAGGTTCCAGCCCTGTCCACACAGGCATAGCTGCTGTTCCTGGGGCAGTCCCAGAAGATGATTCCACCTTACTGTTGTCTGATATAGATGGTGGCTGTTTGAAGCAGTCACAAGCAGGAGATGCATCAGGTGGTAGCACTCTTCAAACTTGCACAGAGGATGCAGGGCCAGGCCGTGACGCTGCTGAGCTTCAAGATTTCAGGGCCCAAAACCGACGTCTACTGCCCAATTTAAAGAATCCCCTGCACGTCATTGATGGGCCTGAGCAGCGCTACTTCATCGGCATCATTGACATTTTTACAGTTTACAGCTGTAAGAAGAGGCTGGAGCACTGGTGGAAGAGGCTGAGACATCCTGGCCGGTCCTTCTCCACCGTCAGTCCACAGACTTACTGCCTCAGGCTGTGTAACTGGGTACAGGACCATACCAAGTAGACCCTGGATGAGTGGTGGAGACTTACCGCCAACTGAGCATGTCCAAGCAACTAAATGGTCATCCAAAGTCCACACACATGCACACACGTAACAAGTTTATCTCAACATCTGTTCATGGCTCCATTCCTTTCGTCTTTTCACATGCTCAAAACACAAGCCTGACATCTATGGCACTACATTTGTCTCGCTTTTGAGTGTGCAGTAGACATTTTGAGCACAGGAAAATGTTTTCTGCAAACATGTAAATTATACTTTGTAGAGAAATTAATATCATGTAATCTAAAGAGACTGGTGGCACGCAAACAATTAACTTCAGCAAACAAAACATGTATTCTGTACTCACTTCATTTATTGCTGTTGGCGACATGGTCCTTTTTGTAAAGTAGCTAAATAAGCAAGACAAATTGCAAATGTGTTCAAACTCACTTTGTGTCCAACTTTAAGAGTTCCATCCTGCTTGTCCAGTTCTTTCCTAGTGACCGACAATCCTACTAGTGATCTGATCTGAGATGATTCAGCTTATAATGACCAACTCCACTTCTCCCTTTGACTGTAATGTACTGTAGCAGGGAAAATAAGTGAAAGTAAGTGAGAGAGATTATTATTGTGAGTTTATGTGGATAATAGTAAACATGCAATTAGATTTATTGTGCACAGAACAGATTTTTGTTCGCACTTACTAAATGATTATTTTCATGATTGTAATTTCTCTACAATATATCTTTGCAAAATATTTTTCATTGTGCACTCAGAAATTTGACACATACGATTCTATAGACAGCATCTTACTCAGTCAGAGTAGTTGACAGAACAGTGGTGAAAACAGCTCGCAAGCATGCCCAGTGTGAGAGAGAAGAAGGTCTTTGCTTTAAAAAACTAAAACACATTGCCACTGATGTGCCTTCTTAATAAGTATGAAAAGACAAACATGGCCTTCATACGCCTTACACACATGCCTGCCTGCATGTAATTCCAGCCCATATTTCATGATCATTTTGTTTACAGCATGTGGCTGCATTAAGTGATTCGATAAATACTGTACTCTATTTGAAGGAAGGGTATTGGCAGCACTAAATGCCTTTTCTTTTAACTTAAAGGTGTGACTGTCTGGGATAAAAAAACAAAACAAAAGATGACTGTATGAAATGTCACCAATCCAAGTGGACTGGCAGTCATTTCAGTATATTAACATTTTTAAGACTTGTGCAATGGAAATGCAACTATAGCACAGATGGTCCTTAAGTTTGCCAATAGTTTTAATATAAATATATTTTCCAGAACTTTTTGTGTGCTTTAAGGGACTGTAAACTCAATAGAGGTGCCACTTGGAAACAAGCATACATGTTCTCACACACAACATTAACAGTTGATTAGCAGTTATAATAATAAAATTATATCAGTTCAGTTTAGTCTTTGTCTTAAGGGAAGTGCAGTAGAAACAGTAATATTGTTTAAAAGAAAACTTACATTATCACAGAAGAAATAAACAAAGGACATACCATTTACAAGTTCCTTATTTGAGGACCTCCTGCTGACTGCAAAGCCTCATAGGGCTGGGTGCATGGGCAGCAGACTTCACTCAGTTTATTGGGTGTCTGCATAGAGACATGTTTACACGGTTGTTAGCATGTGCAGTCTGCATGCTGGACACTGGACACTCGTCCAGTGTTGGGGTCGTTACTGAGAAAAAGTAACCTATTACACATGACTCGATATCATAAGGTAATGGTTACTCATTTACTCCCTGTAGAATGTCATTTGTTACACTACTACCTTGCTTTTGCATAAATCTGCAACATTGCCTGAGATGCATTGTCACTGTCATAATTTCCAGTTAACATAATGTCAGACCTTACATCTGCCACATATTGGCACAAATCCCTATCCTAATAAAGAGGACAGATGATGACAGACTCAAGAGAGAAAAAGAAAAAAACAGGTTTAAATGGCATCTGAACCGCATGTAACAGGAAAAACTCACTCAAAACAAATTCACTCAGGTTGTCTGCTCACCATCACTTTATACTGGACAGTCCAGCTTATGTGGTGTGTTTATCACTAACGCAGTGGTGGTTGGGAGTCCCTCAAATTGTTTGTCAGACCACCTGTTCCTCCTCTGAGTCAGCACAAGACTGCTCAGGCTGAAGAGGCTCTCCACTGCACTGCTGTGTTGACTTTCACAGATGTCGTCTTTATTGCAGGCAATAAACATTAGCCAAAGTCATGAGAGGTCAGGCAATTGTTGCACAAGCGTGCATGAAAAGGCATGTTTAATATTTTTTGTCTCTCCACCCATTATGCAGATAATTTATGTAATACAAGTAACAACAACAGTTGTTTGACCAGTAACTGTAATGAACAGTAACATGTTACATTACTGCGTACAGACAAACATAATGTGATTACAGCAATGCTTTACTTACGTACTCTGTAATGCTCCTAACAATGATGTCTTCATATGCTGCTGTGGGCTATGGAGGGATTTAAGGGTTGAAAATAGAGATACAAATAAATAGATAATTATGTAATAAAATACTTAAATAATAATAAATAATTACATGAATTAATGCCCAATAAATATATAATTACGTAACAAAGTGTTTAAATAGATGAATATATAATTACAGTATGTAATTAATGCAGATAGTACAGGGCTGCAACAGCACCGCTGCTCAGCTTGGCCGCCCCTCTGTTCACTTACCAGCTGATACAATTGAACAATATGTGTGCTCTGAAAATCCATGATCTAGCAAAGCTGCCTGGAGTGTGCAAGTGGACCAGGTAAGTTAAGGTTAACCGTTTCACAGATGACCATGTCAGTGTCATAGAGGTCCAGCCTGGTTTACGGATTCATCAGTTCAAACAACAATTGCAGGGTAGAGTCTGCCCCCTGGCTTCTGGTGGAAGTTACCCTACAGATAAAGGAAAATACAAACACATTTAAATATATATATATATATATATATATATATATATATATATATATATTAAAAATAGATAAATCACCGGTGAATAAATGAATTAATAGAGAAATAAATATATATGAATGAATAAAGAAATCATGTTTAATTTAATTTGGGACTTATGTCGTTATAGTGACGAACATTAAATTATGTAAAAAAAAAATCATTCAATCAATTTATATTATCATATCTTTAATAAGCATTGAATTATATAATTACTAATTTGTTCATTTATTAAAGCATTTTATTATCTAATCATTAATGTATTTAGATATTTATTTTCAGCTCTTAAAACACTCAATGGGCCCATCCAGCCTTATAGGCCTGCATGTTGTATGTATTCATGCACCATGCTTTGTGCATAGTCAATGCCCTGTTCCATAGGCACAAATTTACCCTCCTGTAGTGCTGAAGTGCAGTTAGAATGCTAACAATTGAAGACTTCACTGACAAGAACTACAGGTTAATCTGAGACTTCTCCAACACACTCCAAGTATTTCTTGATTTTATCTTTATTTGTGTTGATGATATAGTAGTATTGAATGCAACTGAAAAGACTTGTGCTTTCTCTACATTAAGGGAAAAAAAATGCACAGCCTGAATCACAGAAGACATTTTTATTGTTTGTTATGGAATTCAGCAGTGCCTCTTTGGAATATGATACGTAGTATTTATTCACCTTAAGCCTAGAAAAGTGTTGAAAAAGAAACAGGCAAATATTATGTTTACTTTAGTAACCAGTAAGCTGCTCATGTGTCAATGTCTGAACACACTGAAAGAAACTGTGGAAACACTCTGAAGCTATCCTGGTATGACGATACAACCCATGTGAAATCTCTGTATGAAAATACATGTAAGCTCATTAGCAGCATATACTACATCATTGGTGCAAGTAATTATTTCTGCATGAATAAAACACACTGACTTTAAAGCACATCATGTTAATGAAGCATCTTTTTTGAAAGAATGCTTTAACAAACCCAATTAAAAGTGTGGCCTAAAAACTAATTACAAGCAGGAAAGCTACCAACAAGGATCATAATGAAATTAATGAAATGACATGACATACAGTTTCTGACAATTTAAAGAAGCGGGGGGATTAACTTGCTTTTTGTGTGTTGTGGAAGGGATGTGTTCTTAAAACATGACACATTGTCTGAATTTGTGTTCTGTTAATTCAGTTCAATTCAGTTTTATTTCTATAGCACCAAAACACGACAGAAGTTGTCTCAGGACACTTTCCATATAGAGCAGGTACAGACCAAACTCTATCTACAGAGACCCAACAATTCCCTCATGAGCAGCAATTGGCGTCAGCGGCGAGGAAAAACTTCCTTTTAGGAGGCAGAAACCTCGAGCAGAACCAGGCTCTGGGTGGGCGGCCATCTGCTTCGACTGGTTGGGTGGGAGGGAGAGAGACAGAGAGAGAGAGAGATAGAGAGATAGAGGTTCGGGGTTGGGCAGCAATCACAGTATTGACAGCTCTAATAGATTTGTAGCTGTATGAAGTACATATGGCATAGTATATACATATGTGATATATTAATGTATGTGATTTATATACATATTAATAGGAGATAGTATATGAACATAACACAGCACTAATGGTAGTATAGCTAATAGCAATAAGAGTTTTGGGCTGCCTCTCCCTCCATGGCAGCTTTGTAGTATTCATTTCTGAATAGGGAATCTAGTTTTGATGACTCACATGTAATGACATGTCAGTGTGAGATACCCTGTCTATTCTTTTTAACATTACATTACATTTTAACCTTAGGCAGACTCTAATTTGAGTTTTCCCAGTGGACTGGCCGACTCCACACAGCGATAGGAAAAACCCTTCAGAGTTATGAAGTGGGCCCATACACTGGTTCAGCTACTTCAGGATTCCATGTAAAATGGGGCACTGTGCATAACATAAATGAAACAGAATGTGCTAATTTGCTTATCATTTCAGCTCATCAAACAGTACAAGACCACATATTTAACGTTTTACCTCACTGACTTCATTGATTTTTGTAAATATCTGCTTAACTTTGAATCTAATGCAGCAACACATTTCAAACTAGTTGGGACAGGAGCAGCTAAAGACTGGGAAAGATGTGGAAAGCTCCAAAAACACCTGTTTGGATCATTCCACAGGTAAACAGGTTGACTGGTAACAGGTGATTGCATCATGATTGTGTATGAAAGGAGCATCCTGGAAAGGCTCAGTGGTTCAAAGGCAGGGATGGAGGGAGGTTCAACACTTTGTGAACACATGACTGTGGAAAGGAGATGAATACATGGGCTCATTAACACCAGGAAACTGCTGATGATTGATGATGAATGATTCCATTCTGTTTTTATTTACCTATCACACAATGACACTACTTTTTTTGAATCTGGGCTTTACTTGGCTTTCTCCAAACATACACAAACTGTTATCTCTGTAAATTATGACACGCTCTGTGAAATGTATGCATTGAGCATTCATGAATATAAACAGGAGACTGATAGGGTACAGATGTTTTCAGTCGTTTTCCCTTGAGTGGGCATTGACCTCGGCCACATCCTCATGACTCTGGAGACAGACTTGCAGTCTGTACAGGCAGAAACAGCGGCAGAAAACGGTCAACTGACAACAGATGAAAGGCAAAACATGTTCCACTGTTCAATAATGCCTGGTGGATTGGTTGAAACTTGATTTAGACAAGCACAATGATCTGCATAACACTGTAACATGTGACACATTCATCACTTGGCCAGACACACAATTTCAAATGAACGATGATGTCATAAAAAAATGATGCTTACCTCACATATTTTGGACATTGTGCATGAATTGGGACTCCCCTCGGAGCTCCTCCTCTTGCCCCCTTTCTTCCTCCATCCCGTCTGCATGAATGATAAGATGATGTAATTCCAAAATTGGGTGTAGGCGGCTGGTTACTGCCTCACTGTTCAACTGCTAATATAAGACACAGCATGTTTCACAGATACACAGCTTTCTTCAGGACCGGTTTACAGACAGTCTCGCAGAGATCAGACCTGTTGCTATGGGACAGAATCGAATGGCAAGCACTCTGCCAGCTGAAGCTGCCTGTGGGAATTCAGTGACAGACATGGGCCCGGACGAGTCTGTGCTCATCCTTATCAAACACTGCCGCGACATGAAGCAACAGGAGACGCGCCTCAGACTCATCACTCTGCTTCTGCTGCTCACCTGTATGGCGTTGTTCATTTTCAACACTGGTGTAGGTTTAAGGCAACGTGAAAGCACTGGAGCCAGCGGACAAGAGGTAAGCTCCACAAGCTTTTCTTCATGGGCTAAGTTACCCTGGTCTTCTTTGAGAGCTTTGGCTGTGTCCAAACCACTGATGATGTGATTGATGATGATGTAAATCTCACTGAAGCTTGTGTATTGGCTCATACAAAGTAGGATAATTTCACTCTGACATCGGTGACCATCTGTTCACTAAAGCTCTGAAGTGAAGGACGTAGTGAGGTTCTCTTAACTACATGATCAACATGCAGGGTTGATTTAAGGCTGCCACGATGCACAGTATTCTGCATCTCCAATGACAGATGCAGAAATTACAAATTAAGCTGTATGGACTTGAGAACTTGTGCCATGCGATCTTTATGTGATACATGAAAATATTTGTAGGCTTCATACTGACATAGGTGCTGTGTCCACATTTTTATTGGTGCTAATGATCCAACCCCCCCTGTCCACTTACACAGAATATTTCATATAATATCAGAATATCTCAGTGGACAAAATATATTTACTCATTGATTGTGATGAAGCACTTTTCTCCCATACAACCTGTTGCTTCCACATTTCTCCCCTTTTTCCACTCCCTTTGCTGCTGTACAGACAAAATTACATTTGGACTCACTTTTATAGCCAGCAAGCTCTCATATAATCCATATAGTGGCCACAGTTTAAGGTATCTGACTGAATGTGTTATTGCTCATGATGAAACTCACTTAAAGAATTGTTCTACCTCATTTCTAGAGCGCAGCTGAGCAAAGTCTAGACTACGCCAAGGAAGAAAAAGTGTGTGCAACAGGTATGCTATGTCATGACTTTCATCTTTAATAAAATGGATTGTCTATGGAAGTGGGAGGATTTCAAAGTTTACAAGTTCAAGTATTCTTTCCTGTTCTACACTCCCCTTCTCAAAGCTCCAGATACCATATCTAATTTTGTTTCATATTTCACAGCTAAGACAGCCTTCTTATGTGTGTGTTGCATGACTCGGACCACAATTTAGCTTTCCCTGAACTATTATGAGCAAGCAAGTAACATTATTCTGAACCTTTCTCGCCTCCCTCTCTGTATTTACAGGTACTCCTCCAACAAACCTAAAACAGCACATTAATCTCAGTGAGTATCTTTATCCATTTGTCATAAATTCTAATGCACTGACCCAAATATTTATCTGAAGATGAATAAGCATCAAGTGCAGTCTGCATTCTTCCAGAAGTCTCAAAACAAAATGAACAAACCCTTTCACTCAAAGAATGAATCACTTCCCAAATGTTGCCAAGCCAACTATGTCATAGAACCCTGAGTCACATCTGGCCCCAAGAGGATAACTCTAAACTAAGCTCCAGAAGGAAAACAGCCAAGCTGTAAGATAAAACAAGAGATTTTCAGCTTGACAGCGAGTTTCACCATCTCCCTGAGGAGCCTCCAGCACAGGAAACAAGCTCACAGTGGTTTATGATGTTGTGTATTTCATCAGGATTCCTTTGCTCTGATTAAGAGTTCTGTGTTTCAACATTATCGAATTGTTTGTGTCAATGAAACACTGGATTAACTGTGTGATTTTATCCCGCAGGGTCTGTCGCTACAGACAACAAGGGCGATGGAGTATACATCAAATGGGATGTCATGTTGGGTGAAAGATATGACCCGGAGAAACGTGCCATTGTGATTCTTGAGACAGGCGTCTATTTTGTGTATTTGAGGATTGCTTTAAACTGCCTTGGAGGGGACAGAGACGGAAACTTCAAGAGGTTCTATGTACAGCTGCACACCTGGAACAAAGGGTACAACAAGACCGTAACCCTGACGGAGGCCTGGGACAGCATAGCATGCACTCCACAGGGGTCCCGGAGTTTCTTTGTGGGGCAGCTTTTTGAGTTGTTGAAGGATGATCATGTAAGTGTGTGGATTGGAGTGGGCTACGAACACATCACAAAGTCATCATTTGGTGCTTATCTTATAGAGAATAGGCCTTGATGCCTTTCTGTGTATGTGCTCATTGTCTTAATAATATAATAATATCCTAACTATGAAGGTCTCAGAATTAGTAAATGGGTGCCAAAATGTCTCAGATTTTTCCTTGGATTTGTGACTAATCTGAATATATAAAGTATATAATGTATACACACTTGAGTTTTGTTTTCAGTAATATTTTACTGATACACCATTGTCTCTACTGTATTAAAATCAAACATTTCCATTGCCTTTGACGCTCTGAGCTTTGTTTGAGAAGTAGCTTTTGGATGAATTACCTGAAATATCTGCTGTTAAAACCAGACTTAGGATGTTCCTTTGTTTTTTGGGATAAACCATCCTTTTGCGAATCTGGAAGTTTATTTACTCGCTATTTATAAGAATATTTCACATTCCTCTCTGTCAATGGTTTTCAAGGTCAGTGGAGTAACGAGGACACTGCCTCTCGAAAAGCTGAGTTTCGTTTATTCATTATTTCTCACTGCTTTAAGCAGCAGAAAGACATTTCCATTCACCTCCATTCACCTCCATTGTACTGAGGTACGAAATTCAACAGCGTAGAAAAGTTAAAGCTCTTGAAGCTTTGAGCGTTTGTGGCTTTGAAAACTGCTGCCACTGTTTATCTCTTAAACTGCAAAGTTGTGAAGATGATGTTTTACAAACTCAACAACATGCATAAATATATATATATGTTAGACAAAGCTAATTTTCAGCATCAACTCAAAACCAAGTTCAGAAATATGTTAAGGCTTCAGCCAGCAATCCACGACAAAGCTGACCCTGAATCAGTTTACAAGCATATGTCAAGAATGCGAGGAAACTGATTTTAGAAAGGTGTCCATACATTGCTTGCACTCAGGAATTATTTTATAAATCATGAAGTGCTAACTAAAATTAAGAATTTTGATTAAATGTATGAAAATCATTTTTGGTTTCTGTATTTTGTTTCTTGTTTTGTTGGATCGCTGAATGTTTGAGCTGAGTCCACGGTCAGTTCACATTTGAAATAAGTGGGACTTCACATTCAGATCAGACCATTTATATTGTAACCATTTTGTTGACACTTTTCTTTCATTTCCTTGAGCCTATCTCTCTCTCTCTCTCTCTCTCTCTCTCTCTCTCTGCTTGCTCATGAGGGAATTGTTGGGTCTCTGTATGTAAAGAGTATGGACTGTATCAGCTCTATATGGAAAGTGTCCTGAGACAACTTTGGTTGTGATTTGGTGCTATATAAATAAAACTGAATTGAACTGAATTAAGCTACTGGTTAGCCACATGCAAAGTCAATGCTGTGTTACCTTCTTCTTTTTTCCTTTTTTTTTTTTGATGCCTTACTTTGTGTTACATTTCAAAAGGACAGCATTCTTGCTGTGGGGGGCAAACTGTTATTGGGTTCAGAATGTTTTATTTTCATGTGTTGTAATAGACAAAAAAAACTTGAGGGGATAGGCCCAAATGTTATAAAACATCTTCGCTCACTGTCAGCTAAGTATGTATATACTTATACAGTATATATGTTCATATTTCATAGTGATGATGTTGGTGTTTTAGCTGTTTTATCCATTCATGAGTACTGTGAAATAACTGTGAAAAAAAAATATTGCTGTGAATATGGTGTGTGTTTCCCATGTGTATGCACTTCTTGTGCATAGATGTGTATGCATGTGAGAGCACCATATGACTGAAATTGCTTCCAAAGTGCTGATACAAAACTGATTAAATGGATTTTGTAAAATGACTCATTAGCCGCCCATTTCCTTCCTGTCTCTGTTTAAACTTCCTGCTTCCACAACGCTTGTGTTCTGTGTGACCTGTGGAATCCCATTCTCAGTACAGTGGTGTAGTCTGACCTGTGCAGCTTCACTGGAGGATGTGCTGCAGCTGAGGTAGCTGTTGACGGTAAGTAAATACCTCCAAACCACAAGATAGGTGCACTATAACTCATCTTTAAGTGCTGCAAGTAATAAGGGCTAAGGCTGCTCTTATCCTGCATCTTTACTTTTTACATTTTCATGTTCTACTTTAAAATCAGCAACTCCAACATAGACCAGAACCAACAATGAGTCCATTTCTTCTTACTTCCTGACTTCCCGACCCTGTCTGTGGCTCTCAAACCAAAGCCCATTAGTTCCTACTTAAGATGTAAATCTTTAGAAAGTGTCACCAACTGTTGTATTTTTAAAGGCTGAGAGAGTTCCTAAATCGGCTGCATAGTGTCGTTTTAATGGGACTATTTTTAGTGGTGGATTAATCCACATTTGGTGCTCTTGTGAGTATTTGAGGCATTACGACAGTGTATGTGGGATTTGAAAGCTTTGCAATTGCTGGAAGTCACCTATGCTATGTTGTGTCATGGAAGTTAATGTAGTAAGTAATGTAATTTATTACTTCCTCTTATTAGTACTTATTATTAATAATAATACACTTTACTTGTATAGCACCTTTCAGACAGGAATTGCAGCTCAAAGTGCTTTACAAGAAAGAAATCACATGCTCACCAAGTGGGTGCAGAAAAACAAACAAAAATAAATGTAAAATAAGATGGAGAATAAAACCCACTCGATAGTAAAGGTAAGGTAAGATAAGATAAGATAAAAATGAAGACAATGCAAAAACCATAGGGTAAAATAATAAAATATGGGTAAAAATACATTACATAGAATGCATCAGCATTTTAAAAGAAGTGCAATAGTGCATAAGCCTGAGGCAGGTATCAGGAAGACATAGCTAGTGTTCAGTTTTCTTTTGAAAATACTCAGCGAGCTTGCTTCCCTAAAATCTGTAGGTAGCGTTAGTAAAGTATTGTAATTACCTTCACACAGAGTGATAAGGAGTGAGTAATCAATTACATTTTTAAAATAACTGGCCCTTCACTGCACCTGTGTGGGCTCTTCCTTCCTGAGGTTTATCCACTGAGTCATTCGTAAAAGAGATCGTGGCTCTTGATTTTCACCCAGTTGACATTCGCACCCTGAAACAGTGGCACCTTGTAGGCGAGGGGACGCAGGAAATCCCATAGCACAGCCATGTTGCTGTCTAGATAGATTTGTAGCTGTATGAAGTACATGTGGCATAGTATATACATAGGTGATATATTAATGTCTGTGATTTATATACATATTAATAGCAGATAGTATACGAACATAATACAGCACTAATGATCTAATAATAATGGTAGTATAGCTAATAACAATTAAAGTTATAGTGGAAGTCTGGCAGGGCCACGGCAGGAGATACAGCTGTAATGATGAGAAAGCACAAAGACTTCAGAGAAGAAGCCAAGTCAATGCACGTTGCATTGGTAGGACAGGAATGCATAAAGATGGAGAGGGAGAGAAGAACAGAAGAGCTCTGTGTGTCATTGGAAGTCCCCCGGCAGCCTAATCATACCATCTGTTTCTGGTGAGAGTCCCTGGATTTTGTCAACAAAATCCTTTATATCCTCTATATGAGGGGCTCCGTGTTCAGATGGTAGTCAATGAGTTGATGCTACAGACCACTGCTCTAAAGGGGACCCTGTCTTTGCGTATATTAGGCAATCCATATACTTTTTTCCTGTGTATTTCTTGCCAGAGTTACTTCGTCACAAATTCTTGGTAATTGTTCTTTTAATTGTCCAGTGATTTTTAGAAACCTATTTAACAGTTTATAAACCTGAATGTCTCAGGAAATTAATCTACATAGAAATAATGTAAATGATGTGCAGCTGCTGCTGCTGATGGATAAAATGGTTATTTGATTTTTTTAGACACATTTTTTTTATATTTATTTACTTGAGCAGTCAGATTGTGAGACATTTCTGTAAGCAAGGCCCAACAACAGGGCATCCTGGAGTCTACTGCAGCTTATCTGTATTTCTAGATTACGATTGTAGATTTCCTTGGGAATCCTGCCACTCCACATGCACCTGGCAATTCCATGCACATGTGGTGATCTCTTGGCTTGGCTTATGCAATCCAAACTTGTTAATACTTGAAGAAGTGAGTGGGAGGAAAAAGTGAAAGATAGTGAGAGGGAACAACCTTGATATCTGATGACATCTGAGTTACTCTGCAAGCTGGGCGTGGGATTAGTCACCACAGGGCAAGAACTAAAAATACACCCTGGAGAAACTCTACAACTCCCACATGCAACGTTGACAATATAATGAACTGGAGACTTGAATCTCGGTTATTAATTTACGAGGCAGTGCCAATCAGGTTTGGTTTCATTGTAAATCTCAGCAAACACTTCCAACTAAGCCAAAAAAAACCCCCCCAAAACAAGTCCACCTTGTAGCTCCCATGTCTGACTGTATCGTCAATTCTGAGTCTGCTTGAATATTTAAACCCCTACAATGAGGGGGTTGAATTGGTTTCAGAAGTGGGAGGCAGAATCATTGAATCATTTAACTTGTGTGAAGTTTGGGTACCCTTGGTCAAATATTCTGTTAATTTGAATAGCTAAGCACATGAAAAATAACGTAAAGGTCAAGTTGAAGTTCATTGGGACTTATTTATTATCATCATGTACAGTTGTGCTCATAAGTTTACATACCCTGGCAGAATTAAGGATTTCTTGGCCATTTTTCAGACAATATGAATGATCACAGAAAAACCTTTCTTTCACTCATGGTTAGTGTTGTGCTATAGTTATTTATTATCAAACAACTGTGTTTATTCTATTTAAATTATAATGACAATAGAAAGTACCCAAATGGCCCTGATCAAAAGTATACATACCCTGGAGGTTTGGCCTGATAACAGGCACACAAGTTGACACAAACAGGTTTTAATGGCTACTAAAGGTAACCATCCTCACCTGTGATCTATTTGCTTGTAATCAGTGTGTGTGTATAAAAGGTCAGTGAGTTTCTGGGCTCTTGACAGACCCTTCATCTTTCATTCAGTGCTGCACTGACATTTCTGGCTTCTAAATCATGGGGAAAGCAAAAGAATTGTCAAAGGATCTGCGGGAAAAGGTAATTGAACTGTATAAAACAGGAAAGGGATATAAAATGATATCCAAGGATCTGAAAATGCCTATCAGCAGTGTTCAAACATTAATTAAGAAGTGGAAGAGAGGGGTTCTGTTGAAACCAAACCACGGTCAGGTAAACCAACAAGAATTTCAGCCACAGCTGCCAGAAAAATTGCTCGGGATGCAAAGAAAAGCCCTCAAATAACTTCAGCTGAAATGCAGGAGTCTCTGAAAAAAGCTGGCTTGGCTGTTTCAAGATGCACAATAAGGAGGCACTTGAACAAAAATGGGCTTCATGGTCAAGTCGCCAGAAGAAAGCCCTTTCTACACAAATGCCACAAAGCATCCAACTTACAATATGCCAAACAGCACAGAGACAAGCCTCAAAACTTCTGGAACAAAGTCATTTGGAGTGATGAGACCAAAATGGAACTTTTTGGCCACAACCATAAACGCTACATTTGGAGAGGAGTAAACAAGGCCTATAATGAAAAGTACACAATCCCTACTGTGAAAAACGGAGGTGGATCGCTGTTGTTTTGGGGATGTGTGAGCTACAGAGGCACAGGAAACTTGGTAAAAATTGATGGCAAGATGAGAGCAGCATGTTATCAGAAAATACTGGAGGAAAACTTGCACTCATCAGCCCAGAAGCTGCACATGGGACGTACTTGGACGTTCCAACATGACAACAATCCAAAGCACAAGGCCAAGTCTACCTGTCAGTGGCTACAACAGCATAAAGTAAAGGTTCTGGAGGGGCCACCTCAGTCTCCTGACCTCAATATCATTGAGCCACTCTGGGGAGATCTCAAACGTGCAGTTCATGCAAGGCAGCCAAAGAATTTACAGGAGCTGGAGGCTTGTTGCCAAGAAGAATGGGCAGCTTTACCATCTGACAAAATAAAGACCCTCATCTACAACTACCACAAAAGACTTCAAGCTGTCATTGATGTTAAAGGGGGGAATACACGTTATTAAGAACTGGGGTATGTAAACTTTTGATCAGGGTCATTTGAGTAGTTTCTGTTATCAATATGATTTAAAAAGAGTCAATACAGCTGTTTGATAATAAATGAAAGAAAAGTTGTTGTGTTATCATTCATATTCTATGAAAAAAGAAACCAAGAAATCATAAATTCTGCCAGGGTATGTAAACTTATGAGCACAACTGTAGGACATGGGTCGCCATTTTAAAACTCAAGCAGGCACTCCTGGATATTTTTCCAGTTCAGCTTTTCTCAGGGAACAAACATACTTTAGCCAGGGCATGGTACCATGGTGCATGGTTTCCTGACTTTTTATTGGTTAAAAATATTGGGTCTTGCCAGGTTATGTGGGAACCCCTTAAAATACCCACTCATAAATACGAGTGGTTACAGAATCAGCTAAGCATACATTCACTCATTTACAATCAATGTTTTTAAAATTCAGTTTAAAATTCAGTTTTTATTTACTTTTCAAACCATGTATAACCATGTATAAAAGAGCTAAAAGTATATACACATCAAGTAAAGCCAAAACTCCATCATATCTGTGTAACCGGTGGATTATTGTCGTGTGCGTTGTGTTATGCAGAGAACCAGACCTGGATGCATTTGGAGGTGCTCTCCATTTATTTCTGACAATAAAAGTGAAATAACAAAAGATCCTCCGATCAATCATCAATATACGTGAGCCCCTCTCCCACGAAGTACAGAATCAAAAGGGCTATACATTAAAACACAGTAAACATACCTGACAATAAAAGTGAAATAACAAAAGATCCTCCGATCAATCATCAATATATGTGAGCCCCTACACAAATCAAAGAACACAGGAATGTGTTAGCATGCCACAGCAAAGTTTTAGCTAGCGAGTAAACGAGAATAATGTGCTGCATACCTCTCCCACGAAGTACAGAATCAAAAGGGGAGAGGTGAAGGCGGGAGGCATATTTTATAGAGGGGGACCCACAAAAACAAACGTAGGGGTACACTGACTCAAAGTCTCAGACGTTCCACATTGACTCTGGAGGCCTAACATGTCAGGTAAGGTTAAAACTAGTGACAGAATTTGTGTAATTATAACTAAAATTATATGGTGTATGACTCTGTTACACTGCTGTACAATTGACCCTGTTACATCTGTCCCTTCATCCCACCCACACCGACCCTTTCCCCAAACCCCTGCACAAAGACAATACAAAGAATTCAAAGCACATAACAGTTAATTAACACAAAAGCTAACATGACAAAAGAAATGGCTCCAGTCCAGAACACTGGATTTGAAATCATGGAGGGTGTATCACAGGCATATGGGAGTAATTGTGGAGTGATTAAGGTTTCTTTTTAACAACTCTTTCTGAATCACAGAATCTTACCTCCATGACTCACTTCTTTCACTGTTAGTGGGTAACTCCTCAAAATAAATGTCGAATTAACTTTTAGTCATACAAACGTTTGTTTTCCCAGCGACTGCTGATGACAGTGCACAATGTGACCTGCCCTCAACATCAGCATCTTCAGCTCTGCACATCAGCTTGAGTTTTACAATCACAAACTGGAACTCTAGATTCGATAAATTCTAAAAGTTGCTATTCTTGTTAAAGTCTCTGTTCCTGACATGCACTAAAGTTTAATTCATTGAGAAATGCTATTAATTTCATAGTTATGGCTCTGATACTATATCACATGAGTGTCATTATGGCTTCAGTAGATCTACAAGCCTCTCACCGCCCTCTGAATCATGGTGCTTACAGTAGTGTTTGAATGAGTTTTTTTTTACTATTCTACTCGTGTGTACACATCTGTAAAAAAAAACCCAGCTTCTCTGAGAACACTGGAGTTGGAAATTCCCTTAACTATATCACTTTCATCAGATTATCTGCTCTGTGAAGACCTCCACCAACCAGGTGATACTGAATTTTAGGACAAACATGTTACTGATGAAGTAGACACTATCCAAGTTCTTTTCCACAATTCTTCATTGGAACATAAACAGTGAAGTGTTTGTTGACTATTCAAGAACCAGACGGTCATATTACTGTAACACACATGCATGTTTATTGCACATCAAACCAGTTGCCAAAAGTTTGAGGATGACAAGAAAGTGGCAACAATAAGATGTCTGAACATTTGAAGTTCCTCCCACAGGCATGTAACAACACACTATATTAAAAACGTGATAGCAACGGGAAACACAGCTAGCTTTAGAAATCCTGAATAAATTTGTATATAAACACACACACACACGCACACAGTAAATGGGTTGTTTTTATCCAATCAGAGCACACTAGTCTCTACAGTTAGCATGCCACAAACAATGTGTTCTTCAGTCCTTGCAAGGTGGCCTGTTCAGTCGGAGATAATCTTAACTCGAGGTCCACTTACAAGCTTTTCCAGGGTCTTTCAACTGCCATCTCATGATCTGCATAAATGGATCTGCTCATGTGTCATCCATGTTTGGAAACTCCATCAGCCAATTAAAACTGTGAAATGAGATAGGAAGCTCTGGAAAAGGACTGATATTGGGCCTTGAGGGAAGATTATTCTGTTAAACTATTCTAACCAAAGTCAAGAAGGACTTTAATGCTCAAGCACAATTAGAAACAAGACCAAATGTCTAAAGCATTGCTAGTGCTCCATGGCCGCTGCAATGGTCATTACACTCAAAATACAAATGGAGCAAAAACATATCTATCACAACAGTGATTTTGCTGTTGTTACCACCTGTCAGTGATGGGGCTAAAATATAAATACAGTCCTGTGGGTGGGGCTGGACGAGAGCAGAGCGTGCTCTTCAGAATGTGCTCACCAGAGGTAAAGCCATTCTGACAGATTTTTGTTATGTATGAAGGGATATAGTGGCCTGATATTGCCTGTAGGGGAGCTGTTAAGGGGTCACAAAAACATCATCCTCTGGGAACATTTCAAATCTCAGATACACTAACGCACTCTAGGTTCTATTATTACCATGTTGGGAATAGAAATCACACTGGGGCTTCCCTTTAAAAGCATTACGACATTACACACAGCTATGACTCACACTTATTGCACTGCCACACGTGAGGAAAGTCATCCAAATAAACACGTTACATCATTGGTAATTAGAAATGTAGTTAATTTCTTTGATTCTGAATGTGACCTGTTTTTCTGAACATCATCAGATCTGAGCATCAGCTCATCTCTGTTCACAGCAGACTGCATCCCTTTTCAATTATTTTATACATGACAGGTCAAGTAGCTCTACCTCTGTGGAAAAATTGAAATTATTGTCAGCACCTGCGGTTTCGCCCTGCACGCTTTGAGCTAAGAGGATCTACTCTGTCAGGGAGCTGGCAGGCTGCCAGTCAAAAGAATTTAAAGAGCGTGAGAGCCAAGTCACGGGTCAAAGATCATTAAAACAAGCAAAAGACAGAAATCTGCAGAAACTTGACACAGTAAAAGTTCAGGTTGCAGTTGGGTGGTAAGATTAGGTGATTTTCTACAGGGCTGCTAATTTCGTCCATTAAAAGTCAGTTTCAAATCATTTCAAACTCTCTTGCCACAGTGATTGCACGGAAGCTACACAAAGTGTAGCAGGGCTTACAGTCTGTCTGCACTATGTGTCTTTACAGAATGAGAAAGTGAGCATTTTCAGTGAATTCTTCTTGTGGTCTATTTTTAGCATTGTTGGAACTGGCTTTAGACTAATGCCGGGTTGTAATTTGAAGTTTGAGAGTTAGGGTTATTTCTATCATGTTTCTCCACACACGCTGTGAATCAACCAAGAGCTACAATACAAGGATGTGCAACATAAAAGTCAAGGGTTTCTATCCCATTTAATTTAAAGCACTTCTCAGCAGGTGACAGATGTATTTGCATTGCTGAGTTTTAAGAACAAATGATGAAATAGAGTCACAGTTAGAGATTAGGGAGCTGAAAGTGGATGGGGAGCAGAGGCAGAAAGCAGATATTATTCACCACTGCAAGTCCTACATGATCTTACAAAAAATAATTCTGGTTTAATACATGTTGGGTCCTTTTTTGTGGTTTTAGCAGTAATTGTACTCACCATTTTAGTTACTGAGACCTGGAAACATGGCAGCATTGCTAAAAATAAGTCCAACAGGTCAAGAAACATGAGCAGTCACGCAATTAGGTAACCCTCAAGGTCATCAATAAAACATGATGAATAAGTATGACGAATGAGGGCGAGGTGAGGGTTAGGCTCAAATGATTACCCTAACTCTCTGTTGCACAGACAGTTAGACAGTTTAAAGGCTGACTGCAGGGCTCTATTTTGATCTACCATAGTTAACCTAATTGTACCCAAACACTGATTTGCTCATCAAACATCAGGTTTACCTCTAACTAGAGAGTCATGATGCGATGATCCTATCTCTGGGCTAGCTGCTGTTCCTCTAGCTTCTATACTGCAAAGCAAGCTCTCAGCGGAGGTTTCTTTGATCTGCCGTTTTGAAAAAAATGAAACGTTCCTGGGGTTAAGGATTCCTATTCGCACACAAATTACTACAACACTCGCCATCACAAGCTGAAAATGTTGTGTTCTTAAAAGTGAAGCTCTCCTTCACCACGGTGTGGCTCTATGGTGCCATATTCACTATGTCTGTAAAGACCAGTCCATGGTCATCCGAGGACGGTTGAATCATGGGCAACTGGACTTAGTTGGCACAACACAGGAAAACCTCCTCAGGTAAGGATTCAGCAGTGTACCTCCACCTGAAAGATAAGGGACACTCATTCCTGGACAACAATGGGCATATTTTGGACAGAGAGGACAGATGGTTTGAAAGAGAAGTGAAGGAGGCCGTTAATGTCTGGATGTTTAAGTAGAGAAACAGCACAGGAGGAGGTTAGAACTGAGCAAGCCCACTAGATGAGAGGCAAAAAGTTTCAAGTTTCCACAGCCAAGTCCAGTTGCCATTGATTCAACCCTCATTGGATGAACCTTTCACAATGCAAGTGAAAATTAAGAGTGTGTGAATGTGAAACATTTTTAGGGTAACGGTGACACTGCGGTTGGTAAAAAGCTCTGACTGATCAGCTGTCACTAATTGATATTAGTTCCATGAGCAGGTTGATAACAGACCAAAATCAAACTTGGCTGTCGTCTAACAAGATCTTTTTGTGAGGTAGAGCTTCACTCTGTAATACAGGCATCTCAAACCGGTTCCATAAAGGGCCGCGTGGCTGCAGGTTTTCATTCCAACCCAGGAGGAGCACATCAGGCCAACCAATCAACATCAAGGGATCACTTAGTTATCAGCTGAAGACTGAGATCAGCTGATTAATTGATTCCAGCCTGGCGTGTTCCTCCTTGGTTGGAATGAAAACTTGCAGCCACGCGGCCCTTTATGGAACCGGTTTGAGATGCCTGCTGTAATACCACTGAACAATCAGAGTGTTTTCATAGTTCCAACAACTCCATCAGAGTGAGACATCTTCTCACCAGCAGATTGTGCCACGTCACTTTCAGGAGGCAGGACCTCCCAATGAAACTTTCCATCATATTGTATCAATAATTTCACCAAGCTTTCAAATTCATTAGGCTACAGCTGTTATTTCAGTGTGTCTGACACATTTGAATCATCATTCAGTTAAACATAAGTCTCGCATTGGACTCTGTATCAGCTGATGCCATAACATTTAAGGACTCAGATCGGGATTGAGGCAAAAAAAAACTTGATTGGGACTTTTTTTCTAATAAAGCCATGTAGTTTTATTTAAAAAACACCCTGAAATCCCGTGAAATGTGTGGCATTTGCTGTTTTACTACAGCTCTCTTGAAAGTGGTTTGGATAATGTGGCTAAATTGTTGGCCTGTTCACAACTGTCTCCTCTCTCTTGCCCCACTGAATTTTGTGGTGGCCACGACAACTGTGTTCCCAGACCTCAGCATTTACTTTGGCGAGTACAACGTTATCATAAGTGACAAAAATGATGGTAAAAACTACAAAAATAAAACCCAAGTCATAATAAATTGGAATAATCCTTTAATAGATTACACAAGGTCTTAGTCTT